>NC_141549.1:51043000-51676500 GCF_021556685.1 Rattus norvegicus | reverse complement strand
ATCATTGACCTCTAACTTACTAAGCCAGCATAATTCCTAACAACAGTTATAAGCATTTGTCCTTATACCCACAGATAAGTGTAGCCTTCATCCTTCTTCAACAAAACTACTCTCTGTAACAGACAGAAGCCATTAGAGAGAACCACAAGCAATCAACATGCTGAGCTGTGGAGTGCAGTCCCAGTGGAAAAAATCTACAGAACACACCCGTACCTGAGACTCAGGGAACACTGTAGAAGAGGGGTCAGAAATACTGCAGGCGTCCAAAGATCGGGGACTTGGTTATGGGATTACGTTTCCTAGTGATATCAGAAGTTACAGCCATAAAGCCTCACCAACATGACTGCTCACACATGAGCTGAGCAGAGATGACAATGATGACAAGGACATGCTACAGTGGACAGGGACAGCAGCATGGAGCATCAACCCTACAGGAAGAACTATAGGCCACTGAGAAAAAGTGGGAGCAGGAGAGGTGGCCGGCCCCAGGAAAAAGCACACCAATGTTGTCCAGTGCCAAGTGGTCAGCCCTGAAAACACACAAATAACAAGACACTGATTGAACAGGATATGTTCAGGAATGTGTGTCTGTGTTTGCAGGTGCACATGCGTGCGTGCGTGTGCGTGCGTGTGTGCGTGCGTGTGTGTGTGTGTGTCTCTCTCTGTGTATTTCTCTGCATGTGTGTGTATATGTCTCTCTCTCTCTGTGTATTTCTCTGCATGTGTGTGTATATGTCTCACTCTCTCTGTGTATTTCTCTGCATGTGTGTGTATATGTCTCTCTCTCTGTGTGTATTTCTCTGCATGTGTGTGTATATGTCTCTCTCTCTCTCTCTCTCTCTCTCTCTCTCTCTCTGTGTGTGTGTAAATGCATGCAGTAACAATTAATGAAAACAGAACCTATGCACTTGAAGGCAAGTGGGTAGGGGCATATGGGAAGGACTGGAGGAAGGAAAAGAAGGGGAGAGATGTTATATTTATATGATAATCTCAAAGAAAAAAAGAAAAGTACATATACAGATAAAATGTATAAGTACGAAAACAGAGACTAATTAAAATTATCTCGTGTCTCTGGCCTGTCCATTGTCCAGGTTTATCTAAGCAAGCAAAACAGATTAATGGGCTGAATTTTAGAAGTCATAATGTTTTATTCTCAAATCCATTTATGATTCCGCTTTTATCACATCTGTCACATACCATCATTAACTTGGGTTATTAAGACATTATAAATAGTGGTTAATGCCTTAAAACTTCTAGGGATTATCAGAAACCTTACTCTCCAAACAGGTTCCTTTGGACCACTCAGCTGATCTTTAAGCATAACCTGCGCCCTGCATTCTCCATGGTGGCAGTCCCGATAGAGGGGGAGAGGACACAGTCCGCTGTAAGGAAATGGGTCAGTCTGAAGCAACTGATACTCGAGACACTTTCACATCCCTTAGGAATCTCCATCTGCTCAGTGTCAAAATTCTAAGATCTCTCTTTTAACTTTAGCATTGTGTGTAAGCAGTTCCAAACACTAGACTTCTCTGTCCTGACCGCTTTGATTTTGGGCAGGTTAGTTTTAGTGGTTATTTAACAAAGTCATCACATCCCAAATCTACAGTGTTCAAATAGTAACCAGCAATCTATTTTAAATGGTCCATTTTTATTTGTTCTTGGAAGCACCATTTTAACTAGGCATTTTGAATGTGTGTGTGTGTGTGTGTGTGTGTGTGTGTGTGTGTGTGTGTGTATGTCTCTGTGTGTGTGTATGTCTGTGTGTGTGTGTGTGTATGTCTGTGTGTGTGTGTATGTCTGTGTGTGTGTGTGTGTGTGTGTGTGTGTATGTTTAATATGGTTTATCTCAGGAACATTTGCTTAAAATTAAAATATATTTATATAAGTTGTTTTGTAAGTATTCAGTTTGTTTCTTTCTCTGACTTTATGTTAATGCTAAATTCTATCTGAATTACAGATTCACATCTATTTATATGTACATAAATATGCATATTATATAGGAACATATAATTGCTCAATAGATTGCTAAGTGTCACTATTCCATGAAGACCTCAAATTCAACCTGACCCTGACATTACAAACAATATACTCTAACTTCCAAATGGGATTAAAACATCATTTACCCAGTACCATACACTAGAGAATATCATCTTTCTATTTTTCATATATTGATATTTGACAACTTTTGTTTGCTGAGAGGTTCTCTTTATATAGCTTAGGGTGGCCTCAAACTCACAATCCTCCTGCAGCATCTTCACACATGCTGGTTTATAGCTGTAGCAACACAGCTGACATCAATGGTACCTTTTGAAAGAGCCTTCTTTTCCTGGATTATGAAATCTTGATTGTTTTGATTCACTGCGTCTCCTTTCCTGTCTGGTTCTTGATCCTAACTTTTATGTGTTCTTTCTTTGACAACTTCAAGACTATGTAATCAGCTAACTGATTTCCATGTTTACCTTCTGTATTATTCTTTTTTTAAAAAGATTTGTTTGTTTGTTTAATATGTATACAATGTTCTGCCTGCACAGGCAGAAGAGGGAATCAGATTTCATTACAGATGGTTGTGAGCCACCATGTGGTTGCTGGGAATTGAACTCAGGACCTCTGGAAGAGCAGCCAGTGCTCTTAACCTCTGAGCCATCTCTCCAGCCTTCTGCTTTGTATCAAAATATCTGCTGCTGGGTATGGTGTAAACAAGAGGTTTTGGGGTTTTTTTTTTAGAGCACAGTGTGTGGGTCCAAAGTCCCAGACTGGGCAGCAGCATTCATGCAGCATGGGACCAGTATCCTCTTAACTGTGACCCAGAATGGCAGAGGGTCACAGAGGAAATCATCTTGGTATCAAAGGAGGAAACTGAGGGTCATGGCCTTACCTTATAGCAACCAGATCAGAGGAGAGCTAGAACGACTGCTGCCCCAGGCGCCCTTTCATTATAACGAGGCTCCAGTAGCCCAGGCACACAGACCCATCTCTACACCCCTCAGCGCTGCATCCTTGCAGCAGCTTCTTCCGGAACACAAACCATCAGGGGGACCAACCTCACCTGAAACACAGCAGCCTCAAACTCTATTCCTCATGTGTGGAGCAACGCCTTCTTTTTCAGGTTCGGAAACTGGGTGGGAGGCAGCACGGTGAGCAAGACCCCACACGTCTCGTGGGAAAGATGGTTTACAGCCTACGCTGTCTTCAACGTCCCATATAAAATGTGCCAATGCGCAAAACCATCCTGCTAATCAAAACCCCTCGCAGTTGCGTGATCACACGGAGAACCAAATAGATATTCCACGAAGCAGCTCCTTATGTGTGCTGGGGTGACAGGTTCTGTCTCAGCTCTCATAGTTACAGGAACTGTGTGCTACTTTTCTGTTCCTGTCATAAATACGACATCTAAGACAACTTACAAAAGGGGTGGGTTCTCCTTATGATTCCCGAGGGATATGTGTGCGTTATGACAGAGCAGAGGCATGATGGATATTGAGAACTTACATCTTGAACCACCAACAGGAAGCAGAGAGAGCAAAGTGGCAAAGACACACGGCTTTGAACCCTCAAAGCCTGCCCCCCCCCCATGGCATACCTCCTCTAACCAGAACATATCTCAAAAGCCTACCCAATTGTGCCACTAACTGGGGACCACTTGTTCAACCTTTGAGGTGGTGGAAGGCATTCAAACCACCATGGGCACCAAACAACCTCTAACTTGAGGATCCGTTCCTAGAGGTTTCACCCGTTGTCTTAATCGTGGTTACTGTTGCTGTAATAAAACACCATGACCTCAAGCAAGCTCGGGGAGGAATGGGTTGATTGCAGCTTACACGTCTGCATCATGATCTATCACCGAGGAAAGTTAGGGCAGGAGCTCAAACGGGGCAGGGATCAGCAGGTGGAAGAGTGTGATTGCTGGCTTGCTTCTCATGGCTTGCTCAACCTGCTTTCTTACAGCACCTAGGACCACCAGGCGAGGAATGGCACAACACACCGTGGCTGGGTCCTTTCATATCACTCAGCAGTCCAACAGATGTAACACAGGTTTGCCTAGAGGCCAATCAGGTGGCGGCACTTTCTCAACTGGGGTCCCTTCTTCCCAAATGACTCTAGCTGGTGCCATGTTGACACATCACTAGCCAGCACACATGTTTCCTACACTGTTTTGTCTGTCTTGGATTTCTAAGCTTATGTTTTGATACCAGTTCTCCCATTCTTTATGAGATGGTCTGTCCTCTCCTGTCCTCTCCTCTCCTGCTGGCAACCATCTATTCTGTGCTGACATTTGCTTTGCATATTCTGTTGTCTGAATGCTCACCATATTAAAATCCAATTACATGTCTACATGCCTATTTGTCTAAGTAGGCTGGGAGCTTCTGGAGGTCAGGGACTACATCTCACTCACTTTTGCTTTCCCAATACTTGGTACAACAGTCAGCATTTATTATTCATTGAATGAAGATGTAGTTGCTAAATAAGAAATAGAATCAATAAGTCACACTGAGACTTAATTCAATTTGCACTTTCCGTGTGACTCAAAATAATAATATTTAAAGTCAAGGTAATAGTCATCAGACACTCTTAATTGCTCCTTTCTGGAGTGTATATGCATTTGCATCTATTTCAATATGCATTCAAATGCTTATTACATTTATTTTATGTACAGACTGCTCATTACAGAAAAACCATCTCACGTCAACCAATGCATTTAAGGAAATCACAGGATAGTAAAACTCAACCATTCAAACTCCTCACCAAATAACCTACAAGATTTCCACTTATAATACTGCGTGTCTGTGATATTAATAAGCAGAATTATGATGCCTCGCCTTGAGAAGATTATTCTTTAAATAGCACACAAGGAAATGTAGTTAGCTGCTCTTCAGACACTTGACTACACTCGAAACGGCAAATAAACCGAGGGTCTATGACGCCCGCATTTATTTTTTCTATTTCAGTGATAATTATACCCATAAACCTGATTCAGCATTCATTGCCGCTGGATTCATTAATTAAAACAATTTCACCGCTACCACTGGGATTTCTCAAGGATATCAAAAACACACTCAAAAATCAAAACAGCATACATCATCACTTCTGATATGTGCTTAGTGTGCTTCCCGTGGACTTTAACTCTGCCACTGGAAGAAGGTTCCAGGTTTAAAGAAAGGGAAATTATCTCCTATATAATTTTAACAAAACCCATGTAGAACATAAGATGAGTTTGACAGAAATGGCAAGATCTATATGAACAGTCATTTTCTAAAACATATCTATAGGATGGAAATATATAAATCCATACACATATTTAAGTACTAGCAATTATAACATGCCTTTATAATTCCTGTGTGTGTGTGTGTGTGTGTGTGTGTGTGTGTGTGTGTGTGTGTGTGTTAGAGATCTTGCCTCTGCCTCCCAAGTACTTGGATTAAAGGTGTGTGCCACCACAGCTGGCATATTTTTAAATTGTACTTGAATACTCCCGTGTACCCACCCATGAAGTGAAGACATTTATCCTTAAATGAAAATGATAGCTTTTAGTCACAGCCTGGAAAGTTGCAATGGAAATTATAAATGTATACCCACCGAGGAAAAATTCAATTATCTCATGTATTGGAAATACATGACTCTATTTGGCAAAGCAGCACCCTAACTCTGAGCACCCCCACATACTACACTAGCTGCTTGGGACATACTAGAGCATCGACATAAAACACCAAATAGCATTTGCAATGGTGGAGCATGCTAGAATTGACCACTATACTGCAGAAGAGAGCCCCTAACAGAACTTGCATTCAAGCTATAACTTAGTATGTGTAACAGATTCTCATACAATTAAAGTAACACTGAAAATAGCATTTGTTTCATATAGCAAGGGAAGTCCATCTTAATGCTCACAACCAATTTCCTTTCCAAAGGACGCTGGTGGGGTAGACTTGGAGGAATGGAATCAGTCCCTGAGCGTGCCTTTGACTCAAATTCAGAAAACCCAAAAATGATTCCCTCTTTGCAAAGGGCATCTGTGCCACCCACAGCTTTGGGGATACCACAGCGGCTTATGCAAGGCCACTGGAGTTTCTCCCAAACTCTTTTTAAATTGTATGGTGGTGGAATAGCTTAAGGGCCCTCTACTTCTCTCCGACCTATGTTCAGCTGTTCAGAAAGAGAGAGAATTTCTCTGCCTATGCTTCCAGAGAACCTATTTGGTCTGAAGTGGGAATTTAGAGTACAACGTAACTCAAGTTCTCTATTGAGAGACAGAGGTAAACAGCATCATGATAGTACCTTATTTAAAAGACATGCCTATTTTTCATCTTAAAGTACAGTATGTCAACTTTTAGACTTTCTCTTCCCAAAGGAATAGAAAGTTGACTTTTAAAATACCCATATACATTAAAAAAAAACCCTTAACACAAAAAAAACCCATTTCAAAGATAAGTCAAATTGGTTCCTTGAATCATATATTCTAGCTGTTCAAAGCAAGGATCTTTTATATAAAAACCTCCCTGCTTTAATGTTACACACCCTTACCGTGAGTCCAATTAGCCCTTAATACTTCAGCATCACAGACAATTAGCGTGGCTTTAGTGGGGTCCTGCAACAGGTGCAGTGCTAAGACTCCAGGTGAGAGACACGGCCTTATGGGAACGACGCATTTCATTGTGTGAACTGATGAGCATCAGCTAAACGGGCTTTTAATTGACTGGCTGTCTCAGTAACATGCCTTTGAGGGAAACACTACTTTTGAAATTTCCTTCGGCCAAGGAGGAGAAGGAGCAGGCTGAAGCCTTTGAAGTCTATAGCCTTCCGACTAATTATCAGCACAATCCAATGCACATTCGTTTAATTACAGTAAATTGAAAAGGATGTGGGGTTTCAAATGAAAATAAGAGAGTCAATAAACGGTGACAGAAATTACAGACTATGCAGATCATTAGAGGAGGCCGTGAATCTTCCCTTCCCTCTCCTTACCAGACCTAGACACACCTGCCTATATACAGAGGCGGAATAAAGGAAAGATAGATTGGAAGTGGAGATGTGGACCAAAGCCAGGCAGATGCTTGATATTACTCAATTCATTTTCATTTCTCATCATCACTCAAAGGTATTATTTTCCACCTTTACAAAAGGCAAATAAAACAACAAAAACAAACAAAAAATACCCAACCAACCAACCAAACAGAACACACTTACTTAAAGCCAAGTTCTGCTTATGACACACATTCATTTAAGCCCAACGTTGTCTTATCCCCATGAGCTGTGCACTGCTCCCTGATCCTTGTATTTTACCCAGGCAGACGCCATAGCACACAAAGGTTAAGTGACTTGCCCCAGGTCCCTGACCTGGAAGGCTCAGAGTCAAATAACAAACCTTCGAGGAAAATTCTGTAGGCCCTGAATCATGGTGAGATGGAAAGCAGGTCCAGCCCCCAACGTGGGCTGCCTGACACGGAAGGTCGTCCTTCGATTAAAGATCAGCCTCCCTTCCCCAAGAACATTAAAAAGTAGACAGGACAAGAAGAAACAAGATGAGAGACCTTCTAACAAATCACTGGCCACTTAGCTGGCCAAGTAGCAGGCTGGGACCTTGAGTGACACAGATGACAATGGTCAGGAATGGGGGGCAGACATGTCGATCTGACCATTGGCCGCCAAGGTCTTCACTCAGGCAGCTTCCCCCACCCAACACTGCTAGCTGACTAAGATTAAATGCAGAGCCTGCTACTACTGCTGGGAAATGACATGCACAGGAGAGCGTCTTAAAGGCACGAAGATGGATGTTTTGAAAACACTACAAAGTCCTTTGTTCCTGACATTTAGATAGATACTCAGAACCAAGAGCAGATGACTGCCAAGTTGGATAGTGTGAATTAGGTTCGGGCAGGGGGAGGGGTGTCTTTCAGCCACACATCAGAGAAAGAAAAGAAGCCTAAAATGAATCCAAAATCACGGCTACTCTTCCTTTTGATCTGGGGGGCCTATAGCATTTATTTGGTGACCTTTCAAGGGCTTACTTGTTGGAGTGGCTGTTAATAGGGGATCAGAAATCACCATCATGCAGTGTTTGTCTGTTTGCAAGGAGCTGACATATAACAAGAATTACAACCACAGAGACCAGTTATGTCAAGAAAGAACTCCCATATCCCAAATTTGGAAGCCCAAACGAAACGCCAACTACTGATTGTTTTTCTCCCCTCTAAACTCTTTGAAACTGCCAATCCATGGCTAAGGAAAAGAGGTTAGCTTAGACAAAAAAGGATGCACTCTGCTATCTTCCAACAGTGAGGTGCATGCAAGGTCTAAATTGTCTTTTACCCTTGCACGATGCTCCAGCCATCGAGATTGCATTAGTACCACAGTGGTTCTAGCACCTCCCAGTGTGAACTGTTGACCTCTTGACTAACAAAGGAATGAAATCTGCTCCCCTTCAGTAACTAAACCTTTCTTTAAAGTTATACTAGAACACTGGGCATTCAGCTTGCATAGTTGTACAAAGCATGTTGAACGTCAGCTTTTCTGGGAAGACAGCCTCATTCATGGTATTTCCAATGAAGAAAACAGGTCATGCAAAATCCCATGTGACACTCAATGACAATACAGCTATGTCTGGGTCCTCAGTTGGTGCCATTCTGGTTCATTATTTTACTTAACTCTTCCTTGTTTTAATCTTTATATTGTAGACTATTGCATATGTACACACACACGCACATGCCACACGCACACGTACATGCACACACACACAATTATGACTTTGACATCTCAAACCAGTATAAAAATGAATAGAATTGAATAATGAATAACTCGGAAATCAATGAAAGGCACCTGGAAGATCACTATTCTGTCAAAATTAGAGTAAATTAAACTATCTGAGGAGAGCAGAATTGAGTTGTTTCTGAAATTTTATATTAGAAAAATCTGACTAAAGACAATAAAAGTGAAAATATAGTTTTGAGAATATTACTCATAAAGGTATTAAGATGCCCTGTCCAGGGCTGGAGACATAGGTCCATTGTTAAGAAGGCTGGCTGCTCTTCCAGAAGACCCAGGTTTGATTCCCACCACCCACAGGGTGGCTCACAACCTTCTGCAACCCCACTTCCAGGGAATCCACTGCCCTCTTCTGTGTTCTACAGGTGTGAGGCACACACATGGTTCACAGGCATACATACATGCAAAATAGCCATACACATGAAATAAATAATTTTAAAAATTTGAAAGAACCTATATATAATTCCAAATTTTCTTACCTTTAAGTAGCTAAAACATTGTTTGCTTGTTTGTTTGTTTATTTATTGTTTATTTATTTATTTTTAACACTGGGACAAAGAAATCTGTATCACCCTTGCTTAAAGTCCTAACCCACTATTCCAAGGTCTACTATGTAACTCAGGAAACTATCCTTCCCCATGTGACTAACATAGTTTTGCTCCTTCTGAGCAAACACTGAAATATCAGAATAAGTGAATGAATATGAAACGCTCGCAAGGACACACATATATAACACACGACATGGCCCTCGTTCACGCTGATGACCAAAATTCATCTCCTCTTGTTTCCTTCCTCAGAAGGACCTCACTGAGGAGTCTTAGACCATCAGAAGGTTGCTTGAGAAACAACCCCAGACAAATCTTGAGGAAAGAATAAATGCAAGCTGAAGTCATCACTGCCTAACTTTAAAGAAATCCCACCTTCACTGCTTTCTCCTCTCCCCTCAGCGGACCTGTTCACTCTCACCAGATGCTGCCCAAATGTCTAGAATTTCACAGCAAGGCTCTGAATGTCACTCCCTGACTGCCACTGGGAGAAACCAAGGGCACAACTCTTTCTTGCTCAGCACACAGTCTGTGAGCCTGCTAAGGAAGTCCATTCTCCTCTAGTTAATACCAAGGCCGTGTGTGAGAGACTTTTTCTGGTCTTCACAACCAGTCAGAAATTGCAAACTGAGAACTAAAGTTTACAAAGTTTGCCTTCAAGTTTTCTGGGTAGTGGTCGTGGTGGTGATGATGATGGTGGTGGTGGTGGTGGTGGTGATGGTGGTGGTGGTGGTGATGGTGGTGGTGGTGGTGATGATGGTGGTGGTGGTGGTGATGGTGGTGGTGGTGGTGATGGTGGTGGTGATGGTGGTGGTGGTGGTCGTGGTGGTGATGGTGGTGGTGGTGGTGATGGTGGTGGTGGTGATGGTGGTGGTGGTGATGGTGGTGGTGGTGGTGATGGTGGTGGTGGTGATGGTGGTGGTGGTGGTGATGGTGGTGGTGGTAGAGGTGGTGGTGATGGTGGTGGTGGTAGTGGTGGTGGTGGTGATGATGATGGTGGTGGTGGTCGTGGTGGTGATGGTAGAGGTGGTGGTGATGGTGGTGGTGGTGGTGATGGTGGTGGTGGTGGTAGTGGTGGTGGTGGTGATGATGATGGTGGTGGTGGTCGTGGTGGTGATGGTGGTGGTGGTGATGGTGGTGGTGGTGATGGTAGAGGTGGTGGTGATGGTGGTGGTGGTGGTGATGGTGGTGGTGATGGTGGTGGTGGTAGAGGTGGTGGTGATGGTGGTGGTGGTAGTGGTGGTGGTGGTGATGATGATGGTGGTGGTAGAGGTGGTGGTGATGGTGGTGGTGGTGATGGTGGTGGTGGTGATGGTGGTGATGGTGGTGGTGGTGGTGGAGGTGGTGGTGGTGGTAGTGGAGGTGGTGGTGATGATAGTTGTGGTTTGGCAATGGCCCATTTTTAAAACTTTGTCATGATACAGAATTAAGAATAACAAAACATACATAATTTGCTAATTTAATATTGAAAGGTTACGCTACAAAGATCTGGAGCGGAAAAGGCAAGTTGGTTCAATGTGAGACATTCATGGAGATGTAGAGCGTTTATGGTGCAGATTACAGGAACCCAATGTGTCATTTACACACACAGTCTTCTCCTTTATCCTGTGTGATATTTTGTTGTGTAATTATGAAAGCAACAGTCCAAACGCAGTGTCTGAGTCTGTATCTGCAACTGCTCAAGGAGTATAATGTGAAATGAGGACCGTAAGCACGACTTCTGAATTCTCCACAAAAACTAATGGCAACACAGACTGTACTGAGGTGAATGGCCTGGGGGAGAGAAGTCTTGTAAAATGATTACAAGACTCACTTTGTGAAGAAGAACCATCTTTGTTTCCTTCTGGGGGCTGGAATTAAGCCAGATGCTATGGAGGACTCACACTTCTGACATGAAGATACGTAACTGCTCGTAATTTATATTGACTTTGGTTTAACGCATTGGAATATTCTATACAAAATAAACTGTTTCCAGTGATCTAAGTGAAACCTTCCCCACCCCATGAATAGGAAGGGGATGTCTAGCGCAGTAGGCAGCAGCAGGCCACACTCGGTCTCATCTGAAACTGAGAACTAACCACAGATCTGCTCTCCTGTCACAAAACAAAGCTGACAAAATCGCTCAATAAATAACAAAGGTGAGATATTATTAATAAACAATCATCTTTCCTTTCCAATACCGTGCAACTCTTCTGTTTTACTCCTCTCTTGGCTGCTTGATTCATTGGATAGACAATGCACTAATAACAGAGCGAAGGAGAAGGAGAAGAAAACTCCTAATCTTAAAAACTAAGGGAAAGTTTTCTTTCTTTTCTTTTCTTTTTACTGTCTCTGTGTCTGCGTGAATGTTCCCATTCTTCTTAGAAGCAGTGGTGACTAAAAAACGTAAGTTTTCTTTTCAATTTATTATTGCAGATAAATTATTTTTTTTATTATTACCCCACACTGGCAATGGGACAAAAGTACCAGCAATTTATAATGACATCTTTTGGACCATGCAAAGCTGAAATTTAGACAACCTTAAATCCAATTTTTTTTGTATGTGGTTTTAATTGCACAGTAATCCAATTCCCAAGGACATCAAAGGCCACATCCCACTCCGTACCAAGATTCCATTTGCCCTCATCATCGAGGAAGTTAAAGCATGGTCAGATTCGTTCTTCAGTCACTTGAGCCCTGTTAATAAACTATTCTGTGTGCTCGTTCACCCATTCTAAGATTCTGCAGCTTCTTTGAGTTATCTTCAAGAGGAATCTACAAAGACATCTTTGTACGCAACCTGGCTCCGGGGACACTGTTTTCCTACTCTGTAGAAGGTAACAGGTGACTTGATTCAATATACGTCAGACTTAATCTTTTCTCTTCTCCCCCTCTGTACACAAACTGTGTTTCAAAACTATTTCTAACACACCAAACACTGCAGAATTTAATAATTTGACATCAAATATTGATCCACCTCTCCCGACCTCTGACCCCCCAGTGTAAAAATCCCCATACTAGTCACGAGTATTTTCTTGGGTTCTACTACATTAATACAAAAAAGAAAAGAAAGAGAGAAAGCATGGAAGGAAAACATGAGTCACATCAACCAGAACTCGGAATCGCTAAATGGTAACATAGTAAAGTAAACAGTGTGACTTACCGCTCTCACTGTCCGACCTGTTCTCGTGCTCCGTGTCTGTCAGGGTGAGGGCTGAGTTGGACCGGCTTGACAGGCAGGAGCTGCGGCCCGATTTGACCCCCCTGCCCCAAAGTCTCATGGCATGCTCAGGGGACATCACTGCTTCGTTTTCCGTATCAGCATCTGACCCTGCACTGATGGAGTAACCTCTGTGAGGGAGCCCCATTTCCGCACAGAATGCCACTCCTCTTCGAGTTGCGGATTCACACACTCCTAACTGCCTTAGGGTAAAATTCTGTCCTAATTAGGGGGAAAGAGAGATAACAACTAGTGAGTATATGGTTCCTGTGGTTTAGTTTCTTTTCATTTTTCTTTCAAAAAGAAAAACCTCCCTGAAACAAACACTCATTCATTCAGGCTTTACCCCTGCTCACACCAACTTAGCATGGCATATGGTCACGTGGGTGCAATCATGGGAGAGGAGGCCGGGTGGGCTGCGTGCAGGCTTCCGTTCAGACCGCTTGTCAACCTAAACCCATAAGCACCTCCAGAGATGGACTCATGGTTCTACTATGGACACGCAACACAGAGGGAAGAACTGGTTTCCAGTGGCCGAAGTTGGCTAGGCAGATGGTAAAGCAACAAAAATGGCCATCTGTCCTGGTTTGGGTCCTAAGCTGTAGGATTTATTTAACATGTACACTCCACCTCTTTTGGTGAAAAAAAAGTTTACTTCAGGAAGAAGTTACTGCTTAAGTAGAAGTAAGAGTTTGATCATTTTAATTGAATCTTCCCACCTTAATTCAGAAAGCAATATAAGTGTATGTGTGTGTGTGTACATGCGTGTGCGTGTGTATAGATGTGCCTGTACATGTGTGTACATATGTGTGTATAGTGTATATGCATGTTGGTGTACATGTGTATGTATGTGTACATCCTTATGTGTATGCATGAATGCATATAATAGGTGTATATGTGTGAGTGCAAATGTATGTGTACATGCATGTGTATATCACCATGTATGAGTATGCATGGGAATGTGTGTGTGTAACTCAACACTCAGTAGTCTAAAACCTTGAAAATTAGCATCCTATTTGCCTATCGGTGACTTTCTAGATGGCTGGAGTTAAGAAACACCTGGAAACGTCTGTGTTGACCAAAGCAAACCAAGTCTTTCGAGTACAGTGAGCTCCCAAACGAAAATGGGAGGGGATATGTTTTTAAAAATTAATGATATAGTCAGGTTCCCTGGAAATAAATGGCTGTGAACTCTGCAAGCCTTTACTAATAAATTGAGCATAATAAAACTCGTGACACTGCAATCACTTAAAGCACAAGCGTTTAAATTAGGTGACTCCTCAGAAAGACCGCTAGCACTAACGATGCTTCCCATCCTGTATCTGCTTTTGAAATTTTAGTGGTTTATGACACTATGGACGAGAAGAATTTGAAAATGTTTTATTGTAGACGACCTGCATAAGGCTCTTCCATTTTTATGTCTTGCCTGTATGAGAGGGTCCCAAATGTAAGCTCCTCCAGAGCCAAATGCACATAAGTAGAAGGCAAAGACTAATTCAAACGCAGCTTCTTTACCAAATCTTTTATGAATATTAAGTATTTACATGACGCACGGTCTTAATTTTCCCACTTCCGTCTTGTGGATCTACATGAATATTTTAAAGTTAATTTGCTGTTATGAGAAACCTACATTATACTTTTAAGGAGAGGGTACTATAAATTATTTGTGATAAAATGGCATGCTGAATCGTCTACAAAATAAATCAAACCTACACAGACCCAATACAGTAAATATTTGGTTGTAGAGATATTAGCCCCCTCCAGGCCCAGTACATTTCAACTAGTGTGGTTAATCGTTTGATTGCTGTGGTCATATCAGATGCTGGAATCAGATTTATCTCAGTCAGACCTCCAAATGGATTGTGACAATGACACTCATAAATAATGAAAATCGGTTGCTACAATTAGCTAGAGATCAAACTGTGCTTATCAGAGAGATGTGAATAAGCATTGGAATAGAATCAGCATTAAGGGAAAAAAGAAAAGAAAAGGAGGAGAGAATAAGAGAGCTGTCTCTGTAGACTGGGTGAAGGTAGGGAAGCTCATGGGGTAATGCGGTAGTGTCTGTATTTGTAAACAATTCACATGGACATTACCTATGAAAGTCAGTAAGATTGATACCATGCAGTGAGTAACTGGATGTGCTGGGGAAGAGTTCTCGTATTGTAATTTACTGGTCACATTTAAAGCAGGAGAAGAGCATTAAAGCACGTAAGTATTGCCATCAAACATACAGATCTTGGAAATTAGCATACAAGGTAATTTTCAGAGTAGGGAAAAATATATGAGCGTATCCTCTGAATCTCTCTCCTAGCCTGGGAAATGTCTAAAAGTCCAGAAGAGAAATTCAGAATTCTCTACTTCCCAAACCATAGCTTGAAACATTTTCCAAGTTAATGACTTTTTACCCTACTGCCATCTTGATATAAAATCTACATGGAAAGAAAGCAGAAAGCTGCAGTCCTTGATTGCTCTCCAGGTAGGTAAACATAGCTTGCTTCTCAGCTAAACATCCCACACACTACCCTCACGGAAATACGCACACCCCAAACCCCAGAACTATTTGACCCTCTGCAGTCAGTGACTCACAAGACCTCAAATCTCTCCAGGGCTGGTCCCAAAATGTAAACGAGAAAGCAAACAGCAGCAGAAACCGCTGCTGGACTTCTTCCACTGAACTACAAGGTTTATTTTTGTTTCCAGAAGGACACCAAACTTGACTTCAGATGCATCTACGTTAAAGCCACCCACGAGTTCTGCTGGGATCTCTTTCCTACCCGCTGCCTTTTTTTATATCTGCCAGGGTGTCCATGATGTGACCTAAGTGGTGGTTTCTGGACCTGAGACATGCTCAGTGGTGCAGCTCGTGCTTAGCACAGGTAAGGTGCAAGACAGATGCCTGGCGCTAGAAGGCGGATGGAGGTTTATGCAATTGTGAGAGAGCCCTTAAAATATACTGGCAAACATAACACATAGAGGGACATAGAATTTAGGTATTCATTTTCAGATCATTTGCAAAGGCCCGTCACCAGCAAAGCTGGTGTTTACTGGTGCAGCCTGCTGTCACTGCACAATGCTTAACCCAGACCGGCTTCCGTGCTTCCAACTCTCCTGCTGGTGAGTCCTCTTTGGGGTTAGGCATTCCTGAGTTTCAGGACCCTCTGCTTCAATGTGATTACCCACGGGAAGGACTAATCATTAGGCTAGAGTAATTAGTCTATCAAATAATTTCCCTGAAAGACAGGCTATCCTTAATAAGAAACACATGCAGTTTTGACAAACAGAGGAGACGGAGAGAAAAAAGGTTCCTGGTGGAGAGAAGAGACAGCTGGTAGGGATGAAAGCCAGGAAGGTTGTGTTGAGCTGGCTTTGGCTTAGGAAAGGACTGGAGTCCACAGAGTAGAAACAGAAGAAGGCACTTAAGAGAAATCCACGAAGGAAAGGCACGTGTGAATCGTGTGGAGAATCTGTTTTGGCTTCAGGTGACGAAGACTTATCAGCCTTATATTCCTTGTAATAGTTCTAATGCCATTAATTTAACATCCCATTTTGCCTGTTACATTCTATTTTTATTAATTGTTTGTCTAAAATTGGCAAACAAATATTTAGTTCTATCCCCTGCACTTTGAATTTAGGTAACCTTGATCAGCAGGGCCAGCAGCAGACCTACCCATTACGATTTGAAATGGGACCAAAACGATAAATTGTAGCAAGAACAAAGTACACCTGAGGGCGGAATGCACCGTGATTAAAATTCAGCATTAGCGGGGATTAGATTAGCCAATTCTGTTTTATGACAGTCATAAACTGAAAAATCTATACAGAAAAAACTGAATAAATAAACCAAGGCAGGTTGTATCACTTTAAAATAAATTTATGCTTAAAAAAAAAAAAGGAGGAATTGGTCTATGTGACAAAGGGGGCGGGATGGCATAAAAACAAATACTTCGAACATGACAATATGGCACGTATGCCTTAAGTAAACGAGGGGAATCAGGAAAATGGGCTAGCCATACAGCCCATCTTCCTATCTCTTGAAGTACATAGAACCTAGTCAGATCAGTGAGGGACTTTCCTAGGACTAATTTCCTGGTTATCATATTCTCTCTCTCTCTCTCTCTCTCTCTCTCTCTCTCTCTCTCTCTCTCTCTCTCTCTGACTTGTTTGTGTGTTTGTTTTGCTGTGTGTGTTTTCAAACAGGGCGTCATGTAGCTATGTTAGCCTGCAACTGACCACAGGTCCAGACCGAGTATGACCTTGGACACTGACCCTCCTGACCCCACTCTTTCCAAATGCTGGCAATCACAGCCGTACCACACCACACTGACTTTTGTGTGGTGATGAGGATTGAACTCGGGGCTTCATGCATGCTAGATAAGCAGTCAGCTTATGTACTCGTAGGAAGCAGCTCTGGGGAGATCGCATTCCCAGCACGTGCAATGCATGCGTTTCAGTGCAGTTTAACACAGTTTTAGGAGACTCAGATTTCTGCAACTATGACCACAATCAATTTTTGAGCACTTTTGTTATCACCATAAACGATCCCGTAATTATCAGCTCTCACGTTTTCTGCTGACACTCTCCCTCTGCTATCACTCGGCAACCACCAATGAGCTTCATCTGTACATACACTGACTTGAGACATTTCAGAGACGATCCTATGATGTGTGCTCTTCTGTGATTGGCTTGTTTTACTGAGTGAGCATCATATATTTCAAGTTCAAACGCTGGCTTGTGAGATGGCTCGGGAAGTAAAGGGATTCACCCCAAGCTTGACCTGAGTTTCATCAGGGCACCCTAAGTAGTAGGGGAGAGAAGCAACCCCCACAGATTGTTCTCTGACTTCCACATTCACCTTAGCACATGTGCCCATGCAAATATGTACACACACACACACACACACACACACACACACACACACACCACAAGCATGCACAAATAAATGCAAATTTTGAAAAAAATTAAAAGCGAAGACAAAAACCATTTTAGTCTTTATCAGAAATTTATTCCCTCTTATATGTGGATTTTAGCATGTGTGGGTGTCACCTTTCACATATCCATCCATTAGTCGGTGAGTCATTTCCTTCTGGGGCCCAGGGAGATGACACCGGGAATATCAGTACACAAGCTTTCGTGCCTAGATGTCTTCATCTCTCCTGAGTTACAGCTCGGAAGGAGCTGCGGAGCCGTAGCATCATTTTAGATGCTCGCCCTTTCAAAGACCTGCCATGTGCTCTCTACAGAGGGCACACTGCTGTATTCCCATCATCAGAGGACGGCCCAAGTTCACACCCTCACCACCACTCGGCTCTATGTTCCTTCTTCGGGACGGCACAGTCTAAGCGAGGTCTTAAGTTCGCCGCAGGTCTCTGGAAATAGTCCACTGGCATTGACTGCAAGGAGAAATCCAGAACCACTGTTTTTTGTTGAAAATAGTTCGTTCCATGGGTGTGCAATGAGACTCCTGTCACACTTCACTCTGTATCCTTTTCTCTTCTTATTCCTTAGAAAATGCCTTCCCAGTGAAATTACAGACGCTCTTCACTCAGATAATTTATCTTAATAACTACATGCTATCCTTCATCCTAAATGCACATAAAAAGAAACATTTACCATAGCATCCATGCAAAAATAATAATAATAAAAAAACCCCTACAAACGTTTGCCAGACAGTGACCGCCTGGGTGAGATGCATACATTTGCTATGGAACATTGCATGGCTAACTTAAAGCAGAAACTTGGACTTGTATCTTCAGACCTGGAGGAAAGCCATGCATACATATATTTTTTAAGTTGGAAGTGTCAGTTGCACAATAACTTGTGTGGTATGATCACCCTTTGAGAAACTCAGAGAGAGAGAGAGAGAGAGAGAGAGAGAGAGAGAGAGAGAGAGAGAGACCGACAGATATAAATGTGCTTGTACTTTAAGCATGAATAAAAAGAAAGAGATGTAAATAATTATGATGGTCCATTTAGAAGGGATCACGCACAGCGAAAACAACAAAACAGAGGAGGCCTGAAGAATTTTTCGTCATGATTACTACCTCAATAACTAAAAGGAAAAATTCAAAACATTTTCAAAACTAATTTTGTTCACTTGCTTTCTAATAGTTCTGATTGAAAACCCTCTTCTCTAGAAGAAGCTGTGTTTCCAGACCCCTTCCTCCTTTAAAGAAATGAGGTTGTGTATGCTTTTCTTCTTCATACATGGGTCCATTCTTTTCTGAAGTGACAACCAGAAGGCACATATGAAGAAAAGGGACAGACGGATCGGCATGATGCTGAAAGGAAATGGTCCACCATCACCTTGTATTCCTTCTCTCGGTGGTTGTGTTGAATGACGTCATTTGTTCTCAGGCCTGGGAGTACATTCTGTCAGTTTTCCAAGGTTACAACTCTCTATTAAGTATGAGTAGAGTCCTCATGGGCGTCTGCTAACTAGGGCTCCCTTTTGGGGTGTGTTCACGAAACGTAAAATGACATCACAGCAAGAGAAACATGCACACATGTATATAATTCTTCCTACTTTGTTCTTTAACCTTCTACGGTCACCATTGCTACTCGTTGAGCAGAGCACCTATCCTCAAATATGTGATAGAATCTTATTTTACTTTGGTGCTGGGATTTGAAACCCTGGAGCTCAAGCATGTTTATCCAGTGCTCTGTCGGTGTGTTAGAGCCCTAGCATTTCAAACTTTTCCTTCTTTCTTTAAGATTTTATTTTTATTCTCAGTGTGTGTGTGCATGCGTGTGTGTACAAGTGAGTGCAGTGTTCACAGAGGCAAGAAAGGGGTGTTGGATCCCTAGAAGTAGAAATTAGAGGTAGTTGTGAGCCCACCCAGTGAGGAGCTCAGGTCCCCCACAAGAGTGACACATGCTCTTAGTCACTAAGCCATGTCTTCAGCCCTTATTCTTCTATATTTTATTTCACAATGAACAAGGACCTGACAGAAATGACATAAAGAATGAAGTTTATTTTATTTATTTATTTCAGGTCCTTGTTTCAGAACGACCAGTCTCTCTTGGGGGAAGAGAAGAGTGTGTACCAGGTGGGGCCAGGAAGCAGACAGAGAGGATGTCATAGTCAATCATTTTCCTCTTTTCCCCCTTTTATTCCACTGGGTAATCAGCCCAGGAGATGGTGCTGCCCATGGAGGGCATGCCTGCCTCTCTCAGTTAATCTTCTCTGGAAATGTCCTCACAGATCTGTCACAACTGTACTTCAACAATGTGATTTTCAGGTAATGCAGGCAAGTTGGCATTGAGCATTAACCTCCAACTCGGCCGTATCAATGAAGGAGTACTCTGTCTGCCACTATGGAGAAAGAAAAAAATAGCCTGTCTTTCTCTTCCACACTGATAACCTTGAGTTTCCAGAGAACACTGACAATGACCTCTGTGCTCCACACTTACTATTCTGATCACATCTAATGGAAGCCTCTGTTGCAGCGTTTCTCAACCTTTGGGTCACAACGCCTCTGGGGATCAAATAGGCTTGCACAGAGGCGGTATATCAGATATCCTGTATATCAGACATTTACATTGTGATTCATAACAGTATAACAGAGTTATTGTTGCAATAAAATAATTTTATGGTTGTGGGGTCACCATAACATGAGGAACTATAAAGGGTCACAACATTAGGAAGGATGAGAACCACTGCATAGGATTTCCCTCCACAATCAACTTGAATGCAGCTGTGAAGGACCCTTCCGTCCATGGAAATTCAAGGTGCTCACCAAGGTGCATTTACTGAGTTGGGTGAGAATGGAAAAAAAACCCACTTCAAGAAGACAAAGCGGGACTAGAGTGAAGGTATGGGACGTCACACGTCTTTTCCAGATGAGATTTGTGAGGCATCTAGGGAAGAATATGCACACTGAATGGCTGGTCTGGTGGAGCAATTGAGAAAACCTAGGTTGTAAGTCCAGTGACTTTAAAGAAGGAACAACTCTTAGTCCTCGCGAAGGATTATACACTCAACCTTGACAAACTGATTTTAGCAACATTTGCAATTATAGCAATGCCAACATAGTGCTTTTATCAAAAGGTATTCTGAAAATGAGTTTGCTTTTTACTTATTAATAATGCCATTAGAACCACCCAAGACCCTGAGAGGATAATACCCCTACAATGGATCCATTGGTATCTGATAGGCGGACTGTGGGAGGTGCTAGTCTCAGTACCCCTATGGTTTGGCACAAAGCAGCAGGTGTTTAATAATTGTGACTGAAGCAGCACCACGGTGATTCACAATGTGTATCGAGAATTGGCAACATGTCGAGGAACCGGATACATGTTTAGCAGTAAGCTGTGGGCTCAAGACATCAGAGCCATAAAGGCCAAGGCAGGGGGAAGGATTACTCCCACTGTGTCCGGAGGAGGGCTCTAAGCTACATCTATCTACTCACACCTTCTGGCAGACAATCTACGAAGCTGCTTGACCGGCAAGGCTGAAGGCTTGCCTACTTAGCCAAAACCAGTTAAAGATCAGTTAGGTAGGGGAGCTGAGAGGGAAACACTAACAAGAAACAGCGATAAACTGGGGCTACTTAACTCGCGTCTTTAGTAGAGAAATTTAAGGTTGAGTAAACATGACCATCTAAATCCTTTAATCCTGCCGCTGACATTTATAGCAATGGAGAAGGATTAATCATTTGATCTCCAAATGAATCATTTCAAGCAGTTAATATTTAAAAGTAATAAACTTTGGAGTTGCAGTAATTAGCCTAGTGGATCTGACGAACGCCTTGGGTTTTTTTTTTTTTTTTTTTGTCTCTTTTTATAAAACCCAATTTTCGAGATACATACACAAAAATAGCGACATTTCCTCAGCCCTGGTATAACGGAAACCAGGAGACAGGGCCTGGGATTCCTTTCATTTTTGCAGGATGACAGAGGTGAGGGGGAGAGCACTTGGGAAAGAAAAGTTTGGGGTCTAACTGGAAATTCCTAGAGGCATTAAGTGCTAAATGGTAAGACTATAGGCTCATATTTCCTTTGAAGTCTACGATCCGTTCCCATTATTCATAATAGTGGCATCCAAGACTAAACCAAATAAACCAAATCTCAGTCTTTAAAATTAAAAGCATTTTCCTCTTGGCTCTTGAATCTTCCTCTGACAATTGCCAACATGTCTGGAGGCTTAATATATTTTCATACTCTAAAATTATACAAATAAATAAATTATATGTAAGAAGAACAAGAGAAGCATTTAGTTCCACTTCAGTCCCAAAGCCAGAGTATAAACAACACAGTCACGCAGGTATTATGATTCATATTTTTGCTTCTGCTTATTTACTTGTGTGTGTAACTGCACACACGAGTGTACACGCAAGTGCACGCATGTCGCAGTGTGAGTGTGAGTGCAGAGCATTCATGTGGAGGTCAAAAGATGGTTTACAAATGTCAGTTCTCTCTTTCCACCATGTGTGCCCCAGTGTTCAAACGCACAGCTTCAGACTTGGCAGGAAGTGCTTTAACCCACTGAGCCATCTTGGTGGCCCCACAGAATTAGTATTTTAACCAGAGGAGATATTAATACTATTTTTATATCTGCCCAATGCTATGTGTGACATTCTAAAATTATATGTATAACCTTCCTGTCCTACATTTTAAGAAATATGAATTCAATTCTTTTCATCTATCTAGTTCATATATCACATAGAAGCATTTAAACATTATTTATCATTTGGGTGATATTGTAATGATCAACTGCCTTCACCCACTCATAATCAATTTCTAAGTTCTTAAGAGACTTTTGCTATTTGGAAACTGAAGAAATATTGAAAGGCAAGTTCCCATTGATGTACCACCACCTTGAAATTCTCGAAACCTAATCAGGGATATGTCTTGTGTGCTATTCTTGTAATGTGCATATTGTAATGTTTTTACACAACAGGGCTTTGCAGGGCAACAGCATCTGAGGTCATTTTTAAGTGATGACTGTGGTTATAGCTCAGGGGAGATCATGTGACTGCACATGGTACCAAATGGGATCTCATTCCAGCTAAACCTGGATGAGAGGAAAACCCCCAACATGCCACATTCAATTACTCCTGTTTGGCCATGTCTACTTTTGGTTTAGTTTTGAGATTACTGTTTAGGAAAGTTTTATATACAGTAAAACTCATCAACCCAAAGCAGATACTGAACACGCTGTGAGAAACGTGGCCAGCACAAGCCCAAATCAGAAATGACACCTCTGCACGGAGCCCACCAAAGTCTTCCACAGCCTGTCAAGCACTAATAGACAAGCATCCTCCTGCCTCTTACAGATCACTCCTGTCTGCCCTCTGAGACATGCTAATGGGGCCATGCAGCATGGATGCTGGATCCTTTTGATTAGTGGAATGTTTGAGATCCTTCCATGGTGCCACATGTCACGTGCCTTTCTTTGGAACTGCCAGGTCACGTTCAACTGAATGAATATACCATGGTTCGTTGCCTTTGTTTACCTGGACTTCTTCCTCCAGGTCCGTTAAGAACATGGTGGCTGTGAACACGTGTTTTCATTTGTTTCAAGTAAATGCTTGGGAGACGAACTCCTCGATCGTGGAGGGGGTAGTAGTGGCGGAGGTGGCATTTTTAACTGCCTGTAAGAAATTGCCAAAGTGGTCGTGCCAGTTTCCGTTCCACTTTTCCATCAGCAATGTCTGACAGCCACATTGTTCCACACTCAGCCTTACGTGACGCTGCCCATGATTTCCCTTCTAAGCAGTCACAGTGCATTATGGTTTCTTATGTGTGCGTGTGCTTGGCTAGGCACGAGCATGCCACAGCTCACGTGTCAGGGGGCCTGCTTCTCTCCTCCACAACTTGGGAGATGGGATTGAACCCTGTTTATTCATCAGGCTTGGCAGCAAGCTCCAGTAAACTATATAGCCTATGGGGACTTCCTGTCAGACTTCTGATTGATTGAGATACCTTTTCTCCTATGTATCCTGGGCTAAACCTGAATTTTTTGATCATCTTGCTTCCACTTCTCAAGTATATGAATGACTGACTACCACAACCAGACTCGTTCTGTTTCATTTCCACAACTCTAGTGGATAAGCCAGACTTCCCTATGGGACCTGTAACCATCATGTCTCTGGTGGCCAATGATGCTTAATTCTCCCTCTCATGCGTAAACAGCATCTGTATACATTTTAGGTAACATTTCTTCTAGAAATTTTCTTAAAAATGATTTGCAGGCACTCTTTATGTATTCTAAACTCTTTATATATTATATACAGAGAGAGAGAGAGAGAGAGAGAGAGAGAGAGAGAGAGAGAGAGAGAGAGAGATTTTCCTTTCCATTGCTTCTAGTTTACACTCTCCTTTTCTTAAAGGTATTTTTGCAAGCAGAACTTTAATTTTGATGAAGTCTAATTCATCAAGAGTCTTGTATATTTAGTCTTCTGGTAACTTAAGCAATTTTTCCTATTCTAATCTATCCCAGAACACGTCAAGCTTTTTATGCTGTTTTGTAGTGGAAATTAAGAAGAAAGGGCAACAAGGAAAATGGTTTGAAATCGCCCTACTGATTCCCAGAATGCAGCAGCTATTGTCTGTGTGAGCTCTGTAATAGGCCTAGGTCTCGGATCTCTCACCTATTGGAGAGATGCAGTGAATGGTAACGCTTTCTCAGCCATGAAAGTCTACGCAGAGACAAAAAATGGCTGGGGATGGAGCATAATGGAGCATAAGCCAATGCTGAGAAGAGCACAGAAGCTCAAGAGAGGCAAATGGAGAAAAACAGGTTTTGGATAAAATTATGTATCTAAAGCATTAGAATTTCCTTTGGCATCCGAGACCGGCTCATATTTCATCTTTAAGCTAAATCTAAAGAGCTAGACCAAGCCAGGCTTGGCCGTGAATGTGTGGAATTCCAGGACTTGAGAGGTTGAAGCTAGAGGATTGCTGTGGGTCTGAGGCCAGCTTGAGTTACAAGAAACTCCAAGACAGCCCGGGCTACTGTGTGAAGGAGAGGAAGTGAGAAGGATGTGTGCTCGTGTGTGTGTGTGTGTGTGTGTGTGTGTGTGTGTGTGTGTGTGTGGTGTGTAATAAATTGCATCATCTTTGTGCTGGGCTCCTGCCATAGAACAAAGACTGGGGTTAGCTCTGTGTCTGGTTGACTGGAAGGTGCTTTTTGTCTCTCACCCCCAGACTCAAAGACAAACACACTGGGCTTCCAAAGCAGAGATTGTTTTCTGCCTTTTGCCTTTGGTGATTTAAAATTGGAACCGTTCCCCCTCAAAGACCCACACAATTAATCCAGCTGGTGCTAATATTTTCTTGTCTCCTTTCTCCCAGGGATTCTCAGAATCCCAGTGTTGCTACTCAGGATTCTGTAAGTGAAATTTTATTGTGTGTATTTCATGTTCTTTTTATACATGCCTTTTTTTATTTTTGTAAAGTTTTATTTCTTTCATAATTAGCACTTAAAGTTGCACGATTTAATAATCCCAACCTACGATCCTCGGTGCTGCACAGCAGAGATGGGGATATGCAAACTTGGCTTTCATGGAAATCTCTTTCTGGTATGTCATGCACTTCACAAGTATACATGCCTTTGAATAAAGTTTTGGATAGCCCTGTGTGCGAGTGGCTTGTTTATTAATGTCGTTTCTTTCAGCTTCCTCCTAAGTCTTCACTTTGTAAGCGTATAGGAACAAATTGTATGCAGAACTAATGAGGACTGCCTGTGTTCCCTGTGGAAATGGCACGTAGGATGTGAGGGTGAGGAAGCTCAGCAAGCTGTGTGTTTGTGAAGAACCCCATCAGCTGCACCTCAGACCCAAGATGCCTCTTAGAAACCTCGAGCTCCTAATTCCAGTCAAGGAGACACTCCTTCCAGGAGAATATTCTGTGAGTTGTCTGCTGGCCATGCTTGGAAGAAGTCCCATGTGATGGTTTGTATATACTCAACCCAGGGAGTGGCACTTTTAGAGGGTGCAGCCCTATTGGAATAGGTGCGTCACTGTGGGCATGGGTTAAGACCCTCATCCTAGCTGCCTGGAAGTCAGTGTCCTGCTAGCAGCCTTCAGATAAAGATGTTGAACTCTCAACTCTGCCTGCACCATGTCTGCCTGGATGCTGCCATGTTCCCACCTTGATGATAATGGACTGAACCTCTGAACCTGTAAGCCAGCCCCAATTAAATGTTGTCCTTTATAAGACTTGACTTGGTCATGTTGTCTGTTCACAGCAGTTAAACCAAACTAAGTCATCCCCTGAGTATTCACAAACCCTTGGCTACAAACGATCCAAAGAAAGACAATGGAGTCATGAAGGTTGGGAGTCTGAGAACAGAGATGTAGAACCAGCGACTGCCTTTCCTAGAATCAGAGGAAAACCTTTCTTCTCATGTTTCTAGACTATCTGACTCCTTGTTCTGAACAGGGTATTAATGCCAATTTTCCAAAAAATTGATATCTGTCTTCAATTTGCAAAAGTTACTCACTTATACACATATGTTTGAAGACATATTTATTTTTACCGAGCAGAAGTGCTTTGTCTGCATGCATGTCTGTATAGTGCCTGCTTGCCTGGTGTTCCCTAAGGTCGAAAGAGGGTACTGGATCCCCAGAAACTGGAGACACAGATAGTTATGAGTTACCGTGTGAATGCTGGGAATTGAACCCAGGTCCTCTGTAAGAACAAGTGTTCATCATGCTGAGTCATCTTTCTAACCCTATTATACATGTCTTCTCTATGTTCACAAGCCAGAAATAAAGCCTCTTTAGTAAAGTGACTTTATTTGGAGGGTACTGTAGTTGATATGCAAATGGTTTTAAAGAAATACCATCATTTAAGCACATTTTCCTTCTGGGGTTTCTGTTCCCACTGAAAGAGTCCCCTCTAATTAGGGGTTACATGTGCGGTCTCTGGAACAGGCTCTATGGATCTACAATCCCTTTCACCTGGCCACCTCTGCCATATCAACTGTGGAATAAAAATGGTTCATGTTTCTTCTTTCTCTGAAGCTAAGAAGAGCAACACAGCTGAGGAACCGAATGGCTGAGAAGCACCTAAAGACGCGTTCAACATCCTTAGTCATCAGGGAAATGCAAATCAAAACAACCCTGAGATTCCACCTCACACCAGTCAGAATGGCTAAGATCAAAAACTCAGCTGACAGCAAATGCTGGCGAGGATGTGGAGAAAGAGGAACACTCCTCCATTGTTGGTGGGATTGCAGACTGGTCCAACCATTCTGGAAATCAGTCTGGAGTTTCCTCAGAAAATTGGACATTGAACTGCCTGAGGACCCAGCTATACCTCTCTTGGGCATATACCCAAAAGATGCCCTAACATATAAAAAAGACACGTGCTCCACTATGTTCATCGCAGCCTTATTTATAATAGCCAGAAGGTGGAAAGAACCCAGATGCCCTTCAACAGAGGAATGGATACAGAAAATGTGGTACATCTACACAATGGAAATCTACTCAGCTATTAAAAACAATGTCCTTATGAAATTCATAGGCAAATGGTTGGAACTGGAAAATATCATCCTGAGTGAGGTAACCCAATCACAGAAAAACACACATGGTATGCACTCATTGATAAGTGGCTATTAGCCCAAATGCTTGAATTACCCTAGATGCCTAGAACAAATGAAACTCAAGAGGGATGATCAAAATGTGAATTCTCCACTCCTTCTTTCAAAGGGGAACAAGAATACCCTTGGGAGGGAATAGGGAGGCAAAGTTTAGAACAGAGGCAGAAGGAACACCCATTCAGAGCCTGCCCCACATGTGGCCCATACATATACAGCCACCCAATTAGACAAGATGGATGAAGCAAAGAAGTGCAGGCTGACAGGAACTGGATGTAGATCTCTCCTGAGAGACACAGCCAGAATATGGCAAATACAGAGGCGAATGCCAGCAGCAAACCACTGAACTGAGAGTAGGACCCCCGTTGAAGGAATCAGAGAAAGGACTGAAAGAGCTGAAGGGGCTCGAGACCCCATATGTACAATGCCAAGCAACCAGAGCTTCCAGGGACTAAGCCACTACCCAAAGACTATACATGGTCTGACCCTGGACTCTGACCTCATAGGTAGCAATGAATATCCTAGTAAGATCACCAGTGGAAGGGGAAGCCCTGGGTCCTGCTAAGACTGAACCCCCAGTGAACGTGATTGTTGGGGGGAGGGCGGCAAGGGGGGGAGGATGGGGAGGGGAATATCCATACAGAAGGGGAGGGGGAAGGGGGATGTTTGCCTGGAAACCGGGAAAGGGAATAACACTCGAAATGTATATAAGAAATACTCAAGTTAATAAAGATGGAGGAAAAAATCTAGAAGAAGGAGGAGGAGGAGGAGGAGGGGGAGGGGGAGAAGGAGAAGAAGAAGAAGAAGGAGGAGGAGGAGGAGGAGGAGGAGGAGGAGGAGAAGAAGAAGAAGAAGAAGAGGAAGAAGAAGAAGAAGAAGAAGAAGAAGAAGAAGAAGAAGAAGAAGAAGAAGAAGAAGAAGAAGAAGAAGAAGAAGAAGAAGAAGAAGAAGAAGAAGAAGAAGAAGAAGAAGAAGAAGGAGGACATAGCAGAGTCCTGAGTAAGGGAGTCACTAGAAGTCTTGGAGGAGTTAAGAGGAACTGTTCAATATGCAGAACAAGCCACACACCTTTGCATTCACTGCCATTTCAGCAGGAATTCGGAGGCATGGAGACCACTTATTGGTGTGCAGGGTAAGAGCCACATGCTAAAAATGGCAGGAAGGATGTTGGGCTCCTGGGTGGCAGTTTTGATCCTTGGACCGTTTGCTTCTCTGATTACTTGTGAGAAAATAGCTCCTTTAGGCATTAAGCCTTTGTATTTGAAGCTTTCTGGTACCCATGGCCCAAGCCATCCATGTGTTACTACCTTCACTCACAAATTAACTTCTAGGATTCTTACTGCTTTTTCTCACCCACATTTGTTTTCAATCCATCCTAATTTATTTTTGACTATGTTGAGAGATATGGATCCAATTTTACATTCTTCCAGATGGATAACCAGTTGTGCCAGCATCGTTTATCAAATCCCCCTGAATTAGGATTTGGGGGGGTTGTGTTAAATTTCCCTATATCTAGGGTCTATTTCTAAAAGTAATTCTACCACACGGATCCACTGTGTAGTATTTATCCAATAACACGTAGATGTGATACGCCACTTCACAAGAGTAGATGTACACGCACTTCAACCTTGCTGCTGACCTTTTACACTGGGGGCTAATGTCAGACTTTCACTCTTCCAAATGAATTTTAAGCATCACTTACTTGAACTTAAAATCATTCAAACTCACTGGGCTATCACTCAATGGCTTTCTCATCTGCGGATTCATTTTGTGGGAAACTTTTTTTTTCAGATTGACAGTTTCTCATTCCCCAAATCATTGTCGTCCTAGTCATCTAGATCTTACTTTGCTGTACAGCCATATTTTATGAAGACCTTCATACCAGACTTCATGTCATTCCCATAAAACCATTCCCAAGAGTTCTTTAGTGCCAGCCACATTAGGACAGCACCATCTTTCCTTCCAAACGAGGCTGATTATCACTTAACAATTATTATGATCTCTTAATAACAGCAGATAATATGCACCAGACATTGTTTTAGGTGGTCCACAGATTTGCACTTGTAGTTAAAAGCTACATGTAAGAAAATGACCATTAATCCAAGAACTTTAAAGGCTGCGATAGGGCTGTGAGTTCAAAGTCAATATGGCCCATTTACTGAGTTCAAGACTAGCTTGGGCTCTAGGGTGAAAGTTGCTTCTAAAAACAAAAACAAACAAATAAAACTTGAAACAAAGACATAACAAACGAATCACAGAAGAAAGAAGATTGAAGCCGAAGAAAATTGAGTAGGTATTCCAAGCAAGCTCTTTGGCTAAGAGCTCTTTTGCCACACATATAATGGATGGCCAAGCTGAGATTCCAACATCCGTCACCGGGATTGGAAGTCTATGCTTCTCACTGTTCTATTTAACGCCTATGCTGTCTACATATTAACCTTACACTCATTTACATGCCAAAAGGCGCTCTGGACTCTGTCTCTGTTCTCCACAGGCACATGGCTTTAGAACCACATATTGAAGAAACCCAAAATGTATAAATATATATCCACTGTTTTTTCTTCTCTTATTTGAGATAACAAAAAAAAACCCCACCAATTAAAATAAATTTGATTAGCAATCGTGGGATTAGGTGAATTGTTTATACGCTGCAGATTGTAAATGAAAGCGCCTAGTATCTCACTATCTAGACCATCTTAAATATGAAGCATCTGTATAAATATGTTTAATGGGTTCTTTCTGGTTTTTGACTCAGTAAGTTTTATTTTTTTAAAAGAATGGCTTATAGATTTTATCTAAAACTTTTCCATCATCTATTGATAAAGATCAGGGTTTTTTAAAATTTTGATTTATTAACCTTATGTTAACAGATTTTCTAACACTGGGGAAAATGCTTGTGTTTGTCTATTAGATTAATAAACACTTGGTTATTATTAATTTGATTTATGGGACTCTTATTTTTCATATATTCCTGGGTTTTGATATGAAGAAAGTGATTTAAAATTTCACACAGACCTGAGAAGTGGTGTCTGCATAGCTTTCTCTGATAGAATTAAGGTTATGCCAGCTGCATAGCCAACCTTTGACCTGCCTCACTTGAAGAGGACTGTGCCAGGCCGGTTTGAAACACTAGATTTAATGTACTCGAGGCTAATTTTTAAACAAGTCTTTCTTCATATTCTGAAATAATCAGGACTTATCATAGTTTCTGAGAATCAATAAATTCCTCTGGAGTTTCCATTGGCATAGTCTCTCTGCCATTTCTTCTTACTTTTGTTCTGAGTCTCTAGCCTGGGGCTTTCTTATCTAGAAGTCTTTATGTGTTTTTGGACAGCTAGAGACGGAACCCAGAGACTCACACATTCTAAGCAATTACACCTCTCCCTTTCTTCCCTTTTAATTTGGAGAGGCAGGGTCTTGAACATGGCAATCCTCTTGCCTCAGTCTCTGAGTAGGAAGGCAGCCTGAACCACCATGTCCCGCCTACTGTTTTTAAAGAAACATAGTTTTTCTTTGTTTTTAATTCTAGTTTTATATTGCTTACCTAACCCTCATTTCTTTTGGTGTATTTTCCAATAAGTCCTCATTTCTTAAGATAGATGGTAAATTCCCTCCTTGTTGGTTTTTATTATTGGTTTTTTATTACATATATTATTGTGGCTTTTACCATCTTCTAGAAATTTTAGAAATACTTCATTTTTTATTTTCTATTGTTTCTTATCTAATGATTCAACATAAAAATCCACAGGGTGAAAAAAAAGCATTTTTGTTTTTCTTTTTGTCATTTATTTTTAATTTCACTGTACTTCAGCACTGTAATTACTCAGCACTGTAACTACTCAGCACTATATTCAGCACTGTAAACACTCAGCACTGTAAACACTCAGCACTGTAACTACTCAGCACTGTAACTACTCAGCACTATAACTACTCAGCACTGTAAACACTCAGCACTGTAAACACTCAGCACTGTAACTACTCAGCACTGTAACTACTCAGTACTGTAACTACTCAGCACTATAACTACTCAGCACTGTAAACACTCAGCACTGTAACTACTCAGCACTGTAAACACTCAGCACTGTAACTACTCAGCACTGTAAACACTCAGCACTGTAACTACTCAGCACTGTAACTACTCAGCACTGTAACTACTCAGCATTGTAACTACTCAGCACTGTAAACACTCAGCACTGTAACTACTAAGCACTGTAACTACTAAGCACTGTAACTACTCAGCACTGTAACTACTCAGTACTGTAACTACTCAGCACTGTAACTACTCAGCATTGTAACTACTCAGCACTGTAACTACTCAGCACTGTAACTACTCAGCACTGTAACCACTCAGCACTGTAACTACTCAGCACTGTAACTATTCAGCACCATAACTACTCAGCACTGTAACTACTCAGCACTGTAACTACTCAGCACTGTAACTACTCAGCACTGTAAACACTCAGCACTGTAACTACTCAGTACTATAACTACTCAGCATTGTAACTACTCAGCATTGTAACTACTCAGCACTGTAACTACTCAGCACTGAAACTACTCAGCACTGTAACCACTCAGCACTGTAACTACTCAGCACTGTAACTATTCAGCACTATAACTACTCAGCACTGTAAACACTCAGCACTGTAAACACTCAGCACTGTAACTACTCAGCACTGTAACTACTCAGTACTGTAACTACTCAGCACTATAACTACTCAGCACTGTAAACACTCAGCACTGTAACTACTCAGCACTGTAAACACTCAGCACTGTAACTACTCAGCACTGTAAACACTCAGCACTGTAACTACTCAGCACTGTAACTACTCAGCACTGTAACTACTCAGCATTGTAACTACTCAGCACTGTAAACACTCAGCACTGTAACTACTCAGCACTGTAACTACTAAGCACTGTAACTACTCAGCACTGTAACTACTCAGTACTGTAACTACTCAGCAGTGTAACTACTCAGCATTGTAACTACTCAGCACTGTAACTACTCAGCACTGTAACTACTCAGCACTGTAACCACTCAGCACTGTAACTACTCAGTACTATAACTACTCAGCATTGTAACTACTCAGCATTGTAACTACTCAGCACTGTAACTACTCAGCACTGTAACTACTCAGCACTGTAACCACTCAGCACTGTAACTACTCAGCACTGTAACTATTCAGCACCGTAACTACTCAGCACCGTAACTACTCAGCACTGTAACTACTCAGCACCGTAACTACTCAGCACTGTAACTACTCAGCACTGACTACTCAGCATTGTAACTTCTGTACATACACATAAATGTAGCTAAAGAGGGAGGTCTCCCTCTGGGCTTTGTAGTCCATACTGCACACAGACTCATGGTCTGCCTGCCTCAGCTTCCTGAGTTCAAGGGTTACCCATATCAGCTGCCTCTCTTACATTTTACTTTAGCTCTGGCTGATTCTGAAGAAGCTAATCTGAAATGTAGCATTCTCCGTGTGTTTGAATGGCGTTTCTTTTTTCTAATATGAAACTTTAGCCAGCACCCCCTTTAATGGACTCAGTAAAAGAGCATGTGCCTCCTCTCCACACTGCATCTCTTGTTGTGCGGTTGTGTTTGAAATTCTGCGCCTCACACAGGCTCCCCCGCCCCCCTTTCCTATTAAAATTTTTAATAATAACTTCTATCTTTATAGATATTAATAAAGCCACCCTTATTTTGCTTATTGCCTGCATTTTCCTGGAGTCTCTTTATTTTTCAAGCTTTTTAGAAAGCATTTTAAGCGTGTTCCTTATGAATACCAAGAACGCTTATGAACCGGGTGAGCTGCTTATGTCAAAGTTCTCAACATTTATATTTCATACAATGCGTACCACAGACGTGACTCCTTCCATCTTGCTTTATGACTATTCATGATTCTCTCTGTTTCCTCCTTTTCCTGGGAGCTGTTTTTGCTAATTTGGCCAGATTGCCGTTCCTTCCCCTTTCCCCTGCTAATTAGGTAGGTCTATTGTGTTTTCTCATCTCTTTAACGATCACCTTCCTCTCCCGGCATTCATATTCAAATCCATGTTTTTCATTATTACATGAATGCAAGATAGCAATTATTTCGCTCGGAGAAAGCTCTGTTTCTTAAGGAGTTCCCTCCTTCCCTTCACATGAGATGTGATTTTGGAACTCCTTGGCTTTCTGCACTTGCTTTCTTTCCCACATCCCTTGGAGTTCACGGAGATTATCCAACACCTTTAGTTCCAGCCTTGCCTTCCTGGGATCTGGTCCCCATCTTCCTCATTGCCTCCAACCACCGTGTGAGTTTTCGATATCCTCTTGTCCCTTCCTGGTCCCTCAATCTGCTGTCTCTTCTCGGATACTAAGGCCCACAGTGTTGACACAGTCTCTCAGTCCTTACCTGCTCTGAATGTGTATCATTTTCCCTGACAGAAGAATGACACGCAGCCCATGTTAGCATTAACAGCATAGTGTTCCTCTCACTTCAGCCTCCAGAGAGCGTTGAGACACCACTTTCCACTAATGTGTGTGCCGAGATTCGGGATGTGCTATCCTGGATAGGGCCCTTTGGCGTTTGAGAAAATGGTGGAATGGGTTAGGATATATGGCTAGAAACTGTGTTTCTAAGACAGCATTTACTCTTGAGTTGGGCCAATAATGTAACTCAAGACAAGATGGACGCCTGGGGACAGGATGGACGCCTGCCATCTCATCTTCATTTTGTGTAGCCTTTACTTTGGGCACCTGCTTATCTCTCCACATAGTCATGTTAATCGCTCAAGGATTGTCTCCCTAGGAGTTAACAAGTCCTAGCCTATCTCCTTCCCTCAATGGCTGAAGGCACAGAGATAAGAAAGAGTACCCCAGGCCTCCCCGACTGCCATGGGTTTTATAATGTCTGAGCCTAGTTCCCCTGAAAACACCTACACTAGGCAGAAATGACTTTGAAGGTCTGGGAGGATGGACTCTTCCGTTAAAATGGATAGATAGTTCTTTGCTAAACCAGGAACAAGAAATGAAAGACGTTGATAAAGAGACTTTTAAAACTAAGGTCTGAATTGTATCTTTAGCCTTGGGTCATGAAGAATAGAAGATACCACCTAGCAAGAGACTGTGACAAAGAATGAATAAGGACCTTGGCCCTCTCCGTTAAGATTTAAACCGTGTGCCTGTTAATCACCTGGCCAGGAAAATGCCTTCCCAGAAAGCTGTCTGTTTAACAATTTAAGAAATAGCATGAAGTCTGCCCAAAAATGTAAGTCAACAGAATGCTACCCTTGGCTGTCGCCCACTCACCTCAAGAGACTGTTCCCTGCTCCCCACACCCCTGGTCAGCAAGGTCCCCTTGGCTTTGGCCACACTCACCCCATGAGAGCACCTTCTTCCTCGATGACCTTCTTGGCTACTGGCCACTCTTGACGTTTAAGAGTGCTTTGTACGTCCATGTTACAAACACTACCTTCTACGCTACACTCTTTGTCATCTGAATTCTTTTAATGGACATCATCACAAAGACCAGATAAAGAACAAGCTGCCAGAGGGAGATCCAGTAACAGTCACTGCCCTAACACCACGGTGGAGGAGTCCAGGAACACCAGGCCTAGAGGGAGAGCTCCCCTTACCAAATGAGGGCAATCATCTGCGATGACAAGGCAGTACGATTAGTCTCCTGGGAAATGGGATGTCACACTCAAGCAAAGAGCTTCATTGGAACCTTGCAGAGCTGGAACAAAGTCAGTGACCAAGCAGACCACAGCTAGACCAGCACTATGTCTTCAAGCGTCCTTCCTGGTTCTCTCCTAATTCTTTCTTCTTTTAAAACTAAAGCTCATGTCAGTTCCCAAAGAAGGACTTGGTTCACCCATATTCTTCCTAGTGTGTGTATCAATTAAATGTCTTTTTTTTTCTGCACTTATTGCTTTGGTTGTTATATCAAGAAGCAAAGTGAAGCCTAGCCCTTTGGGACCCCAGAGACCATCTGTTGTCCTGAATCGCTGGTAAAAAGCAGCCACTCTCCCCTTAGTCCTCTTCCATGAAGCAGTCACCACGGGATAGCCCTTCTCCAGAGTGCACAAGGCTGCACTGTGCTCCCTCTGCTCTGATGCCTAGAACATACTACAGACCTCTCTGGCTCTTCAACCTCCGTGTGAATCCCATGCTGGCGTGCCGATGCACACTGATGAGCTTTCTCTCCTGGTGGTCTGCTTCACTGTCTGTTCTGTGGACTCAAAGTGCCAGAACTTCAAGAAACTGAGCTAGAGGTGTTTTTTTTTTTAACTTTCTATATCCGTATCAGGTGATATACTATCTGCCCACATGTCTCCAACATTATCTACCTCTTCGTCAAAGCTAAGCATAGCTGTCCACGTTCACTGTGTCCTAAATTCCCGCGTCTTTACATAAGCTCTCACAACAGATAATATGTGTGCACGCTCTTCTCTGCTTGGCCAGGCATTGGTTAGAATAGCCATGGTGACAACTTAGTGAGGAGCAAGGAAAGCCATCCTTCTTTTTTACATTATCAACCTTTTATACAGGACCCTGGGGTTGTCATTTATTTCATAAAGCATTATTTCATTCTTCTGTGATTTCTACTTGGCACATTAGAAATTCATACAATCTTAGTTTTGTAAATAAGAAGAAAACCAAATTGTTTTTGTCTTCCTAGAAAATAATAACGTATCTTTAAAGCTGAAGGATTTTCTTTTTTGCTGGGTGTCCTTGTGTGTAGTCCACACACATCCTGTATGTGTGCCATGTGTGATTCTTATGTAATGTGTGTGTGGCGTGTCTGGTGTATGTGTCTGTGTGTGGTATGTGACATGTGTGTGTGGCTGGCATGTGTGTGTGTATGTGTGTGGTATGTATGTATGTATGATGTGCATACTTGGTATGTGTGTTTATGTGTGGTGAGTATGGTATATGTGTGTGTGTGTTATGCCTGGTGTGTATATGTGTCTGTGTGTGATGTTTGGCATGTGTGTGTCTGTTTTGTGTGTGTTGGGTGGTATGTGTGTGTGTGTTGTGTGGTATATGTATGTGTGGTGTGTCTGGTATGTGTATGTGTCTGTGTGGTGTGTGTGTGATATGTGGTGTGTGTGTTGTGTGTGTGTATGTGTGTGTACGTGTGTGTGTGGTGTATCTGGTGTGTGTGTGTCTGTGTGGTGTGTGTGTGTTATGTGATATGTGTATATGTGTGTGTGTGTGTGTGTGTGTGGTATATCTGGCGTGTGTGTACATCTATCTGAATTTTGTTTTCTGTTTTGGGTATTCATTTACTTTGTCATTTAAAATCATTAGTTTAGATTTGAACCAAAACTACACTCTTCAACAAATTATTTATTTTATCCTACCTGTTTATATTTTAATGTTGGTATTAAGAATTAAATTCAGAGCCAAAGCATAAGTTCTACTGAGCCGTATCCCTAGGCTAGTTCTGTTTGGGCTGTAGATTATGTTTATGTGTATTTCCCCTCTAGTACTTGACTGCCATTGTGTTCAAGGGTTCTAATTCTACTGTTACAGGTTTCTGTAGGTGTTTATTACATATAGTTAAGTATGTATGTGTATATGTGTACATGTGTATGTGTGAGTCTGTGTGTTGGATTGCTACATGTAGGTTCAGGTGCCCAGGGAAGCCCGAAGTGTGGGATCCCCTGGAGGTGGAGTTAACTGCGGTTGTAAGCCACACCATGTGGGTGCTGGGAATAAATATCAAACCCACTGCAAGCACAGAACAGGCTCTCCACGATGAGCCACCGCTCAGCCCCACAGTTTTCTACTTTAGCTCAGATAACCCTCTTTAATCTCCACTGTTCTTTTTCCTCGAAGTCTTCTGTTCTTTGCCTTCTACCCTGCTCACTGCTTGCTAGGTACCATTAGGCATGCTGTTTTCTTGGGGTCCTGTGAGAAACCATAGGAAGTCCTACTATGTGCTAAGAACAGGACCTGTGTTCTCTGAAGCAGCTCTCCATACTGGCATCCCTAGACTACCAAGAGTGGAGAAGGAAACCAGCTTAGGGTCCCCTTCTCCCTGAGGGGACAAGGAAGCAGCTATCCCTGAGGGCAGACATTTGTTTGTGTAGGTTTGACTTCAGAGGCAGACCAGCCTCTGTCTGGAACCCCAAAACTATATCAGCATTCTTTCTGGTCTTTGCCGATTCCGAACTCTCATATGGCACACATAAACAAAGCGTCCCTACCTTCACCTGGTCCTTAAGGACCCTAAAAGTTTCTCCACCCCATTGGCACTGTGGATCAGTGGCCATCACTCTGTACAGTCAGCTGGTGGTGGGTGGAAGAGGGAATCGTTCAAACCACTATAATGTTAGAATCCTGGGCACACATTTACAGGGAGCCCAGCTGCTCTTGGAGTGTTCTTTTGCTCCTTGTTTGACGAGGGGCAGAATTACACATAAAAGGTGGGTGGGCTAGGTATCTATAGCTTACTACCATGCTAATCCTAGTTAGCCTTGCCACTGCAGAGGGAGACTTAGCCTGGAGTCCACACAGGGTTCCTTTCTCTTTTTCCCTCTTCCTTCTCACCTCTCAGCAGCAGAACTCCCCAAAGCACACGGGAACTGAACCTGGACTAACCATGGCTGAGGTAATGCTGCGCGCTTGTGGGAGCAGGGGTGCTGGGAACCGTAGTATGGTAAGAATGAAGAGAAAGCCAGTCCCAAAGGGAAGCATTTCTGAGGATGGAGCCACACAGCTGGGATGACCTGAGGTGAGTCACGCTTAGCACCCACTCAGAACCTGTCTTCCACCTGCCTGCCCCTTTCCCCTCCTTTACAAACGGAGTTCCGGCTGTGACTTCAGTGATACATCAGCACAGATAGGGTGCCGATGCTAGTCACCGTCCTCTCTGTGGCCGTTCTAGAAATGTTTACAACACTCGTGCAGAGGACTACATTCAATACTTTGGACCGTTTCTGGGCAAGGGTGGAGGGGAAATCTGATGGGTCAGAGAACAAAAGTTTTCTTAATCTCAGAGAAAGCGCCTTTCAAATTTCAACCCTAGAACCAATATTCCATGTTGCAGTTGGTGTCTGTTCCGGTCTGGTCAGGAATACCAGAGGCACAAACGCACATATATGCACACAGCACAGACAGCTTTAGCATGGAAAAAAACACTTTATTTTATTCCTTCTTTAAGACTGTGGGCTGATGGGAGAAAGCTGTTTTTCGAGAAATGTGTCTCTGACCCGATGAGATAAATTCTCTTCAAAGAGGAAAAAAAGAAAATAGTATCTAAGAATGCAGACCGTGTGTCACTGTCACGCCAAAGCCCTCACACTTACAGACAGAAGAGCCACAGGAAGACAAATCCTTTCTGTTGCAACACCCTCCTCCACCCCCATGCCTCCCCCCCAAATACCCAAAAACTCAAGAGAGAGGGAAAAGCAGGGAGGGAGAGAGATGGAAATAGATGAGGGAGAAAGGAAGAGAGGGGGAGGGAGGCAGAGGGAGAGGGATGGAGAGAGGGAGAGACAGAAGGACAGAAGGGAGGAAGGAAAGAGGAGTGAGGAAGGGAGACAGAGAGCAAGGGAGACAGGGAGAAACAGAGAGAGGGAAGGAGATAGAGAGAGGAGGAGAGAGATGGAGAGGAGAGACAGAAGGAGGGAGGGAAAGAGAGAGGGGGAGAGGCAGAGGGAGGGAGGAAGGCAGAGAGGGAGAGAGAGGGAGAGATTGAGAGACAGAGGGATTGAGGGAGGGAAAGTGGGAGGGGGAGGGGAGAGGGGAGGAGAGAGAGAGAGAGAGAGAGAGAGAGAGAGAGAGAGATATCTGTGTAAGATCCAGTCCACTTGCCCATGACTGTGACACTGAAATCATCCCAGCTTTACAGGATCTAAATATAACATGTAATTAACGGGAGTCACCTGCCAGTCAGTGAAGCCATAAAAAAATCTGATTAAAATCAGAAGTGATGACAGGCCAGAAAAAAAAATCTGTTGATAAAAATAAAAGCCCTAGATTGCTCCGCTTGAGGTCCCCACGTAATTGCATCAACAAGGTCTCTCCTTATCCCTTCCTGCAGGTGACATGGCATTTCCCAGCGTCACTTAAGGTAGAGGGACATGGGGTCCAAGGAACGCCCTGTTTTAAGACTCTGCAGATGAGCTAAATTAGCATGATACTTTGGAACTGTTTCAAGGATCTCTGGCTACTGTTAATATTGTTAATCTTTCATTTTTATTGTGTGTATAGTGTCAGGAGCGGTGGCAGGGAGCACATTTTGTCAATTAAATAATTAATCCCACAGCATAATAGTCAGTAAGGAAAAACTGACATTTGTCAGGCACAAAGCAAAAGAAAGCCCGGGAGGATTTCCTATTGTGCTTGCTCAAGAAGAACATAATTTGGTAGCAGCCTCGCTTATTTGCTTCTCTGCTACACCTACCGACCCTGCTGTCATGAGGAAGACAAGTCTGGGCCAGGGACGCGGCTCACTTGATGTGAAAGCATTTGGGCCTAAGTGCAGACTCCAGCACCCGTGGAACATGCACTTGACTGGATGTCAATGGCTTTCACAGGTACACAACACACACACACACACACACACACACACACACACACACACACACAGAGAGAGAGAGAAAGAGAGATGAACAGAGAAATAGAGAGCGAGAGAGAGACAGAGAGAGAGCGAAAGACAGAGAAACAGAGACAGAGACAGAGAGAATGAGAGAGAGACAGAGAGAATGAGAGAGAGGGAGAATGAGAGTGTGTGTTCACAAGGTTTTCCTAGTGCTGATCTTCATCTACATCAGAAAATCATTTTTATTTATTTCCTATATATGGCTTGGATGGGCTCACTTCTCTCTATCCAAACCACATTTTCATGGGAAACTGAGGAAAAGCTACTGTGATAAAGCAAGTGGTGTTTGTTTGTTTATTTATTTATTTTGCACCTGCACAGAGCTCTGGGTATAAACACTAGAGGCTGGAGGTTCAAAGGTCCCCCGACTCCAGGCAAGTCTCGGCTGGGGAAGAGCTAGCTGTGTGCTTCTCCTGTGTGGGGTCTCCATCAGGTGACCACCCACGGCACATTTACTACTCTCGGGCACGGTACACCCAGGCACACATTAGAGAGAAGCATCTGTCCCGCCCATTGATGTCTTTAATGAATTTGGACTCAGGGTCTGCGCAGTGAGTCCTACTATGTCTGAGCACTGCTCTCTGGCTTTTCCGATCTCTTCTGCTCACAACCTGCTCCTCGCCATCCCTCCACCAGGATCCAGATGAGAGGCCTCCATGCCGGCTGGCTCTCTCTCTTTCACTAGCTCCCCAGCTTTCGAGGGGCTGAGTAATGGTATTTCTTGGTCCCCTAAGAACTCTGGTTCTGCACTTTCCACAGATGGTGTTGCCAGTGCCGTCAACAACAGCCTGCGCTGGATTAGCACTGCCTAGGAGGTGAAAATTCAAGTGAGCTATTTTTAACCCGTTTTAAGCATCCTCCGCTCTGCCAAAACTAAATGCTTGCCTGGGGTGGGGATAGGCCTCACGGATCCTTCGTGCCACATGTGCAGCAGACTTGTCTCCTAATGGTGCTCAACAATGTAAGGCTGCCCTACCGCTCTTCCCACAACATGGCACCAAATAGGTATTTTTAACATATGTATATGGTATATATGTATATGTTTATGATGTATATGTTTATGATGTATATGTTTATGATGTATATGTATACAATGTATATGCATATGTACATTATGTATATATGTGTATGATATATATATGTTTATGATGTATATGTACATGATATATATGTATATGATGTATATGCATATGTGTATTATGTACATATATATGATGTATATGTATATGCATATGTATAAAGCAAGACTTCACGTAGATTTCAGATGGCAAGCACTGTCTACTTTTAAAAAGTGGTGTAAGTGTGTATTGATAATGTCTTCCAGCTGTGTAGACACTGTGAGAGGAAAGCTTAGGTTCAGCTTTCTAGTATCTGGTGAATGTTCCCTGACTTACCAAGAATACCCAGCCATATGTGTCGTGCACCTCCCTCAAAATCAGTTAAGAATCCGAAACTATCTTTTCCCTCTCCATGAAGTTTCACACAGTATTTAGTGGAGCATGCTTTGGATGGGGGGGGGGGGATTACTCTTGAAGAAATCAAGTGAATTTATTTTAGAATATAAACTGATTTGGACAAATGAACACCCTCTCGTTTTTTTGCAGGATGGCTTCTCCGGTAGTGCGGAGGGTGAAGGAATCATGGGAAAGTTTTAGAATCATGGGTAACAGATATCCTGCACTGTCACTCTTTAAAGATCCTCGGATTTTCCCACCCTAGTGTCCTTAGTGACTCTGCCAGGAAACATACACACATATCCTTTATTACTAACATTCCTTTTTTTTTCTAGTTTTCCCCAATTAAATTAGCCAAGGGGGCACTCATCCGAAGGACTTTGACATGCACATGTAAGAGGGTCTGATTTTCACTGGGGAAATCCTGGCCACATCTCAATGCTGGACAAAAAAAACCCATAGAACTAGTTGTATGCTTCACCTAGGATACTCTATTGTCTTAACGTGTGAAAAGTCGTTCTAGGACGGCAAACCAAAGTTACAGGAGCCACTGCCTCACTGGCAAGACAGGGAGACAAAAAGGGAGTGTAGGAATGTTCGAGAAATATATGCAAATGACCAAGCCATTATGTTATGGGAAAATAGACTGTGTTAAGGTATGAGATTGCATGGGAGAAAGAAAAGGGAAACCTTCTGTGGCTCACTCTTGCATAAAAAGACACCAGTGGAAGGCTGGACTGGATGAAATGTAAGAATATTGAGACTCCTAACCCTAATCTTAGGAGGTTTTTATGAGGTTTTTTTCTCCTCTCAATACCTGCTTTCCTTTTACCAGTTCTAACTCTAAAAGCAGTGTTTGTGAGTGTTCATTCAACTAAGAGAAACTTGAAACTTTGATCATGTGCGAAACGATCAACCTCACATATGTATCGTGTGGAGCTGAGGAACTCTTCATGTGTGTCACTACCCAGGTGGGTGAGCCCGTGTCTCCTGGGTGGCTTTCTACCTCCCACTTATACTCTGTGACCTGTTGGCTATCTCAAAACCAGAGCCAGCAGCCAGGACCAGGAAAATGGTATATTTCTCTAGGGCCTGAAACCCGGGACTCTTTAAGTTAAGAACACGTGCGCACGGATACCTTGTTCTACTCGAGCCGGTACCTACCTTGTCTAGGATACTCGTCGGCTTCTCTGTGGACCAGATCTTTTACTCTGTTTCCGTAAAGCAGCCGTGAAGAATCATGATCGAAAGCTTTCAAGGTTTCACTGGAACTGTAAGACTTCTGCGTGGGGACCCTACACTCCTCATTGTCCGCGGACGAGTTTGTATAGCGCCGTTCTTTTTCCCGTCTGCTCTTGGTCAAGGAGCAGTAAGGCCTGCGTTCCTTCACATCCATACTTCCTTCATTCCTTCTCTGTGCGCATCGGTCCGGCCTCTTAGAACTTCAGCGCTCAGAATTCAACTCTCACTGGCCTTTCTGCAAAGAGAAAAGGTTGGCATGACGTCAGCGCGAGCAGCCGCAGACTGACACCTCGCTCGCGCGCTCGTTACCCTTCTTAGCTGAGGATAGCTTTGCAAGCCGGAATCCCACTTTCGAGGAGAAATGGACAGTCCCAAGACTCTTCTATTAACATAGTCTGTCACACCAACAAGTGAGACACACTCTGCTCTGGGCATTCAATATCAAACACTTTATAGGATTCCTGTCCCCCACCCCCAAGAAACACACACATGAATACAAAATAAAAATTAAACTCAAGCTTAAATAACACTATAGAAGCCTGTTAAAAATTGGCTTTGACAGTTTCTTCAGTTTTCCATAGGGGAAAACTTTTTGCCCGTAGCATGTACCTCTTGTGCAAATAAATCGCCTTTCTTTTCCTTACCGCCCCGCCCCCCCAAAACCATGTTATTACTTTTTTTTTTTTTTTACCCCTTTAATGCATAGGAACAAATTGGGAGAGATTCTTACAGTGGGAACTTCATCAAATGAATTGAATAGTTTATTCATTTTTTTACAAAGACTTTTGCTTTCAGAGGGTAATTTCCATGCGTTAAGGAGCTAAATGTCTTGAACTCTGGAAAGAGCCGGCGCCCCTCGCATACCCCTTCTTCTGAAACGCATTTTTTCCCTCCCTCGCATGTGCACTTAATCAGTGCTACCCTGACATTTAAGGCAATTCAAGTGGTTAATTTGATGGGGGCACTTGCTGTTTTTTTCTTCTGTAACTGCCGATAGCAAGCATCCTTTAGAAGGAGCAGGGCAAACTGTTTCTTTGCTTAGCAGCTCTGTTTCCTGAGTTTGCTGGACTGTGAGGACGGTCTCCTGGTCCGCTGCGACCTGGAAAATGGGGAGCGAGCTGCCCAAGGCGAATCAGCACTCCGGGGTCCTCTGCTGTGTCTCTCCAGTTCTTCATTTTCAACCTGCCGTTTCCCAGGAGCTCCCTCTTCAATCCTCGGTATTATCGCCCCACCCCAACCCTACTTTTCCACCGTCTACTTTTTATCCCAGTGATCCCATAACCAACTTGAGACAGCCTCCTGGCTAGCCCCGAGTCCTCTCTTTGCTTCTGGATCCTTCGGGCTATGGCTGGCATTTAGGTATGACCTTCCGTGGACATGCTCTGTGCAGAAACGGTCTCTCCATTTCGTCGCCACCCACTCTCCAGAGCACGCAGCTCTTGAATACGCTTCCCACGCGGAGTCTCGTGGCCTCTGAATCGCCCACACCGTGTTGTTAGCAAATCTTCATTCTTCCTGCTTACCACAATAGCTCCTAGACCCCTCTCAGTTCTGCCTTCCATCCAGTTACTGAACGTGCGGCAAAGCTTTGGGGCTGGAATGATCACAGAACTCCACCGTGTTCGCTTAGAAACATTTGGAATTCTCCACCAAGCCCTTTCTTCAACCAAATTATATGCCCCACTATGGGCTTTCCTCAAATGGGTCTCCACATGTCTGTTAGGTTTGGAATGAATCAGGCCATTCCAAGTAATTACGAATATTTCAGACTGTTCAAAGAGAATTGTGATTTTGCCATCATTTTTTTTCCTTTCTCGTGGCCGTATTCTTTAAGGTAATATTTTTCATTGACTCTTTCTGATTCACTACTCCATTACTTTCTTGCAGATCCTTCTAATGGCTCTTAATAACACCTGAAATTTTTATTGTAGCTTTCCTTTCAGCTTTAATATGAAAAAGAAAGTGACAGAGACTATAAGAATATGAAACGAGCTTCCTTATTTTTATTATTGTAACAAAACAAAAATTAGTTTAGGGAAACATTTACTGAATGCCTTCCCAGAGGACCCAGGAGGACGGAACAAAAAATGTTCCAGCTCAAATGGAGCCTCCATTTAGTGAGTGAAATAGTAACATGCTTTCCAGTGGGATCGCTAAATAGAAATTACAGGAGGTTATAACGTGGACTAGGCTCCCACACCAGGCTCCAAATGAGCCATGCCTGCTAGGGTTCAGAGCAAAAACCATGGGATTATCCTTCAACCACGTGAGAATGAAAGTCATCCAAGTTCACTTGAAGGAGCCAGTTTCAATCAATGTGGTAACTGAGGCCTCACTCACGGCTCTATTTCCTATGAAAAATAACCTGAAAGAAACTGCTGGCCAGTGGTCTCTCTTTCTCTTCAGGAAATACAATTTACAAATGACTGGTCATTGCTCTTGGCTTTTGTTTTTTGGGTTTTGTGTTCTCTCTCTCTCTCTCTCCCTCTCTCCCTCCCTCCCTCCCTCTCTCTCTCTCTCTCTCTCTCTCTCTCTCTCTTAACAGCACTTCTCTGTTTATAAAAACCAACTGGTCTGCTAAACCCATCAAAAGACTGATTCTTTGTTATAGTGATCAGTGGCCTGTTTTTGGAATCTTAAGAAAAAGACATTAATTGGCCTTAATGATCTTTAAATTGCATTGTTATAATTTCATCATTTGACGCCCTGAATAAATATGTCTGAAGTTCAAAATGAATTTCCTTTCTAAACTAGTGTTTGGTTCTTCGGAGGAAAAGCGGTATCGACTCTCAAGATTAAATGGTCATCAAGAAGCCTTTTAATTGACCAGGAAATAGAGTTCAAGCGTTTCCAGTAATAGATGTTTGGAATTCTAGGGCGTTGCAGAACTTCTGCTTCTCATCCTAAAGTTGATATCTGTTAAAATTAGCATTCTTAACGACGGTGATCAGCAAAACCCACAACTCAAAGTGGGTTTTGACATGCGGCGCAGTTTACTTTTAAACGTAAAAAGGTGGCTCTTCGTGATTTTCATGATTCAACTTTATACTCTTAAGGACTAGGTACTCACGTAGTTCTTTGATATGGTAACATGAGCGCACAACCACAAAAAAAATAAGTTGTGGTACTGGTACATTAATGAAACGTTAAGTTATCAGCATTAAAGATAACTTTAGTTTTGTTTTATGGTGCCTGAAACCAACCCAGGACTTAGGGTACTGTACGGAAGGACCATATCACAGAGCTATTTCTCAATCTCTCTTTTAGAGTCTTATTGTCTGTTTTTCCATGAGTGGACAGAGAGGTCTAGAACCTTTTTCCCAGTTGATTTTTTGAGGGGAATAGGGGTTCTGCTATGTTCTTTTGGCCAGGCTGTCCTTGAACTTGTGATTCTGAGTCTTTGTGTACCCTGACCCATACATATGGGTCCCCAGACAGTACACCAACACATCTGGCCAGTACTGGAACAAAGGTCATTTATAACACAAGTTAACTAGGTTTTATTTGCAAAGCAATTCTAAATTGCAGAGATAAATCAAGATAAATCAAATACGCTATCAAAGACACAGGCAATTTGATCTCAGACACTCAAAACAATGCGAAGCTCTTTGTATGTCTCGTTCAGCTCTTGTACACAGTTCGGGCTCTTTGAGGATTGAATCGACACTGTAAGGCTCGAGACCACCGACGAATCTCTGATGGAAGCCAGTGAGCTCAATATGATTTCAAACAGGCGGTTTCCTGGGTTATCTCCTCCACTCAAGGCTGAGAAGGAGAAGATTAAGACATGCAAATGCTTGAGAAGCTCTAAACATTTGCCATTCTTTGATAGTGACTGCTGGTCTCTCACAAAGGAGAAGGTCACTGTGCGCAGACTCCACACAAAGAACTTAACAAACTTGGGCGGGAGGTGCAGTCGTTCAGAAATGAAGCTATTGCTAAGCGAGGTAACCAAGAGCATTTTTTTTTAAGCGAACTGACATGTGAGAACAACATTATGTTGATACAGCTAATTTCCATTACCTCCTTGAAAAAACGAGTCAGTTACATTGATGGTACTTTGGAAGTTGCCCTTAAACCATCGTCATTACTAGGCTCCTAGCACTGTACCGTTCCTCAGTATAGACATCTTGACGGAACGGATCTACTTGGTTCTTAGACTACCTATGATGATGCCAAAGCGATGTACACTCAGTAGATGCTGTTTGAACTTTGAGCTTTCTGTTGGGCTGGTGACTTGTGGTAGAAGGCCTTTTGTGACTCTGGGCAGGGATGGTGGGGCTCAGCCCCTTAAAGTCACAAAGGTGAGGAAAGGATGTACTGTGCTAGGATGGGATGCTAAGTGGACTTAGTGTACTCAGAGTCTTACGGCTTAGGCCACTTTCATTTCCCACTGGGTTTGTCGGGGTTACAGTGCGTCAGCAGTGAAGGAGCATCTGGACTTTGAAAGATTTGACTGAACAAATGAATAACCAGGCTCTAGCTTTTTGGACACTGAGGAGGGTCACCCTGACTTCGACTGCAGACACAGTATTTAAAGACTTACTTTATTATCTGTTTATTTATGGTGTGTGTCTATGTGCACATGTGCATGTGCAGAGAGGTGACCACAGACACCAGGAGATGGCCTCAAACCTTCTGGAGCAGGAGTTACAGGCAGGCCGTAGTATGTAGCTCCACATGAGTATTGGGCACCAAACTCTAGTCTTCTACAAGAGTAGATTTAACGACTCAGCTATTTCTCCATCCCCCACATATAGTGTTTAAATGTACTTTGAACCAGGCAGAAAACAGAACTTAATGAAAACATATTCTCAGTGAAAATGAAAATAAACCACTTAGTGGTGGTGCCTTTAATCCCAGCATCCAGGAAGGAGAGGCGAGTGAATCTCTGTGAGTGAGTTCGAGGCCAGCCTGGTCTACAAAATGAAGTCCAGGACAGCCAGGATAGTTACACAGAGAAACCCTCTCTCAACAACAACAACACCCAAGATTCTACATTTAGAAACTAACCTGAATTTTTCCCATTAATTTATTTTCACTTTACATCCTGATCAAACTCATGTAATTTTAATTGTAGCTTCTGTATTTTTTTAAACTCTCGATGCCAATGATTATGATTTTGACCTATCATTGACATGCTATCATCAACTATACTTCTAAAATCCCAAGGGCTGAGATAAAAAAAATGAACATGTATCCCCCAAAGTTAAAGAGCCTGCTGGCCAATCAGTCACACCTCCTCTGACATCTACCTTCTGTCAGAACTAGGAACACTGAGGTGTTACCTTGAAGACCACGAGCACAGGGTGCCTGCCTACTTTCATTACAGCTGAAAAACTTAATGCTAAGAATAAGTAAATTTCGGGCAAAACACTAATTTATCACCCTAACAGTTATTGCAGATTTAAATTAAGTCATTGATACACAACAGCGAGAAATTGTCCCCTTTTTGTTATCATTCACACTTCCCTAATAAGTTAGCATTTATGCATTACCAGTTTATGTTAACCAGCTGCATACACAACTTCCTGTATTGTATACATGTTGAAGTATTTCTTTTACTGAATATATTAATAGCAATTGAACACAAGAGGAAATCAATTTTTATTGTTCCTTGTGGAGAAAACTGTGTTTTCTGAGGCAAACTTGTAAAACCAAAGAATTGAAATAATTAAGTATAAAAATAAAGTCATAGTATGGAAACTTTCTTGGTAATGTTGAATTTACGTGTATCAATAATTTCAATTTTTTTCCAGTTTCCTACAAAAGACACGGAATGGCTTTTCATAAGGAAGTATGAAAGACAATCCAAGGACAGGTAGTCACTGTAAGTCACAGAAGTGACAGTTGCTGAGAGGGTTAGGGTAGTGAGTGTCCATGATTGAGAAAGTCAGCACGCTCAAGGTGTTTTCCGTAAACAACACAGTTAATAAAGACATTAGACAACAGTTATATACACAAAGCCAAGCATGTCCCAGGAACTAAATTTACTTTCCTGTCTGAAAGAATAAACGCTGGAGCTGGAGTTACCCGTCCACAGATAAGAGTTCTTGCTGTTCTTGCAGAGGACCTGGGTTCAGTATCTAGCACACACATGAACAGTCATAACCCCTTGCAACTTCAGTTCCGGGGAGTCTGGTGCCCTCTTCTGGCCTCCGAGGGAATAACGCATATGTAGCACATGTATACAGATCAAATACACACACTAAAAAAAAAAAACAAATAAATCTGGTAAAATAATAAAAATTAAATAAAATATCTGACGTTCCCTTGTTTGCATGTTTTTTTCTGACTGATTGCTTTGTGACAGGATCTTTCCCAGGCAGGCTTTATTTGTAATCCTGATGGAGCTTCCGGATTTCCAGAATTAAAGGCATCCAAAAACCACCAAGAGCAAAATGACTGAGACAAGAGTTTTCAAGTCACTGATATCAAGCAAGAAAAAGCAGCAAGCACCCATCCCTAAAAACAAAAGAACCCTGGTCAAACCTGTACCTAGAGAGGAAGTTATGGGAGAGCAGCAGACTCCCTAGGGACAGAGGTCAGTCTCCTAGAAAGTTGGGGAGAAATTTCAGGGTATCATGCTGGAGGAACGAAGATGAAGTGCAAGAAGAATAATCTCTAGCATCTACAGAGGGTACCTCTATAGCATGGAGCAGAGTAAAGACGACCGTGTTTGTGTGAAGAGATCGCTCGAAAGAAATTGACTCGTAGGAGAAATAGTCATCTGAAGAATGATGGCGGTACTCCCATCCTCAGGACTGCTGACATCTTAAAAGGAAAAAAATCCCTTCTGGGAGGCTCTATGCAGTAGTGTGTCGTTTATTAGGTTTATTAAATATTCCCAGCCTGTGTCTGCTAAGTGCCTACAGCATCCTGTTCATCACAAAGGTGTGTCCAGAAAATACATCGTCGAAGACTCCCTCCATTTCCAGACCCTATGTTGATTAGAGTATTTAGAGCTCACCTGGGTGTGCTAGCTATTACAGCAGCATTCTGCAAGAGCCACCGACTGCACTGGGCCACCGACTTAGCGAAACAATGTCTCAGCTTTGTGTGGAATGTAGGCATGAAACAAAGACAATTCTGGTCCCAGCTCAAAAATCTTAAAAGACAAGGCCACCCATGTACAGCTGTTTCCTAGCTTAAGTGTACTCTCACAGAGCTGAAGAATATTATAGAAAAAATTAAAAGTAATTAAATCCTCCATGCTTCTTATCCACATATGGAAGGAGCAAAGATACAGTGTAGAGAAAAGGCAGCCAGTCAAGACTGGATGCAGAGCCGAGAGATGCTAGAATTATTAGACATGGACATGAAGGCGGGCGGGTGAGTAGCTTGAATGAGATGTCCCTCATAATCCTGGGCATCTGAACACTTGGTCCCCAGTTAGTGACACCGCTTGAATGAATACAGCCACCGTGGCATGTACGTCACTGGGGGTGGGCTTTGAAGTTTGAAAGGTCATATTCAGTTTCCAGAGCTCCCTCCCATGTTTCCTGTTTGTGGGTGGAGATGTGCATCCTCAGCTCTCAGCTACCAGCTCCAGTCACCATGCCCACCTGCTATCATGGCCGCAAGAGTGGTGGACTCTTATCCTCTGGAGCCATAAGCCCCAAATAAACTCTTCCTTCCCTAAGCTACCCAGGTCATGCATGGTGTTTTAGCAGCAGAGGAGTTCATAATGCAGCAAGGATCATAACTGTGTCCCATATGCTTGAAATCCAAATATTCATAGAGGATAGAAAAAAAAGACTTTAATCAAACCCATAAGGGGACACTACAATTTCTCAGACAAGGAATGGTGAGTTAGACGCCACAAAAGGAAGGGGCAGCAAAGTAGGAATGGAAAGAGAAGCGACAGTGCCAAATAAAGCTAATGGACTGATAAGTGGATCATGAGCCAATCATCGCCTATAGGCAGTAAGGTCAGTGTGGCGACAGGGTTCAGAGGTCAGGGGGTGACAGAACCCTAAGAACAAGACAGGCGAGAGGGCAGACGATATTTGAAGAAAAAGAAAAAAACAGCATAAACACTTCAAATCTGATGAGCGCAGCAAATGTAGAGATCTCAGAGACTCAATAAGTCCCAAACAGAAGAAGTATGAAGGAATCTACACCAGTGTGTTTGGTTATGGTGCAGGCTGTCCAATCCGGTATGTAGTAAAGAGAGATTTAAGAGCAGAGAAAAGAAGCCAGCTACTATAGTGAAAGCATCTCCATGAAAGTCACGCGAGCACGCACACAGCAGGGCCACGCATTTTAAAGCACAGAAGGGGACTAAGAAGCAAGTCCTCTAGATTCCCATACCCGAGGGAAATATTTCAAAACCGAGACTCGAATAGATGCGTTTTCATATACACGAAAGCCGGTCATCATCAGACTCTCTGACAGAAAAATAGAAAAGCAGGCACAGAGCACAGATGTACGCCAATCAAAAAATGGCACACAGCAAGGTTGAGTATGTGGAGACATTTATAAGACACTGCTTAAATCTTTGGAAGCTCAGTGACTGTGTAAGTCCAAGAAAATAGCCATGTATTTCAGGGTTCGTAATGAGTGTGACTGAAATCAACTGTGACAGTAGCATAAAGAAAGGGATCCAGAAGCACGGTGTGAGCTTTTGATAGTGCACCACACAAAATGACTTACTAGTAACTAGTGGTAAACTGTTAGAGTAGAGTCATATACTGTCTGCTCTAAACTTCTAAAATAACAAGGCCAAAAGAGTTGTAACTCATGAGCCAGGGAAATACCACTGCATTGAGAGGAGCAATGAAACAATTGCATGATAAAGGGAGATAGAAGATTAGGAAGGTACAACAAAGACACAATGGGACATTTAAACAAGAGTCGACATCACAGACACAAGCACAACTAAGTCAGTAACTATGTTAAACAGGAGAGTCATCCACACAGGCCACACGACGAACCGGGAGTTTCCCCATTGGATTTCAAAACCAGGACGCAATCTGGTGCTGTGCCCAGTTAACATAGTTTAAGACACTTAGACGGAAGCAAATCGACCCGGTTAGATTCCCCACCGCTGTTAAAAACAAACAAAAGTGTAAAACGTAAATGGACGGAAAAGGAAAACGTTAGACTAAAGATATCAACAACGACATCTGATATAAATGATCTTATCACAACGTTCACTAGACAGGCTCACATCAGGTGAAACAAATAAACAGAAGACAAACAAACAAACAAACAAACAAAAACAAAGCCAGACTCGATAGAGCAATAGTCCGGAGCAATTTGGGAGATTTTGGTGGATCTATGTCTGACCCAGATAGCCACGGGACATATTGATCAGTGATTTCTTTGCACATTTATCATACATTTAAGGACACATCACTTGCGAGGCATGACAAGAAGCACGAGGGATGGAGACACAGACAGGATTCAGGACTTTTCCCTTTCATTCTGATCCAGGAAAGGAAAGCCAAAGAATGACTGACCCGAATTACCTCAGTTAACTTCCACGCACAGTCTTTCAAAAGCTCTATTGCTGAGCAAGAGAATGGACAAAGAGATCTAATTGAGACCAAGGACCAAAACTAGACTCTTCCGAAATAAACAAGTGAATGAATGAACGAACGAACAAATGAATACAGTAACACTTAGTAAGACCCACAGGAGAAATCAGATTGAGACAAGAAAGCAAGTCACAGTGAAAGGGCTGAGGCCCAAAAGCACAAACAAAGAGAAGAACCCCCAGAAAACAGAGTCTGCAAGGGCTTGGCACACAGATGCCCACGGGACCAAGAGAAGAGACCGGCCTGGGGTGAGTGTGGAAGGGTCCTGAAGATAAAAAGCAGGCTTTGAAGGGTACCCAAAGCGCCTCCACCAAGCCCCACCAGTGTCACAAGGCCCTTGCAGAGCTGTGATAAGTAAATGATGTGCCTGTCAGGCTTTCCATTTGGAAAGTCCTCAGAAGCTGGAGGACAGGGACGAGGGAGGAAGCAGGAAAAGTGTGGCCGAGCTTCGTGCAGAAGTCCAGGCAAGGGAAAAGGTAAACCTGAAATGTGCCTACATCAGCAGCATGGATTTTAGAGAAATGAGTAGGTTGGAGAGGTGCTCAGCAGTCTTGCTGGTCTGACTGTAGCAGGCTCCGCACTAGAGAGAAGAAAAGGACGGGTACCGGGATCTGTGCTAGAAGAGCTGAGCACGGAGATCAGCCTCGGGGACCCGGAAGGAGGATGCTGTCCCAAATGTTGCCCAGAGACCTCCTGCTTGCTTTTCTCCTCATTGAAATCAAGACCTGAGCATACGTATTTTGTTCCTTGTAGAAACTAAAACAAACAAAAAGCAGATAAACTAAGAAAACAATTCCCCCTTAATATTTTTCAGTTTGTTTGTTTTTCTATGCATCCATGTGTGTGTGAATATGTGTGTATGTATTTAACATGCACAATCTTATAGCCCATTTCCTTTAAATATTATCACTATGGTCTCAATTATCACCTTGGTCTCAATTAGATCTCTTTGTCCATTCTCTTGTTCAGCAATAGAACTTTTGAAACGGTCACCCCTTTATTTTTAAAATAATAAATAGGAAGCCCAAATTTTTAAAAACTCAAAACTATCTCTTGTGTTTTTCACAGAGACAGAGAATATATAAATTTGGATAATGAAATAAATAGGAGCCGTGTACCAAAATAGCTTCATAATACAAGTGAATATGGAAACATTTTAATTGGAAAATATACAGAACAGTGCCGTGGGCAGTAAGGAAAGTGGCTTAATTCTCATCAAATTGTTTTTAAAAAATCTTTCAAAAATATTTATAAGTAAATGGAAACAGAAACTGAAATGGTCTGAAAAGAAAAAAAAAAACAACCAACAATGGCTAATGTAGCCTATTAAATCAGTAATGTAAAACAGGAGTGTTTTCTTCTATCATTTAAAATTTCAAATTTTTTTCTGGGGGGTTGCATGATTGTGAATTAAAGTGATCTTTTTGATAGAAACTATAAAAAGGAATGTATTTAACAGGCTTCATCAACATGTTGGTAGTTATGCGTGGCTGTGAAAATGTGGCTGGCTTCAGGGAGCTCATAGTCTCTCCACTTAGAAGAAACAGGAAGTGCACTCAAGAATCCAAAAGAAGTGAGGCAAGGAAGTCGTCCCTGCTTGGAGACACTTAGAGTGTAAGTGATATTTCTGACAGTGTCAGCTTGCCTGGATCAACCAATACCCATCCATCATCTCTATCTGGACCGCCCTACCACTGCTTAAGCCACAGCTCTTGCTATAGAGGATCCTATTTTCTTCACCAGTGCTTCAGTGTAAGCCTGGTCCTTCTGGGAGTAAACCAGTGGTGGTGCCTGTCTTCAATCCCAACGCTTGGGAGGTAGGCAGATCTCTGAGTTCGAGGCCAGCCTGGTCTACAGAGTGAATTCCAAGACAGACAGGGCTACACAGAGAAATGCTGTCTTGAAAGAACAGCAAACACCACAATTCTGTAGGTAATCACATCTGGTCCAAAGGAATACGCAAGGAATTACCTATGTGTCCTATAAGTAAAACTGGGGCAACAAAATGGCCTCAGATGTTTGTCAAGTAAAATAAACAAAGAAACAAAGAAACCAGATAGCTTGATACTGTCCCAGTTGAGTTGTTCTAGTTGGAGGAAGCCCTTCCATCATCAAAGGAATGAATGATCTGGTAGATGTGTCAGCCATAGTCAAAACATAGGTGGTAATAACAACACCCATTCATGAAACGCTACCACACTAAATATTTGGCATGTGGAGATTTTGAATGACCAGTTTTACAGGACAGGAAATAAGATGGCCCTAAGGCAAAGTCTCAAGTCTAGCCACCAGAGTGGCCACACAGGCTCACACTCAGGTCTTCTGCTCTTCCTTTATTTATGCTGTCAATAAAGCACAGGAACTGATGAAATCAACCCAGAATCCAACAGTAGGTTGCAGAGAAAAAGACAAGCTAGCTTTCCAGATGGATTAAAACTGGCTGGAGCTGTCCACGACTTAAAAGTCCCATCTGATGGACCTGATGACAGTTGGAAAGAGCTTCTGAGGTAAAGAGTTGATGTCATTTCCCTAAGTGCTGTGCAGAGTCCTTTCCTTAAGAGTGGTCAGAAAAGCTCCTGGTGAATTATTAATTTCTATCTTGGTTATTTATCGAGTGCTTAAAATATGCCAGGTGCTTTACATATATGCCCTCACTTAACCTTACAATAATCTTGCTAAGTAAGAATTATAAATCCCACTTCATAGGAGAGAGAGCTGGGGCCAAAAGGGATTCACTGACTTGCCCAAGGTCACACAGAAAGCAGCTAATCAGAATTTGAATTCGGTCGTCTTTATTCCAAATCTTTTTGTTTCTCTGGATTTGTGTGTGTGTGTGTGTGTGTGTGTGTGTGTGTGTGTGTGTGTGTGTGTGTGTGAGAGAGAGAGAGAGAGAGAGAGAGAGAGAATGTATGTGTGTGTGTGAGAGAGTGTGTATGTATAAGTATGTGATGGTATATGTATATATGTGTGTTTGTGAGAGTGCATGAGTACCTATGTGCTGATGTATGTGTGTATGTGTATGAGTGTGTATGGGTGTTCATTGCTGGTGCATGTGTATATTTGTGTGAGTGTGTATGGATGTGCATTGCTGGTGTATATGCTTATGTCTGAACGGGTATGAGTATGTATATGCTGGTGTATGTGTGTATGTGTGAGTGGGAATGAGTATGTATGTACTAGTCCATGTGTATATGTGTGAGTGTGAGTGTGCATGTAGGTACATGTGTGGAAGCCAGTGGACAGCTTCATTGTTCATTAGGTGTTGTTTACTGTTTTATTTTGAGATGTCGTCTCTCACTTACCTGGGACTTACCATGAGGGCTAGACTAGCTGGCCAGGGACATACAGGTGTTCACCTGTTTGTGTGTCCCCAGGGACAGGACTATAAGCATACATCACCATGCCTGGCGTTTTAAAATAGGTTCTGGGGATCAAATTCAGATCATCTCGGTACCACTTTATTGATTGAGTTTTATGCCTAGTCTTCACATCTGTGCTCTGAGTCATTGGTCTTCTCATCAAAACCTTAGAACAAGCAGGAGAATTAAACAATAAAAAAAAAAAACCTTACTAACAACCCCAATACTCAAGAGGCTTACGTAGGAAATGGAGAGTTCAAGAAAGTTCCAGAAAAGTCTTAGCTACATAAGGAGATGCTGTATCAAAAAGACAAATAGTGGTGTTCATTAACAACAACAAAACAAACAAACAGAAAGGGGACAGGAGGGAACAGCAAAGGGTTTTAACAAATTGAGTCAGGATATCAAGAGACCGACTGCTAACAATAGTGAGGTCGCCATATTGAAAATGCCATTGTGTTTAAATATGCTGAGAACCCAGTACTGGGGAAGCAAAAATGAAAACCAAATGAAACTCAACGGAGGAGTAAGGTAAATAATCAAGGGCCAACAAGACACTTGAATATACTGAAAACATTACCAAGACGTTCCTCTAAAAATAAGGGGGAATGGCATTTATGGCATTCTATGTTTCAGATGGGCACATGGGCCCAGTTCCCTGTTCTTGCCTTCTGTCCCATGTGGTCTGGTTATCCACAGACAGGCTGTGTTCACGGGGTTCATCATGGTAAACGGAATCCTTTTTTGCAAACCTGTGTTTCCCTCAGTGAAGATGAGGGATCCGGTTCACGTGGAGTGAACTCCAAACCCTGAAGTTCTGGAACTCCCAATGTCAGTGGTTGTACAGGACTGGCCCTGTGACCTAATTCATGACTGTAAGGTCAGTCCTGGGACATCTGATAAAGTCACTGGCTGTGAGCCTAGTCCTTTCATTGCTGTTACTAATCTGGGAGGCTGTAAACTTGGAGCTTGTTTACATTTCTGGAGAAAGACTGCCTGCCACCACAGTCTATAAAGAAGAAACAGACCTCAGAGACAGAAATACGATTTAGAAACAGATTCAGAAACAATATGTTCCTACCCTGCATTATTTTCCAACTAAAAATATCTATACTGATACAAGCGTAAGGAACAAGACAGTGCAGGAGTTTCAACAATACAAACCCATGTGTAAAGTCTAGCTCTCACTACGTACCACTGATGGGACATGTGGCCTCGAGTGGCTGCATAGTCTCTAAGACTTCGTTTCGTATATTTAAGTTTCTAGCAGGCGTACACTGATAACCTGTCATTGGACGGACCATGAAGATTAGATGAGAATAACATAAATGTAAGGTGTTCGGTGTGGTGGTTGGCACATGCATACTTGACGAAATCAAGCTACTGTCATTGGGTCAAGAACGTCGTCCCATGTCCAAGAATATCGTCCCCTATCATTAGACTCAGACTCAAGTCACTTGAGGACACTAGGTGGGTTAAACAATGGATCAAATCTCGGTCATGGAAGTCAGAAAGTAAGGGATTAAGACAACGCAGAGGGGAACTGGCATTTTGTGATAAATGTTTGAATGGAATTTTAGTTTTGAATTTTTTATGAGCTTATTCAGAAATCCTGTCACTGAATGAGGTGGAAAGTGCAGTCCCCATACCAATGATTTCAAAATGATTTCACATATAACATTATCCAAATATTTATGTCTTGGTTATAGAAAGCGATGGGCAAACACCGGAAGGGCTTTCAAGGACAGCAATAAAACTGATTAAGAGGCTCTAGATTCTAAGAGCTATGCTAGGTTTATTTCAGTAACAACTAGGTGGATACCTGATAACTACCCACAAGGACTTGGAGAATAAAGGATGACTGCCGTTATTCATGCCTCGGTGACCCACAGGCAAAACTGCTATAATAAACACGCACCTTGTCTACTGCCTACAGGACAGTTTTGATCTCGGTCTGAAAAGCGCCGGCCCAACCAAATGGCACCTTCTCCACAGCAGACTCCCAGGGAGGGAGAAACAGGGTCCAGTGTTGGACGGAATACAGTCCCTCAGAGCAGTGCTTCCTCAGAGAGAGGAATGAACAGATTCCCAAAACCACATTTCCTCCTTGAAGTGAATGCGCTCCAAGGGAACAGGGAAGCCAGCGGCAGAGTTGCTTCAGGGTTTCCAAAGAACTTTGCATTCAGTCTGAGAGCCTAAGTGGTGGAAAAATCCTGAAGAACCCCTCCTGGGATCTCAGGAGATAGTCTGGTGAACTGCGTGTTTATAAGGATGGAGGCTTGGCTTCTATCCCCAGAACCCACATAAAAATGTTGGGTGTTGTGGCACAAACTTGTCCCAGCGCTAGGGAAATGAAGCCAGTTGAACCCGTGGGGTTTGCTAACCCATGGGCGTTCGGACCAACTGGTGGGCTCAAGGTTTAGTGAGAGATTCTACCTCAAAGGAAGTACACAGCATTCTTGAAGATGGCATCCTGAGGTTGACTTCTGGACATCCATGAATATACATGAGCATAGAGACCATACACACGTGTACCTGCATACACATGAACATGAACATATACATACACACATATCCCAAAAGAGAAACAGATCCTCTTGATGTGATGCAAAGATGCTATAGGCTACTTGGGGCTAGATTTAGCTTCTGACATCACAGGAGTTGGGACCAATGTTGTTACAATCGGTCTGCAAGGCTGCCTGTGCATAAACTCTGGAAGATTTGGTTTCCTGTAAGATTTTTCATCATCGGTGTTTACTATTTGTTTTTAAGCGAACTGAAATGAACTGTATCAAGGCACATAAATATGCCTCACGAGGCATAGACTCACCTAATTCAATGTTTTGACATCTTAAGTTTAGTCATACACCGTTTACTTTAGTGCATATTTATCACGCACTCAGGCACTATGGCTCCGTATAAATGCTGTCCGTTAGTTAAGTAAGAATAGGAAACGTGTATTCAATTACTTGGTCCTGGGCTTCTTGGATGTTTTACATTAGAAAGATGGGTAAGTGCATAATTCATACATTTTTAGAGATGGCTCACCTCGGGTGCTTGCTAAGGGAGCTAGGGGCTGCAATTCAGGCTGTGCCCGGTTGTTGCGAATGTCAGTGCCTAGGAGGGGACTTCGTGGGCACAAAGGAAGCCCTTTTAATAATGAGCACAAAGGCTTGGGAGCAAGAAAAGCCATTAAACTCTTTCCTCTGCTCGCTAATGGCAGTTATAAAGTGAGGCAGAGAAAGAATTAAAGTGGGGTTGGGCAGCTGATAAAACTGTTACCTTCTCAGATGTCTGCTGAAGCAGGATTCTTTCACCGCTCTTCCTGACCACAAAAGGGCAGTGCAGGCAAGAGTGTTCAGTAGACACACAGAAAGAGTCAGCACCCTCGGTCCCCCGGCTGCCTGCCTGCCAAGTAAGTGTCAAAGCTGGACTTCTGCCACTGTTCTATGCCATGGTGGTGTGTTCAGACTATTGTTAAAGAAACAAACAAACAAACCGCACTCTCAAGGTAAGCTTGTAAATTGCGGCTGCTCGATAAACATTAAACCACAACAACAGTGAGAAGTAAGTCGATTTGGTCTGTGTTTCCTCAGTTGGAAAGGCATTACCAAAGTGCGTCAGCAACTGTCGAGAAGAGAGGATCCCATGCCGGCCACCTCGGCTTCGCTGTAAGACAAATTTAATTTACCGCCCATCTCATTAAAAATGGGTGTGCTAGCCAGGCATGGTGGCACACGCCTTTAATCCTGGCACTTGGGAAACAGAGGCTGGTGGATCTTTGTGAGTTCAAGGCCAGCCTGGTCTACCAAAGGAGTCCAGGATACCTAAGGCTATTACACAGAGAAACCCTAATCTTGAGAAAACAAAACTAACCAACCAACCAAAAAAAACCAAAAAACAAAACAAATAAACACATGTACTGTCAGTTAATAAGGATAATGTATATGCTGAGAGGCTTTAATTTAATTTGGTGTAGCACTAGCAAATGACTCTAATTTGTACAAAGACCTCCTTCCAAGGTTGGGCGCCATTGAACTTTTCCATAAGCTTCCCAAATGGGCACCGTGGCGGTTTCTACCCCTGTCTAGAGACAGCATTTCTCCTGGTAGGAGGTATATTATTTTAATACTCATTTAATTTTTGGTCCCTCTCCTTCATGGTTACGAGTAGGGAGCCAATTAACGCTGATTACAGAAATTATTTTGCATAATGGACACCTGTCACCTATGGAGCACACTGAGACTACTAACCTAATTTCATGTGGGTCACCAAACAGTCTTGACTACTAACTATCAGGAGTCTCCATTGAATCTTCTTTTCCTGCTCTGCCCTCTGCCCCTTCATAACCACCATGACCCCTAGTAACCATGCATGCTGTGAAAATATCACTTCGGAGAGAAGAAATTGTGAATTCCCTGATTTTTATGCTTATGTTTTGGACAATCAAGCATTTCATTGGGTTATTTCTCTGGTACATGGTAGTAAGCATGTAATGTGGAATATATTTTAATTGCTGTGATGTAAATGAGGCTTTGGGGTCATGTTACAGAGTGTTAACTGAAGGATCCAGCTATGACTTTAGCATGCCTGCAGGCCTTTTAAATTGTTATGGGAAACTGCAGCATTCAATTGAGTGGATTCAACAGTGAGCTCCCTTAAGGCTTATTACAGTTTGGCAACATGATGCCAATTTCAACTAATGTACCTAATGCCTTTCCCTCTCATCCTTTATCTACAGAGTCTTCCTAGTGGATACAACTTGAAAACCTCAAAACACCAGGCAGATGAACTATATACTCGACTTGTCTTACTGTTACGCTATTGGCATATGTCCCCAGGGCCCATGGGGCTAGCCTTTGATGGAGTTCACAATGTTACAAGTGCTAAAACACTGCAGGGGTAACAGTAATGTGAAACAATATAGAAAGTGCCCAATTATTATAATTGAATTTCTTTTGTTAGAATAGTTTGTGACAAACGTTCCTTAAGGGATGGATCCAAATGATTCAGAGATTCGAGTAGTGAATGCCCAGATTGTTCTACAACACGTACTTACAAAATGTACTCCAAGTTACAAACATGTTTGTGTATGCTCTCATAGGTCAGATGCATTAACCTAGTTTGGAAAACGTATTTCAAATATAAGTGTGGTTTCCTGCCCTATGAGAAACTGTAGGAAGGAAAGGGAACTCCTTTTTTAAGAAAATAAAGTACAGATCAGTGTAATTTATACACACTACCCTAATAGGAAAGCTTGCCTTCCCCTTTGCTTCAGGCAACCCTATTGGCTTCCCAGATAGAGCCTGGTACTGCCAGCTCTTCTTCTCATCTTAGCCTTCTCCTACAGTTTGAATCACTACATTCTGCAAGATCTGTAGAATTTGGAAAGCAAATGACAATGTTACCAGATCTCTGGCCCCTCCCACCACCATAAACTACACAGGAACATCTTTTGTGGACACTGCCACCAAGAGCATGAAACAGGCTTTGGTGAGGTAAGGACCACACATCATGGAAATCAGGTACCGTGACCCAGACACATACCCAGGGCTGCAGATGAACAGCCGTGCTCTACTGGGAGTTACCCTCCCAGGGAAGGTCAAGATGGAGAAGCAGGAAAGAGCACTTGGCAGAAGCTAAGGGGGTAGGACGGGAAACCAGAAACAGGATGTCTCTGAAAGCATCTAGTTAAATAGAAGATAAATTATGGCTAAAATGTCAGGAAACTGAATGCCATCGGAACAGATTCTGAAGAAACTCTCTCCCTGCGAGAATGGTTTATTAGTCTAATCGCACCTAATTTTCTAGTTCAACAAATGCTCCGCTAGAGTGTTTATGGCACACTTTGAAGCACTAAACATTTCGGTGGCACACTGAAAGGAATAAAAGATTCCAAACAGCATTGAAAAGTCACACACAATTATAATGCAATTATTTCTATAGTAAATCAATGCCTCACAGTTTCAGTAAAGAAGAAAGGGGCTTCATTCCTCCACTTGCTGGTGGTCGAAGCTTGTTACTTGTTAACAATCTGGGGCTTTCTAAAGCAGAGTGGTTCATTATCTTCCTCATCATCCCCCCTCTTCTATTTTCAAGGGGGAATGGCTGTGTGTCAGTAAACACGTAAGAAATTCTGGAACTGCCGTGACTGTGCGATGCTAAATGGTGTGGCCACATGTACTGTTTCATGTAGCATGTTCACCAACAGCACAGCTGAACTTTCTGCAGGCTGGACCCCTCACCAACCTGGGTCTCCCACCTACAGTGAGTGGGAGAAGACGGGGGCGGGGCTGACTACTGACTGATGGCTGTCACTTCACCGGCCGCTCTCACTCAGGGTCAACTCATGAAGACACCCAGCCTCAGTGGCTAACACTATTCCAGAACCACAATATAGCTACCCAACCCATGGATCTCTTGTGTGTATCCGCACAACACAGTTTTAAGCAACATTGCTGTTCTTTCCAGCTGAACTCTATTTGGGGTATAATGACTGGAAAAAGGAAAGACTGATTCTAAATAAATTCTCCCATATGCCATCAATTTTTTTTATCTAATTACCATGGCCCTTCTCTACTTCAAATTTTAGGCATCTCAGTAGAGGAATATACTGCAATGATGTTTTTCGTTTGTTTCGTTTTTGAGACAAAGATTTCTCTATTTAGTCCTGGAACTCACTCTGTAGACCGGGGGCCTCAACTCAGAGATCTACCTGCCTCTGCATCAGGAGTCCTAGGATAAAAGGAGTGTGCTACCAAACCCGGCTGCATACTATTTGTTAAATGTCTTCTACATAGTAAGTCTTCAATCATGTTTTGTGATTTACATGTGACTTGGTGTCAAGTAAACCCTAGCAACACCATACAGATGATTTTATTAAAAAATTTTAATTTTCTTGAAAGGAAGAAAAAAATGTTTGCAGGTTATCACTTCCTACCAGACAATGTTTGGTTCAAGGACTTCTGTGCATTTTGTCCACGTCCCGACCTGATAGTCTTTGTGCCGCACTCCAATACCTCCTCGTGGATGTGGGAATGGGACAGTTAGAGCAAGGAGCGCACTATGGCGAAATCACGCTGTGCTTACTTGTCTCTATGGCTTTTAGTCGGGTAAAATTTATATGTCCAAAAAAAGTAACAGCAGAGTGAAAATATTCTAATGATAAACATGTAAAATAAAAGCAAGAGAGGAAAGCTTTGGGTCAAACATTAGCCACTAAAAAATATCACTGTGTCCAGTTCAGGTGATGAATTTTACATCCTTGGATGATAGCGTCATAAAATATTTCTGAGTACAGACTAGAAATCAACATAAGCTTGGTGTAGTGGTAGAGGCTTTTATCCCAGCATGTACGGGAGAGAGAGGGCGATGCAAAGCTTAGATCTTGCCTGGCCGATAGAGTGAATTCAGTCTACCTTGGGCTTCTTAGAGAGACCCTGCATCAAAATAAAACAAGGGTTAGGGAAAAGTTGGAGGTGTAGCTCAGTGGTAGAGGTTTTTGTACCATCGTAAGACTCAATGTTCAGTCCCCAGTATAATACAAGTAAATAATGAAACACCAAAACCTCTGTCTACAACTACATCATACTAAGAACTTAACAACATTTGCTTTGTATGCATCGCTTCATTTAATTTCTAGAGAGAATGCATGTCAACTACTTCATGAACCCTTATTTACATATAAGAAAACTTTGACTCAGGAATTAAGTAACTCATTCAGGGTCGCACAGCTCCTACACAGGACAGCACAGGCTCCAAACCGGATCTGGGTTATTTCAATTCAGTTCATGTGTCTGGAGTATGCATTAGACATGGTGCATGCATGCAAACTAGGTACAATCCGGTGCAAGGTAACGCCAGTTCTTGTATTTGACTGTGAAAGCTTTTAAGGTCGATCATGAGCAGGGGCAGTAATATTAGCCTGATGCCATAATGTTGTTCAGTGGGGCTTTGGTAAAGTCCCGACATTTGATAGCTACAGACAGTTGTGGGTCCCAGCATGGTAACCAGGATATAAAAGCGCAGTTGGACAGGCTGATGCTCAAACACTGGAGCCGATGCAAATCACCTCAGTGATTAGTTTTCACACGAAAGAGAAATGGCACGTACATACACTGATTTTGGTAAGTTAGGCTTAATCCAAAACCAACCTCTACTGGTGTTTTTCATGTCACGGTGTATAAAAGAAACCAATTTCATAAGCAAAATTAAGATAGGTTTCCCATCAACAAAGAATGCTGAAGTCCACATAACTAATCACCCATAAAACCTATTACAAACAAACACCAAGAAAAAGCTCAAAAAGCATACAAGAGGACGAAATTTCCACCCGGGTGGATGATAAAGTGAGGTATATCAAAAGTCAACTGAGCTGGAAAAATGACAGGCTAGGAAGAGGTGCTTAGAGTGATGTGTGCTCGGGACCTCCATCAGTCAAAGGGATGACTCCCAGACATGGGCATTTCAGGTCGTCATACCTGGAAGCCCAGTTCTTAATGACAGAAGTCTGTCTCCTCCCATGGAAATGAGAAAGAATGCCTCCAGACCCATGCTCACCAGGAAAAACGACCTGTCACCTGAGGAGCTCTCAACCCGCACCTTGAAAAAGCCCTGGCTATCTTTCCATTTTAGAAGTAAATAAAATACAGATTCCTCATGCATTCCTCAATATCGTCTTCAGTGTCAGTGTGTTGGCTTCAAGTGCGTATCTTCTTATCATTGTTTTTGGCCAATCATAACTCATGACGCCTTTCTATTTGGCTTTCTAAAGAAAAAATGACATTCTGCTTGTTAAAGGAAATGACACTACCGACTTAAGGAGACAAACTACATTCTTCCATGATGAATTTCAGGGTTAGAACTGCTAATGCAAGGACCCTTGGCAAAGTAGAGCTGCCCCTGCAATATTCAAAGATGCTTCAAAAAAATCTGCACACAAATGAAAGATGACCCACAAGTAACAACCCTCAGGGCTGCTACAGCTATAGGGGCCAGATCACAGAAGCATCTTTGCCTCCGTTATAAGCCCGGGATTCGAACCCAGAACCTCTTGCATGTACAGCAATTACCACCAACTCTACTCTCAGACCCCCGAAGCATTTGTGTATGTGGCAGAGCGGAATACATGCACATCTGTGTGGTGGCCAGAGGTTGATGTAGGGTGTCTTCCTCAGTTAAGCCCAACGTATTTCCTGAGACCAAGTCTCTCAGTCAATCTAGAGCTCATGGATTGAGCTAAGTTACTGGGTCAATGGGCTTCAGTGGTCAGCCCATCTCCGGTGATGATATTGTAGACAGGTAACCCGAGCTCAGTTTTCTGTGTGAGTGCTGGGAGACTGAGTTCAGCTATTCGTACCCACAAGGCAAGCATTCTATTGACAGAGCCACAGTTTGCACCCCCATGAGTATACCTGTAACACCAGCACCCAGAGAGTTAAAGCCATAAGACTGTATGTTTCAAGCTAGCCTAGATTGACTTCCAGGCTAGCCTGGGCTACAGAGAAACACTCTCAAGAACAAAATACAAAGCCGGGAGTAGTGGTTGAGAGTTTTAATCCCAGCTCACTGGAGGCAGAGGCAGGGAAGAACTCTGCCAGCCTGAGCTATGTAGTGAGTTCTAGGACAGCCTGACACAGAGACGCCCTGCCTCAAAACAAACACACAATTTGCAGAGAAGGAGGAAAAAGAAAATCAGCAGTCTCAGCAAATAGAGCACTGGTCTAGCATCCATAAGGACTGACATTCAGTACCCAGTACTAGGGGGAAACAACAACAACAAAGCAAGCAGAGTTATCTTTCCCTCCAATACTTTAAGGTAGCTGCCTAGTGGTTTGCTAAAACAACCCAAACTACTGCTCAAAATAAAATGTGTGGTTCGCCAAGGGTTCTTGGGGTCTGACTTTTTTCTTTTCTTTACCACCTTTTTCTTTCTGTCACTAAAATTCAAAAGTCACAGTACCAGACACCACGGAAGCAGTATCTAGCAGTCATTAAGTTCAGAGAATCTCCCCGCCCTGTTTCTATAGCTGGATGCTGAACTATTGTCATTTGGTCGCATGCTATTGTCACTTGGCCTCCGGCTCACAGCCCATCATCTAGGGAGGTCGAGGCAGGAACCGGGAGGCAAGGGCTGGGGGAGGAACCGTGGAGCAGTGCTGACCACTGGCTTCCTCTCCCTTGGATTGCTCAGCTTCATTCCTTAAACAGCGAGGGACCACCTGCCTAGGCAGGGCACAGCCTACCCTTCCCGCTCCCCACCACACCGATGCGCACTAAGGAGAGGCTTCGGAGGAGTGGCCGCACTCCTCAGCTGAGATTCCCCCATTCCAGGTGGGCCCACGTTGGGGTTGGGTTGACGACAAAAAAATAACCAACACACTAGCGGATTCATTCCGTCACTTCAAAAGAAGAAAAAAGTTTTTAAAAATTAGTAATAGATAGACAGACAGACAGATAAATAAAACCAGCCTGTCATTTATGAAAGGGCAGTGGTGTATTCTACTGTGGACGGTGTTATGGAAGGAAGACCCTTCTTTTTCTCTAAGCTCCCAGAAGTGGGACTCTAAGGAGACACTGCTAACCATGTATCTCTTCTTCATCCAATCGATTATTCATGAGTTGAAAATAATTAAAGAAAAAAAAACCCTAGAAATTGACAGTAGTATTTTTCTCGCTAACCTCAATTAACTTCAGCCTCTCTCCCAAATATCAGCGTGCTGCTTGTCAAAATTGTACCTTGGGCTGAGAGCCCAGGTAAGAGACAGCTAATAATAGAGGGGGCTGTGTTATGTTTGCAGACGTTATTTAAAAATACAAACAGTTCTGTGCAGGCAAATACCAAGTTTGGCTGTAACTTTAAGTAGAGGAAGGAAGACATTTTGGAGGAACCCACTGGGCAGTGGGAGACAGATGGAAACTGTGGTTGGTAACCCCACAAAAAATGTCTCTACCTGTTGGAAACATCTGCATGGAGAGGTTTAAAGAAAGTTCAAAGTGATATGAGAAATGGCAAAAAAGGTAAACACTCATGTAATTATCTTTCCTACTAAAGTAGTCCTTTTCGGTTTCCTTTGAAATGTGTACACACACACACACACACACACACACACACACACACACTCACACTCACAAAACTAGCTATTGATATCTATGACTTTGAAAGTAAAAACATTCTCTTGGATGTGCAGACCACAGTTAACAATGGCAAATATAAGACAGGAGCAGAATAGACCCTCACTTGCCGTGACCCCCACCTTCCACAATTCGGCATAAGCAGTCATCGTCCTGGGTAGCACTTTTCAAAATGCTTAGCCGTACCGTTAGGCCTGTGGCCCAGCAGTGTGAACCCTGTATTGATGTATCTTTATTTTGTTAAGATATGAGCCTTCAGATCTCATACCCCAACATACAGGAAAGGACAAATCGGTTACTTCTGTCCTCTTTCGCAATATCTTGGAATGGCCACTTTACAGGGGCTATCCCAAAAGCTCTTGCCTGTCTCTGGGATATGTTCTTCTAGCTGGGCTGCCTTGTTTGGCTTCAGTGGGAGAGAAACAGCCTCACAGATACATGATGAACCAGGGTTGGGGAATAACCAGTGGGGATTCAACCCACTCAGAGGAGATGAAGAGAGGGTCGGGAGGAAGGATTCTGGGAAGGGGTGATGGGGAGGGAGGGGCAGTGAGCAGGATGCAAAGTGAATAAGTTAAAGAAAATAAAAATTTAAAAACCAATCACACTGTAATACTGTGGCAAGGGATCTTACAGAACCGTCACACAAATAGAGACAATTTAGAAGTGTTAAAAAAAAAGGCCACTTTAATATATCACCTCTTCCTCCTCCCTCCTCTTCTTCCCTTTCCCTCTCCTTCCTTTCCTTTTCCTTCTCTATCCTCACTTTCTTCCTCTTTTTTGGGAGGTGTGGGGTGGGGGGAGAGTAGGAAGCAAAGAACTGTCTTGACGAATGATCTCCTAGAGCACATTTCACAGCGTTCCCACCAAGAACCACTCTGCTTGTAGTGTAATGGAGAACACACCCTAATAGCATGGTGGGGCCTGGCTTTCCCTAACCTGGCCAGCCACCCTACCATCCTTTGCACGCACAGCCATCAGTCACTGCGGTCACGTGACCACAGCGGGTAATTTGATTTACTTGTCTCATTTTTTACGACGGGGGATGATAACACCTTGTCTCTGTGGAAGTAACAGCTTGGTCTAAATCATCCCAAGGTGCCTGCTACCCTGAAGATCTATAAGTTAGGATTTCTCAAAGACAGAAAGTATTCTTTCCCTAATTTCTATGACCTTGATCCACAGCAAAGAGTCTCTGCTCCTCTGTAATATGAACAAAGAGAAGCTCCGAGTGGCGGACCATCTTCTGTGTTCCTCAGAAAATGAGGCTGTGGCATCGTTATCTCATTGGGTAAAAATAAACGAATTCCAAATCCATATTCTTCAATGATAGCAACAGAGGCTCCCGCTTCCTCTTCCTTTGTTCCACATTGGTTCAATCAAGTTGTGAAGAGTTTTGTCAAGTCTTAGCGTTAGCATTTCAGAAAGTGGCCAATTAAGCTCTTTGAATCGCAGACCTACAGATGTACAGATGCCTTTGCTTCAACCTTTTCCCAAATTCCAACGAACTGGAAGTTAATAACGAGGAGAAACTAGAGTAACTGAAAAACTTGTGCAGATCAGTAGATAATTTAGTGCTTTCGACCCCCAGTCCCCATTCCTTCCTGTGAGTCTTCAACAGTTCCCAGCCAAGCTGTGCCTCTGCTCCACTTTCCTGAGCACCTATTTTGCAACCAGTCCTCTGCCCCTGCACATGTCTTCCTAACATGTGTTAATCATGTTTAATCAATCTCTCTGTCTCTGTCTCTGTCTCTCTGTCTCTCTTTCTCTCTTTCACACACACACACATTCACACACATGTACCACACACACACATACACATACATGCAACACACACACACATACACACACATCTTTACTTAGATACTCCTTCCTTCCTCCCTCCACACACCCTTCTTACTTACTCCTTCCTTCCTGCCCCCTCTCTGTGTGTGTGTGACTACACCTCAAACTTCTCAAAACCCCTTAAACCTAGTAAATAGAGATCCATTTTTTCACTAAATGTTTCTTTTTCTGTTTCCTGTTCTCCTGACTAGAACATAGAAGCCAACAATGGGGCCATGCATGTCCTACCTGAATACAAAGAAAACTCACACAAAACCCCAGGATTTTCCAACCTGTGCCTACCTGAGGCAGCTTCTGGAATAAGAACAGTTCAAATATCTGTAGTTGAAGAGAAAGTCTACTCTGCCTCTTTCTGCTCACCGGAAGGCCTGGGGTTTCTGTCAGCACAACAGGCTCTTCTGAAGAGTTTACACATTTATTCATGTAATGACCATAATGAAAAATGCCTTTTAGACATGTAGAAATAGCTTAGTCAGGCTCCTCACTACACCCGAGACTGCCCCAGATAACCAGAACTCAATGGTGTCACTCACTTCAGATAACCAGACACAGTTCTAGGGTTCCAGGACACCCAGTGCACAGTATATAAGCAGAGACCAAGAGCAATGCTCTGTTCTGCACACCTGCAGAGACGCCACTTTGATCTACCCTGTGGCTGCAGAGTACCCCCAGGACCTGACCCTCCAATCAGAGACTTCTGTTAGGGACTGACTCTGGCCTTGAGCTACGATATGTCTCACAAGTGAGCGGCCTTGGGGAGACATCTAGGCTTAGCACTGTAGTGTGTGTGATAACCTCAGCATAATAAATTATAACCTCTGTTATATTAACTGTGAGTATCTACCTTCTTGTTTGAGACGGTTCATTATTTAAATCTGTATCAAAGACCTCCTAGGCACCGGGCTCTGTGTTATACACCAGGCCTTGAAGGGTGGGGCAGGTACCTTGTCCTCAATAAGTTTTAGTTCAGTGGAAATAGACAAACATGGCCACGAGATCGAACTGAAGGAAGAGCAGTGAGTGAAGTGAGCTCATGTGCTGGCTGGTTCTCTCTGAAATCAAGGTAAGATAGACGCACCCCTGGTCAAAGGCTGAGAGATAAAGTACCAAGAGTACCAAGGGACTGCACAAAATGGTAGCCATAGAGTAGGCCTGGGAACTGCGTGGGCCATGGAGCGGAGAGGAAGCCATAGGAAGCCCTTTGTGTGACTAGGGGAAAAAATAGGTGCTGAGGGAGGAACTGAGTCACTCAAGCTGTTGTAGAGCCCCTGCCCTAGGACAGAAGCACTACAGTTGTGCTGAACCCTGGTTACTCACAAATGGCCTAGTCAGACATTCTCTGCAGCCAGTGCCCGAAGGCTGTTTCTATTCTTCCTTTGTATCTACCATGAAACAATCTGCTCTCTCTGGCCTTGCCACCTAAAAGAGACTAAATGAGAAAAATAGGGAATGTCAATCCCACAAGGAGCTATTACGAGGGGATGGCGAATGCAAGGAGCTATTTTTAGCTCTAAGGCTGATACTCAGTTCTTAGAAACCCAGGGAAATGTGTCTCGATGCTAGGCACCTGGATGGACGAGGTCCTTGAGAACAAAAGGAGCTTTAGTCTGAGAGACAATGAAGAAGCAGTCAGAGCCCCCCACTTTCATTCTGTCCTCTAGAAAGCAAATCCAGAATAAAATAACCCTTCTATTTTAAAGAGCACCTTTACTTCAGAGAGCAGAATTCAGAAAAAAAAAAGAATTTAACCGCTTCCTAAATTACCTAATAACTTTCTAGAACATTTATTTGGGGATGGGAACAAACCATATAAAATTACCAAGTTCCCATTTTTGACAGCAAAAATGGAAAGGTCGCCCAGTTTAGCAAATACACAACTAGTCAAAGAGCCAATCTTTGGTAGGAATGGATTGGCTTGCTTCCTGCCCACAATTTAAATTCTTCACCAAGAGAAGCAGGGACAGAAAGGAATCTCGCATGTATAGCTCCCCACTGACTGACATGAGTGGGAGAAGCTTTCCCCACACCATTCTGAAGCATGACTGCTGTCCTGGAGGGAAGAAACTGGTGATCTTAAGAGATCGACTCCAAAATATCATACAGAGGGAGAGAATCAGCTAATGTTTCCTCCCTGCCTACTGGAAGTTAAGTTCTTCTTTCTCTGCCATTGTCTTTCCCTTATTCGAAAAGAAATACACAATCTCTTTTTGAAGAAGCTATTCTATCAAAATCACGAATGAAACACAGATCAGAAAACTGAGAGAAAAAAGAAGCATAAGCAATATCTTCTTTTTTAGAATGAGATATTGGGGTACAGATCACTGACAAGCAGGTACTTAGCATACATATATCAAGGCCTTGGTGTCAATTCCTAGTACCCCCTAATTACGTAAGTAATGGGGCCTGGTGTCCTTCAGTGCTAGAGTGTTAGAGAGCATGCCCAGGTTCTGGGTTTGAGCCACAGTGTTGCAAGGGAAAAAAATGTATTCTGGTTCAGCCTTGTAATATTTAAAAACTACTTTGGTAAAAAGTAAGATATCACTATCAAAGACAGTGAGTTCATTTTATAAGCACACAAGAATTATAGAATGCACGAAGTCCTCCAGAACAGAGGTTTCATTCTTGGACTAAAGGTCTATAATGTCCTCTCCCCATGGTAAAATCTCCACTAGTTACAGCCAATTAGCTTCCAGACAATCTTTCAGGAGATCAAGGATTGCCCGGACCATAAACATCTCTGGTTTGAAAGATTCTTTTATGATGTATAACTCGCAGAAAAATCCAAATCATCCACCGCCTTCATCCTTTAATGATTTATTCTGCATCCTTTTTGAGAAAAAAATTGACTTTGATCAAATACTCCAACAGAGTTTCTATGCCTTTAACAGGGAAACAAATATTTTACTATAGAACATATTGAGCTCGCGAATGATTTCATAGCAATTTTCGAAATCGCTGTGTGCTAACGTGGATCCCAAGCATTTAAGCCTAACTGAATTTCATTTGTCCCCAGCTGGTCAGTTAATTTTCAGGCCCCGACAGCTAAAACAGCCACGATAAACAGTTACACTTTCCTAGCTCAGACCCCCATCTTTATTTTCTTCCATGAAGCAAAACAGAAAAACTCAAGTAGCATCGGAAATAGAAAATAATCGGATGAAAGGTTTAATCACATTTTTTAGTGCTTCTCCTTATAGTATTTGCTTTTCTCCGGCACATGGGTTCTGCCTTTCGAGGCCGTCAAGTATTCAGAGTTTGCTGCGATGGTAAAGTCTAAAGGAGCATACGCCACTTGTTTCTAGATAGAGTCCCAAGTGAATGTGACACCGTAGCTTACCCGAGAATAATATTTTTCCTTATCCTGCCAGAAAAATCTAATTAATTTGATATTACAGGAAGGAACCATGTAAAACCACTCAGCAGTCACACAAAAATAATTCTCTTATCCCACACCTCTTGTTCACATCAAATGGTAGCCGATGGACTCTATCCACCTCTGAACACTTTGAGAACGGAGAGAGCTATTAACGTTATTTAACAATACTGAAAGATGCACACGCAAAGCATGATTAAAAATAAGTTCAGGGACTTTAAGGAATCAATAACCGATAGTGGGCAAATAAGCTATGCTTGGTCATATTCTGATTTTCAGGAAGCCCGAGTCATATCTTAAAAAAAGAACAGACATTTTTAGGCGGTGTCTATATAGGGGAGCCAGGTGCCTGATGGGAAATGGCAGCATTTGGCCACCTTAGTTAATGTGGGGCTGTGGTCAGTAGTCCTGCAGCTTTTGGGAAGGATCCCAAAAGCATTTCCTTCATTTGGATCTTGCTACAACACCCCATTTCACATCTCCCTCCCTGACTTTGGGGGGAACAAAACAGCCTTTATAGCTCTTCATGGACAGGGCCACAGGCAGATTCCGCCTGAGAACTTTCAAAGCTGCCTCTCCCCAGATGCTCTGGCTGAGGCCAACATCTGGCCCATGTCAACTCAAGGCTGGACCGCAAATAACGTCATCTTTCCAAGAAAAGAGCTGCATCTGTCCAGGGGTTAAGAACTAGTGACTGTTTTAGGGTGGCCACACAGAGAACTCTTCAGTGTTGACCGCTAGAGTCCTTGGATCTCCAATAACCATTGTAGGAAAAAAAAAAAAACCCAGCCATAGTAGTAGTGCACAGTTTCAATGAGCGGAGCAAGAGCAGAAAGAAAATAGTAAAAACTTGTGAGCAAAGCTTTCATGAGTCACCCGGCTGATTCTAAGTCAGCACTTGGTAATCACAACTCAAGTTTCATGGTCCTAGCAGAAACCCCTCTAAAATCACAACAACAACAATCCAGCTGTTAAAAGCAAATAGAATGGGGCACACCCAGGGGCAGCTGCACTTCTGACTGCAACATTTATGACCCTGGAAGAGGGAATCTTGAGGTTAACTCAGGCCTTTGAGAGGATAGGCAACATGGAGCCCAGGAAAGCCCCCTCAACACCCCCCAATAAATCCCACTAAACGCCCCAGTCAAGGCATTTTTGGTTAACAAGTCCCTCTTTTAAAATGCAAATGTCCCTAGGGAGCATTGAGTCTCATTCATACCTCAGTGAGAATTAGTTTAATTAGATAATCAGATCTAATTAATTGAGGGCTCAGGGAAAGAGAGTTTTGATTGAGGTGGGCCGAAGGGAGGGGAACTTTGGAAGGGATTCTGTGGTTGCTCCTGAAGTGTGAGGGGGAGGGATGAGGACAGTGGGTCATCGGGTGTTGGAAAGATCAGAAGGGGCTAGGGTGTCTGTGGCGCACTTTGGCTACTTTGCTGTTTTGTCCGTCATCTAAGGTATCTGTCCCAGAAGGCTTTGCATCACTGTGATAAACACCATGACCAAAGGTAACTCGGGGAGAAAAGGGGTTTATTTGGCTTACGGTTTCGGTTTCAGTGACAGTCCATCTTGAAGGGAAGTTGGGGCAGGAGCTCAAGGCAGGAACCAAAGCAGAGACCACAGAGGAATGCTGCTTACTGGCTTGCTCTCAGTGGCTCAATCCGCTTGCTTTTTTTTTTTTAAATGTGCCCATCCAAGCAGCAGTGGTGCCACACACTATGAACCCACTTGTTAATAGAGAAAAGACTTCTATCAGATTTGCCCCATAGACAAGTCTATGGGGACATTTTCTCAATTGAGGTTCTCTCTTCCCAGAGGACTTTAGCTTGTGTCAAGAACTAACCAACACAGGGCCAGAATGCCTTTGAAAAGTACCAACATCACCACAAGTTAAGATACAAGGATTCGTTGCTCGGCATGGTGGCCCATGGTTCTCATCCCAGCACATAGGGGTGAGGGGGAGAGGCAGGTGGATCTCTGAGTTCAAGGCCATCTGAGTCTATAGAGAGGGTTCCAGGTCAGCCAGGGCTGTGACACAGAGAAACCCTGTATCAAACAAACAATGCAAACAAACAAAAACAAAACAAACAAACAAACAAAAAACCTAAAACACATAAAACAAAACAAACAAACCAAAACAAGGACTCATTTGCAGGCTGCTCATTCCTCAGTTCCTACTCACTGGGACAAGTTCCTTTCTTAAGAAAGGGAGAAAGCATAGGATAAGAAAAAGGAAGACAGATGTGTCACTCCACACTCTTTACCGCACGTGGGTCCCACACTTGGGTCTCCAGGTTTGGCTGCTTGCAAGATGCTGTTTTTTCCACCCAACTCCTAAGGTACCTGGGCTCTGATAATGGACAGCTCTCCCTATGGCTGCCACTGTTTATCAAGTCTGGTTTAGATGGAGCTTGCTTTGAACTCCCATGCCGAGTGTCCCCAAAGATGCCATTAGGATAGGAAAGCATCACCCAGTAGTCGACCAAGTTCATATCCTGACCATGGAATTTACTCGCAGTGATAGCCGCCAGCAAGGCTTAAGAAAAAGGGGATTAAATGGTTACCGTGCAGTGTTACAGCAAAGCTGGAAGAGACACTCTTGTGGAGCACTGAAGGCTCGACACGTGCCAGCACTCGATAAAGGAACTCAGTGTTGTGTGCGAGCGTGTGTGTGTGTGTGTGTGTGTGTGTGTGTGTGAGTGTGTGTGTGTGTGTGTGAGCGTGTGTGTGTGTGTGAGCATGTGTGTGTGTGTGTGTGTGCGAGCGTGTGTGTGTGAGCGTGTGTGTGTGTGTGTTCCTAATGGCACATACCTCAGACCTAAGTTGTCCCCTGTGTGAACTCCTCTTCCTCCCTCAGCCCTCATCTGTAATAATATGGGAGACTGAGCTAAAAATCTCCACAAAGCCCTTAGCATTTCCTACTAACATCTCTCAAGTGTCTCTTGTTTATTCAGCTCACATTCAAGTTCATGGCGAGTGTGGTTTGTTTGTTTTGAGACAAGGTCTTGCCGTGTAGCCTAAGCTACACTCGAATGTACAATCCTCCTGCCTCATCCTCCCAGCGCTGGGATTTGGCTACCACTATGGCTGGACTGTGGTAAGTTCTTTAAGGACAAAGCCCCCCCCCCACCAAATCCTTGAAGCACTGTCTTCCCACGCACAGTGCACAGTGAGTGTTCAGAGCCTGTTCTCAGAGAGTGGAGAGGAAAGAAAAGATCAAAGCATGAGTGTGCACCCACAAGACCGTGAAGAGAAGATCTTAAAGGTTTGGGGGCCAGAGAATAGGGCTTTCTGAATTGGAGTCAGATGTGGACACAATCCCTTTCTAACAATACAGGTAAAAAGTTCCAGAATGCTAACATTCTGCACCAATGGAAAAACAGTATTTTAGAAAACATTTCTAGTGCTTGGATAGATCCTAAGGGATCAAAATGTAATTCAGTGGGATAAACAATTCTATTACCAACATATGCATTGGTACACATTGAACACACTTTTTACAAGGTGAATTTTTACATAGAAAACATTTCCAAATATGCGTACAGTAGAAAGGCTCTGGGATGCCTCCGCTACCCCAAGGTGACTCTTGGAAGTCGATGGGTTTGTTTGTGTCTTAGCTAAGATGCAGGTATCATGACACATGGCTACCTTCTAGCCTCCTCCATTCTAACAATAAATCTTTATAGCCTCATATTTTTCTCATTAAAAGAAATATAGCAGTGCCAAATTGTTCTTTAGCATTGTGGTTTGTTCCATAAACAACAGAAGGCACTCATATGGCCAAAACAGCTTTTTCATGGGCTGAAAAAGGAAAAAAAAAAGACAAGCAGGAAGAAAGAATGTTTGAAGGGGCAAACTTTTTTTTATGGGCCCTTATTGCATACGTCCAAGTTTTAATAAGATTACTAAGAAAACCATCCTAGGGAACAATACTATAACTGAGACTCGCGGAATATAATTACGAGTCTCTCAGACTCCTCTGAGCCCAGAGGAACAGCTAAGTCTGGGCCCAGAGCATGCTTGCAGGGAAGGGGTTTTGTGAAGAGGACATCTCTTGAGTGGGTGGTGGGTACCTCTGGCTCCTCCACTTTGCTTCTCCATTTCTGGGTCTGTGTTCGTTCACCACAGACTTGGAGAAGATACAGGGAAAGGGGTGGGGTGCATGTCCAAAAGTCCAACTGGCTTAGATTGTGGCTCTCACAATTTAATGGCTGCCTGGCCTGTGACACGGCATACAACCTCTCAGCGAGTAGTATCTTCGGATTAAATAATGTAGTGACATAGAATCATTCTGGACCAGGCCTGACATACAATAGAATTCAACTCTATGGTGTGGTAGGCACTGTTCTATTGCCGTGAAGAGACACCGTAACCAATGCAACTCTTACTTTAAAAAAAAAGCATTTAATTGGAGATTTGCTTCCTTTCTTATCATGGCAGGGAGCAGGGCAACAGGTATGCACGGTTCTGGGGAAGTAGTGAAGAGCAACCTCCTGATCCAAGAGCAGAGGAAAGAGAGAGAGAGAACTCTGTCTAAGAGCAGAGGAAAGAGAGAGAGAGAACTCTGCCTAATATGGGTTTTTGAAACCTCAAGGCCTATACCCAGTGACACATTTCCTCCAATAAGGTCACATCTCCTCCGACAAGGCCACACCTTCTAATCCTTCTCAAATAGTGCCACTACCTGATGACAATGCATTCAAATATGTGAACTTAGGGAGGGGACGCTGTTATTCAAACCACCAGATATAGTTACGTCTGAGCCTTGTCCCACATTTCCTCTGGCATCTACCTCTACCCCGTTTGACTTTAGTTCTTTTAACTGATGTGGTATTCGACATGATGAGGCTTTTCCATGGTTTGTCTCCTGGCCTCTAACTTTCCCTTGGAGACAGCCTTTGAGGCAGCTCTGTACGATGACCTAGAGTCAGAGACAGATGTGGCCATGGCCATACATGCTCACAAGTGTGTTATATATGTGGAGTCTGGCACATGGGAATTATCCCCAGACCATCGGAATTACCTTATATTCATTTACCTCTGAACATATGGATTTCTTTCCAATCTAAAATTCTGTGGAACTAAACCTCTACTGAGGTTTGGTCTGTTGCTATGTGTTGTAAAGCCAAGTGTGGGCCCCCAAAACCTGACTGCCCCAGAGACAATTGCAGAGTCTCCATGTAGACCCAAGTGCCCACAAGTTATTTCTGATTAGTCAACAAAGATGCCTATGGCCTATAGCTGGGAAGAATTGAGATAAGCAGGGCTTGGTGTTTCCAGGTTGGAGGTCAGAGGAGACCATGAGGAGAGAGAGAAGGTGAAGGAGGAGAAGGAAGTCACCATGGGTTAGGAGTCGAGAAAGCATGGTCATGAGGGCTGGCTGACTAGAGTTAAGAGCAGACCAAATGAATAAGTAATAACTCAGGGTTATTGATAGGAATAGGTTTCAATAACATAAAGGTTAGATGTCTTCTGATTAAGGCTTATTGTAAATATAAAGGCTGTGTGTCTCTTTTATCCAGGAACTAAATGGTCAAAGGTGGAGTAGAAACTCTGGATTGGAATTAAAAATTTCTACAACAACCTTTCTAACAGACTCACAAAAGTGTAGGGGTCAAATTTCCTTTGATTAGTTCTAGAAACAGTCTTGGGAACTCTACTGAGGAATGAAGAGCAAGCAGTTGTAGTTCAGAAATAGGGCCTTCAGTACTGAAATCAGGTGTCTGGAGCTGCCTCTGGGAGGAAGTACCCAAGGCATTTCCGCATGCATTCATGTACCATCAGTCAGTCAACAAATGCTCATAACGTATTTACACATTCCTGACTCTACACGGAGACTATCGATTCATAGAACTCGCCACTGCCCCTATGTTTAAGTCCACGGTCAGTCAATTCAGGGGAAAAGACAAGTAGCCAGTAAGAGTTATGAATCCAAAGAGGAATGACAAGATGGATTAGAGAAATTCCTTCAGAGGCAATGAGCACCAGATGTCTTGTGAAGTACAGACAGGAATTCAACTGCTCAGAGCTCTCCAGAGTTGAGGATGCAGAGGGGGAGGGCAGAGCTAGGAGCAGGTTGATGGCACATGTTGGGTCCTGAAGTATAACCTATAATGGAGAGAGAGAGGCTCACAGGTAACACGTGCAAACAGGCACTGAAACAACTTACTCATCACGATAGGGAATTTGGATGGTATTCTGAACACGGTGCAAACTCAGCTACCTTACTAAACTTCTATCAGACCAGAATTCTGCCTTAGCTTTGCATGCCTCTGAACCTTATACAGATGATTCTCAATTGTTTCAAAAGAGCTAAACTGTGAATGGGTTTGTTTCTAAATAAATCTCATTAGCTTGGAAGAGAGGGAGAGGGGAGTCTCTTTACGATATCATGTTTCCTAAACTAAAACTTTACATTTCAATCCACATTTCCCCCAATAAATTTTTGTTAAAATATACACATCACATGTGCGTTGACCTATGACCTCATAAGCCCATCACACACTGTAGAAACCATACTCTGGAAAGGCATTCCATACACCCCACTGGCATGACTGCTGAACACAAGATCCGCCTCCACACTGGCTTGTTTCCCCTCGAATGGCTAACTGGAAGCTATGGCTTCATGTTATTGTCCAGGTTCAAACCTAGTCTGACAAAAGAGCAAGATGCAGAATGTGAAACTAAAACAATTTCTGCTGAATGGGATTGCCTCTTTGCTCTCATATAGGCAAAAGATAAAAAAAAAAGAAAAGAAAAGAAATTAAGATGAACCATTGGCAGTCAGGAGCCATTTGTATTGTTTAAATAAAAACGTGACTGTTTGTTATGTGGCTGTGTTGCCCAAGACAGCTCTAATATTTGTGCTCATATGGAGCTGGTAGCTAACTTCTGTAGAGGAATTTTAATCCAGCAACATGGCTACTCTGGCAGGAATCACATTTAAAAACCTCCGAGGTCTATATGATCTGACTGGAATACAGACATGACCTAAGTACACACCTTTAAGGTAAAATTAGTTTGTAGAAGGAAACAACCATGGTTGAAGTGACTTCTAATGGAGGGGCAGACAAAGTGATGAATCAGAGGAAGATTTGAAAGAATGATTCAGAGATAGGATATACCCAGGTCGCAGGAGAAAAGCTATTTGAGAGAAGTGCAGGGAGACAGAGCAGTCAGTTCACCAGTCAGTTCAGCTGAGTGAGTTGAGCGTTCAGTCGATTGGGAGTCAGTTCAATTGTGCAGTTCCTGCCATGCAGTTGAATTCGTTCATTGGTGAGTTCTGTTCAGCTTGTGCACTTCATGCAGTGCAGGGCATCAGAGGCAGCTGAAGCCAGGGAAGAAGAAGGAGCCGGAAGATTAGAACAAACTTCCAGAGTTAGTTTGGGGCCAAGCAGAGCAATTCAGTGAGGAGCTGAGGAAAACCAGACTGAATCAGTCAGCCTGGAGAGGAGTTTCAGCCAGAACAGTTAAGTTGAACCAGGAGGAGCTCAGAAAGATGTAGAGAGGGCGAGCTTATTCAGCAGTGAGCCTCTGAGACAACTACATCTGATAAATAAAAGTTTCTTTTATAACTCCCTCACAGGAGGTATGACAGGGCATATTGGAGCAGAGACAAGAAACAGGTCTTTATAAACAGAATGACTTTGAATTTTAACCTAAAAAAATTGAACAAATTTTTCATTTCTCTAGTTCTCAAGACACTTACTTGTGTTTGAAAATGGATCCTTAAAAACTAATTGCCGGGGTTGGGGATTTAGCTCAGTGGTAGAGCGCTTGCCTAGCAAGTGCAAGGCCCTGGGTTCGGTCCCCACCGCCGAAAAAAAGAAAAAAAAAAACCTAGTTGCCTATTGATTTACATAACACATTGCTGGCCCAGACCTTCTGACTTTTTCCACATCTTTGAATGTGTGTGCGAGCTCTGAACACACAACTCTGTACATGGGAATGCAGCACCCTGTGCTCCATGCATTGCTCCAGACTAGTGGTGGAAAAATCTAGTTCTTTAGACTCAGCCTGAACTGTATTTGTTATCAACCTATAAGTTCTCTACTATATGGTTAGACAAATCATTCCACTCTAAGGTAACTCTCTCGCCCAACCCATGAAAAAGTCATGTCTGCTGTGTTCAATCATTCTACCCAAGGCCTCCCATGTAGAATTGGAGCTAACCACTGAGTCACCCATGCAGTTGCCCATTTGAAAGTTGTTGACTGTGAATGAGAGCTCACTCCATGGCAGGTACATTTCTAGATGTGGGGCCTGGAGCAATGGCTGAGACAAGCAAAATCCATGAAACGTATGTGACCACAAATACATACAAACAGAAATAGTAGATCTTATATCTTTCAGAAGGTGGGTACTTTGGGGAACTTTTTTTTCCTTCAATGATCAGGATAAAATATCTTAGCAAGTAATATTTGAACTTATAAACAGGGGCATTCATTGGGAATGAAAAGGAAGATGAAGACAGGGAGACCCAGGGAAAGGGAATTTCAAGGTCTTTACATATGAAAAGAGAATTGTAGCTTAACATACTACAGGTATCAACAGATAGCCTGGGAGGCCAGTGAGGAATGAAGCAGTCTGGGGTAGGCCGAGGAGAGGACGGGGCCGAGCGGTGCCCAGATCACATTGGCTCAAAGCCTAAGGCCACTCAAACACCAGTGAAGTGTCTGCAGAGCTTAAGACAGGACTGGTGTGATCCGTTTGTGCTCCAACAACACAACCACTGGATGCAGAGTGGAAAAACGTAGAGACTCAAAGCTGGAAGCAGGGAGGCTGTGTCTTTGAACCCAGGTGGAGGGCTGTTCTTTAGCAGAACGAATTAGCAAATTTGCCCCGGATTTGCCATAGTGAGCCAAGATGAGCAGAAAGCATTGTGTGCTTCATGCTCTGAGAGCTGTCAACAACTTCCAGAGTTCGTCAGAAGACAGGTCTGTGTGCCACATCATAACCCACAAAACCTTCTACATCTATAAGAAAGAGTTGGTGGGAGGAGAGAGGAGAGGGGAAGAAAGGAGGGGAGGAGAGGGGAGAGGAGAGGAGAGGGTGGGATCCATCAGCCTCACTGCCGTGTTAGGGGAGAACCTTACCCTCTCCACTGAAAGCCAAGGCTAAGTCAGTGCACCAGTTGATTCATTGTTTCACACTGAACTTATCCCAGAAGGGGAGAGGAGACTGGAGAAGACGCTAGTGTGTCACAGAGCCATGAAGCAGGCTGTAACCTTACCGCTGGCTGTGGTTCAGACACAGCTGTTTCATACTAGATTGTGATTGACTATGGCTGACTCAAGGTTTCTTGTCTACCTCATTGACAATATCTACTTAATGAAACAAATCAGATAAACAACAACAACAACAACAACAACAACAACAACAAAAACTGCTTCTAGGAGACTCAAGAACCCCGGATGCATAAAGCTATAGCACACTGTAAATCAAAGTAATTAGGGTGTAGTATTGAAGATATCCAGAATGGGAACCAGGAGGCTACGCCGAGAGCAGAAGCCAGGAAAGCCACAAGAAGTGTCCCTTAGAGGAACACTTGCTACAGAATGATTGCCAACTGTCAACGATCAAGTTTAACTCTTGATGACCAATTTTTATCATTGAAAAGTTGTGATCAAATGTCACTGCATACACACATGCAGCTAGTCTAACATTTGTTTCTCTTTTTTAAAAATATTTTTAATTGCATTTTATTTACATTTTAAATGTTATCCCATTTCCCAGTTTCCCTACAGAAACCCACTACCCCCCGCCCCCCGCTTCTGTGAGGGTGCTCTCTCACCCATCCACCCACTCCTTCCCATCTCTCCGACATGACATTCCCCTACAGTGGGGCATGGAGTCTTGACAGGACCAAGGGCCTCTCCTCCCATTGATGCCTCACAAGGCCATCCTCTGCTACATATTTGGATGGGTCCATCCCTGTGTTCTCTTGTTTCTCTCTTAAAATGCCATCATCTACTGATCCCAGAAGTTGGGCTCCTCCATGTGTCATACCTTTGTCACAATTCTGCACATGCATCTGGATCTCCATTTTCTATCCTTTCCTAACTCTGGTCTAACACGCCCAGTCACAACATTAACCTTTAGAAGATTTGCACTCTATACAATAGTCTAATCATGTTGATTAAAAATGGTTTCCTTTGTTAAGACTACATTTTAATACTTAAATCCACAAGCAGTTCAGTTGACTGACCATGCTGCCACTGGCTTGAGTCAAATGGCAAATTCTGAAATCAGAGCCCAGGGACACAGAACAAGGTGTGCCTTCCATCCTCCTAGCTGTAAAAAATGAAATACACAGTCCGATACATCTGTGAAAGCTTCTGCTGTGTTCCTGCATGTCTGCTGGCTTGGGGTTAGGAAGCGTCCTCTACGAAGACCAAGTGGTCATCCTGCTCCACTCACAGGAAATTAAATATAATCGGTGGCTATAATGCATAATTGTGGAGGACACATGTTAGAGCCCCAGAATAAGGAGATAGTGAGTCGGAAGCACATGACATGTTGACCATGAGATCCATGAAGGGAACATCTCATTTATGCCCCACGAAACAGCACCATCCGGAGCCTGTTCCAACCCTGCCAATATGAAGGACCCACAGAGAGAAGGATGTGTGCTTGAAAGACGAATTTGCATGATAAGCACGCTAATTCTAAACATAGAAAAGCACCCAGAACAAAGGGACTGTGTGCTCATCTGATTATTAATGGCAGAGAAATGAGACTTGGGACCAAACTAAATGAGAGCGTTTTGAGAGTCACTGAGGCACAGGACCGGTATCTTTAGCCATTTACTCTGTAAGTACAATGATTTCTGACATTATAAGTCAATCTTTATGAAATGCCTTAAAATAGGGAAAAAATGACATTTTATATTATGCAGTAAATATTATTAAAATGTCTTTCTTCAAAGTCTTGACATTTAAAAGTAATTCTGATGTTAAATTTTAATTCTATACACAGGCACCACATAGTTCTTTAGATATGTCATGGAGATCTCAAAATGCCATCAATATTATGATTTTTTTTTGAGAAAGAGAAATATAAATATTTTTCACTTCGGGGAGGAAAAACAAAAACTAACAGGAACTTTAGAAAAATTATTGAAAGTTGTAAAGTGGCACCCATGCTGATGTTAAAATAATGTAACTCTCTCTATATATATATTTTAAAAACAAACAACTTTTACACTGAAGCAACTTCTGTGGGTTCTCGGACTGGTTCAGCAAAGAGCAGGCCGAGAGCACACAATGAAGTGAGAACATGTGTTTTATTCTAAGTGTATGCACAACAAACACACACGCAAAGACATGGCGAGGCTGGCTGATCTTCCTGCTAAAACTGGTCCACAGCTGTTAACTCACAGACTTCCCTTTTAAATGCAACCAACAGCCCCACGGGCAAGGCTTTCCCTCCAGTCTCATCTTAACCAACCTGCTACTAATGGGAGATAAGATCATTTACGTAAACCGTCCACCCCCTCGGAGTTCAGAGGTCATATTCTGTCGCAAGGAGAACTAACTCTACACAATTACCTGCTGAAACAGCAACTCGGCTAAGCCACTAGAATGTCTTTGTTCCTTGACTCTGCATTTAAAAAAAAAAAAAGCTATGCTAAATATTAACTTGTGCCTCTTTGACCCAGATTCCCGAAAAGGTATCAAACTGAGGAAAGGATTCTTCACGGGGTCCACAGCACCGCAATTCCCAAAGATGGTTTTAAGAAAAGAGTCCTTTGATGTTTAATAGAATCAGACATCTGAACTAAACCAGCCCGGCTCTCTCCCCTACCGCTGCCACCACCGCTAACAATTATAAGCGTTCGGTGCTCTGAATAATTCACAATTTCATCTGTTCTACTCAGTGTAAAGACAATGTGGAGAGTACAAGGTCACTCTTCTCCCTTCCCCAACGCCTGACTTTTCCAACCCGACATCAGTCTGGTTGCATGATATACCTAGTGTTTGACATGCCTCCCCTGACGGCTTCTCAGAGCTGTTAGTCTGTTTAGCTCAGGGTTTGAAACAGAATAAAGGTGCATTGGAATGTCAGACTTCCTCTGTAGTAATAAACACAGGCTCAGTATTTCCCTCCATTTTAGATCAGTGCTCTTAATACATCAGCATTACCTGACCCTGTAATACTAACCAATATCAGCCCGAAAATGCATTTAAAATACCTGACTACCTAGATACCAATGGCGTTTTATACACAAGCCACATCTTTTAAAAAATAAAAATTATAATAAGCTACTCATGGAAGATTAACACCTGTTAATATGGCTCTCTCTGGGGTCATCTGGGAAATCTACAAACAGAATCCTACAGCCTATAAATCCCGGAGTAGAAGAATGCTTGGTGGGGCTCACGTGCCCTTCATTCATTTCTACCTGAAACTGATACCGGCCGTGGGAGAGAGGCAGGCTTTTGTAACCCGAAATTGTAACCTCAACTTTCTATTTTCTATCTTCTTAACTCCAATTAAACTCTCTCTTTTCTTGAAAGCTCCTGTTTCATAAAGAGGATTTTTTAAAAATCTGTTTTCATGAGGTGAAGAACATGTAATGGACACCATTTTTTATTTTAAGACAGAAAAGCTATGACGCAATGAAGTGATACACCATAGACGTATCAGGTCCAAAGACGACCACAAGCATGAACCACGTGCAGGTCTGGGGTAATTTATTCTTTAGAACCCTTTAATACTGTGAAAAAATTGGGCATTCTAAAGTGCACACAAACACACACACACACACACACACACACACACACAAACGTCATCTGTGCATCACCTTCCCTCACAAGTTTTTACCCCACCCAGCTTCATTCGCTCGTTCTTTATCTTTTTTTGAAAATATTACAAGGTCTCAGGTGTCTTGTCAACTCACCGCATATCAAAGTATTCATTTGCCTTTCTCCATCCTTGCAAGTGTTGGAGAACCCAAATTGGCTAATGAAATTTCTGATTTCAAAAATCTCCACATTGGCCAAGATGGGGCACACCTTTGTCTAGCACCCACTTGGGAGGCTGAGACAGGGTTATGAGTTCTAGGCTTGCCCAGGTAACATAGTGAGACCCTGCCCCAGCCAATAAGCAAGGTAATTAGTTAAAAGTTATGAGGAAATCCCAATGATTTACTCCACTTCTGAAACAAACAGGATGCTTTAAGAAATGTTTCTTTATTCTGGAAATTGTGTTGACCACTTACCTGATAAAAGCCTTTTACCAACTTCAAAATTGACCCCAAAAATCTGTTTACATCTTTCTTAATTTGATGGTATCTCCCTTGAGACCAGAAAGAATGTGTAGCTGGGGTCCTTGGAGGAACCACGGTGACAAAGAGCTGTGTAAAGCAAGATGCATCCCAGTCTGAGAAGGCAAGAACCCTTATGACCATGACCTTAAATTCTTTCAACTTAATATGAAGAAAGGTATTGTACATAGACGTGTGTTAGCTACATTTATATAAGAATTATTGCCTTAATTATTGTAAAATTAAAAGCAAACTTTTCTATTGATCATTGTATTTTCTGTTGGTTGGTTGTTTTGTTCTGAGACATGGTCTTATATATATACCCTAGGCTAGCCCCATCTCACGAGGTAGCTAAGGATGACCTGGGATTCTCCTGCTTTTACTTCTGCACACTGCAAACATGGACTTGCACCACCATGTGAGCTTTACAGGGTACTAGGGCTTAAGACTGGACGGGGGCTCAAAGCACTCACTATCCACTGGGCTCCATTCTGGGTCCTAACATGGAAGGATTTGCTTGTTTGTTTGAAAAGAATGCTATACCTTTTTAAGCCTACTTCAATTTTCTAATGTACAAAAATTTCCAAATCATGCAAAATAAGTAAGGCTCAGCTTTTGGTGGATCCCAATATCGGGCAGGACTTTCATTGTTAAAAACCGCCACCAGACTGTGGCGATGGCAGTACTATTTTATTCTTTATTAAAATAATAGTTCATGAACTGTAGTAGTGAGACCAGCGTGGGGAAGGAGATATGAGATTAATATCATCTAGTTTCTTCTCTAGGCTTATGCCACAATTTTAGGGTTTTTACACAGACAGACAGACAGACACACACACGCGCGCACGCGCGCGCGCGCACACACACACACATACACGAATACAAATACTGGCACTCTGCCCTACTTTCACTTCTTCACAACAGATCCGAACTTTCAGTCATCGTCTTTTCATATCAGAACTGAAACTGTTGAAGACAAGGCAGACCTCTGGAGAGGACTACTGAAATGTTTACATTTGAAATGTTTACATTTGTTTTCGTAAGCAGCATATGAAGACAAAAGGAAACTACCATAAAGGAGAATGTCACACACACACACACACACACACACACACACACACACACACACACACACATTCCTCAATTTGAAATCACAACCTGTCACTACTGTTCTTGAGATACCTTGGCAGTGACCCTGAAGACACTCATGTCTCCTCAGAGGCTTAGGGATCCATATGCCCATGGGAAGACAAGTGACCGAAATCTGAGAGGGTCTTGATGTCTCATCTAAAGCTATTGTTTGAGTAACTGAGACATTTTTTTTAAATAAACCAGGTGTGAAAAATGTACCTTTGCAAACCTGCAAGACCAGCAGTCTTTGTAATCCCCCTACAAAGCCCCAGCTGGAGGAGTACAAGTCTGAAGTCAGCCTAGACTTTAAGAAGAGACCCTGTCTCAAAACACAAATGATATAGGTATGTGCATGGCTCCTGACACAACACTGGCCTTACGAGCAAACAGTCCTGGCATCAGTCCTTACCACCACAAACAACAGCACACCAACACAGTACACGTTAGAGACGCTGCCTTTACAAAGCACATTTCTCTCACAAATGTTTTCAATGATAGCAATGATGTTTATTCACACTAATTAACACCGAGTTAGAACTAATCATTAAGTAGCAATGGTTATTGTATCACGTTAGGTCCTTGGCATGCCAGAGCTATAATTAAATATGATTCTCTTTGTACAGGAAAATATTCAAAATAAAAAGAAATACACCCTAGTAGTAGTATTGTGTTGATTGATTCGGTGTGGGGCTATATTCACTCATTATGCAGAGGCACTGTGTAATGGCCAAAATACATTTCAAAAAAAGGAGGAGGTTCGAAGTTTTTGTTTATGTCCAGTCTGTGGGACAATCTTTGAATGGAACGGTTATAAAAGTGATAATTAAATAGATTAATGTCAGCAAAATGCATGCTTATATAGTATTAAATATTTCTAAATTGGACAAAACTCTATCGAAACTATCTTGCGTAACCATTAAGGAGATATCACTCTACTTGGTCCCAGTTTACTCAGGATGGTTCCTATTAAAGAAAAAGAAAAGATAGCTTTATTACTTAAAGCTGTGGAAGAGACGAGACACTAATCTCCTATTCAGTGGGCTTTTTTACTTCATTAAAGATGGCTAGGAAGAGTTGATAGCAGAAATTACCCAAGATGGATGCAGAGGACATTTCTCAGCCCTGCTGCCTAGCAGGTCCTCATTTCACGCCTTAGACATACAGAGGCATCTTGCCCAGTGGTTTGCAAAACTCTGACCCTTCAAGGATTGTGACAGGTGCCACTGAGATGTCTCTCCCACCACGAGAACTTCCCCACTTTTTCCAAAGGTTAAAAAGGACTGAGGACTTCCTTTTTGGTAGATGGTTTCCAAAGAATGTGAGCAGAAAGTACAAACCACGTGGTTTGTACCCTAGTTAAAGTCTGGACCAAGGGGCGTGTGTGTGTGTGTGTGTGTGTGTGTGTGTGTGTGTGTGTGTAAGAGAGTGAGGGGGGAGGGAGTAAGTGTGTGAGAAAGGGAGCATATGTGTGTCTGTGGGTGTAAGAGAGTGGGGGGAGGGAGTTTGTGTGTGTGTGTGTGTGTGTGTGTGTATGAGAGAGAGAGAATATGTATGTCTGTGGAAAAGAGAGAGAGAGAGAGAGAGAGAGAGAGAGAGAACACATTCTTGTGTGTTAGAGTGCCCACACACCATTGTGCACACATAAGGAGGTCAGAGGTCAACTCAGGCTTCCACTTGTTTAAGACGATCTCCTCAGGGCTTTTCTGTTGCATATTCCAGGCTCGCTGGCCCATGAGCTTCTGTGGACTGCCCCACCTTCCTCCTATCTCCCTGTAGGGTGATTCTGGGTGGGTTCTGTGGATTTGCCATCTGGTCTTCACACTTGCTTGGTCCAGGCTCCTACCCACTGTCCCATCCCCCCATCTCCTGGGTTCCATGTTCTCTACCATAAGACTTGAAGCCTGGTCTACCTGCTGAAAAGAGGCTTACGACGTCCAGCAGGAAGGCGAGGAAAAGACGGGGGATTTTTCATTTTTATTCAAAGACTTCACTTCACATTTGGTAAGGACACATTTTCCCCCCATAAAAATAGAAAGCATTCTAAATTTTGTGGACAAGAATTCCACTCTGTGTAAGAAAGAAAAAACCCTCAGCATCCTCTCATCCAAGAAAGCCCTGGTGACTGAGGGGGATGGTGACACAAGGAGAGAGCCACATCTCACAGCCACAGTAACACAACTCATAACTTAAAACATTTTTACAAAATTTATATATATGTATACACACACACACACACACACACACACACACACACACACACACACACGGGGCCTAAGGTGTCTTTCGTGGTAGAGTTCATGCAAGACCCTGCGTTCAATCCCTATCTCAAAAGCAAAAAGGAAAACCTAATCTGAAAGCCTAGGAGTGAGGTCTACAAACAAGGACAAACCCCGAATGAGAAGCAGTCTGGACTTCTGACTAACCCAAAGCCCAAGAAGCCTGTATTCAGGCCTCAGGGTAGGGTTCTGCACACCCACACTGGCTCCGGCAACTGGCTTTGTCCTTTGTGTGAACCTGTTCCTTGTCTGGGAAGGTGACTGGGGGAAAAAAGCTGTCCTTCATTCTCAGACCCATAGTCTTCTCAAAGAAACCCAAGCTGCTGGTGGGAAAGATGGAGAGAGAGAGAGAGAGAGAGAGAGAGAGAGAGAGAGAGAGAGAGAGAGAGAGAGAGAGAGACTGTATGGTGTCACAACCATTCGCACAAGCCTGGTGAACCTTTGCGAGAAGAATTAAATAAAAACCATTCTGAAACCCCTAGGGCCCGGCAGAACCAGTCGTGAAAGAGGTCCCCAGGGACCGTGCAGGCAACTGGAGCTCTCGGGCTTCTGGCTGAAGATAAGTTCCCAGGAAAGACTTACAAAGCAAATGGGGGAAATCGCAGCTGAGAGTCTTCACAACAGACAGAAATCACCTCTGAGGGCTGAAGCTTGTAAGAAGGAGACAGACAGAGACTGTGTAGATGGTATTCCATCTCCTAATTTTAAGTATTTAATGATTATACTCTCAGAGCAGCTCCCTTTACACCTCACTGGCTTGTTGTTGTTGTTGTTGTGTTGCTTTTTGAGACAGTGTCTCCCTGTGTCTCCCAGGCTTGTCTTGAGTTCAGGATCCCCTTGCCTCAGCCCCTGGAGTGATGGAGTTAGCACATGGCTAGGTTTTGGAATGGGTCGAATGGCTTATCCATTCATCTTGTGTAACCAAACAGTGCCCACAGGAAGATGGGCAGGATTGTCAAAATATAACACGCACATAATTCAGTCCATCGCACTTCCAGTGCATGGAGAGCTTGAGCCATATTTTATGTACAGTACTAACTATAATTCTAAGTCATACTTATAAGCAGTAACTATATACATACACATATAGCCACACCCATAAAAGTGTACTAAATCTGCCACGTTCAAGTATTTCAAAAGCCCGCACAGAAAGGAGGAAGAAAAGAAAGAACTCTGTGTCTTTGATAATGCAGTTGAAGCAGATGAGGATGCTGTAGGTCATTACAGGGAGTGAGGTTACAGGTTCAGTCACTGACGGAGATTTCTCAGGCTAGCCAAGCATGGGTGAAAGATTTTCCTCACTCTCTCGTCTCAAATGAGATCTGAATGAACACTGGCCCCTGCCTGACCTGATACGCTATTGGGGCTTCCCCTAGCCTCTTCCTCTCTGGCCCTTCCCAAATACACACCCACAGAACACTCAGCCCTTGACACAGGGGTTTGCCTTAAATCTCCCGTGATCCCCGACCCTATTCTAGCACCAGGTTGCACACCAAAATCAACTGGTTTCCTTCTCCACTGATGAAAGCCAACTGCCCCGCACCAGCTTAACCAAATCCCGAAATGCCACAAGAGACAGAGATTATCCCAACTCCCTCATTTTTCCACACTGAGAATTTCTTAGGGTACCGAGAAAGGTCAGATAATAAACCACCGGTAGAGTTAGACTAGGAGCAGCACTTCCTCTGACACAGTCACTTTCACCACCAGGAAAACAAAGACACGAGGACGCATAATGGCTGAGCACACATCAGCCCCAAGAGGTCTTCTTGCTATTGTTCTCATTTTTACTCAGAGAGACTGTGCATGGGTCACCCAGCTAGTGAGTGTCAATTGTTCTCCAGTTCGCATAGAAAATCACATGTGGCACAGAAGCACAGCCAGATCAAAGCCAAGCAAACCGGCATCTCCAGGGCAGAGCCCAGCAGAGAGGGTCCTTCAGGCCTACTGCTGGCCTGCTCCCTAAGTTGTCAACATTATCTATACAAAACGGCACTAGTGTTTAAATGGAAGGTTTTTGAGATTTTCCTCAGGTGCCTAAAAGTTAAAATTCCCTGCCGAGTACCATTTATTGACGAAGATGGACCACACGGCACAATAAAGGGAAAAAAATAGTTGTTTTATTGGCAACGAGAACACTTTTGCACGTCCTCTTTTATTTTGTCATCTCTTTGCAAGGCAGCGTCACACTGCATAAGTAACTCATTTGTCCCTGGGAGATAAAAAAAACTCCACCAGAAAGGTCTATACTATTATAAGCCAAGAGCAGCTATAAAAATAAACAATAATACCAACATTCCTCTTTTATGAACAGGAAGTTGATTATTCCGTCTACCTTCGAGCAACCCACATCCCAAAACGTAGTATATAATTTTGCTTTGTAACAGTTGTCATATTAAAGAATGCTTGAAAATACCCAATTTCCCTGCGACAGATGGAAAAGAAAACAATAAAAAAAATGCAAAAAAAAAAAAAAACAACATAAAAAACCCCAACTCTACCTCCAAGAACATACTTGCCTAACATAAGGTTTCTCTGAAACGAGATATTTTCACCACAGGAAAATCTGTGGATTTGGTGAGCTTTGCTGTCTAATCTTGCTGTGAATATTCAACACGGACTAACTCCACCTACCTCCCCCTTCCTCTGACCATGCTGCCGGATTCCTCAATCTCTCACTAGGTCCTTTATGTTGTCCCTTAAAACTGTCCCAAAGTAACAGGACCTGGCCCCACAGAGAAGCTTCATGGTAATAATCCCTACACGGTAAATAATCTTTTACTCGGCAAGTCATGGCAGTCAGACACAGGCATAAAGGGCCAAGGAGACGGGTGTGTGTGTGTCGGGGGGATACTTCTTACTACTTCCACAGGATTCTCCATAATAGTGGAAATAGAAGTAACGCGGGTCTTTCTGTCTAACAAGGTATAGTTGTGAGTAACATAAAGCGCCATTCATTTCATTTCAGAGACTTTATGCATATCGGAGGAATATCGAAATATGCCAAGCGGAAAAGTCTATATATACATGCAGACTAAATATACTAAATATGTCACTTTGAAAGATAATAGGCATAAGATAAACAGTGGAAAATCAGATTGCGTAAGAAAATTTAACTGACGATTTTCTTTGAGACATTATTTCCTCTAGGCAAATAACCAAGTTAAATGCCGTACATTTATTTCAATTGGGCAGCCGTGTTTAGGAACATGGTAGTGACTAATTCACTTTTGGTGGGAAAATACCTTTCATGATTTTATTAAAAATTCATTTATAGTAATAATATTTACTGATTCTTGGCATTTAAGTGAGTGACACATTGCAGGTCCCTTTTGGTGGGGGCAGCATTCTCAGCAAAGGACTGATTGAGGCTGTCTGTGTTTCTCAACACACTTACCAGAAATGTTCACCTCAGAGAGGCCAGGAGGCCAAACGTCCCCAGTACTCTGCTCTTTTAAACACGAGGTCACATACGGTTCCCTGATAACTAAGTTCAGCTCAGTCTTACCCTCTTCACTTGATCAAAGGTCAACGAGAGACATCTGGTTTTGACTGTGGAGGGCAGAAACTGAGATGCCCTGTGCTAAACGGCAAAGGATGTGTCGGATGATCCAGGAGGACAGCACCAGCTCTCAATGTAGGGTTTGAGTTGGCCCTGGAAGGACCTCCTGTGCCCCTCATAAGCCCCATTATTTGGAGCTCAGTGAAATCCATGTCTCTGAAAGACCCTGCTTCATGAGTACACTTAAACAGTATCCAAGGCACTCTACAACTTAGAGGGAGAGGGAGAGGGAGAGGGAGAGGGAGAGGGAGAGGGAGAGGGAGAGGGAGAGGGACAGGGACAGGGACAGGGACAGGGACAGGGACAGGGACAGGGACAGGGAGAGGGAGAGTTTGTAAGGCCTCTAGGGCTCATCTTGTTCTTTTATGTATTACTGCTCCTCCTCCTCCTTCTGCTCTTCCTCCTCCTCCTCCTCCTCTTCCTCTTTCTCTTCTTCCTCCTCCTCCTTTCTCCTCTTCCTCCTCCTCCTTCTCTTCCTCCTCCTCCTCCCCCCTCCCCTCCTCTTCCTCCTCCTCCTTCTCTTCCTCCTCCTCCTCCCTCCTCCCCTCTTCTTTCTCCTCCTTTTCTCCCATCCCCCCTCCCTCCCTCTCCGCTTTTCTGGTGTTCAGGAGACCATCCAATGCCTTGTCCACACTGCCACTGAGCACTGCCTCAGCCCCTCTCCTATTTAATGGCCACAGTAGAATACAAGTGACCTTATGCTACCTTAGCCTCATGGCTCAGCCACAAGTCCTCCCTCCCCCACCCCAATCTGCTCTTTGGCTTTTCTTGCTGAAGAGTCAGGAGGGATAACGTCAGTCCTCACTCTGGGTCTGGAGAAAATGCATTACCGTGACACAAAATGACAATGAAACTAACCAAGTAATGGGCAGTCAACGGAAAGGAAAATACTAAAACCAGCAAATAAATATAAAATCCAGAGGGGGAAATCTTTAACTTGTGTTAACTTCTACGTAGCTTGCTTGCTATGTGAAAAGCAAAAGCAATCATGTGTAAGCATGGTGCGTATAGTTAATGCATATCAAGTTAACATCTTTAATCCCAGAGTATGTGCATATGAAAACTCAGAGACAACGCAGAGGACCATTGTTCAGAAGGCTTGCTTCATCTGACTCAAGCAGGACAGGACTGGAAAACTAGAGCAAGTCCCAGCGCCCTGACTGACTTGTCTTTCCTATCTAAACAGGTCCTCTGCACACTTGGCCCCTGACCACTGCCCCGACCACAGACCCATGCGGAGAACCTGATTGGTTGCTGTACCAATCGCTGTCTCCATCCACAGTGAGGACCAGCAAGATACTCTGAGGACCATTCTCAGACTATCTCCTCCCCGGCCTCAGAGTACAGTGCATGGTCCCAGACACATTCATAAGACACTCAATGAAGACAGCCAGGAGGCTACAATGAAATAACAACCACAACAGCAACAACACACCAAAGCCAGGCTCAGGTAAATTACACACCCATCACGTCAAACATTTTCTGAGCCAGTTCTCTGCAGAAGCTTCTGCGTATACCACAGGGACCCTCTTTTAGTGGTGTATGCATTTGTTAGAGCCCGTTCCTCCACTCTTCCTTACCTTCAGATTGCCCTTCTTGCTTGCTCTGGCCTCTAGCAAGGCTGTTCCCCCAGTAGGTTGCTTTCTTACTCTTGCTGATTCCAGCTCTTGCTCTAACAAGCCCATGGCTGGGAGGAAGAACTCCTGAATGTACACTTGAGAAGATGCCGCCCTTATTTAAGGCATTAATGGGAGAAACATCCTTCCTAGAAAGATACCCGTGTTCGTGCTTTAATCTTTACAACACAAAGCTCTTCAATTAAACTTAAACCAAAATATTTTTGTAAAGCTCAAATTTCCGAATTGGCATTCCTGCACATTTCTCGATTTACACAGTCCCTTTGTCAGAGGACAGCAGGGTATTCAGAACCTTAAATTGCCTTGTGTTGAATGTGGCCTGCTCCTTCAGTCTGAATAGGGTAAGCCAAGCTCTCCAACTGTTTTTGTCCTGATTTCTCTTTAATTGTTTTGCACCTGCCTTCTAACAGAACGGACACATTTCTTCCCCTTATAAGCAACATGTACTATTGAAACGTGGTACAATCCATAACAGCTTACTGGGAGATGTTTAAGAGAATACTTAGAATAAAAGAAACAACAACAACAACAACAACAAAAAACCAAACAAACAAAAAACGCTGAGACTTGGACCCACAACGTGTTGGCGATTAACTCACAAGAGCGAGAAAGAGCTCGGCCAGGAAAAGAGTTCACCCCATCAGACTTCTCTAAGTGACTTCTGTGTCCTTCACGTATCCTATCTGTGACGTTTAGACACGGGATGACATACGCTTGCCCTTAGGAAACTATCACGAGTCTAGCAAGGTCAGCTCTGGGTAAGCTTAGATTTTGCCCTGGCTATGTCATTTCTGGGCAGTGAAGACCCACACCAGGCTCTGTGTGACGGAGCTGCAAGATGAACGCAAGGTGGCATCTGTGGCATAGGGGCTGGGGAAGCCCTGAGTCCAGGGTCTGGCCTAGCGCGCACACGCGTAGGCACACACACACACACACACACACACACACACACACACACACACACGTTGGTTACCTTCCCCATTATGTCTGGAGGGCCGTCCTGTCTTCATTAGAGGTTACTGAACCTTTGTCTCCCAGCCTGTTCTCACTATTTCTTCTCCTCATCTCCTCATCGTTTACAAATTCAAATCAGAACTATCAGTCACCAGTTTAAACTCTGGTCGAGGCCAGAGAGGAGCCACAGCAGGGCTCTGTCACCTTGTCCCTGCCTTTCTAGGAACATGAACAACTCAGTAACAGTGTTCTTATCTCCTCCTTAGAGCCTCTCTGAGGACATAGAGCCTACGTATCCTGTTCAGTCAATATTCACCCAACAAAACGAGCTCACACCTGTTATTACAAACAGTGAGCCTTTTATTAGTTATAATAACATATTAGCATTAAGAACTCCCTACATACTGAAACGACTTGCTTCTACAGTAGAGTCATGGTTTAAGATTGACATGATGTTTTGTTTTGCTTTTTTCTTGTTTTTGTTGCTGTGGGTCTTGTCATTGTTGGTGGTGGTGGTGGTGGTGGTGTGTGTGTGTGTGTGTGTGTGTGTGTGTGTGTGTGTGTGTGCGTACGCGCGCATGCGCGTGTATGTGTTTATGACAAGGTCACCTTATAGAGCCTGGTGTTCAGTTCCATGTTGCTGATCTCAAACATGGCATCCTAAGTGCGGGGACTACAGGTGTGCGGCTTCCTACCCGGATTGATTTTGTGGATATGATAAAGTTTGCTAAAAAAATTTTCTACTTCTAAACCTCCGCTCTCAAAGAACCAGCTTTGGGCTACCGTGTGCTGGCCCCTAGCAAATCCACTCTGCTCTCGACTTCTTTATTTCTTATCAATTCTGAGACGTTCACTCATGGGCAGTGAATACTGGCGACACCCGGCTATGGTTTATACAGTGTGGGACAGTATGACTCTTATATTGTTGGGGGATTTCTTTGCCTTATTTCTCCATTCTTTGCTGAGTCTCGGTATCAAGAGTTGAGATTAATGACCTTGATTTAAGCGAGTTCCTATTTTGGAAAAAAAATTCAAGCCAAATATCTTCACTCACTATTTGCAAATATAAGCCCATACGAGACTGGCAATGTGGCTCATTTCATGGAAAGCCTGTCTAGCAGGGACTAAACATTGAGTGTGACCTCCTACAGCACAAACTGTTATGCATCTACAGCGCCAAACGCTGGGCAGTAGAGGAAGGAGGATCAGAAGTTCAAGGTCACCCTTGTTCTTACAGTTGCAGGCCTGTATGGACTCCATGACACCGTGTCTCAAGTGTGGGGGGGGGTGGGCATGACTAAATAACAAACTTTATTCCTTGTACCCTGACTGGATTTATGAGGAAAGAGCAGACCCAACCCGGTGGCTGTTTATCAGTGAATAATTCATCCCGTGTTGCTATATCTCTAAGAGAACTGTAAGAACCAACCGACCACAAGTAATCAGCTTACACTGGCAAAATGGTCACAAAGACTCAGTGAGGGGCAGAGCCACCTTCCATGTTCACACCCTTAGAAAATTTACCTGGCAAATCCCCACTGCATTTGTTCTGACAGGAAAAAAAAATTAAAAAAAAAAAGAAAGAAAATGCATCTCAGAGCAGAGATTAGACTTTGAGACCCTCCTGAGCGATAATCCTTACTCTGACATTGGCTTTCTTTGTGGGGTTTGGCAAATCAGTTTTGTTCTCTATAATACACAGATAATAATGCTTTAGTCAAATGGATGCTGTGAGAATTAATTACTGTTATACAATTTATTGAAGATGGGACGCCCTGTAAAAATATTGCTAGTGCTTATAGGATTGCGGTCCAAAGACAAAGGTATCAACACTTAGCAGAGAAATCAAAACATCTCCAAATCCCTACTGTTTTCCTCTCTCCGTGTCCTCCTCCTTAACTCTGGTGAAAAGTAGGCAACGTGGGTTTTCAAGGACGTGTCCCCTTCTTTTGTGACAAGAATTGAAATGCACCACTGGACGCACCTGTGCGAGGTGCACTCTGCCTCACCTAGGCATAACAAAGGGGTGGGAAGGCCTCATTTGCAAGGATTCCTTTCATCCTCTACAGTTCTTCTGACCCTGAACCAGGGTCTTTCTAAACCAATGGATGCCCGAAAGACTAGATTTCAAGGGAAAGTTTTTCCAGCCGCACACAGGAAGGGGTTGGCAGCGGTGGTGGTTAGACATTGAACTTTCCAGAAAGAAGAACAACCCAGCTGTAAGGTGATAACTACCTGCTTACACAGATGGAGCCCAGTCCTCGGTGATACAAGCAAAAAGAACCCTCAAGGAAACTCTTGGAGGAGGAAGCATTGCCACCACCTGACTGAAGTTCTAAACCAGCTGGAGCTAAGAGAACGCGGGCCCTGGAAGAATTCAGGAAAGCACAGGATTCAAGCACCACCTAATTGCCAATGTCGGCGTGGTGCTTTCGAGGCCCTGTCAATCGGCGCTAGAACCTGCACGCAGGTTAAAGGTCACTGTCACGAAATTCTCAGAGAGGTTTCACAGCTGTAATACACTGCAATGAAATTTCGAAGTGTGGAGAAAAGGAAGAATTAAGCGTATTCTGGTTACGGAATCTCAGCCAGGTGTGGTGGCGCCTGCCTTTAGTCCCAGTGCTCTGGAGGCAGAGGTTGACCGGGATAGCCAGGACTACGTAGAGAGACTCTGTGTTACACACACACACACACACACACACACACACACACACACACACACTCAGATGCAAACAACCCCCCCCACCCCCAAATTGATTATAGGATCTCTGTCCTTGAAGGATCCAAGTTATACACAGGTGAATTTAATTAACCATGTCCTACCTGGACATGTCTTGTATGTGTGATTTGGGTGTAAGGCTTGGGCTGTCATGGAAGCCCATCAGCTTTCGTCCCTCTACTTATTTGTTCATTTACATTTAACCAAGATAAATAGCCAAATTAGTTTCATTCCTTTGTTTGTTTCTGAAAAAGGTTCCCTCAGATGCCAGTTCCCAGTTCCTTCCATTTTTTCAACTTTAGCTGGGGGAAAGGTAAGGCAGTGGGAGTCAGAACTCGGAGTGCCTCCAACCGCACATGCGCGGAGTGGGGTTGGATCACATGGCCAGGATGACGTTCCCCATTACCCCATGTGACATTTCCTCTAGCTCTTCTCTGCCCTTCGCATCCACCCGTTTATCCCTGTAAGCATCCAACAGCCTTGAGACTGACTGGCTTCTATGCTCCTAGGCTGCAGTTCCCCTACCCCACTGTCTCGGGGCTTTTGTGCCGCTGTTTTGTGAAGAGAAATCACTTTGCTTCCACTTCTCCCTCTACCTTGCTTCCTGTCCTCTCGTCTCTGCACAGGTCTGAAGCCCCGTCCATGCTGATTCAATGGTACCTGGCTCCCCGGCGTCCTGGTTCTTTACAGAAACACGGCTGTGGATCAATACAGATACTAGCAGCCATTCACGGAAACATAAAGGGATGAACAATCCCCCAAACCAGGACAGGCAGGGGCATGGCTGAACTGTCCGTTAAGCCCTCTCCCTCACTACTGCGAAACCTCCATAGAAATCGAAGCAAATGAAGTTTGAGGACATCTGAGTAAATAGTTTGTGACAATTTAAATAGAACTTCCTAATTAAACCTTTAAAATTTCATTTCCTCGTGTCATGTAGTCATTACAAATGCCACATAGCTGTGGCTTTATCGGATCCCCGCCCCCATTGCCGTAAAGGATGAAACTTTTCATTGGGTATCACACCAGTCAACTGAAAGCGACATGGCCCTGCCTGCCCTGTCACCAACGATTCCCTGATCATAAAACAACAGTCTTGGGGTGACAAGATACTGTCTTGGCAATATTTATTCAGGAAAAAGATTAACCAGTTAGGACAATTTGGGGAATCTTCAAATCCAGGGGCAAGGGTTCATGTGGCCTTTGTGCTTGCCAGGTGGAGTTCGAGTTAAAACAACCCAGCAGGACCTGGAAGTGTTGGAGACAGAGTCTTTACAGGTGTGATGGTGCATGCTGTGTAACCTGTAATAGCGCCTGAGATAATCCCATGTTGAAAACAGTACTCTGGCGCCTTTCAGGGTAGAGGGACCCTGGCTAAGTGTAGTCTTTCCCTAATTTGGGCAGTGCTTCTCTTGGGACCTCCCTTGGCACAAACCTTGGGGTGCAGTCTTTGAAGCTCCTATTATTTTCTGGTAGTTTCCCTATTGTTCTGGCCAAAAGCAATTACCCTTCAATAGTGACTTTGCTCGTTTAAACACCTAGAATTTCAGAGTAAAGACCCATGAACAGTGTGTGCAAATGGAAACACTGAGGGTCAAATATTGGGTAGTCAGATTAACTGTACCCAACTCCTAGAGGTTCATCATCTCTCTGCCACAGAGAAGACCATGGCTGTCACAACAGGGAAACAGTCCTAGCCTCCCTGGTAACCACTCTCTGAAGGACAATACTCATTTCTGCGCTGCAGTCGTGGAAGGCTTTCTTTAAAACTCAAAGCAACTTTTAGAATGACAAACTGATAGCTTACGCCATGAAAGATCCATTTCAGTGACCGGAATTTCATCATGTACTCAATAACTATTTACGGAGTAAGAGACTATCTTAAAAACTGAAAAATTATTCTTAGATCCTTGTTACTTATTGGCACCAAGTTAATCATTATACCCTATTAATGATCAACATTTTAGTGTTATCGATATTTCAGATTAAGCATTTTGTCCTTCTGTAATATGTAAAAAGAACTTAACTGCTTGTTAATGAAAGCTGAGCTCATAGAGTAACCCACATGCAAAACCCATTTATTTGAAAAGTTTGTACAGCCATTCTGGAGTTTAGAGCAAATTGTCAAAAACAAACAAACTCCTACAAGGAAGATGGAATGCAGACTCTCTCACCATTCCATAACCCCACAATGTCTGACAGTCTTCAGTGGACTGTGTGTTTGCTACAGTGAGTTACCAACCGACTCTACGGGCCTGCCTGTCTTTCCTTCACACTCTGGCTTCTCAGTACAGGGGAAGAAGAGACCTGGAAGGTAACTTCCTTAACCATTTCTAAAGACAGCTTCTGAGGTTTGAAAGTGGTCCCAGGAATCTTCTGTGAAGTGCTACTTCACAGACTGGCTGCCTTTGGCCTCCAGCAGGATTTTCTGACACACCCACCCATGATCCTCTCTGTTATTTAGATATATTCCTCTATAGGCTGTGTCTGTCCTGTTTTGCTTTTGGTTTTGTGGGCTGGGTGCTAGCAAAATGGGGGAAATTATCAATGTCTTTCAACAAAGACATCTACCACATCACTACTTTACCATTTAAAAGAAATTTGTTAGTCTCTAGAACCAAGTGTAAAAGCAACAGTCATAAAAACAGGACAAGCCCAAATGGACTTTTCAGGACAGATGAAAGTCTTTTAAACAGAGTTTCCTGAGCCATTTCCAAAGACCCAAAGATCTGCCCTTTGGAGGCTGCTAGTGTAGCACATGCTGGCTGCAGGGGCAGGGCAGCGGGGGTGGGGGTGGGGGTGGGGGGTGGGGGTTTGTGGAGGGGTGGGTGGAGGGGTGCTTCCTGGGCCAGACCACTCCTCCAAAGCCAGACCTTAGATAAGAATCAGACACTGCAAGGTCGTTTACAACAAGCATTTGCTAAGATGGTCGTTAAAATTCAGATGTGTCTTTTACACTAAGTAACTTGCAGAGTTCCTAACTGAAACACAGCAGTGAAAACATCTTACAACTTCTATGATTTTGATTTGTAAATCTGCCCTTAGCAACTTTCTTTTTTTCTAAACTGTGTTTTTATTTGTTTGTTTGGAGGAGACAATGGCTCTCCTGCTGACACTAAGCCATGGCAAGTGTGTGGCCCTTTTGAGTCTGAAGGAAACATGAAGAACTCTTCAGAACATCCACAGCAGCCTTGCTCCTCCTGCACAGTTTAAGAGGCAAAATACTGAACCTGCTTTTCCTCAGGAGTATATTTTTGGATATAAGTTATTAATTCTCTAATGAGGTCATTAGAAATCATGTACATGATTTCATGTAAATGGTTTGGTGAGGTTTATTTGGCAAGAAAACCTATTTACCAGCTCAGAACCCAGGAAAACATGCAGTGGGATTTTTATGTACACGAAAATGTATACATTCCCATCAGTGCATTGAAAGAGAAAATATATACAGTACACAATATACATCATTCTATATTCTTTACATACTTCCTAGACTACACATTTTATACAATACTCATGTCTACAAAGTGCCTTTCGATTCTTTAAAAACATATTCTCTCTCTGTCTCTCTGTCTCTGTCTGTCTCTCTTTGAGTGTGTGTGTGAGAGAGAGACAGAGAGACAGAGACAGAGAGAGACGAGACAGAGAGAGACAGAGACAGACAGACAGACAGACACACACACATATATACATATACATATATATATATATATATATATAGAGAGAGAGAGAGAGATTCATAGGTACCAATCACAATGTGTGTACTGTATGCACAGTGGTCAGAGGGAAATCTGCCGTAGTTTCTTTTTTCCTTTCACTGTCATAGAGATCAAGGGAGTTAAACCCAGACCATCAGGTTTAACAGCAAGCACCTTTACCTGAGTCATCTCAACAGACATATGTTTGCTTTATACATTTACACCATGTGCTCCTGCAAGACTATCCTCTACTTACAATACACTAATATACTGTTAACATAGCAAGGGTAACGAATTGGTAGTAAGATTTTTGGGGGAGGGGGAGGGACATCATAATATGAACAGCAAACACTTGTTTCTTCCCCAGCGGTGTAGCATCAGGTAAGAGATGACAGTTGAGGGCCACGTGTACAGGCTCCAATGTCAGCTCTAGAATGAAACGGTTTTGTGTCATTGGACAGTTCTGTGGGGTTTTTTGTTTGCTTTTTTTTTGTTTGTTTGCTTTTGTTTTCCTGATATGAGTTTTTTGTCAGGAAAGGAGGACAGCTATATCTGTGTCACTGAGCTGCAATTAAACAAGATGACACCCCAGGTAACCCAGTGGCTCCTTTTTGCTGCTTGGCTGCTGTCCATTTCCTTCATGGATACACACTCAGGGTTTTACATAAATGCCACAGGAATGTGTCCTTGGGCAGTGTACAGATGCACAGGACGCCCTGTCCTCTGGATTCTCACATCCTGTCACCCCGGATGCTGTCCTTTGAACTCACTTCCATTACCTTGCTGTTTTCGAAAAGATAAGTCACTTCAAGGCTATAACTGTCATGGCCCTTTCTCCAGAGTCATTATCCACAGTGTCCTCTAAGGCTGGGGGACAGCTGTGATTCGGAGGTTGCCCTGGATGGCACCACAACAAAACCTAGGAAAAATAGACAGCCAGCCCTCTAGATCTATGCACGTCCTCTATTGCAGGCAAGTGTGGATGGAAGCTACATTTTATCCATACCGAACATGCACAGTTTTTTTTTGTCATCATCTCCTACACAATACAGCAAAGAAATCGTATAGCCTTGACATTACACTTGCTATTATAAGTACTGAAATATAATATATAGATATGATATATAATTAATGTATATATAGTATATATCATATATTATATATGGTACCGATTATATAGTTTAAGAATTATTTAAAGTATAAGCAAGTTGAAGATACTATGTTGTATTATATATGGATTTGAGCATGCTCAGTTTTGGGTATTCATAGGGGTATGATGCAAGCATAAGTCACAGAGCCAGCCACAATGATATGAGGGCACTGAGATGACTCCATATCACATAACACATACACACACACACACACACACACACACACACACACACACACACACACACCTTTCGTGTAGGGTAGATTTCAGAAATCAAACTCAGTCAAACACTTCCTAGACTCATTTATACCCCTAAACCCTAGACATGAAAATTCTTGAGCCCTGCCCTGGTTTAGTAAATGAGCTGTCCTTAGGAAGTCCTTCAAGGGACTCTGTAGAAAGCTTGCTCAAATTGGAGACCCGCTGCCAGATGTCAAACCATTATGTCCTGTGGTAGGCACAAACAAGGAACCCTTCGATGTATTCAGAACCATTTTTAACACCAATTCCACACCAAGGGAGCTCTCTGTGAAGCTGAGAGAAGAAAATGGCACTCAGGGGTAACTTTTTCTTTTAAATAGTTATTTTTTTAAAGCACTGTTTGAAAGAAAGAAAAGAGGGAGTTAAAAATAATAATCCAACAGAACTTGGCCCACAACTATTTCCATTTAATTTAGCATTATTTGAGGCTATTATACGAATGCTTTCTGGGTAGAAAGAAAATTATCAAAATTCATTAAAATTTCTAGATAAACACTGGAAATTAAACTCATGACTGAAAAGCCACCTCCCTCTTCAGACAGGAGCCTAAGAGTTTAAAAGGCCATGCTACAAGAGAAAAGCAGGTGAAGAAGGAGAAACCATGAAGAATGAGTGCTTCCTACAGCCCGGTTTGCGGATTCTTCATGGGTCACTGACTAACCATATACAGCTGCCACCTAAGGTCCTATACACAGGTTAAAGCAATCGTGTAGACTCAGAAGTCCTTAACTGTCATTTGTGTTGAAATTGGTGGCTCTGAGAGAAGACCTGGCAGTCTTGTTTTGTTATTTCAGAAGAAAGTTTTCAAGTTATTAATTTTCCCCAAGAATATTTCATCGGCTGCTCACACGTTATATGGAAATAGTCCCACACTCAAGACAAGTCGAAATGGATGGAACCCATAATATATTCTAATTCAGTCCATTCTTCTTTATAGCTGTGGCCAAAGGGGAAAAAAGACAATTATCTCATGCATTTTATTCTTATAACTTTGGAGTTGAAATAATTTAAGATTATCAGAATAACCTCCAGAAGCCTTAAAAGGAAGGACTTTGGTTTCTTAACTATGTTCCTAACACCTGCCACCTAGGTGAAAGTTCCAGATTGGGTAGCTAGTGGGCACCAAAAGAACAAAGAAAAGCCGATCTTTGAGGGATGAATGCCGGAACTGGATGAAGCAGAAACACACAAAGGGCTGTGAAAAACAAGGCTGCTGTGGTACTGGACTGAGTCCGTTCAATGCTTTCAGAGTAGAATTTTTCAGTGTTTTAGCCTTATCCTACAGGGGCAAAATCTGCATCAAGGAAGAATGTGAATTTTCAAAATGGCCACTAGATGACCCAAAGGGTCTGGATTCACCTTGTCCCACAGTTATAGAAGCCTGAATCCTGTAGGCTCAGTAACCCGGAAGGGAAAGTTAGCTGACTGTCAGCCACCACCCTTCCCAGAGTTGTCTGCACTGCCATCTCTAGCATCCAGAGTCACCAGGCTCTAAAGGATTCCTCACTCTGATCCAGACCTGCTGATGTCCCGCATTGCTGACAACACTGCCTTGGAAAGCCACTCATTTTGGAGCCCCAGACTCTCTATGGAGAAGCATAACATACTCTCAGGAAGTGATTCTATGTTGATTTCTTTTTCAATCCAGCAAGCTGAAAGAACCAAGGCTGAACCTGGCCCTTGAGTGGGCCCTGGCTCACTAACCTTATATTCACAACTCTTCCATTTCCCGACAGCTCTCTTCCTAAACACAGGCTAGTGATTTAAATGTCTAAAAACATTGATGAGATCTGTGCTTTGGGGGTGACTTGCGGCAGTCCTGTGTGCTCACGCTGTCTTAGGAGATCCCTCCCAATACAAGGGATAGGGGTTCATCTAACACAGGGAAGGGAGAAGCCAGTATAGCCCGAGAGGGCTGTCATCTTGGCAAGGTGACACAAAAATTAAGGTCTAAACTCTAAATTAATATCTAAGCACCGAAGTTTACAGCACAGATGCACTCTTTTCTGTTGTATTCAATTCTGTGAGTTTCCAATGTTCTTGCAGCTTTAGTCCTTTTTTTATATGTGAACACGGGATTGAACTGCCCTAGGGAGAAATGGCATGCCTGCCCATGTTTACATGCATAAATTACATACATACTGTGTGTAAACATCATCAAAACCCAGAGCCCTGAGTCTACTGGGTTCTGACAGGTTAGTAGTCTAGCTAGTAGATCATCAGAGTAATAGGCACCAAGACATTTGCTATATTACCTTCACTGAGTGGATTGTTCTAGTTAGACAGCTCTAGATATCTGAAACTGAGACCATTAACATAAAATCAAATGATAACCAAACTTTGTAAGTTAATGGAAATAATAGGTTAGGAGCAAAGCAATAGAGGGTTTTTTCTTTCACATGTTCAAATTTATATATGTCTAATAATATGTCTAAATGAAATAAATTTGCACTTCAAAAGGATTAGCACTTTCTCTTTTAACATCTACCTACGTTAAGAAAAATCCTGCTTCAGTTAACGCAGCTTTCTGCTGCTTAGAAAGCCCTGGAAGGATAAGACATATCTGAGCCTCTCCTCTAGGTGTCCATACTTGAACAGTTCTAAACATGGGAAAGTGGCTTTCTAATTCATCCCTTTGAAACAATCGATACTCTTGCGAAATATTCTCATCTTATCCTCTTTTAGAAAATTTTAAATGAGAATTTCTTTTTCCAATCCTGTTTGAAAGCTTTAGTAATTACCCCCAAATGAGGGCCTTAAAAACAGAAGGAGTATTGGGCTGAAAGTCATGAAGGCTGTTGGCTCAGGAGGTGGTGTGCAGGCCTCAGGAAGCCCATCTCCAAGACACTGTCTTCTGAATCCAGCCATCGTATGTGACCTCAACAAACCCTTTAGTTTAAACACACACAGTAAACTTCTGCACAGAGTATCTGATTTGGAGTTTTTACCTTGAGAGAACACAGACTTTACTTAACAGAACATGTTTTAGCATCAAGAAAAGGGTTATCTCCCCTCGGATTAAAACTTCCTTATTCATATGATGGATGTAAACCAAAAAGAATACAGTGTCCAAAGAAGAGTGATGACATGCCTATCAACGGAAGACGTATAGGCTGCCTGAAAGCAATCCTACAGGAGCTGGAGGGGTGGCTCAGCGGTTAGGAGCACTGACTGCTCTTCCAGAGGTCCTGAGTTCAATTCCCAGCAACCACATGGTGGCTCACAACCACCTGTAATGGGATCTGATGCCCTCTTCTGGTGTGTCTGAAGACAGCAACAGTGCATTTGTATACATAAATAAATCTTAAAAAAAGAGAGAGAGAAAGCAACCCTACATGTCCCTTATATACAAGTTTTATCTTTATTCATTTCTTCCGATGCCAGGAATTGAACCCATGGCTTCCTGTGTACCAGGCAAGCACTGTGCCACAGAGTCATGCTCTCAACTCTTCTGTGTCATTTGAAAATTGGCCAAGTGAACTATTATCTTAATAAAAGTGTTTTCTTTCAGAAAAGTTTACTTTTTGCTATAAACTATCCTTCTAAAAGCCATTTGCTGGGTGGGACATCTAGTATCTCAGTCGAGAGACAAATGTCACATCTTTGGTCCCCTTTGAAACTATTAACTTTGTCTAAACAAAACAGATTGGACGACAGCAATTAATCTTACAAACAAGTTTGCTACGGTTTACCAAGATAATATCTTCCCTTGTCCCAGAAGTCAGAGATTTGGGCAAGCCGAGGGGTCACTTACAAAAACAGTTGGCAGTCAGCCTCCATTTTTTTAACCTAAGAAAACATCTCTTTGCCTAAGATATCAGAATTATTTCTTCCATATTAAAGTGTTTTATTTAGCCTGAAGCCAAGGAGATTTCAAATAATCCCATCAACCTCTCTGTGCAATTCTCACTGAGAAAGATGGACCAATAGTAGGGCAGTGTTTCTGGATAGCCACAGGAGGATATTAAACTCTAAAATAAAGTCTGACGTAGAGAGAGAGATTAAAGGTTTGATTGAAGGAAGAAATCAGTTTCTTTCAATTCCCAAGTGTCTTTCTTGGGCAGTAGTGATGAGGAAATGCAGCCAAGACTCCTGATGCAGAGAAATCGGGGTTCAGACCCTCGCTCTAACAAGTCCATGACTTCAGGCAGACATTTAACCTGCAGGAACCAGGGTTTCCTTGTCTGTCAAAGGGCAGCTATTGTTCCAGATTAAAAGAATAGCTACAACACAATTAAAGAAAACACGCAGACCAGCCCATGGCATTTACCAGACATTGAATAAATGCTACTTTTCTTTCTTTATTAGCTAGGTGCTGTTTTCTGTATAAAATTCTCCACTAAAATACTGAATCCCAAGGTATCCCAGAGCCTTTATGTAGTAATTATGTCAATTTGAATACACAAGTAAACTGTATGGGCGGGATAAGCCTCCACATAGCCACAATCTGGAAAGATAACAATAGAAGAAACTCCGAAGGTCTCGAAAGGAAATTTTAATGAAAAAAAATTTTTTTCTTATTCAAAATTTTTTCTTATTCAAAAGTCAGCTGCTTGATAAATAGGAAGCCAGTAGTTTATTGCAGTCTTTATTTTAATATTCATGTATTTTAAGTATGTTGATTTGCTAACTGCACATTAAATCACATCGTTATTTAAATCCCCCTCCCCTCTTCCAAATCTCCTGAAAGCAATTTCTCATTTCACAAGAGTATACATCTGATGCGGAGATTTTTAGGTCTCCAACGCTTTCTACTTTATATTTGTTTGACTTATCGGGAGCACGACGAAAACAAGTTGTATCTCTATTTAAATAATTAAGAACAATTGACGTGTTGCCTGGGCGTGACACTATCGGCAACAGCCACATTTTAATTCAAATGTAGATGCTCAAATCAATGTTCCGAAATGAATAAAATTAGTCACTGTGCTCGATACAGATCTCATTCACAGTGACCAGGAATTATAATGGGCAGAAACTAGCTCAAAGTTGCCGGGAGTATCTTTAGTAAGATGCAAATTGTCAGAATATATCATAAACCTAAAACAGATTTCTCCCATTAAAGAAGATTAAAAACTTGGATCCCCAGCACAAGGGGGGTGGGGGAAGGATAAAGATAAAACTTATGCCTTAGGGGAAAAAATAGACCGCCAGTGATCACTATCAGCTTCTCTTTTACATCGAGCATTCGGAGCTGGAAATAGCCAGCAAGCTCTGTGCTGGTAAAGCACACGCACCTGCTACCCGAAAGCACAGTTGCTCTCCCCTCTCCTCACACGTCTCCGTTCTAACAATGAAGACAGCCTCACGGAACAACTTTGTGAATGAGAGAGCCACATGCAGTTCCTCAAAACGGAGAACCTGGAAACCCAGAGCTCAAAATGGAGTTACTTAATCCTGTCACGTGAACAGCCGCCAGCAAACCTCCAGGAGAGGCTCTGCTGGTGTGAGGGAAGGATGGATGCTGCTCTCCTCGCTCTCCATTGCAGAGACTTTTCAATATGTAAGAAAATCCAGTGTGAGCAAACTCCGTGTTTGTATTACAGATTATTAGTCTCTCTGAAAATACTGCACCATTGCATAAACTTCCAGCTAGAACTGTGGGGGGTGGGGGTGGCGGCTGAAGCAGGAAGCCTCCTCTAGGAACCGCCGCGCGTTTGGCGGTCTGGGTGCTACAGAAGGGTTTCTGAAGATGCCCTTTTCAGTCAACAGAAAAGAAACCGTCCTTCCGTGCATGGAACGAGTAAATCTTCAACACAAACCTGACAATGCACCCCTGAAAAACGAATATTCATTCACAGGGCTTTTGAAGTTTGCCTGGAGGGTGGCAAACAATGCTTGTGAGTCCTATCATGAAATCGCTGTGACTACGCTTATTTATATCACGTGTTTTGAGGAGCGTAAAGCCATTAATGGTGTTTCTGACAATATGTTGTATGAACTCTCCACTCCAGTCATGCCCGTATAGGGATTTGTTCGGTCGGTTCTTTTTCTTACACAGCGTCAGCAGTAGTGTAGCAGACAATAGCAAACGTTGAGTTTCTCCTCTAGTCTCCACCTGCCAAGCATTGTGATTATAGGCGTCTACCGTCATGGCTTGAAGACAGAGGAGTCTCTTGTAAAACTTAAGGGCTTTTGGTTGCTACAAGAGTGGAGTTCTGTTCTGTTCTGTTTTCTCTGTTCTGTTCTGTTCTGTTCTGTTCTGTTCTGTTCTGTTCTGTTCTGTTCTGTTCTGTTCTGTTCTGTTCTGTTCTGTTCTGTTCTGTTCTGTTTTCTCTGTTCTGTTCTGTTCTGTTCTGTTCTGTTCTGTTCTGTTCTGTGTTCTGTTCTGTTCTGTTCTGTTCTGTTTTCTCTGTTCTGTTCTGTTCTGTTCTGTTCTGTTCTGTTCTGTGTTCTGTTCTGTTCTGTTTTCTCTGTTCTGTTCTGTTCTCTCTGTTCTGTTCTGTTCTGTTCTGTTCTCTCTGTTCTGTTCTGTTCTCTCTGTTCTGTTCTGTTCTGTTCTGTTCTGTTCTGTTCTGTTCTGTTCTGTTCTGTTCTGTTCTCTAAGCCTACGCTAAGCCTTAGGCCACTTCCAACTCTCCCTGGCATGTAATAAATGGTTAAATACTTGTTGCCTGTGGTCTCCTTTGTGATGCATTTTCTGCCGAGGCTATTTTAAAATGTATGTCCTTTAGTTTTCTTCTCGGTACTAGCGAGTGAACCTGGGACTCAGGCATGCTATGTACTTTATTGGTGAGCCGCATATCCTCAGCAGCTTTAAGCAATTAGTTAATTAACTAGTTAATCAATTAATTCATTCTTTCCCCTTAATTTTGAACAACTTCTCAGCAACTCTCTCAGGCTATGTAGGTCTTGACTTTGTGACTGTCCTACCCCTGTCTCCTTAGTAGCTGGGGTTATAAACCTAAGCCATTAGACCTGACTTTAAGTTTTAGTTTTCCTGGTTGAATTGCAGCCAGTCCTGTAAGTTAAAGGTTGACATATGCTAGCTCATTTCAGATACTGAGTGTACCTAACGACCTACTTGGATTTCAAACTTACCAGGTCCAGACATTAAATAAAAATATTACCGCATGTCATCACATCTTGGTGGAGATCAGAATTTTGGTGCTGCATATTAGAAGAATCGCTTTCAATTAAAGGGTGTGTGGGAGAAATGTCTTTGATTGATAGTCAATAGTTAACATTTTCAATACTCTGGATTATGAAAACAGCCTAAGAATTATGTTCTCTCTAATATTAAAGCTAAGGCTACCGAAACTATATTTTTAAAAGGAAACCAATGGTTTGAAAGTAAATTTTAACTAAATATAATGAATAAAGAAATGGAATTCGTTTCACATATGTTTGGTTAAAAAGCCCAAAAGCAATCATAAATCATAAATTTCAGGTTAATTTTAAAAACCTTCATTTCTGTAAATGGTACATACACAGGACAAAATTTTATTCAGCAGTAAAGAAGAATGTAATCCAAAGGAAAAGGGATGGACCTGCAAAATAAATTATGTGAGTTAACTCAATCTCAGAAAGACAAATACTGCATTCGTACTTTCATGCAGAGCCTACCTGTAAATGTTTATACCTATCATTATATAGGGGGGCTGGATATTGTATAAAAATGCTACACTGAAACCTAATCTTTGTATGGTCACTAAAAATTTTAAATTAATACTGGAAAAATAAACCCCAGTCTTTACTTGAAAGTTAAGTTATCTAAAAATCTCCTAAAACCTAAATGATAGTGTTGTTATCAAGCCGTGTTATTGTCATTTCTGATTTGGGAAGCACAGGCGAAGTTATCCTGGAAACTCTGTGTTCTGAAAGCTACCATGTGAACAAATTAAACATGAATAATTCCTCATTTTTCCAACCAAATTACCTTTTAAGAGTGAACGCATTTCCGCTTATGATCATAGGCTCTTCACTTCCTAGATGTAGGTGTGTTCTTACAATTCACTGGCATGACCAACCCCCAGTCAAACTTGTATTGCATTATTTTACTCGTCCATGATTCCCAGAAAATCTTGGTAAGCATCCACGGCTGGGTACCACACCAGATCACACCAGATCCCACATGCATTAAACACAGACACTGCCTTCAAAACTCTATGAATCAAATGGCATAGTCTTGCCTAATGGCTTTATAACTAGAAACCACCTCTCTAGGAAGTTGGCTATTCTGTCTTTGGATGGAGGTCAAAGTTCTTCCTCCCCAGCAGAGTCAGCTTGCCTCACCACGGCTCACCTCTGAGATGTGGCTACTCTTTAAAGAGATGTGGCCCGGCAGTTAATCCAACAGAACACATCTCAAATCCTCACACACCACAGTTCTCCCGCAAGCCTACTATTGGCAAGACACCTGTCTCTAAATCCGATTGCTATTTTCATACAGCACTTTTGAAAAGCCCGATTTGTGTGTTCACCCCCATGTGTCAATTTCTCCCCAAAATGACTCTTATTGGACCAACACACAGTAAAATGTCTCTTCTCCCCTTTCCAAGTTTATCTCACTGGTTTCTCCTCACCTCCTCAGACTGAAGCTGCAATAGTACTGTCCTACACTTCAACAATGTAGACTCTACCACTTGCCAACCCACATTTTCCAGTCTCTGTTCTTTTCTGGCGTTTCTGGCGTGCCTGTCTCCTTCTTACCCCTTCTGCTTCACGCAGTCCGTCAGTACCGCCTCCTACAGCCATCACTCACAGGACCACCTGAATCGACCTCTCTAGTCACTGCTTTATCTCACCGTTTTCTTTTCCAATTCCACACTTAATCACTGTCTGAGTATAGCTTGTTTTACTTTACTTATTTACTGGCAGTGTCCTTCCTAGAAAATTAAGCTTTTCCCTTAACATCCAAAACCGAGAAGGCTTGGTAAATGAATATTTGCGCAAGTCTTTCTCAGAGGTCTACTAAATCTGTCTCATTGGCAAACCCATGCACGTTTCATACACAAACAGGGACAATTCTCACAGGATGTGATAGCATTGCTGCCTCTTCTGGGCCAAGAATTATAGGTATTGGCCCCCTTCTCCACACTTGTCTGATGTTTCTCGTGTCACATGTTCAGCTTACCTATTTCCTGTCTTTGTTCCCAAACCATTTCTGTCTTAGACAATGAATCTCTGTCTACCTCCTGCATGGAGACAAGACATTGGAGATAAGCTAGGCTGGTACTGCCTATTTTATTCTAATGTGTTAATATTATTCTTTTTAAAACAAATATTTTAAAGAACTATTTATTTATTTATTTATTTATTTATTTATTTATTTATTTATTATGAGTACACTGTAGCTGTCTTCAAGCACACCCAGAAGAGGGTGTCGGATCCCATTACAGATGGTTGTCAGCCACCATGCGGTTGCTGGGAATTGGACTCAGAATCTCTGGAAGATCAGTCAGTGCTCCTAACCACTGAGCCATCTCTCCAGCCCCTTAATATTATTCTTTTCAATTAATGTAAGGGGTAGCTTTTCTTTTTTCTTTTTTTAACGTGTGAGGGTTATTTACCAGCAGATACATCTGTGCGTCATCAACATGCAATGCCTACCAAGGTCAGTGGAGGGCGTCTGATTCTCTCTAGGCCTGGAGCTACTGACTGTTGTGAGTCACAATGTGGGTTCTGGGAATCCAGCCTGGATTCACTGTAAAAGCAACAGAGGCTCTTATCCACTAAGTCAGCTCTCCAGCCCCCTGTCTAATGTTAATCTTAGGGACTGTGACCATTATTGTATGTCTCTGATCCATAAGACTTTTATTTTCCCTATCCTCTTTGGTTTCTACCTTACCCCTTCCAATTCTGTTCCCTCCTTGGCCTTGGGGCTGCTAGCAGTGGTGGCAAATTCCATTGATGACTTGGGTCACAGTGAATGGCTCATCACTAGCTACTAGAATACTGTGCATGGTGTCAGAAGACCCGTTCCAGGGACCTTATTTCAGGGCGCATAGGAAACCTCAGGTGCTGTCTTCTGCTCTAGACCCTTCCACCTGTCTAGTCACTTCCTAAGAGTGCTGCTTCGATATTTGCTGTGCCTTCTGGAACCAGGAAGTACAAATAAAGGAAGGAGCCACTGAACCAGAGACTCAGAGAAGCACCCTCCTATAAAATGTTACATTGGTACTGAATAAATTTCGAAGTTGTCTTCGTAAAATTCTTAGCTCTATCAACTACTATATACCTATAAAAATCACTGAGGTGAGTCACTAGTATACTGAGTACTGATCTGAAACAAGAAGATAAGAGGAAGAAGAGGAAGAAGGGAAGGAAGGAAGGAAGAAAGAAAGAAAGAAAGAAAGAAAGAAAGAAGGAAAGAAAGAAAGAGAGAAAGAAAGGTAGATAGGTAGATTCAGCTCAGAGGATAGAATGGCAGCTCACTGACTGGGTAGAGTAATGGTTAAGCAAGTGTGGGGGCCTGAGTTCGATCCCCTGAATCCATATTAAAAGTCTGAGTGTGACCGTGGAAATGGGAATTGGTGCCTCACTGACCAGTCAGCCTTGCCTCCTGGTGCATCCAGATCTGTGACAGATCCTGCTTTTAAGAAGATGCACAGTTCCGAAGGGATGATCCCAAGGTTGATCCCTGGCCTCCATACACATGTCTCCTCATGAAAGTGCTCTCTCACATGTCTACCTGCACAGAAGGCTCCATCCACAGGACCAGAACAAAACAGTTCAGAATCTTAAGGCCAAATGCTGTGTCCACACCACAACATTAACCTCTGCCACCTTTCTCTCGAGTAGCTGGTTCTAGAGTAGATTTTCAGTCCCATGCCTGTGTAATGTTGCTGTATCCTGGCGGTGGTGTGGGGGCGTGTGGTTCCAACAGATTACAGCCATCACACTAACCTAAAGAGGCTGTGTGGCATCTGGATTGCTCCAGTTCAAAACCGACCGCAGTGGCTAAACAGAACTAAATTGGGCGGGTTCTGTGGCTCCATTGAGGAGCTGTGACAGGATTTAAAGGGAAGCGGTTCCGGCTGAAAAGGAATGGAAAATCAAAACAGAATTTACAGCCTCAATAGGAATGTGTGATGTACTCTTGGGGCCACCTGAAAAGCAATCCGAGACACAAACAAACAACAACAAAGCTGTGGAGATCAGATGAATTCCTTTCCCCTTGCCTTTTCTGAATGAGACCGGAGGATCTGTGCCTCAGCAGACAGAACAAAGTTGCTGAGGCTTACCCTCTAAAGATGCTGCTCTTGGAAACAATTGCATCTGGAGCCTTGAAACGGATCTCAAGGAATAAAGGCACAGATTAAGTAAAGTCATCCAGTGACCCCATCCGGGACAAGAGGAGACCCATTCCAGCAGACCGCAGACTGCCCATACCCCCATAGCAATTGACCTCTGCTCATTAAAGGACCAAAGCAGAACAGAAGTTGAGGGCTTTTAAAAAATGCCTCTGAAGCCATTGCTCTGTTCCCTGAGCAGGGGGAAAAAAACACCTCTTCATTTCAAGAGATGAAAGCATTCACTGACTACATACTGTACACATTGAAATAAAAGAAAATTTTAGAAAGTTAATATTATGATGAAATACAAGATGCTCATCAGTCTAATTAGAATGTAAATAAGCAGGAGTAGTTAATAAAGTTCAGTAGGATTTGATTTGAATGAATATATATTCCTGTGAGGAGCAAAGGTTGATATTTGCAACCTCTTGGGAAAATGAGAAGCTGTAAAAGATTTCGAAAATAGTTAGGTACTGGGCAGTACAAAATTTGTTTTCCTCTCTGTGTGTTAGCCAACCACAAGAACCTCACAAACTCATGCTAGGCAGAGAAATATCCCTGGACTGCTGGGGTTGGGGGGCCCTTGTCTTCATAGTTCCCATCTGTGCCATGGTTGAGGAGCCAGGCCAACTGACTAAACTTACATACTTCACAATCACAGAACAGGAACGAAGTACCACTGACCACCATGGGAACTAACGTCTTTGGCTGTGAAGGACAGTAATTTGCAGGCTTCCCGTGTCCCAATAAACTCATTTTAATGAGTATCTGTAAACTGTTCCAGTACGTACAGCTGCTTCAAACAATCCCACCCATCAAGATAATATATTTTGATTAGGTTAGGCAAGGAAAACCAATTTTAATTACATTTTGATTATTCTGGACAATCTTGTTTATGCATTGTACCAGAAAGAGTGAATGGCCTCTTCCTTCAAACGCACAAAGGAGATGGAGACGCAAGACTTAACGGCCTCACAGCCTTTGATTACCTTGTCTCTCTCAGTTCTAGAACTTCCGTCAGAGAAGAAAAATAACGCTTCGCCCTCAACAGGTCTGTATCTTCAGTTCTTCCACTGGTGTCAGTCATCACCCAACTGCAGCATCTTTCCTGAGAAGTGTCAGTCACTGTGTCAACATCATCAACTACTCTTTGTTGCAAAAACAGCCTCTGACGAGACACCACCATTGGAAGTGCTTTGTCCTTGAGCAGAATGTCATTTGAGGCCTGTGACTGCTGCGCAGTGGCAGTGGGGACTTGCTGGATGACTTGTCGGCAGTTTCATCTGCTGTAAACATTCTGAACCTCTGTTCTCCATGGTGTTCATGTCTTGGTGCCACCAGGCTTCTCTCTCCATCTCTCCGTATTCTCAGTCTTCTTTTCAGATGTGCCTACCCTCAAAAATCCTCCTGTTCCTCTAGACTTGATAACCATCTCTACCCATCCATTCTGCAAGCTCTCACCTGCCTCTTGCCTTCCGAAATCTCTAGAGAGGGTTCAGCCATTTGCCCTTCTTTTAGGCTTTCCCAACCTCCAAACCCATCCCAAAGAAAACCAGTATATTCTCCCCTCGGTCTACCCAGACTCTAGTCCAAGTGGATTTCACTACCCCCTCATGCCAGTCAAAAACCTATCGATCATATCGATTACTTCCCTCCCCATCCTCTCATCCTCTCTTCTGTATTTGAGAACCACCCCCCGAATACAAGCTACCACCGTCCTCTCTTCTGAACTAGGGACAGGGAATGAAGTGCGTTGGTAAGGCAGTAGCTTAAATTGTGTGACGGGCCGAGTGTGACCCACGGTGCTGCAAAAACCAAACAGCAAAGCAAAGGAGAGAAAAAGGAAAGGAAGGACCAGGAGAATTAAAGTAGTATTCAGAAAAAAAAAAAAAAAAAAAAACAAACGAACAGCTATTGTTCAGTTGTGGAAGAAATACATTAGCCCAGTGCTAGATAGCAATTTAGTTTAGTTATTAAGAAGTCATTGGGAAGCCAGATGGTGGCAATGCACATCTGTAATCTTGGGACTAGGGAGGCAGAGACAGGCTGATCTCTGTGAGTTCAAGGCCCATTTGGTCTGCGAAGGGAGGAGATCCAGGCCAGCCAGGGCTATACAGAGAAACCCCTTCTTTATAAAAACGAAGAAAAAGAAGGACGAAGAGGAAGAGGAGAAGCAGCAAGAGGAAGAAAAGGAGGAGGAGGAAGAAAAGAAGAGAACGACGACTACATCTACAGTTGTCATTGCCATGGGGACCACTGAGAGTCTGTCTTCTCAGTGGAGATGTAGAAGAGGATGTCTAGCAACAGAATCAGGGTGTGCATGACCAGGAAATGTAAACTCCTCTTTTTAGAACACTGGTCGAGGATGGAATCCGGCTGAGAGATGGGGGTTACTTCATGGATGAAGAAAACTATTTGAGGAGCTGCAGGAAGCAAGGGAATCCCATGTAGGGAGCAAGTGGATGGATAGCCCTGAACAGAACAGATAAAGATCTTCTTTTTTTTTGACAAGGAAGGAAGACAAGTCTAGAGTACATATTTGATGGCCTCACATTTCTTAATAAATTAGAAGAAAACATTATCAGAGATAGAGACAAAACCGAGATCAAAGGATAAGGTATTGATCGGTGCACTTCTACCAAGCGCCCGGTGTGAGCTGAGCGCTGGGAAGCCAGGAGTCAACCAGAAGGAAGCTAGCTCTTCTCTCTGAAACTGCTAACTCTCCAGAGGACGGGCTTTCAGCACTGCATATGAAATCAACAAGAACACTGGCAGGTTGGGGGAACGAACGCTATGAAAGAAAAATCTTCAAACCAGATGCCCAAGGCTTGAAGGATACAGGGAGGGTGATCTTGAGGTTGGCAGTTGGTGGCTTCAAAGGCAAAAATACCGAGTGAAGCCGTTAGGATAACAGTGTAAAAGGGGCAGTGAAAACAGCACCTGGCTCTGAGGGTTGAGGGCCAGACTTGTGAGGTCATACACGGGTCTGGTTTCAAAGTCACTGCAGGAAGGTAGTCAGATAACAGTGGTAAGCTAGCACACCCTGGAGATGCATTCCTGAGGTGTCCCTTACCCCAAGAGGCTCTGTGAGTGGACAGGGAGGCCCATGAGTCTCCCCCTCTGCTATAAAGGACCATCATCCTCCAGACCCACCCTTCTCTACACTGCCAGGCAGCCTGGTCAGGGCTTTCAGGGAGAATTGTTGGGATCTGATGGCGAATTCCCCCACCTGCTCCAAGTTCACACCCGAGAACCTGAAGCAAAGTCGAGGCCCTTTTGCACATGCTCAGTATGCTGATGACACATGGTCTGCATCTTTCCTCTCTAAGCCCGACACCACAGTTCCACAATTTGTTCAGCATCTGAGAGGCCTGACTGGGGACTGAGATCAAAGCCAACCAGAGAAAGGATTAATCCCGATAAGACAGAGGTTATGACTATAGCTGGAGAAAATATTTAAAGAATGTGGACAGCATGCATCTGCGTCTCTCCCAGTATGTCTCCCTCCCACGTCTATGGTTACAGTTGGCATTTCGGTTGGTAGCCATGACAGGCAGGCCTGAGTGCACAGGCCTGTTTCTAGTTGCAGACAATGACAATAGCCCGGACAGGAGGTCATCTTTCTTCAGGAGTTTCTGGTGGCCATGGCTGATTACGGTCTTGATGAATACGGATAGTGAAGAATTAATTCCCGGACATTTTTACACCAAGGTCACCAGGAAACCATGGACTGATGCTGTATATTTCTTCAGTTTCGTTACCCCACAACCATTTCCACAGTATTGTCTTCTCCAATCATTTTAATTAATGCTGTTTTGTGAGATTTCTTCCTCTATTTTCCTCAGAAATTTAATTTTAGATATTTGAATTGTACCAAATGATCTAAAATTAATTATCCTATTTTTACTCTCTGAAAATTACAAACTAACTATTCATCAAGCTAATATATGTATATATTTTAGATGATTGGTATAATAATTTTTCCACTTAAGCCTTTTTATACTTGGGTATATAATGTTCTACTCTAAGCAACAGGCCATAGATGTAATTTTCCTTCCTTTCTGTTTTAGTCTAAGAATCTGCAATCCTCTTTTATTTCTTCTCTGTTTCTGCCTCTACTTGATTTGGAATCTCTTCAATCTGATTTTCAACAAAGAAATAAATACGTTTTTTTCTGCAGGATGGAGAGGAGAGGAAACTATTTATTTGTATGAAAATAGCAGTAATTTTGCAACATCTGATGTATTTATATGGTATTATTGTAATAAGCCTGTCAAATTTTAGAAAAGAAATTTATTTTACTCCTAATAAAAAGAGGTCAATAAATTGACTGCTAAATGGAATGGTAAATTGTGATGTAGGGTGCTCTGGGCCATTCAAACTACACGTGTGTTAGGATAGTCTTAGAGAACATAGAGTGTCATCCATTCTGTACACACGGACAGAAGGCAACATTTATTCAGAATGCCTGTTCAAGAATTATCTTCATCCCTTTTCTCTGCCTCTCTTCTTTGAGTTGTTCCTAATGCAGACTCAGACGTCACTATGAAGTCACTAGGGCCCATGTGGATTTGTAACAGGGGAGAGAGAGTACTTGTGTTTGCACTGTTGTCAAACTTTAGAATTATTTCACTGTACTGCCATCACCAGTATCTAAAATGAAAATAAAGTAGGAGTGAGAACGTGCCTCATCTTTTTTATGACATCGGCCAGCTCCTTATTGTTAAACCCCAACAGTAATGGAAACATGCGTGTGCTCCTCTGTCCTTTTTTTTTTTTTTTTTTTTTGGTTCTTTTTTTTGGAGCTGGGGACCGAACCCAGGGCCTTGCACTTCCTAGGCAAGAGCTCTACCACTGAGCTAAATCCCCAACCCCTCTCCTCTGTCCTTTAAATACTGACTTCCAGGGTGCTGGCCCAATCTTAGGTCTTAAGAGATTCAGCAGAGAACAGAAAGCCCCTCTCCTAATGCAACACAAAAGATCATGGGGGATCCCTGTAAACATGGGGTGACCACAGGTGCATTTCAGAGTGAGAAGGAAATAAGAAGGGGGAGGGCAGGCACAGAGAGATGGCTGCTGGGCTAGGACAACGCCCACAATATAACAAGGACCCAAGCCGGGGACAGTTTGGGGAAAAACATTCTGGTCAGCAAGAAGAGCAAGCATGGACGCCCGACAGAAGGAAGAATGTACTTGCTCTGGGTTTTGAAATCCCTTCTCTGTTACTCACTTCTTGGGAAACGTTGGGCAAACTACTTTAATGGCTGTGGAAGTCAGGGGTCCATCTGACTGCAGACTCTGACCCTGAGGATGGAGAAGCTAAGATATGAGGAAGAATGGTTGGGCATTATGAATAACTGGAGACATTGTTGATTGTTTTGTTACTCCTGAAATCGGTTTAAGCGTTCCCTTGCCCCGTTTAAAAGTAGGCCCATTGACTAAACCAGCTTTATTATTGTATAGAAAACAAACAAAAGAAGCCTATGTATTCCTCTCATGGAGAGCAGTGTTTCCAGACGCATTTGTCATTTCTGGGTCTAAATGCCATAGTCCAGACTTGAAACTTTTCCAGAATTTCTTTGGAATTCTGTTAGAAGTTCACAATCTCTTACAGCTATGAAAAAAAAAACCTAGAAAGGAGAAGGCTACAAAAACAGAATGAAGAAAACTTATTGGGTGAAAGAAACCTGTACTTAACTTCCACATTTTTTCCTGTCTAACATCTGAATATCCGTGAGTTTTATGGAAGAAACGACCCAGTGGTTGTCCCCTGCCCTGCCCCCAGGTGCAGCCTCAGACATTGTTATTTGTGTTAGAGGGTATGTTCATCATACCACTCTTAATAAATTAAAGCCAAACAAAACAAGAAAATCCCTTGACTTCGGAGTGAGTCTGGGTTACAGAACGCTGCAGGAACCATGCGTGTAATGTTACAGTACAGGCTGAGTTCGGTCAGCAGTCTTATCTGTGCTTTATGTAAGACAAACGGCACTTACTGCTTCAAAAGCCTGTGGTGATCTGTTATGAATTCAAGCTCCTTTGAACTCTATGTTCACTTTGTTAAAAACAAGATCCATCCTTTACAGACCAGAATTACCTTGCTGTATTGTCTTCACGTGTAAATTATTTAGTGCATAAACATTTTACATATACATTCCACATTAAATTATTTAAGGTTAACAAAAACACGTGTACGGTCCATTATAAAAATCATATGAAAGAGAAAAATCATATGACCGGCTATGGAGAAACATATCAGACAGAGAGATCAGGCACTTAGCATAGCTGAAGGGATGGTTTATGAGAATTAATGCCGTATTACAAATTGGCAGATGGTCTATTTAACCAAACATACTATAGTTTGTCATTTCTTATCAGCCACAAAGAATTTGGGAGTAATGAGAGTAACTGCAAGCAGATTTGCAGGAGGGGAGTGGGGGAGTCGGCCATTAAGGAACATTCCTTGAACTCCCTATTCCAAAAGCCTGAATTTCAGAAATATGATGTCTTGTTATAAAATGTAAAGCTTCAGGTAATTGCGCAATTGTTTGGTAGCCAAACAAAAGCCACAATCTCCGTAAACTTTTGTTCCTGAAGAAAAGAGTTTATAATGCATTGAAAAGAGAGTAATTGGCTAAGGGGAATTAGAAGGGATCCGCCATTGTAATCCGCCTCCACCTACTCACAGTCCCTCCCTCGGAACGCTTCGTACAATGGAGCCAAGGAAATGCAAATTTGATTGCGGCACTTGCGGGCTTCAAACTATTCATTTTTTTTCTTTGATCTTGAGAGAAAGGTCCTCCAGAAAGGAAGCACCTGAGCCCTGGAAGGACTCCATGGGTATAGGCTCTTGCCACCAAATCTCAAATCTGAGCTCCATCCTGAAGACTCACGTGGAAAGAAGAGAACCAACTCCCATAAGCTGTCCTCTGACCTCCACGGACATTGTGTCAGACACACGCATTCATACATAAGCAAAATACATTTTTGTAATTTAAAAAAAAACACTTGGGGGTGTTGAGAGACAGCTCTGTAGTTAGGAGTAAATCTTGCAGAAGACCGGGGTTTGGTTCCCAGCTACCTAATGATACCTTACAGCCACCTTACGATCACTCCATTTCCCAGGGACCAAGTCTTCTGGTCTTCAAAGGCACGGGGTAGCCACTTGGCACACATATACACATTCAGGTGGAGATACTCACTTACATAAATTAAAATAAGTAAACACAAAACTAAACACAAATAAATCACCAAAAGGAATTCTCAGTGCTAATAGCATTGTTTGAACATCGTTGGTGCCCAACAGTAATAACTTCAGTGGTGCATTGCACTCTACCTAAAGGTCTACCAGTTAACTCTTGCCTTCTGCTGCTCAGCCTCTAGGTAGAATCCTGATTGGCTCTCTTTTCTCACAATCCATTTTCCTCTTCACTCATGATATATTGTCTGACAGAGCCACTATGGTCTACTTTGAAGACAAAGACCAGCTCAAGGTCCAGTTTGACTGGTTCCTCCTTTGCTCTTATATAAGTGCACTGTAGCTGCCTTCACACACACCAGAAGACGCCATTGGATCTCATTACAGATGGTTGTGAGCCACCATGTGGTTGCTGGGAATTGAACTCAGGTCCCCTGGAAGAGCAGTCAGTGCTCTTAACCACTGAGCCATCTCTCCAGTGCCCCCTCCTTTGTTCTTTATGGCAGCAGGCAAGTATGGCCCTGGGGCAGTAGTCGAGAGCATACATCTTCAGACAGAACCACGAGGAAGAGAAATCTAATTGGGAATGGGGTGGGCTTTAAACTCAAACTCATCCCCCCCTTCGGGGATACCCCTCCAACAAGACCACACTTCCTAAACTTTCCCAAACAGTTGCAACAACTGGGGACCAAGTATCCAAATATGTGAGACTATGGGGCCATTCATATTCAAACCACCACAAACACCTTTCATTGACCTTTCCCCTACACATCTTTTAGAGGCAGCCCAGGCTAGTGTGACCTCCAGCCAGGGTGACCCACCCAATCTTCCTGGGGGTTGGTGTCTCTTCCTCATTTTCCCATGCTTCACCTCTAGGTATACAGCCATGAAACTGTGTGACACTGTGTGACAGTTTATCCATGTCTCATACCCTCTTTCTTCTGGAAAAAGAGCTGCTTTCCAGAGTTCTAACTTGTGCACAGTAGAATTTCCATTGGAATTACATAGTCTTGTCATAAAAAAAAATGAATGGAAGTGTTTGCTAACTTACATTCCATCCAAACAACTGTTGCAGTGGGGAGCATGCTGTAGAGAAGGAAAAATAGAAATAAGGGGAGAGAGATGTACCCTCCAGGGTGGGGTTGGCTTCTCCTAGAATAAGGGCTTCCTGCTCTGGAGGACCAGCCCTTTGTGGATCATAAGCTCCGATGCTTTGAAGGTTCTTAAGCCAGAGGTTGGAGATGCTAAAATGGGAAGTCCAAGGATTTGGAGAATAGAAAAAGATCATCTCCAGGATGCAGGCTTCACGGTGAACTTGAAGGTTCTGCACTTGTCAGGGACTCTGAGGCAGTGGTTCTCTGCCTGTGGGTCATGATCCCTTTCACAGGGGTGGTATATCACATATCCTGGATATCAGATATTACCTTACAATTTATAATGAAGGACCCTAAGGGCTTTCACCAGCCTTACACCCACTGCCTCAGGTCAAGACTAGGCCAAGTACCAGCTTCCCACCTCAGGTCAAGGCTAGGCCAAGTTCCATTCTCCATCCACAGTTCTCAGGAGGAGCAAGGACAGTCTTGAAAAACCACAGAATGTACTGACTGATAGACCTGACCCTCTGGTCCCAAACAGAGTTCAAATGCATGTCATATGCTTGCTAGCCCATAGATTCCAATGTCAATATGCTTAGCCAATAAGTTTTAAACTGTAGCCTTGCTAATGCAACCTGTACCCTAAAAAGTATAAAAACTGCTTGTTATAGCCATTCAGGGTCTCTTTCTAGTCACTTGCTACAAGGGGTTGATTGAGGGTCGACCCCGACGTGCCAGAAAAATAAACCTCTTGCATTTGCATTGAACTCCACTCTTGTGTCTCACTTTGGGGGTCTCCCAGTAGTTAAGACTCACTTCGAGCTTTACAATAACAGTAGCAATAGTCACAGTTATGAAGTAGCAATAAGACAATGTTATGGTTGGGGTCACCACAACATGAGGAACTGTACTAAAGGGTCACAGCATTAGGAAGGCTGAGAACCACTGATCTATGGTTAGCTTCTGTGGCTACACAGGCTCATAAAGGAACCAAGAACCACACCCTAACACCCAAATCCGAAGAAACATACTAAAAACACAATCGGAGGGCCTGCAGAGTGTGGGAGGCTGAAATGTGGGAGAAGCAGCTTCATCAAGACTAAATCATTTTAGATAGGCGAATCAAAAGCCTGTGACCACAATCCCAGAGAGTTTGCGACATGTCTAACAGATCTTGCCTGTGTCCCTTACTGAAGGAAAAAAAAATGGTTCCTTTCTAAGTCACACACTGCATAATTGGGAGTGGGGGATAGGGAGGGATGAAGGCTTCTTGTCACCTAGAATATTGCCCCTTGGTAAAGGATTTACCCAAAAACATTTCACTAAAATGGGAAGAGAGTGTGAAGTACCTGCTTAGAAATAACTTGTACCAGTGACCTAGGTACTATCCAGTGTACGGCCAGAAAACAAAGGAACTATATGCCAAGGAAAGAACTTGAACTCTGATGAATTTACAGTTTCAGAGGGGGGAAGGGGAGGGGAAGAGGGAGGGGGAGGGGAAGAGGGAGGGGGAGGGGAAGGACTTTCCCAGAAGAAGCATAAAACTTTGAAGGTATACTGGACTGCCACAGAAACGTACTAAATACAGGCAGTCTACAGCTTAGAAGTTTGTTTTTAAGGCAGTCATGCAGGAATTTGGAATACACTTTATCCCCACCCCCACCCCCACCACTGAAATTATAACATACATGGCAGTCAGCATCCCACGTCAAGTCAACCTGGAAAGCACAGAAGTATCCTCTGACTGGCAAGCAAGCAGCCTGCCCTGTGATGAACAATGCCACCAGGAGAACACGCAGGCTTCCACACACATGGTCACATGTCCATCTGCTGAGAACTCTCCCGCATTGCCTGGCATCCTTCCAACTCCTAAGCTGGTAATAGAGAAGGTACCTCAGGATTTGGGTCACTGATAGTAATTTCTGGACGTTCTGACTTAGCTGGCTTACTTGAAGGAGATGCTAAGGTGACATGAGGAGGGACTCCTTCCCCTGAAATCCCATCCCCCCCATATTCAGAGATAATGGTGTTTATAATGTCTTTAATGGACAACCAACCACCTCCTTGGCTTAGGAAAAAGACATACAATAGACCATTTGCTAAGGCTTCTATAAATCTGGTCTAACCATGCTGGTGACAAGTTCTAGGGCAACTTCTTCCCTCTCCTCTTTAATTGTGCTTAGTCTGCAATGAAGGGTCTACCCTAGTCTGCACTCTTCCCTCGTCCAGCAGTAGAGAGAGCCAGGGCAGAGGGGAGAGCCACAGTACTGAATAATAATGAAATGTTAAGCCCTTTCAGCCCAAAGGCCAGCGAGGCTACAAAGCCTATCTTGGAATGAACATTTATATGCAAGCTACCAACAATTAGTTTCTTTAGACATCTCAAATAAGACCAAACAAAACTGCTGGGTATACCTGTGGTTCAAGGAGTGAGAAATTCTGAATTGGGAGTGTTTAATTGCACTTTCAGTGCGTGGAGAGTTCAAGCGAACTATTTGAAATGCATATTACGTGCACACACAAAAATATGCAAAACAGGCAGGACGCTGGCCAATTTAATCCAGGGTAGTTTCCAGCTATTATTTTCTCGCGCTCCCAACCCAGGTCTTTAGAAATGGTTGGAGGAGGTTGCACACCATTCAACAACTCTTTGGAACTTTGCTGGAGCCTGAGCCAGTGCATGGGAGGCCTGGGAGGACGGCGATGTGTAAGAACACCAGCTGTTGCAGAGCCAGCCTTGGTACAAAGAGCAAGGGTTGCTGGCACCCCTCAGTTCTACGTCACTGCTATTCTAGGATAGCAGTTTCACTCTTGAAACAGCTGAGAGGTCCCTAAGCAGTGAAACGCAGGGGCATTCCTGTCTGGACATCACCCTTTGGACAGAACTTCCCTCTACTGTTTGCCAGGGTTCTGTCCCCAGGTCAAGAGTGCAAGCGGATGCCCAGGAGTTATAAACCCCAGCAAATGGACACAATGGTACAGAATTTAAGGAACTATAACTAAGAACAGCACTGAGGTTGTTCTGATCCAGATTTTAAAATAGCATTAGCGTTAGAAGGCTTTATAGGTATAAAGGTAAGTACTCCCCATTCCTCCCCACCCCAGGATTATCTCTGCTCCATCTCCTCTCTCACACCAGCACCTTTGTGTTGGTTAAGTACCTGATCCGAGTGCGTCTGGCATTCTGGGAAGCAGTCTAGAGAGTCAAACATTTGGTAAATGGAAGCTGATATTGAGAAGAACAAAGAAGAAGACAGAGACTGGAAAATCAAACTCAGATGTTTCTGGGATCTGCTGGAAAGAAAAATGCCTAGCATGAAACCCAGAGGCTCTCCAAAGGCTCTTCGAAGCCCGTAACCCAGAGTTTCCCATTCCTGAAGCACAGAACTGGCTTGGACTAGGTGACTGAATGTTAGAGGTCCCTAGCCCAGGAGGTACACTCCTTGCTCTGGGTCTTTAATAAGAAGACTTGCACCCAACTGTTTGCCAGCAAAAATTGCTTTTTTTGTCCTGTGATCAAGGCAGCACAGGATATAGCAGGGGTTGGTTTTAATAGAGCATGAAAAGTCATATTTAATATACCTATTGTTTTCTCAACTTAAATAAAACTTAGATTGGTACGAACTATAGAAAACAGATCTCAGAAACATTTCCATATCTGACAGAGAGATGCAGGATGGGAAAGTGTTTCCCGAACGAGGTGAGATACCTTCCATGTACAGATGGGTGCAGATTGGTAGGCTAAGGCTGTGGGCAGGTGGAAGCAAGCGCACATAATCTTTCCATCCAGGAGTGCCAGCTCCATTACAGGCCTGACTGTCTCATCTTTGCTCTGTTGCAAGTGTCTAAAAAAGCCCTTGCCATATGGTGGGTAGCCAGTAAATATTTCCCCAATTAAAGGGATCATTAAGGTTTGGAAAGTCCTATGGAAAGTGGAAGGAATGCTATCATCTGGCTATCCTTGGCTCACCTGCCGAACAGCTGGAGGGAGAAGACCAGGATTCACGATGATTATCAACAGAGATGCAGGCATGAGACCTTGAGGGGAAGAAAGATGTGCGCAAGGTCATTGAACACAAGGGCTTCACTTGGAGCTGGAACCCAGCCCCCGAAAGCAGTTATTTTAAGAGCAGGTACATTGTGTTCTTATCCCAGTTTCTGGGAAGACTTTTTTAGTAGTTCCAAGCAAGCAGGGGACATGTTGCTTATATCTCTGTCTGCTTATATCTAATTAACGTTCAGTGAGTCTTTGGCTATTTAAAAAAGGGAAATAATGCATATTTATTCACACATGCTTTGAGATCTGGGGATAAAAATGCTATATTACTACCAACCACAATGAATGCACATACTTTAAATATAATTATCAATTACCAGCTACCACCTGTTGAGATAACTAACGACAGTGCCTTTAAACACCATCCTTCCAAATTGTAGAATTGGAAACATTCTTCAATGTTACACACACTATATTCAACCGATTCATTAAGGAATTTCTTTGTTACTCATGTATGACTTGTGTTAGCAAGGGAAATGGAAATTGAGCTTTATGAATTACTTAAATGCCCAAGGACCTATAATTGGGGTCTGATCTTACAGAGTCATCCTTCAGAACGCTTTCAGGGCACATTGAATAGTGCAGACACCCAGAGTCCAAGATCATATTGGTACATCTTAAAGACAAAATTGTGCCCTCTTGGAAAATCAAATATTAAATGGTTAAAATGCATATGAAGTGAGATGCATTTTTATAAATACAAAGCCCCTAGTGAAAATCAGTTCATAAACCATGCATAAATAGAAGGTATTATGTTACTCTTTCTCCACTCGGGACCATAGATTGCAGCTAAAACCATAAGACTCTGCTTATAGATGGGCAATTATTATGGGGTTTTTATTCTTCAGAAGCCATTAACATTTTTATAGCATGAGCAAAGTTATTACAAACAACCTTTAAAATGTGAGGAATGATTTTCCTGAAGCTCCCCCCAAATCCTCACCTCAACGCAGGCACTATATTTGTTTACCGAAGAGGGTCGGGGGGAGGTACGGTTGGAGCTGATATTAAAGCGACGTTAATGTAAAGCCAAGGAAGTTTAAATGCTACTCAACAGGGATGTTCCCGCACAGCATATTTCTGACAAAGAAATGGAATATGAAACAAAGATACTTGAGTGTTTAATCCATCATCAACATCATTAAAAATATATTTACATAATCTAAGCCATGGAGCCAGATGTCTCCAAGTTAATATAAGATCAGGGTCAGACTGCATCCACCAGTCCAACCCAAGGGTGACTTGTTGGTGACCTCCGATGTGTGTACACAGTGGGACTCTACAAAAAAAAAAAAAAAAAAAAAAAAAAACAACCAAAAACAACAAAAACAAAACCCTCAGGGTTGTAAATTACAAAGGGAAAAAGATACTGGTGCTAAAAACGCTACAGAAATATTTTATACAGAGTTTTTTAGTTGTCATACAAAAATTCATCATTTTATAGAAAGAGACAAAGATAGGAATCCTACCATAATGCTGGGAGTGAAAAGAGGGATTTCTGAAATCAGCTCCTGTCCTTCAAAAGCTTGATAGTTCATCCCCCCAAAAAAAGATATCTGTGAGTATAAAAATACACTCTCCAAGCATTCTTAACGAATGCTCTTGACGCTATGTTGTCACAGAGTGAAGCGACACCTGATAAGGAGATAATTTATCCATGTAAGACACCAATTAGCAGTGACAAGGCCGACTTCATCTCCTCGCTCCCTTTGAACTGCGAGGCCCTCCAATGTTGCTCCGAGAGGCACCAGGAGAGGAATCAATAGGGCGGGCTGTGGCGGCAAAAAACAGTTCCTAAAGATTCCGTGTGTCCAATTTAGAGCACGCAACGGGCGAGTTACACATTTTACAGCTGAGAAGGAGCCTTCAGTATAGACGGATCCATGTGCATGCATATGCAGATGTATTTTATCGCATGTACGTTTAAGGTTTACAACATGCATCACGAAGATGGCAAACAGTAAGAGGAGCTAATAAACATGTCAATCATCTCCTATAGGCTCTGTATTTTGGGGTGTGGCAAAAGCAGCTAAAACCAACTCAGGAACAAGATCCTGAATGGAATACAGGATTTTGAGCTGCAGCCCTCATGTTCGATGTGGGATCTTGTTGTGGTTTGTATATGCTCGGCCCAGGGAGTGGCTCTATTAGAAGGTGTGGCCTTGTTGGAATAGACCCTCATCCTAGCTGCCTGGAAGCCAGTATTCTGCTAGCAGCCTTCAGATGAAGATGTAGAATTCTCAGCTCTTCCCGTACTGTGCCTGCCTAGATGCTGCCATGTTCTTGCCCTGATGATAGTAGACCGAACCTCTGAACCTGTAAGCCAGCCCCAATTAAATGCTGTCCTTATAAGAGTTGCCTTGGTCATGGTGTCGGTTCACAGCAGTAAACCCCTATCTAAGTCAGATCTATACACTGGCTTTCATCGTACATAGTTTTTAACTTTGAATCCTTTGACCTCTACCTCTCATTTGCTTTTCCCAACTACTATTTTATCCCCAATTTTGACATATTTGAGATTCTAAGCAAGATTCCATACAGTATCAATTAAAATTTCATTTTATTTTTTAAGACAATCTATATTCAGTGCTGAGAATTGACTTCTCTAACTCAGTGGGCATTGTTTTCCTTACTCTAGCCATTGTAAAAGAGCATAGGGACGGTCATCTTACTAGACTATGTTTTCCCTTAAAGACAATTTCAAAGGTGCCAAACCTCCTGGCTAATGCAAGAAGAAAAGAGGGATTTTAAAAGGCTAAAAAAGGATTTCCTACGGGGGCAGGAATGTGTCAAATACATGACGATTTTATTCTTTGCCCTGAAGCCATGAAAAATGAGTATTTTGAAAGGACAACTAAATAATAATGATTTTTAAAAGCCACATATATGCACAAATATAACAAAAGGCCTGATTTAGACTTCTTCAGAGCTAGTTTCATGGAAACTATTGCTTCTCGCACATAGAGCATGTGCTGTGAGCAGAAACCAAAGCAACCACTACCACACGGTGAGGGTGTATCACAGTTTCCTATCCACGATGGCTCCCTGTGGCCACAGAGCCACAACTCCACCAATAACCAAGTGAGCATGGTCAGGGAGGAGTTGAGCCTTAAAGGCTGTGAGAGTGGGACTCATAGTCACATAGCACTGACTGAGCCACCGTAGCACAAGGACTACAGACGGGCACTCAGACTGGGGAACAACCATTTTGAAGACAAGTGAGGAAACTGATCCAAGAAAAGTGCACCGACACCTCTTAATGGATCCATAAGTCCAACTAACGCCAGAACGATGTCACTGTACCCCAGTTTTATGGGAAGAAGAGTCATGGGATCTGTCTTCAGAAATAACTGAATTCACCAAATTCCAACAGAATTTCTTGATGGGAGATTAAAGATCAGCAGCTGTTGGAGTCACAGCAGAAAGGATGAGATAAGACACATTTTATCTGCCTTTAAGGAAACACAGGAAGACTCGGGGTTCTTTTGTAGAATATCCAGAAGACATTCTATTACCCAAGACCATATCTAGCTATTGTGGAGTTATCCAGCTTGGAAGCAGGAAGACGAAGGTTCTGCTCAGCAGAAAAGGCTAGAAAATCTACCACTCTATGATCACCAAGGGGAGTCTGATGATTTCAAACATACACAACTGCAGCAGATAAAATGTGCATATATACACCCTCATAGACAGACAGACAGACACACACATACACAAACACACATGCATAAACTGATACACAGACAAACACACACACAGAGACACACATACACACACAGATACACAGGCAAACACAGGCATATATACATGCATACACAGACATACACACACACACACATACACATACTCAGACATACACACAAACACAGGTAAACAAATATACATAGACATACAGATACACACACAAGACACAGACAAACACACATATCCTCAGACACACAGACACACACAGGTAAAAACACACATACTCAGACACACACACATATACAGGCAAACACACACAGACACACAAAGGTAAACACACACATACACAAACACACACATAGGTAAATGTGCACACACACACACACACACACACACACACACACCTCACCATCACCTTGAATCCAGTTTATTTTCATGTTTAGTTTTTCTCAATTAATATCTTCATTCTTGATAAACTAAGTTAAAGAAGCCGATTTTGGCATTGTTGAAATAGAAACTCATTAAATTCCATTAGTCATCTTTCTTTTCTTGTCCAGTTTTGGTGCTAGATTGAGGCAATCAAGAATAAATAGATCCCTTGCCCTTGGACTCATGTCTCTTTCAAGGGCTGGCTGGCTGTGCTCATTTCCCCCTTATCAGAGTCTCCTAGGAATCCAACCTTCACAACCCCTCCCCTGCCCTCTCTCTCTTCTCTCCTCTCTCTCAGGAGAAAGACATCATCCCTCTGATGATACACTTACAGAGTGGGCCATCATCCTTAGCTTCTCTGTCTTTGATGTCTCTGAAAATACACACAGAGGCCAATTTCATTTGAGGATCCTCCTTGCCAACAAGGATAGAGATGGAAAGTCAATCGGACAAACAAAGAGAAGGTATTCAGGCTCCAGCTCTATCGGGTAATGCTGAGGCAACTGCCCTTGATTCCCATGTCTGATGATTACTCTCGGAGATAATCCAGGTCTCCTTCAAACGGTGCTTAGTGTTGAACTGAGACACTTGAGGCTGTGTCAATAGACTGTAAGGTGGTCAGTAATGCAGAAGAGGATCAAATTCTGAGATCTGTGTTCTAGGCTACATTCCAAGCAGAGCCCAACCCTTTATGTGGTTTCCAAGTGTCCTAAGTACAAAAGTTGTCCCTTCCTTGAAATTCTTTCATAGGACTTTTAAGCAACTCACTGTGGACTCTGGAGATACCTCTTAACTTCCCGTTGGCCCCTCGATGTCTCACAACTGTCATCAAAGGAAGCTTTGACTCTTGCTGATCGATCCCATAACGCCTCCCTCAGGCCTCAACTAATTTCATACTAGAATCCAGCTCTCCGCTCCAGTCCTGTGTGAGTCCAGCTCTAGAGGGCCTTAAGCCTTTCCATTTGCCATGGCCCCAGCTCCTCAGGTCCCAGGGAATTCGCCATTGAAAGGATCAGGTACCACTCACCACTTACAGAGGCTTTCTTTCACAGAAGTTTGGTTATTTTAACCACTGGATTTGGGAGACAGGCTCTCCAAAAGCCCACAGGTCTGCCTAACGTTCTCGCATGCAGAGACAAGGCTCCTGATACATTGTGTGGGTGCTGTGCTCAGGAAACCCCATCTCTGTGATGACTTACCGTAGCATCCTTTAGTAGCTACCGTAGCACCCTTACTCATGGACCACTGCGAAAGTTACCAACGCTGAGCTGAAAACGAGTCTACATTGCTGCTGCAGACAGGCTGGCATGTTCAACCAGGCATTGAGCAATATGATTGAGATTACATCACTTTATCCACAGAGCAAACCTGTAAGGTGGGTATCTGTAAACATGGGGGGAGTCAGGATACAAGGGTTAAATAACTTACCCACAGGGTTAGAAGAAAGGAATGTGTGACTGCAGTGCTGATAGTCTTTACCTGTGTCCTCTACTGGGGACATGGGTATCAGACAGCATGGCAAGCAGGGTTATTATCAACTTTACTACACATGTCTCCTGACCATCTTCTCTCTCTCCCAATCTCACTTGGGACCAGGGAATGGTTTGTTTATACACCCAACCCGAACATAATTATTAATGACTGGGAACTTCATACCATGTACTCCGATCATACACACTCTTCAGTCCCCCCCACAGGTCCTCCCTCTCCCCACCAAAACAAAAACAGAAAACGAACAAACAAAACCCCCCACTGAGTCCAATTTGTGCTGCCTATATACTCAATGGACCGTGGTTAACATCCATTTTACAAATTTATATACATTGACAATTTAAATACACAGCGTTAAGTAAAATATACACTGTAAGTAAAGGGGATGTGTGACATTGAAGAACAGTGCAGTAGACACCGATGTAGAAGCTTTTCACATGTCAGAGCAGAGCACTGTTTCCCTGGGAAGATTACCTTTGGTGGAGTTGGTGAGGCTTCCGGGTACGGCGACAACTGCCAGGCAACCCATGCCAGGAAGAGAATTGTCTCCCGTTCCAGAGTCCCAGCCAGAAATATAGGGCCTGGAGAGCATCCCTGAGAAGGCTAGCAGAGCCAGGACTTCCTTTTCCATACGCTACCTAATTTTGCTGCTTTATTCTCATTCAGAATATTCAACAAGAAAGAGAACGGATGTACTAATTAAAGGGCCTCATATGCCTACCAGAAATACAAATCATGAGTCTCAGGTTTCCATTACAATATTAAAGAAATCCAGTCAATGATACTTAAAATCTTTACAGAAACAGCTTGATTTATGGCTCAATTATATATTGGGGAGTGTGTAAAATAAGTCACGTCATAATCATTTTTTCTCTCTCTCAAGTTTTGGATTCTGAAAGACGATAATCTTGGAAAGATGTTTGAACCATCTTTCTTCTACTGCCTCCAGTCAAATACAGTCACAACAGATCACTTTAATTGGATTGAAACTGTCTGTTGGACATTCCGCTGCTTACATTAACACACGGAGGGCAATCCCATGCTGCCAAGTGGTATATATATATAAGTGCTCATAATTTACCTGTCAATTCAATTCCTTCTTTTTCTCTATCTATCTCCATTTGTGCCAGTATTCTATGACTGTATTCTCTCTCTCTCTCTCTCTCTCTCTCTCTCTCTCTCTCTCTCTCTCTCTTCTCTCCATCACACACACACACACTCACTCACTCACTCATGCATGATAACTCAATATTATACAAAGACGTACTGCAAAGCACAGCTCTGACAATGTTGTTCAATGTCTCTGAGCCTCAGTGTTCTCATTTATTGCTAGAGAGATAGAACTTGCTTTCTTCATGAAAGGATTTGTGTTTTGCGTTGTTGCTTTTAGAAGCACAAGGAGTCTTATCTGGTGCTCTGGGGGATGCTGTAAAACATGCTACAAGCATGTAATAAGAAGACACATTTATTAATACTAACTGACTTCATGGCTGGATTCTATGTCCATGCAGACCAAGCAGCTCCCAGCAACGTAAGCCCATTAGGCAGCCCATACACACAGACATGTTAATAAAGGAGCCATGTGATTTAAAGATCTAGAGCACATTTCTGTTCTATTCCTAATCCAGGACTGATTTTATGTATGTTTCCTTCTTGTGCTATTTTCCCTTTACTTGATTCCATTTTGAAGCAAAAATATGTGACTCACTGCCACCGATGAGACTACAGCAGACTGATATGCTGGCTGGAAGGAAGATGATAACTCAGCAGTAACAGCACTAGGGTGGTAGGGAGAGGTGGGTTACGAGTTCAAGGCCAACCTGAACAGCATAGGGAGTTCGAGGCTGGCATAAGTTATACATAGGACTGTCTCCAAAAAAGTCACACACAGACACACACACACACACACACACACACACACACACACACACACACACACAGACAAACACACAGACACACACACACACAGACACAGACACACACAGACACACACACAGACACACACACAGATACACACACACAGAGACACACACACAGAGACACACACAGACACACACACAGAGACACACAGAGGCACACACACACAGACACACACAGACACACACACAGAGACTCACACACATACACACACAGACACACACAGACTCACACACACACACACACACACACACACAGAGGGGGGGGAGGGAGGGGGGGCAGGCAGCTAGACAGAGGTATTATCCCTGATATTCTTCTCTTCCCATCTCATTTTTCATACCATTTTCTTGTAATAGTTTTACGGGTTTGGTGTGTGTGTGTGTGTGTGTGTGTGTGTGTGTGTGTGTGTGTGTTTCGTTTTTTGCCTTTTTTCTTTTCCATCTCCCCCATGTTCCCTTGTTCCTTCCTTCTCTTTGTCGTCCCTCTGTATTACTGGAGAGGGACTGAATGAACAGAGAGACTTTGCTGTTTTGAACAAACCAGGTGTGGTGCAGAGGAAACACTTGACCCTCTTGAAGAATGACTGATCCAGACAGTCTCTCAGGGCTGGGAGTATGTCACCAAGGGCTAAAACATCATCACAGTTAACTGCAGCCGGTAAGAACATCATGTGTTATCACAGACACCTAGTACCAGAGCAGTTGTCAAACTGTGGAAGAACCGCCTTTCCACCACCCTAAGCTAAAAGCATCTTAATAAAAAAGGTAAAAAAGGATAACATCATAATAATTGATTTTTCTAATTTTTCTTTTTATAACAAAAATGACTACTCTAGAACAATAAAGTACTATATAGGATGCTACAAGATTCCTCCGTACTCCATGTTCACAATGTATGTAAACACAGTATCCCCTGCTTCTCCACACAAGCCTGGGTTCAGTAAGAACAGAGCTTCCCTCCTCCAGCACACTCACACATGGACACAGGGATCCCCAGCCCATGCCCACTCTGTGAATTTGGCTGCTTGTTTGAAATGTAATGGGCAGGGGGTGGTGGTAAAGGAAATTTGCATGTGCTACATATGAGGAAAGCCTTCTATATTTCCATGAGTTTTAAAGCCCTCCGTGCTTCGGTAACTTCTGTTAGAAACATACCGGATTGGTTATGACAACCTGTGGGTTAGTTTACACCACAGTCTAAAGATTGGGAAACTCAGTTTAGAAATCTGATCAATATCCATGCCGTCTCACATCATAATTCAACTGGCAAAAATGCAGTCAAAACCTCCCTGGAGTAACCCCAAAGAACAGCTTACATTCTGGTGGTTTAGCATGGGTAAACCCTCCTGCTTAGAATCGGTGATGGGGCGGGGGTTGGGGGGCTTACGGAAGAGTTGAACTTTATACAAGGATTTCCAGGTGATTTGATTGAGGGGTTAAACATGACGGGAGACAAATGATCAAATTAAAATGAATATGCTAAGGCAGAAATTCAAGGTTTTTTTTCTTTCTAAACTCTCCAAAAGAACTCTCTCCCAAAGCATAAAGAACTGTCAAAATAGGATCTTGCTTAAAATGCAAGGTATTTTCAAAGAGAGGGTGACATTTGCATACAATATGTGCTGAACACTGATGGAAAACTAAAAAATGCCTTACTCGTAGATTGAGTCTATATGACATCAAATGCCAGGATTAAAAAAAAATTTTTTTTTAAAAAAAGCACTTAAAATGTTACGTTGAAAACTATCCCCTCCTGCCTTCCTCTAATTAATTCGTGAGTCAACACTTGACACCCAAACTTGCATATGCATGTGAAGTCCTGACCTCTGAGGATGGACAGGGTGCCCACTGAAAGGCAGCTCGACATGTAATTAGTCAATTATCCAACCCGACAATTAAAAGACAGAAACTAATATAGTTTCAAATGTTAGGCTGCCAGGCTCGTCATGATTTTAGCACTGGTATTTTTATTCTGAAAAATCTTCTTCCTTGTAGCCCATCCCTGGAGTTGGGTTGTTGCCACTTCATAGCGATTCCTAGATTATCTCTTTATTTCGGGACAACAGGGACAGTCCAAAAGCCACTCTTCTAAGGTTCAAGGTCAATAAACTTGTTCATTTTTGCCAAATAAAAGCCATGGTTAAATCCTTCAAGTTTAGCATTCTAATGTCATTCACTGATTCTCCAGGCTCAAAGTGGTTATCTTTAGCAGAGAACCCTGAAAAAAAAAACAAAATAAAAACAAAACAAAACAAAAAAACCAAAACAACAATGTGCCCCTGTACCACAGCTAACAAAAGCCCAACAACCTGGCTTCCTTCCCTATTTTGATAAAAATCAGTGCAAATGAAGTCAAGAACTGCTTAAAAACGTCGACTTTTTATTTTTCTCCTGCAGCAGTGGGACTGATTCGGAATGAAACGCACACAGAACAGTCATGCCTTTCATCTGGCACATTCTACGTAACCTGCCATACATATGCCTTCATTATATAATGAGTGAAGAAGGAAGAGGATACAGAGACGAGAGGCCCTCCCACGGGCACTACCATTCTCCTGGATAAAATCCACCCGTGATCTTCTTCTGCAGAGAGAGCTTTCTTGGTCTCTTTTTTTTTGGGGGGGGGCGCTCAAAATATACTCCAAGGAGCACATTTATTGTAGAAGAATGATCTCTCGAGAAAAAAAAAACATTCTTTATACAATGACCCACATGCCGTTATAGGTCATTTTATATCAGACTTCTCACGACCATTTACTGGAGACAACATAAAAGGCAGGTCCATAAACCCATCAGTGCTCGCTGCTTATCCGCCACCTATTAGGTAATTAGAACACGTCATGGGAGAGAATCAGAAAACGCCTACTATCACCAACCTTTGGATTTGTAAGTAAATATTTCTACCTGACAGGGCATCTCTAGTTAAGCAAGGAGTTGGGGACTCCTCCAGTGCTGTTCAACATTCTGTGAGTCAGGCTCTGTTGAGTTGTCCCCTCCTTTAGACAGGGCTTTGAATGGCAGCTGGCAGTGCAGTCCCAGATTCTGGGAATGCAGGCATGAGAGCAGGGCCAGGAGACCATCCAGCTTCCAAGTCTCTGAACAGTTCAGCACAGGAATGCCGAGACCAAGTATACAGGATTCTTCAGCAACTAGACTTGCTACAAGGCTCCAAACTTGGGGGGCCATGGGCAATGAGCTCTTTCTCTGTACTTAATACAGTCAAATTTAAAGTTGGCCTATGCAAAATGTTTTCCGGGCAACTGCAAAGCCCACTGCACACAGAGCATATGAAATATTCGATTCAGAGTATAAAAAGCCTCCCCTTAATAATAATATGAGGACGATTTTTCCACAAGGGAGGCACGTTTGTTTGTTTGTTTTCCTCCTTGGGAGAGTGAGCATTAGACTGGCTGACGGTGGAACGTGAGAAATGTCAAAGGCATGAGTTTGCAATGTAAACAGGAGCGATTGCTATAAAGCATCATTTGAATACTTTAAAATTGGATTTTAAAGAAGCTGGATCCTGTGTTTTGTCAAGGTGAGGTTTTAACTGCTACTGTTAAAATTACGTGTTCAGGTCGTAGTCAATATCGTTTTTTAGATAATAGCCAGACCAACAGAAATGTTTCTTTTTAATTTTCAATCCATTAGTTCCTTTAAGAAATAACGTCTGATACTAAAGATGTGTAAAGAAAATGAATTATAACCTGTGGCTAACTGTTTTTAACATAAATACACTTCAACAAAGACACTAGTCTTGTCAAGTTTTTATGATATTTCTTGTGCATTAATGCTTGCCCAGATATTGATGTTCCCTTCTGAAGTATGTAAAATTTGTTAGTGAATGATCAGTCATCTGTTAGGTTGTATAAGGTGAAACTCCCAATATATGACCATTTCTGACTTCCAAAATGTCACTCTCATACAGATCGGTCTGATCTGGTAGAACATTATATATAATGCAGGAAAGATGGTGGGCTTTCAGACTGCCTCCTATATGACTTTAGGCAATTGATCCTGCCTCATTTCCTCCTCTATAAAATGTGGATAATGACACCTATTTATCAGGGTCATCAGGTAGTTTAAATGCAATAGCGGATAAGTCTGCGCAGTTACTAACATGCAGGAAGCTATCGTGAAATTATTACAAAGAGTGAGGGAACAATAGTTGTCTGCATAGCGTGTTCAGTGGTAATCACAGCTAAATATCCTTAAAGCATATGCTATTCACAAGCAGGGCCAACATTCACTCCCCTGCCCTCCACCCAAGTTAACAACAGCACAGAGATGTGCAGTTTTCGGGGTGTCTTCCTGGCAGAACGTACACTTTGAGGGTCATATCAATTTGGATCAAGGACCCTGCTTGTCACTTAAAACCCTACAACTAAGACAGTGCACGGAGGACTTTACGGCAGTGGTTGTCAACTTTTCTGAGGTTGAGACCCCTTAATACAGTCCCTCACATGTTGTGGTGACCCCAAACCTAAAATTATTTTCCTTGCCACTCCCTAACTGTTATTTTGCTGTTGTTATGAATCATAATGTAAATCTGTGTTTTCTGGTGGAATTAGGTGGCCCCTGGGAAATGGTCATTTGACTCCCATCCCCACCCCCACCAAGGGGTTGAAACTCATAGGTTGAGAACCGCTGCCTTAGAGCATTGCCCTTCAAAGACCATGGAATACATGCTACCTGCCACTCAAATTCTCCTTACCATCATCAAGACAGTTATCTTGGTCAAGTCCTTTACTGTGGCTGAACTCCAAGGAAACTATCTTATCACCACTGATAAGCTTGCCATACTTAAGATCTCCTTCTCTTTATGGTGCTATAAATTATTATCAATTTAGAAAGTCAAAAGAGAAATTCTCAGTAACATCACCGAGTATACGGATTAAAGGAAAGAAGCTCGGGCTACAATGTATCGACCCAAGTGTCTGTTCTACTGTGTAGCTGGCTTCCTGCATGAGAGCTAATTATCTAGCAACTTTAGAATGCTACGTATTATTTGTCATAAGAGTCTTAGGATGACTTAAGATATGAATACTCTCATGGTGCCTGAAAAGGTATCCTAGCACACCGCTAGCCCTCCATGGAGCTATCACAGGTGTTAGTGAGGTGAATACCCAGACATGTCATTATTATATCCTATAACAACTGCAGTCACTTTGATCCCATATGGCCAGACTCACACAGGTCATGGTTCTTTTTGCAGTGGTGCTTCTCAGATATTAATGCAGAACGGCTACAAACACACACAATGGGGGACATTTTCAAAATTTATTTCTACAGTGATTACGGTATCCACATGGGAAATAGTTTGAATCATCCTGCTAATGCTTTAGTACCAAGGTGGTTGGCAGCTTGCTTGATGGCCAGAAAAGACCTACTATGATAGGATTAAGGTATACCAGTACCATCTGTACACAGTGGCTGAATGCTTTGGAGGGGGGAGCCATCCCTTCAGTAAGTTCAACATTTATGGAACACCACCTCCACACTAAACAGGAAGCTTGGAGTTAGGAGTTCAACAGCAATTTAGAAGGACCGTCTAAACTGAAAATGATAGAATACATGTGAATTCCCTACATTAGGGAAGTTGAGTTTAAGGTCACCCTGGGCTATACAACAAGACGATCTGGTGGTGGTGGTGGTGGGGTTGGAAACGACAATCATTTATTCTTAGAACACTCTAGGAGATAATGTCTAAAATACAACAGAAGTATGTACATAATCCTCATCTCAAAGAAGGTGATGTCTTCAGGCAGCAAAGCATATAGGCTAAATTTTTCTTTCTCAGGCAGTACTGGCAACGGAGGTAAAATAACCGAATAAACAGGGATATAAAACTACAGCTGACTATCACCAAAGTCAGGATGATGGATGCTTAAAAGGAATGGTCAAAGGTACCAAGGGATGGCATGCCGGACCATGACCACAGCATTGTGGACCGAATGCAGTGGAATGTCATGGACAGGTGTGATCACAGGATCACAGGGGACCCAGCAAGCTAAAAAGAAGCCACACTGTCTTGAAAGCAACTGAGTCTTTGGCTTGTAACCTCTGGAGTCTCATACACAGTAATCTGAACCTCAAAGAGGACCACCAGGAGCACTCGGCAGGGAACATTTCTGTCTCTTTTATGGATACAGTCTCACCTGGCAGGAAACCACACATCCTGAAGGCTGGGTATGGGCAACTGTTTCTGACTGGCTAATACAAGGACAAACTTCTGCTAGTGTGTGAATAAACAACTGCAAATACTTCATAGATCTTTGGAGAAATCAACCAGAAAACAAAATGGGGAAAAAACCCAAGAGAGGATTTTCTGCCGAGAATAGAATTCTCCTTGAATTTGGCTGGGACCACCCAGTGGAGAGGAAGGGGAGAGGCAACTCTCTTTCTCCTTTCAACTTCAGCTCTCCCTCCCACATTCAATGAAAGGATCACTTCCAAGATAGAGTTATTGCCTGAGAAGGTGAGTTACTATTTCTGAATCTTAGACTCAAAAGAGCAGTTTGACTTAGGAAAGTATCTAGTGGGACACATCCTAAGTTAGAAGGAAAGGAAGTGTAATACTGGGTTCTTTGCAGTCAAACCCTATTTTGTTGATAGGTGCAAAATATGACCAAAAAGACACTGAATGTTCAAAGAATTCCCTGCTAGCACACAAATGTCTACAGCCTATAGGACTTACAGATTTCTGTGACCCAGTCTCAACCCCACAGTGCACAAATCATTGATTCCAATTTGTTACCACAGGACTGCTCCTGTTAAGGAAAATGTTGATGGGTTCTAGGAAACTGGGTGAATCTGCCCTTAAAAATCCAGGAGGTTGAAAAAGGGCACTTTTTCAATGCAAACTAACATGTAGAGGCCTCAACAGGACCTCTGTGTGACCACTACTGCATCTTTTATAAAAACAAATCAAGCGACATGGTCATTTAGTCCTTGAAAATAGTTTGCTAAATTCAACTCTAAGTGACTCATTTTGGAGGTGTCACGTTTTCTTCCTTTCTATTAATTAATTAATTATATATAAGTACACTGTCTTCAGACACATCAGAAGAGGGCACCGGATCCCATTACAGTAGGTTGTAAGCCACCATGTGGTTGCTCGGATTTGAACTCAGGACCTCTGGAAGAGCAGTCAGTGCTCTTAACCACTGAGCCATCTCTCCAGTCCTTTTTCTTTCGTTCTTAGCTTGTTCTTTTTCTCATTAACGATTGTGTCAATCATTTGTACAACACCTTTCCTTGAATGACAGTTGTTCTAAGGGTCAACTAGAATAACTCCTAGTCCTTGCCCACTGTTAAAGCTCTTGAAAACACCATTCACAAGCTCTCAAGCCTGCTGCGCAGGTGACAGTGCTGTCTCTCTACACTTCACTGTCACTCCAGCTCAGGACCATTTCTTCAAAAGTTCTGATGCGTTCTTGTACTGGGGAGCTTCATGGCCGTAATCATAATCATGACAAACACTCACAGACACCTCCCTTATCTCCAACTGGAATTTGTGAATCACACTTTAGTTTCAGGGAGTAACAGAAACGTCATGGATTTGTCTTGATCTCAAGACTGCAGATAAGTTGGGAAAATCCACAGTGCACATACTTAAACCAGGACAACATCGCTAACCCTCATTCAGTGTAACTACAGGATTCATTTCATTTATTACAGAAGACTGGCCCTTTGTCATAGCATTTTAACATTAATGATATGGTCAGAACCAATATTAAGCACTTTACTTACATGATTTCTGATAATACACTTATACATAGGGAGAAACTTATAGAAAATGGCTCACACTTCATGAGGAGTGACTTTAAAAATAAATATAAGTGGAATTTTAACCCCCCAAAATGAAGGATAATTGTGGACATCCACAGAGTGCTGAATATAGGTTTTTGATCAAACACGGATTGTTTGATCAATTCTTAGACTATCATATCCATTGAATCTTTCAAATTTTGAAAGATCATAGCTGAACTATACATGAGATACCAAGCCAACAAAATCTATTTTTTAATGCTACAGTTAAATTTATTCCACTTTGTTGAAGATCATAAAGTTAGCACGTGTTTAAGAAACACCTCAGGTGGTAAAAACCAGAATTATACCTCATTTCCAAAAGCAATGCAATCCACTGCCTTAAATATCCAGATTTAAGCTGCATACATTTTCTCTCTCATTTAAGAAAAGCTGCATTTCTTATCTCTAGACAATAGCCATAAGATGTAGACTAATTTTTAAATTCTATTGTATTAGCGAGGTTCATTTGTAGCTGGGAGTTTTTGGAATGCAAATAGAGCTGGAGAAGCAATGTCTGCATCACGGAGATGACATTAAATACACCTTCTGAGAGACTGTACCGTCCTCCGGTTCCTCTTCCTAATGAGACATTCATAGGCAGCTTTCAAACAGCAATAAATCACCGCCGTATTGAAGCGAATCGCGATCATAATTAAGCTCATCCGAAACAACCATGCTATGAATTATGGAAAGTCTATCTTGATTTCTTTACACCTTTTGGGGGAGGTGCAAAATGGCTTTATCCTGAGGATAAAAATAGTTGTCACTAAATCTTTTATGGTATCATTATGAAAAAGGGTGACTAAGTCGATATGCAATGTATTCCTAGGTGGTATGGTAATTCACATAATGTTTCAATATCGAGTTTTATCCCGTGCTTTATCACTTACATATAGCATCTGAATTGACTCACAGGCTATGCAATATTCTAGAATATGGCGTGGCCGCCAGACTCAATGCACTCTGCTTTATTCAATTTCTTAATAAGTTCTTAGGAGTTCTTAGAAGCTTAACACAATATCCACTTTGAATGGGACTGCCGATTACAGGGAAGATCTGGTTTTCCTAAAGAAACAGTCATCCAACTAAACTTGCAGACAAATGCTTTTAACTGCTAATCAATGTGTAAATCCTCCAGTGGAATGCCAGAGTGCTTAAAATCTGTAACATCAAGCAAAAACACCAGGAATAATAGAACAGACAGGGTGTTGATGTTCCAACATCAGGCTTAAATTCTTTTCTTTTTCTTTCTTTCTTTCTTTCTTTCTTTCTTTCTTTCTTTCTTTCTTTCTTCCTTCCTTCCTTCCTTCCTTTCTTCCTTCTTTTCTTCCTTCCTTTCTTTGATTAAGGGGGGGAGTATTATCTCCATAATACAGTGCCTCTTTGGCCCTTTTCTTTCTTTTGTCACCCAAGACAACGGTGACGAACATCTATTTGTGACTGGTGATCCTCCGGACCCACTAGTTCTATCTTTGGGAAGTCAAAATTGATTTTCTCCCACCTGTCACACTAAAATCTCAACTCTGTCCTTTCTGTTACACTCTCAAAAGAGTTCGGCGGTATCTGGATCAAAGGATTAGGAAACCGAAGCTTTAAGGGAAGCAAGCAGCATGAGAAGAGGGTGGGGGCAGCTCTGGGTGTTTTATGTAAGCAATCCATTTCAGCTTCAAAGGAGGCACTGGCTAAGTGGGTGAACAACATGTAAAGTGCTCACTTGACATAAGTTTTTTTTTAAAGTAGTTGAGATAAAGAGTGCCTCCAATTGCTGACCTTTTATTATTAGCCAGAGTCCTGAGAACAGGAGAGACTCTGGCAGCGATGTCTCCTGGCTGCCTGCAGAACTCCAGGGCTCTTGTAGCAGCTTGGCATCTGCAGCTGCCCACTCCTCTTCAAGTTGCTTGTTCCACTCTCTGGCTGATGCTGAGGGTATCTGATTTCTGTCTCTGGTAACAGTGCAGAGGACAAGTGCCTGCAAGCTGGACACTAAGCACGGACCGGCACGTCTCTGCCTGTTCCCAGGAGCCAGGCGTAGCCCCAGCTTAACTGCGGCTTTGCTCAGAGGGGGAAAAAAGTGCAAAACCTTTTATAAAATTCCATGAAAGAGATAAGGGAATCCCCATGCATTCGTCTACTTTTGCTCCTCCGTGTCTGGAAGGAGTGCTGAGAATGAATATTGAACTCCATTTCTTCCTCACTGTTAAGAGAGGCCCATGAGCTCTGGATAACGGAATCGTTTTACTAATTTCCTAAAGGTGTATTACAGTATCACAATGGCCACTGCAGTGCATCTCAAATACACTGGGTTTTATGCTACACGCTGTACACATTGTTACTCATAGGTATAGAAGCCTGCCAATCACTGGTCTGTCTCCCACTTACTGAGGAATAAATGAAGGCCTTGCAAGGATTAAGGAATCTGTCTGGAATCACGTGGTCAGTAAATAATCAGTTTCCCAAAACAAAAAACTAAATGGACTAAATAAAAAAATGTTTTTCCTTTGGTAAATCAGAAAGCAATTCTGTCTTATTGGCGAAAAATCAGTTTTCAGCATCACCTCCACCTTCAAAATAGCCATGATTCAGGATGTAAGGATTCTGTGTCTTTCTACAGACCAGTAGGTTTAACCGTTTGAATGGTAGTTTTTATAGATGGTCACACCTGTGTTTCTGAATAATCTGCCAGGTCACGAGTAGTGATTGGTGAGTTTATTCTCATAATCACATCAAATTTCTTTTCAACTTCAGATTGCAGCCTAATTTTTAATATACCTCTCTATATAATTAAACAATATCAAGTCGAAAAGGGAGTCGCTGCATAAATATAAGACAGGATGCAGTGGTTAATATTTAATTACAATGTAATTAATCATAGAAGCACATCTGAATCTAACTTATTAGCATCTCCCTTCGAAAACATTATCTTTGATTCCCACCAGGAAAAGAAATGGACAAAGGAAAAACGAAACGGTCCTCATAAGGTACTTGTTCTTCCTGCTAACGGGACACACATCTTTCATTCATGGGTTCCTGGGTTTCACTCATGGATTTATTTATTTATTTTATGTAGGTGAGTACACTGTCACTCTCTTCAGACACCAAAAGTGGGCATCAGATCTCATTACAGATGGTTGTGAGCCACCATGTAGTTGCTGGGAATTGAACTCACGATCTCTAGAAGAGCAGTCAGTGTTCTTAACCACTGAGCCATCTCTCCAGCCCCTCAAACTGTTTTATTAATGCTCTCCTTGCTCTTAAGAAGAGTCACGGCTCTCAACCTCATGCCAGAGAAGCAAATAAACTTGAAAAGTCACAAGCCTATTGGACCACCTCTGCTGGGGATGAGGAGGAAATTCAGGAGAAACATTGAGGGATGGTGCCAAGAGGAGGACACACGTTGTCAGGTTTACCTTGAGTCACTATGTAGCACTCCACTTATTAGAGGTCACCTACAGAGGAGAGGGCAGCATATGGACAAACAGTGAGTGACTGGCATGCGGTGACCACCTACAGTTAAAGGAGCAATTTTAAAGGGCCAGATGAGATAGATGTTCACAGGGCGGAGGGTGGGGACATATTTTTGCATGGAAAGTCCTCTTCTCTGCTGGGATCATCACACCCTTTGGAGGGAAGGTAGCTAGACTGAGTGAGGGCTACAAAAAGAATCTGACATAGAAAGAACAAGGGCTATAAGCACAGAGTGGGGTAGACGTGAGAAGACGTCAAAGAGAGAACATCATGAGTGATGGGTCACGGGAATGGGGTTTACATACACATCCAGTTAGCAAGCACTGAGAGCCATGGCTGATATCAGGATTCCAGGAGGAAAGCACCTTGAGGATATTATTAAAACGATGACATATAACACGGAATTAGAAAGGGAGAAAGGTAGAAAGATCGTTTCAACAACTCTGCCCAGAGCCAGCCAGTCAGCTAAGGGCCCGATGACTTCAGTTGATTCCCCGGGCCCACCCACAAGGTGGAAGGGGGAGAGGGGACCGGCGCAAACATTGTCACCGAAGACCCTCATATATGTGTTATGACGCGTAGAACTTCTACCTTAAATAAACTCACATAATACTTTAAAAAATATTAAAGGGGGTTGGGGATTTAGCTCAGCGGTAGAGCGCTTGCCTAGGAAGCGCAAGGCCCTGGGTTCGGTCCCCAGCTCCGAAAAAAAGAACCAAAAAAAAAATATTAAAGATGTGCTCCAATTTGCACTGTTTCAGAAACTAGATGAACTCTAGCAAACATTGCATCACATACATATAATTGTAATTTTTAATAACGTGATGTCTGAAGAATTCAGACACTGGGGAAGAGTGATAAGGAGTAATAAATACAAGCTCAGGGCCTCTGAGAGGAGAAAACAGACAGAAGACTGTTTAAAACTAGCTTGAAGGAGAAGCATATTGTGAGGGGAATTTTTTTCCTATTTTGATACAATGAATTAAAGATAAGCACTTAGAACCCATGTAAATGCTTTAGCAATTCAGACCATTGTGGAGATTTCCCAGAGATTGAGAGGCAAAGGGTACAGTGTAAATGTCGCCGTCAATCCAAAAGGATGTGACAACACAAGAAGGTTTGTTGGGGCAAGCAGGGGCTGGAGCATTAGAGAAGTGGGAGGTAGGAGGGGTCAGGGGCTCTGTGAGGACAACAGCTACAGAAAAGCATGTGTGTGTGTGTCTGTCTGTCTGTCTGTCTGTCTCTGTGTGAATCTGTGTGTGTCTCTGTGTGTGAGTCTGTGTGTATATGTGTCTGTGTGTATGTCTGTGAGTCTGTGTGTAGATAGGTCTATGTCTGTCTGTCTGTGTGTGTCTCTGTGTCTGTGTGTATCTGTGTATATTATGTATATATGTTTGTGTGTTTGTGTCTGTTTGTCTTTCTCTGTGTATGTGTGTTTATGTGTGTGTGTGTGTGTCTGTCTGTGTGTGTGTGTATGTCTTATGTGGGTGTTTGTGAGTATGTATCTATTTGTCTCTGTGTGTGTGTATGTGTGTATCTGTGTGTGTCTTATGTGTATGTGTGTCTGTATCTGTGTCTCTGTGTCTCTGAGTGTGTGCGTGTGTGTTGTGTCTGGAGTAGTCTCACTATTGAGAAGTATAAGAGTGAGATATGATTAGTTAATTCGCTCATAGTTGCTCACCAGTGACGTCACTTGACCATCATCCATCCATAGACAGAAAGAGATCAGGTCTTAAGTCTCACAGCATTTTGAGACACCCATCACAATACCTAGGGATCCTGTGTGCACATCCCTCTTCAGTTCCCTCATACCTCCAAGATCACTAGACCTCTTGTCCTTGCCCACTGCAAGGTTGTCATCACCTAACTGTGTTCCCAAGTTAGGCCATACATCTCCACATTCATGGAAACACTAACCAACAGACGACTAGCAGGCCTGAAGAAGTCACCTACCCATGGAGTTGAGTTATGAGTCTTTCAAGAATGGACTCCTGTCCACTATGAGAGGAAAGGTTTGAGAGCCGTGTCACCACAGATGTCAAATGACAGGCAAAAGTTTCGGATAACAAAGACTAGAGCGGAAGGCCAGAGTGACGGGGATACTTGGGTGGAGTCTGACGCAGTGATGAAGGCAGAAAGCACGTTCTATGGCTTTGAACTCTTGGGGTGCCTGGGAGGCACCTGGGTTTGAAAAGGGAGAGAGGTGAGCGTGGGAAAGCTGAGAGTGAAAGCCCAGGTGAGAATGGATTCCCTACAGACAGCGGACACTGTATCTGCGGATCAAGAGTACATTAACAACAGGACCTCCGTCTAAAAGAGCTTGGGAAGATAAGGGGAGGCGCTGGCATCCACCACCCTGTGACACACACTCAGGGCTGCCAGGACTGTAAATGAAGAAGAGCCACTTAAAAGAAGGGCATATCACAGTCCTGTGGGCTACATCCAGCCTGCTCCAACTCCCGTGCGTTCCGTGTGGCCTTTCAGCGAGAAAAAAAATGGTTTGACTATTTCATGTTATAATGACTTTCCTGACAGGGAATACTGACTCTGAACCCCAATTAGGCAAAAAATGCCAATCACCCATATCCATTTTCTCACTAATAGACTTGCATTGCAAAAATACAAAAAAAAAAAGGAAGGAAGAAAAGAAAGAAAGAAAGAAAGAAAGAAAGAAAGAAAGAAAGAAAGAGAAAAACCATGTTCTTTATCATTTGAGTTTTTAAAACTGTGGAAATGATCTTTTTTCTTGTTATCCCAGCATATTTATTTGGTCATTTGGCACATAAAACCTAAAATACTGACCAACAGCTGGCTGACACCTGCCCACGGATGTAATGAGAGTTGGCTGGTTTTCTGAGACCAGACAAACATCAGCAGATTTGCAGTAAATGGCCCTTGAGCAAAAGCACAGAAAACAGTATATTAAGTGATAATCAGAGAAGGCCCTTCAACTTTGTAAGAACGGGACAAGCTACCTCACTAGTCTCCACTACTGGACAACATAAAACATTTAGGAATAACAAAGTCGGTTGCTGGGCAAAGTCATACTGGATGTACATTGGACATGTGGTGTTTAAACAGCTTGTTCACTTGTATGAAAATCACCTGGACTGCGAGGTATTGTGGCACAAGCCTGTGATCTCAGCTTCTAAGGAAGAATTAGGGCTGGTTAGATCAATGTAATGAGATCCTTTGACCAAAGGAAAAATAAAAATAGGGTTGTGGATATAATGTTCAGTAGTTACAACAGTTGCTTGGCATGTGGAAAGACCAAGGTTTGATCCTCGATTTCTCTCTCTCTCTCTCTCTCTCTCTCTCTCTCTCTCTCTCTCTCTCTCTCTCTCTGTCTCACACACACACACACACAGAGACAGAGACACAGACAGACAAACAGACAGAAACACAGACAGAGACACACACACAGACATACACACACAGAGAGAGATAGAGAGAGAGACAGACAGACAGACACACAGAGACAGACAGACACACAGAGAGAAACAGACAGACACACAGAGAGAAACAGAGAGAAATAGAGAGAGACAGACACAGACAGACAGAGAGAAACAGAGAGAAATAGAGAGAGACAGACACAGACAGACAGACAGAGAGAAACAGAGAGAAACAGAGAGAGACAGACACAGACAGACACACACACAGAGACAGACAAACAGAGAGAGACAGACACAGACAGACAGACAGACACACACACAGAGACAGACAGAGAGAAACAGAGAGACAGACACAGACAGACAGACAGACAGACAGACAGACACACACACACACACACACACAGGAAAGGCCAACTTGTTTGTGTAACTCTTAGCTTAGATTTAGAACATTCATTTTTTACATGTGTGTATTTATTCAGTGTGGTGGGGAGATGTGGATGGGTGCGTGTACACCATGACTCAAATATGGAGGTCAGAGGATAACTCAGGAGTTGTCTCTGACCTTACACAGTGTGGGACCCAGGGATCTAACGTACATCATCAGGCTCGGCACCAAGCCCTTCGACTGCTGAGTTATCTCAGTAGCCCCAACACTTGGACTGTTGAGCTTTATCAAACCGAATGTAAGGTTTTGGGGAGAGAGATTCTTCCAAGGATATTCTCTTCCAAATCACAGCAGCATCAGCTTTTCTGACCAGATGAAAATCCGAGAAAGCTTACGAGCAACCACTTAAGCTGCTGGGGGAGGTATTTTAAGCCCAGCCATGATGCCAAAAGGAGGTGCCAAAGTCAAGGCTTTGGACAGGGCACAACGCATTACAAAGGATGAAATTTTAAAGGGACGTCAATAATCAATTCCTGGTTTCGGTTTACTTTTTTAAAAAAGAAAGCCAGCATATTTAGCAGCCCCGATGTTAAGACACATTGCGTGCTCTTGGATTATCTCTTGCCAAGGATTATCAGACGGAGACATTTTTCAGATACCTCAAAGCTGCTCTTGATTAGAAAGAACAAAGGACCCTTGTAGTTATATTGATGTGCCCTCAGTGACGTGCGAGTTCCTTACACCGCAGCTTCAGATTGTGATGGGTACTTCCAAGAAAAGCAAGGGCCATCAGCAATCACTCAGTAGCAGCTGGACCACTTCATGTCTCTTCTTACGCTAGCTGCGGGGAACGCTCACCGTGAGCAGAGAGAGCAAATGTCAGAGTAATATTCCCACAGAGCACTTAAGTTTCAAAAAAAAATAAAGAAGTAAATAACTTAATTTGTAAGCATAAAAGCCCCAGATTAACTGTAAAATATGACATAGCAAATGACCTGGAGCTGCTTAAATATGCACGTTGTGTTTTCCAGCAGGCTGAACCAGGAGAAGCAACTGAACATTCTCCCCCTCAAAGATAATCATGTTTATTGTTATCAGGTCAAAGATTCAGATTCCACACAGCAGCCTCTGAGTAAAGAACAGCTAGTCCTCTCAGGTCAGAGGGTCCAATAGGGAGCCCCCTCCAACACGCGGCATAATAGTCCTGAAATAAGAAGCAAACATGGAGTTTTCTTAATTTGCCCTGTTGGGTTCCTGTAATAAGTACTTAATGACTGTGGGCTCGAAGCAGCTCAGCAGACATCAACAAGACCATTTGCCAGATGATTTAGCAAACAAATTTCCGAGTGTCTCACATTTTTCGTTGAGTGCATAACATAGGAAAACATGCAGCAACTTCCCAGATAATAACGGCAGGGAGGGGTCACATACATTTAAAAAGAGCCGGGGAGACGGAGAATTTGAAAGTCTGGAGACCTCAGGCAGCTATGCCAAGTTTTCCAAAGGAATACTTAGCAGGTCCTGCTTGTTTTTCATTCCTCAGGAAAATTACATGAAATTGGATTACTGGAAAGGGATGGAGCACCTGAGTAGACCTGGGAAAGGAAGAACAAGCAGAAGCCACCACTTGTGTGAGCAATGACAACGGACATTCGGCAAGTTCTGAACAGGAAGAGTTTTCACTCATTATTTGTTGAATGGATGAATGGATGGATCCATGTCTAGGACATGGAGGGAAGAGAGACATCTCCATAAGACGTGCTGGCAAAATTCTCAGTAACTAGCAGGGGTTAGCAACAGGATGAGACATTTAACATTCACCACGGAATCCTTGTCTGGTGTCAGGATAGTAGGGCTTGGATGGCAATGCAAGAGGTAAGGTGATATGGAACCTGTAAGAAGCCGCCCTGGTTAATTCTCTTTCAGGGCTGGGTGGTCTTTGCAGTGCTTCAGAAGGGGCAGAGTCAGGGTGGTGTCATCTACCATTTAAGAGTCTAAGTCCTCCAGAGGCTCTGTGAGCAGAGCAATTGTCACTCAAAAGGAAAATAAAGCCTAGAGTAGAGTAGGTTTGGTCCTCAGTCTTCCTCATCGTTCTGGACACCAGAGCTCAGGAAACCATTTTGAAGCAGGCAGATAAGGAATCTCATCACTTGGTGTGCTTGTGAAATTGTACTCTGTTTTCTGAGGCATTCTACTTCTGGAGCATTCATGCACACCACTATTAAAACACAAGCAACCACTATTTTTATTAGTCTCTGTGTAAATTTAGCTGATTTTTTTTTCTCCCCATGTTAGATTCCTTTCCCAGTGAATTGTCTAAATTATTGAGTTTCTTTTAAGACTTTTGGCTAGCTTCATAGTAAAATTAAGTACCCAATGGCTGGAGAGAGGCAGTCTACATTTCAAATGTGAAGTGTGACTTCTCAGTATTAATTGTCAGTTCATTTAACTTTTCGATATTCTGCCAAATGCACTTGAACTCCACTCAAGTGTGCGAAGGCAGCTCCCTTCTGATTTGAGTTGAACACCCATGTCATGTCCACACCACAGAGATTCCCCAAGCTTCAAAGATAAAAATGGGAGTACGCATGGGAATGGCCCTTACCATGTGCGAGGAGGAGGGTCTGCAAATAAATACACACATAAGTAAGACTGTCCGTGGAGTTTCAACTTGAAAATGACGTGCCAAGGGCACAATGAACAAAACGAATGCTCCAGAGCGAGCCTGGCTGCCAGATGTAGCGTGGTGATTTGGGGGAGCCCAGGGGAGTCCCCATGAGGAGAATGGCTGGGTGTAAATCAGTCATAGAAATGCTCTGTTGCATCCAGAGACCCAAAGGAAATATATCCACGGCGAATGAAGAACAGGGTGCTAAGGCCTGGGACCAGTCGTGCTGAGAGAGGGGCGCCTAAGACGCACGTGGGAGACCTCATGCCAGAAGGAGAGGATGCTGGGAGCCGTGTGAAGACTTCCCTCAGTAGTAACACGCACAGCTGAGGTTAGCAATTCGATTATTTATTAATTAAAAGTAAGGGAGCTTTTTGCTTACATGAACTATTTCAGTTACAAGGAGCCAAACTAACCAAAGAAAGAAAGAAAGGAAGAGAGAGAGAGAGAGAGAGAGAGAGAGAGAGAGAGAGAAAGAAAGAAAGAGAGAGAAAGAAAGAAAGGAAGAAAGAACGAAAGAAAGGAAGGAAGGAAGGAAGGAAGAAAAGGAAAGAAAAGAAAAGAGAAAAGGAAAGAAAGAAATTTGCAAGGTTTCTGTGGTTTGGAGGAAGGTGTGAGCAGCAGGGTGGAAGAGGTTTCATTTGTTTGATTTCTTTGTTGGGTTGCTTTTTTGTGACAGGGTCTCCTGTAGCCCAGGCTAGCTTCATATGCTTTCTGTAGTCCAGAGTAGCCTTGAACTCCAGCTCCTCCTGCTTTGCCCTCTGCATGCTGGGATTACAGATGTATGTTATCATGCCTTGTCTACATAGTACTGGGCTGGGGAAATCAACCCGGGTCTCCTGCATGCTGGGCTAATTCTCTTCTAACTGAGCTCTATCGCCTGCTTTCCTAGTTGCTTTGTTTTAAGCCAAGGCCAATGTGTGCTTTTAGAGTTAGAGGCTTAAGTAGGAATTAAATTATCCAATAAGCATTAGAAAATTAGTTGCAAACTCCATTTTTACCTCAGATGGGTTATTTTAAATTCGGGACAGCCAAGGAGCACGAGCATGCACTCGAACCCGCTGGGACTCTGAATCAGCTGATCTACAGTGGCTGGAAACGAGTCACAATGCTTTCTGGGAAATGGGAAACAGTATAAACTCAGTTGACGTGAGCAACTTACGTACAGTTATTAAAAAAACCCCAAAATCTCTGACAGCAATGGCTCTAGGCATTCATACATATTTGCTCACGGAAAGATTACAGGTATATCTTTAATTGACCATAGAGATTTGCTTCATTTTGCTTTTAATTCTTTTAAATTGTGTTTTATTGCTGCTGCTTTTATTTTTATTTGCTTTTCTGAGACAGCGTTTTGTAGCCTAGATCTCCTCATGATGCCAAGGCTGTTTTCAAACTCATGATCCTTCTGCCTCAGAATGTGTGTGTGTGTGTGTGTGTGTGTGTGTGTGTGTGTGTGTGTGTGTGTGTGTGCACATGTGCTTGGATACACCCTCCTGTATGCTTAGATTACATACTTATGCTGCCACACCAAGCTTATTATTGCTTTCATTGACGATGTCGTAAGTGGATGGCGTAAGCATTATATAGAGGAAGATTTTTAGGATCATGAAATTGCATTATAAAATTCTCCTATTAGTGTGAAGGCTAAGAAAACAATACTGTGACTGGAAAAGCTATCCTGGGCTTACTATATCGAGTTATTGTGAAGACAGTAGTTTCTGTCTACAAGCCACAACCCCTCGGGATGGAAATTGCCCACAAGGGAAAGGACGCAACTGGAGGTCCCACCATCCCATCATCCCATCGCTGTGAGTTTCCCTGTGTGGTGGGGTGATTCCCGGGTGGCATGTCACGTGGTTCCCCGAGTGACCCCCCTGCAGGAGTGGCAGCGTCACAGGTGAATGTCTACACAATAGACAATAAAATAGACAAGGAAGCTGATCATTTATTTATCGTTCCTCCATTTTCAAGATGAGCTCATTAATAACTCCTTCCAAAGAGAAGTACTGTGTGAATTCATTTGCAGTAAATGTTTTCATGCACTTTCCCCAGACCCTTACAAAATTGGCTTTACAAATTCTGAAGCTATTCCAACTCTTTCATGAGCACGTCTTTCCATGCACGTCTCAGTCATCACGTGTAAGCACCAATCCGTATCCCACTCATTATGACTCTCATCCTGCCATGCTCGGATTCCTTCTTTCTTGTGACCATGAGGTCCAAAGTCCCATCAGGACGTTGATTCATCTCATCTTCGTGTCCGCTCTACCTGAGCAGTTACCCCGTCCTGTAGGTCTTCCGGTTTTAGTATCTCTCCCTTCTTTGCAATAGGATCAGCCCCAGAACACTTTGACATGCCTACTTTTGACACCAATGTCTTCAGAACTTCCTCAGCCTTATTAAAACAGGTTCTTGTTCTGTATGTAGCTCTAGTGAGCCCAGAAGGACAGGCAATATAAGAGTGTCCCTGATTGACACACTGCCTGATATTTGTTTCTAACCTAGAAGACCTTTTCTCCAAACATTGCTCCCTCTGGCTCCCAATGCCACTCTTAGGAGTGACTTCAGACCAACCCCCTGCTGCTTGATCCTGGAGCTTCTCCTGTCCTCAATCCTGTTCTTCCTACTGGACTCCTCCTTTCAGCTCTAAGGAATTTGCTTGTGACCCTTGCCCTCACATCCTATTTTGAATAAACATCTTTGTTTGACCTCGCTCCTCCCCCAACTCTGCACAGTTCTGGAATGTTTACCCGCCCCTTCTAGATCCTCTTCTGTCAAACAATATCCATCAAGCGTACGCCTCAGAAATGTCAATCGTAATTGAAAGTGTGTGCGTTTTCTCAACACAAACACTGAGATGACTCAATTCAGTTCCGTTGTTATCTCCACTTTGTTTTTCCTTAGATACTAAAGATACTGGGGGGTGTGGGGGGCGTTGAAACAAATGTAAATTTAAGAATGAGGTTCCAAAATGAGTTTCACAGTTTATGTCTTCTAATGCGCTTGTCCGCTTGAGTCTATGGTTTGCCTCTTCTAGGACTATAAAGAGAATTCTAGTTTCTAGACTTTTTGTTCTCCTCTGCCGGGTTCTGTTCGTATGGACTGGTCATTCCAGAGCCATCAACAGCACTGTGTGGATCTGAGATGCTGAGAAACGGTTTGCGGATTTAATCGTTCTCCATCCATCTGCCTGTGTGCTCCTAATCTCCCATGCCAGAAGTCAATCTTCTATAATCTGTGTTCTTCTTTATAGGGTGAGCATAGAGAACCAAGAAAGGGAGCATCTTTCTGTGGAGAGTAACTTAGCCAAGGACACGCTGCTCTGTCTTTATGATGAAATACATATTTCCCATTAAAAGGCAAATCTGTCATTTTAAAAGGTTGAATTGAATGTACTTTAAAAATAATTCCAGCTGGTTAAATTGAGAGCGTTGAGGAGGAAAAAAAAAAAAAAAAGCTCAGTACGAATGCTCTCTTGGTCTGTAGTATTTCCATTTTCCTGAAGTGTGAATTGGATACATTTTCCTCTGCTTTAAGCCCTTTATTCACAGTTTTTTATTCTAAGTTACTGGAATAAGTTTTAAAGATGAACTGGGTTCAATAACGCAATGTCTGATGCTTCACATTTCTGTTTTACTGTTATTTTTAGCAAGTTTAAAAAGGGCCCGTTTGAACTGGTCCTGTTTCTGTAACTATGCAAGAAACAGGTCTCTTTAGTCCTCTGTACATCAGACACCATTTGTAGACTCTGAAATAACTCTGTCTTTGAAACCACTGTTTATTTGATACATTTTTAAAAATAAATTAAAAAAATAAATTATAGCCTGGTAAAAATAAGAGCCAAGTCTAATTTAAACTGTGAAGTGACATTCTATAAAAGCCACCTAGCTTTCCAATTTATAGATACATTCAATTTAAAATACTTACATAAATTCAAGATATGTATATAATCTCAATTCATGTCATATAATACATATATTTAATTGAAATATATTTGGATAAATTGTAAAAATATACATCCAGTGACTTGAGATTGGATGTGGGGTTTTATATTAATGAAAACCTTGGAGAAATAATTTTTCCAATGAGCTAAATAGGAACACAAATTCACTCTCCATCATTTGAGTTTTGGATCAATTCTTTATTGTCTATGCCTGTTTAATTTTTCTTGGTCTCCACCAATCTTGGTATTGAGGGATGGAATACAATACATGTCTCTGTGCAGTCTCTGTCACCAACTTGTACTCGTAACCCTGGTAAGTCCTTGGTTATGATGACATTTGCAGTAGTTAACGTCTTCAGCTGTACCGCAACACTGTCTAACTTTACTCACTTTCTTTTCAGTCCAAAACTTAATAGCATACACTTTGGACTGGTTTATAAAATGAGAAAAAGTAGGTTATATCATTGTAGTATCTTAATTTACAGGCAAAGAAGTCCAGTGTTTGTGTGTGCGCAAGCTCACACTCCGGCATACACACGTGTGTGTGTGTGTGTGTGTGTGTGTGTGTGTGTGTGTGTGTGTGTGTGTAAACCAATGGAAGATGTTAGGTAGGTGTCCTCCCTGTCACTGCATTTGATTCTCTTGGCAAAAGGTCTGTGACTGAATCTGGAGCTGGGCCGGAAGCCAGCAAGCCCCACTGATCCCCCTTATGTCCTTGGTCCACTTCTGTCCGGAAACCGATGCGGAGGCTAACAGGATATGCCAATGTGCCCCCGGCTCCTTCGTGAGGACAAACCCTCAGACTTTGTGCTTGCACAGCACACGTTCTTATTGGTTGAGCCCATCTACTCAGTGCCCGCAGGACTTTTGGTGGATTTCTTTTCATTTTTATTTATGCCTGCGGCAATTTTTCCCATCAACCCCCTTTCTTGGTTTCCACTGTACCTTCATTTCATATCTCGGAACACAGTTCGCATTTCTCTCCTGTTAAACATTTGCTACTATTTTTCTTCCCTCGCTCAGTCTATCCCTGTTGTGCTTGCCTCCAAGAAGTCTGACTCAGAGAAGAATGAGTGCCTGCATCCGGCAGTTTGCCAATAGGACAAAGAAAGGCAACTGGTTTCTTGCTTCTATTGCTCTCACCTGTTCCCATCGCCACTGATCAAGCCTGACAGCCTTGTTCTTAAGTGCCTCCCACCCAAATCCACCTACATTGTGACATTGGTCTCTTTCTTGGCGAAGCAAGAGGGTATCAGGAAGCATCCACAGTTGCATCCAATCCCGGAAAGGGTTGGTTGGATCCTCAAGTCAATCCAGAGGCCCACAGCTGGACCTCCCTGCTCTGATACCTAGAGCAGCCTCTATCCCCTTGTGTTAGTTCACACATTATTTCCTGTTCTTTCCTGCTGAAGTACCGAAGAGATTTGTTTCCCTCAGGGTTTCACAACCAAGGCACCCAATACCCACTAAACTGTTGGGGGCTGATCATCTAAACCATCTGTGCAGGGAAGGAAGTTTACTAAGCCAAGGGAATCTTGGGTGGATAGAAAGCACAGAGAAGATGTTGTGAAACAGGGAACCATCCTGAGGTTAGAAGCCTGCTCCAAACCATCCCACTGACATTTCATCCTGAAGGATGGACGGTTGGAGATCACAGACCGACACTTGGGTGACTATCTGAAAGGACACTCTGGATTATGTATGACTGGGTTGCTGCTTTAAATCTGTTAGACTAAATAATTAAGGTGAAGTTATTATCGCTGTGTAAACCATTTACATGCAAAAGATTCTTGCTCTTACAGTATGGTCCCCATTCTGGGCCCTTCATTCAGTTTTTCCTTTTGTATTATTGAGTTGCAGCTTGTTGTTTCCCTATGCAATATCATGGTGGGATAATTATTTATTGAGTATTTATTAAGTAATTAAAGCAGTGGTTTGGAAACTTTTCTTTATCCTCTGAATAATGTCCTCTGTGGTAAATGAACTCTTGGGGAGGAATAAAGTCGATCCGGTTTTGTTAAATGGGAGGACAGATCTCAGAACATAGCAGGAAGTCTCCCATTCCAGAATCCTGCATGGCCAGGGTGAATCATGGCACAGTTTACGACCCACTGCTTAGAGACAATATATTCAATCAGAAGAATATCAGTGCTTACTAGTGACTAATTGTCATTAGTCCTGGTGTGAGTCATTTACTTAGAAAGGATGGAAATATCCACCTAATTGTCCTCTTAAAAGATTTGTGAAGAAGCACCGTGACAGGAGAGCTTACCAAGAGAACAGGAAGAAGAGTCTCGGATGAAGTCATGGTAGTTAGAGCCAGAAAACAGCTAGAAGGATTTTGTATTGAGATATATGGGTTCTAAGGGCCACAGCTTACTCGGAATGAAGAGAGTACAGTGAACCTAGAGAGGGTGACACAGAAATAAATATTTAGGGACTCGAGGAATATAAAGTCCCTTTTCTTCTGAAAAGCTAATCAAAACCGATGTGGGACATTTTGTGAGCAGAGAGACAGCATACAGCTGGCGAGTGTTGTGGCAACCTGATACAGACTAGAGTCATTTGGGAAGGAAGAGCTTCTACTGAGCAAATGCCCCCATCAGCCTCGCTTGTGGGCAAGCCCTGTGGTGCATTTTCCTAATTTATGATTGATGTAGGAAGACCTGCTCCACTGTGGGTGGTGTCACCCTGGGCAGGTGGTCCATGATTGTTTAAAAAAGCCTGGTTCAGCAAGCCAGGAAGAGTGAGTCAATAAATAGCATTATTTTGTGGCCTCTGCATCCCTTCCTGCCCTGAGTTCCTTCGGTGGCGGTGACGGATTATGACTTGAGAGTTGTAAGCTGGAATAAACCTGTTCCTTCCCAAGTTGCTTTTGTCCTTGGTGTTTTATCACAGCAATAAAAACCCTGACTAGGGCAGTACAGAGATGTCAACCTAACAAGGAACTACTGCTTTTAAAATGCCATGCTATGGTCTTCTCAGATGTCTGAGAGATTATATGGGAGGGAGGGGCTAAAGAGGAAAGCAACTATTCTTGAATAAAATTTTCTAAAAGTAACACAGTTGTTCAGACGGAGTTCTAGGAGGCTGAGCAGAACCACTCACAGGTATGCTGTTCTTTGTCCACAATCAACCCAAGTCACAATCAACCCTGACTCATCACGACTCCAACCAGACAAGATGATGCCAGTGACCACAGATATAAGGAAAACCCTAAAACTAAATACCAGCCACAGAGAATAACTGGTTATCAAGACATGTAATCCCACACTTATTTTCTGGATGACCCACTTGCTGCCCAGTTCTTCACAAGCCATCTGAGTTCAGGATCAAGTTAAGCAGACAGCAGATGATCTTCGAGAACTCTACACATACTGCCTACAGCAGTTGGAGGGAACCCCTCCTCATAAGGATGGCATAAGAGCATGCTTTGGTTAGCATCATCCAGGGACAATGATGAGGACCTTCCAAGCAGAGAGACAGTCAGGGAAAGAGCTCAGAGATGAGAGCTGGCTGTGCAGCAACATCTGAGATAGGTTCTCTTTCTAGGGTAGTTAATCTTGGCCCCGAAAATAAGTTGCCAGAAGGGTTATTGATTTCAAAGCTACAGGCTACTTCCAGGACTTGAAGTCTAGCCAGAGCTCTGGGGTAGGATTTTAAGGTTAGAGGGTTGTTTGTCTGTTTGTTTTCTGACTATATAATGGCACACCATTATTTCCCTCATAAATAGTAATAATTAGAGATTGGAGTTAAGTGAATTAACATTTATAACAAATACAAATCTTGTGGTTTTGGCACTTGAATTTCTTTTAAAATTCTTTACATATCATATCGACAAATTAATTAAGGGCATGATTAGTAATTAACAATCAGAGACTAGTGATGCTGTATTTGTACTACTTACTATTTCAAGAATTTAAGGGGAGAACATAGTGTCATGTGCTAAACAAAGCAGATAAGAAAAGATCATATTGAGTGGGCAAGGCAGACCCAGAAAGACAAATGGCCTGTGTTCTCCCTCTCCTGAAGTCCCAATTCCAAGTCTTCAGGTGTGACTATACAACCTTGAGAAAGAGCAGAAACCAGAAAAGGAAAAAGGGACCACGGAGGGTGGAGAACAAGTACAGTAAAGGCAATTTAAGGGGGGGGGGATAAGAAAAACTGAGCTGGGGGAACTTTTATTAAAGAGGAGAAAGTGAGGAAAATACCAAAGGAGAAGGGGATGTACAGTAACAGTAAAGGTGTCTGAAAAAGTCATAAGAAATCATTGTCTCTTTACTCAGACACACACACATCTGTGTATGCACATATAGTTTAAAATATTGCCCTATATTTACTTCAATGGGCCAGGTTGACCAGTTGTTTCTTTATTTCCCTCTCCTCTACTAAGCTAGGGTTTATTGCAGAGCCATTTACACAGACCCACATCCCGGGTGCCAGGTGACCAGTTGACAGTCACTACCCTTCAGAAAAGACATGCAGAGTAATGAGTGGGACATGCACTTTTCTCAGGTCCTTCTTGACAAAAGAAACACCCTGAGAGGCAGAAATATCATAAGACAGGCCCATCATTGATGGCTCGTCCTGATTCCTTCAAAAATAGAAAAGAAAGAACAAGCTATCCTCTGCAGCAGAAGTGTAAGAGTTATACACAGGAACTTTGAGTTTGTGTGTGTTTGAGACTGTGTGGAACACTTGTTTTCTTTTCACTGCCTCCAATGATCATTAGAGTCAAAAGTGACCCCAAATATCATGTCTGAATGCTCTCACAGAAAGATAAACTCCATCATGACGCCAACAATAACAACGCTAAAACTTTTAGAAAACACACACACACTCACATACAGACACACACACACACACACACACACACACACACACACACACATGATCAGTCTAACCTTTAAAGGTCACTCAGGAACTAAAAATCTTTATTTGAATTCATTATGAAATCAATGAACCCTTTGCCTAAGATTCATGTAATCATAAATAACATAGAAGACCACAAGGAGAAAAAAATATCAACGTTTCCCATAAATCTTTCATAACTTCTGATGCGTCATGCTTCACTCTCCAGTAGCTAGTTATGTTTCCCCCACCCAGGACAGACTATTGCACCTCTGCACAGTACTGAGGCTGGCTGCCTGGCACACTGCCCACCTTTATGAGTTAAAAAAGGCTCATATAATCTGACTTTTGATATTTTGGTTCATCGTTTGTTTGTTTGTTTTTTCAGAATGTCTGTATCTTTGCCAAAGAATTCATATTGAGTCCCAATCCTCTTCGTAACAAGCACTGAGGAAGAAGTTATAGGTAAAATTTAAAACAAAAACAAAACATTTTTGATGGAAGATTTTTTTCCTCTCCCTTCAAAGGTCTTCGGAGTTTTAGTTTGCAGAATATATTCTGGGAATTCCACAAATTCCATCAGAATAAATACTCAGGGTGTGCCAAAGCCCATGCGTTGGCCCACATTAGCATGAGCGCCACAGCAGTTCTCAGCAGTATTTGGCTTAGCTACCAATCAGGAGGACTACTTAACAATTCTGCTCAGAAAGAAGGAGGACAAAAAGCTGCTCGGATCAAGGGTACCGTTTGATTTGCCTGTACTAATAAGTGCCATAAATTATTTAAGGGACTTCAAAGTCTTGAAACTGGTGAAGTACACCAGGGCAAAAGTAGAATTTGTTTGTTTATTATCAATTATTTACAGAGTATGTTTTACAACATCAGACGTGTGGAAAAGGCATAATCCTGAGGAATGGTGTCCAATAAAAAGTATATTATGCTAATTCTGGGAGAGCTTAACGGAGACCATCGGCTTTCGGAGGCCATTTGGTGTAGTAGGTTATGAATGTTTCAATAACAATCTCAATAATACTGAACTCTAAAATGCTTTCTGAAACACACGTATCTATTTATAATCTCTGGGAAAGTGAGATGCCAGGCACACACAGTTCCTGTGTAACTATGATAGAAAGATGGTAGACTAATCAAACAGTGACCCTGAAACAAAATGCCACACTAGCTGTGATAATGAAATATTTGTAACACAATAGAAGAACCAAATCTACGTTCACCCAAATAAGTCAGCCACAGAATCAAAAACAAAACTCACACACACACACATACACACACACACACACACACACACACACACACACACACACACACACACACTGAGGCAAGAACAAAAGGAAAAGCAAAACAAAACAAACAAAAAGCCAACACGTCAATCTTTTTAATCAAGCCAGCACTTCGAATCTAATGTAGTAATTATAGATGAAGCTGTTCCTCAGAGGGAGAGTCACACCCTTGGGGTGAGTGGAGGATAGGCCCAGATGCCATTGTTTTGTGTGTGTGTGTGTGTGTGTGTGTGTGTGTGTGCGCGTGCGCCTCCGGTCAAATGTGGTAAAGTTCACACTTTTAACCAGTGTTGTTTGTAACAGATTGAATGAAACAGTTCTACAAAAGAATCAATACATGTAAAGACTGGAAAGAAACGAGAGAGGCTCGTAGACCTGTACCTATTGTCTGGGGGAATTAGATGTCAGTTTGAGTATTATAACTCTGAAAAAGGTTTCCAAGTTTTAATTTACTAGAACATATAATGGGCAAAGGAGAGGCTGGGAAACACAGTCAGTCTGAATACATTATTTAACAAACACTTTAATGAGCGTTACACACATTTTTATCCTGACATAGTCTTCCCATTCATTTACGTTTTCAGAATCCTGTTAATCAATGAAACGCATTTCTTTTTCCTAAAATGGTCTCTTCTTAGTTTTCTTAAATTCCAAACCCATGATGGAATGCTTCACGCCAAATAAGACACTCATGGGCACACACAATGCTTACCTTAAAGTCACGATGAAAGACGGCCCTGGAAACCCTCTTGCTAAAATTCAATAAGCAAACGAAACAGGAGAACGATAGGCGGATTAGGTGAGCAATTACCGGTTCAGTGCACAGGCCTAAATAGAACAAGATTGCACAAGAATTCACGTGCAGTCTTTAGTTTGCCAGCCACAGAGAGAAGTTTAAGGAAGCTTTGTGTTTGGGATACAGAAGAGAGATCCAGGGCCTTTTTATTTATTTACTTATTTTTTACCTAAATCCATAGACTTAACTGTGCTTAACTCACAAAGCATTTGCTCAGCCCGTATACACACACCAGATGCAATTTAGATAGGCCGCATCCCCCATACTTATCTTGGGAGAGGAGAAAACATTCCATTAATCAAAAACTAATGCATAGGTACCCTTGGGAACAAATAGAAACCACACTGCCAAGTGAGAATTAGTGCTTTCTGGGAAACATGAAAGAATGGCAGGTCAGAAAACTAGACCGAGTATCTCAATAACAATGAACAAGTTGCAGGTCAAGACTGTTGGACTCGCTGAGGACTGACTTGGGCTGCATGACAGTTAATAGTGAGCAACACACGGCATACTGCAGTAAACAGCCCTACCTCAGAGTCCATGGGGGCGGGGATCTGACTTCCAGCTCATAGATCAGTCCACTCCCCCCACCCGCACCCCCCTCCCATGTAATCAAGTGCCCATTCATAAACTAGAAAAGGCAGCAGGAGGGCCAAGGATAGGACTTTTCTTCCAAAGGTTTGCAGTCAACAAAGTATTTTCAAGTACTCTATGGCATGATTTTTTTAAAGACATGGTTTAAGTAAAGAAAAAAGAAGAGAGAGGAGAAGAGAGGAGAGGGGAGGGGAGGAGAGGGGAGGGGAGAGGAGAGGAGAGGAGAGGAGAAGAGAGGACAGGAGAGGACAGGAGAGAGAGAGAGGAAAGAGAGAGGAGAGGAGAGGAGAGGACAGGAGAGGACAGGAGAGGACAGGAGAGAGAGAGAGGAAAGAGAGAGGAGAGAGAGGAGAGGAGAGGAGAGGAGAGGAGAGGACAGGAGAGGAGAGGAGAGGACAGGAGAGAGAGAGGAAAGAGAGAGGAGAGAGAGGAGAGGAGAGGAGAGGAGAGGACAGGAGAGGACAGGAGAGGACAGGAGAGGACAGGAGAGGACAGGAGAGGACAGGAGAGGACAGGAGAGAGAGAGAGGAAAGAGAGAGGACAGGAGAGGAGAGGAGAGGAGAGGAGAGGACAGGAGAGGACAGGAGAGGACAGGAGAGGACAGGAGAGGACAGGAGAGAGAGAGAGGAAAGAGAGAGGAGAGAGAGGAGAGGAGAGGAGAGGAGAGGACAGGAGAGGAGAGGAGAGGACAGGAGAGGACAGGAGAGGACAGGAGAGGACAGGAGAGGACAGGAGAGAGAGAAAGGAAAGAGAGAGGAGAGAGGAGAGGAGAGGAGAGGAGAGGAGGGAAGGGAAGGGAAGGGAAGGGAAGGGAAGGGAAGGGAAGGGAAGGGAAGGGAAGGGAAGGGAAGGGAAGGGAAGGGAAGGGAAGGGAAGGGAAGGGAAGGCCTTGTAAAGATGCAGAGCAGCAATTCTACTTCACAGAGCTCTAGCTACCTGGGTTCTGTCGTAACTAGTCAACGCTAACACAGCCACACCAACAGCCATGGACAAGATGTAAACAAGTGGGCATGGCAGTGAGCCAATACAGCTATTTACAGATGCAAAGTTGAACTTCATATCATTTTCCTCTGCCCTCTAATGCTATCCTTGTAATTTCTCCGCTCATCATTCATGAGGCTGAAAATCATCCTGTAGCACGCAAGCCATGTGAAAACAGGTGGTGGGTCTGCAGACTCTTCATCTAAAGCAATGATTATGTAATACATACCAGAATGATGTATTGGTCCCTACAACTAAAACAATCAAAAGCCACGACTAATCAGGGTTGCAAGAGTGGATTAGCCATAGTTCCTCGTCTAAAATGCAGTTGAAATTCAGTTGAAGACGACACAATTAAGTCCAGCTGCAATAAAGAAATGAAATCCTAACGCGAAAGCAGCTCCTGCTCACAGTCAAGTTCCTGGCACTGGGTGACAGTGCACAGGATAAAATGCAAGCCAGGAGGCAGGGCACCCTCGCTGGTGTCAACAGAGCTATGACGCATTTGTAGATAAATGTGATAAAATGGAAACTGAGTAAGCTCCGCCTGAAAAACCCAGACTTTTAACATCCAAAAGGAAAAGCATCAGTTGCCAATCAAACTAGCTGCAAGTGTTCAGCCGGTGAGATGCACTACCCCAATGTAAGGACAGGGAAAGAGCCCTTCTGTCGGGGTGGATGTTCCACTGTGACATCTTAACTAACCGAGGACTCCTCTGAGATCATCTGGCGATCACAGATGTGCACTTAACTGGAAATATCGAGGGAAAAAGGAAATTAAGTAGGAGAACGGGCTTGAAATAGGCAAAGGAGGGATGAAGAGGTGTCTCAGAGAACACTGGCTGCTCTCCCAGAAGACCAGGGTTCAAATCCCAGCATCCATAGTTGGTGGCTCACACCTGCTTGTAACTCGAGGTGCAGGGCAACTGATGCCCTCTGGGGTCTGAGGCCACCTGGACACACGTGATATTGATAAACTCACATAAGCATATACACACAGAGACAGAGATAAAAGGGATTATCAAAGACAGAAAATGCAAAGGCGTGGGAAGGAAACGTTTTCTGGGAGCCAAGAGGATCCTCAAAATTAGTTCACGTGAAGAGCTGGTGGCAGACAGAAAACCAGGGTGGCTTCCTATGGAGGAAGGCTGTGGACAGTTACCTGGGAAATGGACTCAATCGTTATGCAAATGAAGGCCCCAACTTTCAAGCACTTATTATACAAATGAGACACCAGTCAAGCTGAAACACTCCTTTATCATCTAAATTCAACAGTGCGCTAATCACAAAATGAAATTCTTTCCATAGAATAACGTTAACTCCTAAAGTCCTTCTGCCGTGTCACGCGGTGCTAAAGCTCTGGCTAGAGTGTGAGGGTGGGGATCTGTGATTCGTAGAGTAAGATTCAGCAGAGAGGAAGTGCACAGTAGACAGGTAAGTAGCTTTACACCTCATCTATCGGGCGAGTGAAAATAAAACGTGATCTCGAAATTCAAGAGGCCATAGTAAAAGCATCCTTTCTCCATTCTGACACAAAGATTTGAGACACTTAAATGCCCCCATTTGTGTGTGTGTGTGTGTGTGTGTGTGTGTGTGTGTGTGTGTGTGTGTGTGTGTGTCTCGTATGGGCAAATGTGGCCTTTTAGCAATTAGAAATCACCCTTAATTTTATTAAGTGAGAACATAGTTAAGACCTACACAGTACAAGAGAGGGGGAATTTGAAAACAATCCTGACATTAAACTTGACCCCTTCAGGCACATTCAGTTCTCAAGTATCTCATCAGAGTGTAGTTATAAATGGATTATTGGCTTCGGTTACTTGCATTTACACGTGGTCACAGCCTTGTGCTATTAGGAATCACATGAAACAAAGTACTCAGGGAACGGCCAATTATAGCTCCCCGAAGGAAGGGCCAGGAATCCTGTGCATGCACAGGTGCTGTCAGAGCGACCTCGGGGACAAGGACAAGGTGCCTCTAAGAGCACTGCATACTGTCAGATACTATCTGCTGGTGTGTGGACACTGGTTTCTCTAGCTGTCTTAATTACACATATGCTCAGAGCCACACCAGAAATCCTTGCGCAAACTCTCTCCATCCGAGTCAACAAATTCTGGGTGTATTTGTTGAGCCTTTTCTATCCTATCAGAATTTAATATCCAGTGGCAAAAAAAAAGCCTGAGAATGAGGTAATGATTTTTAATTTCCTTTAAACTTTCAGAAAAACATTAATTTATCTATCTATCGATCTATCTATCATCTATCAATCATCTCTACTTATCTTAATATATATTAAAATGAGAATATATATATATATATATAAAGTCGAGAAACAAGAAATATATATATATATATGTGTGTGTACACACACACATTAATTAAGGTGAGGAAAAAAAGCAATGGGAAACAAGACAGGATGTGTGTTAACCTTCTGATTTCATTTGTCATTTGACCATTTCTTTCCTACAGGAAAACAGAATGGTCCTCAGAATGCTAAGGATCCAAAAAGCAACACAAAGCACAAAAGCAACTTAATGGTGAAATCCACAACACTCTACTTGTAAAGACGAGGATGCCTGCCGAACACACTCAACATGTTTGGTTCTAAGGATTAAGAAAATTCTGTACAGAAAGGACCTTAGATGAACTCAGTTCTCAGCCTGGCCTCTCCTGTGGGCCAGCCATGGGTAAGGAATATGAGCACAGTCATGAAGGCAGGCTGACTAGTCATGCACACACACACACATGCACGCATGCCCCCACACACGCGCACACGCACACACGCACACACACACATGCACACATGCACACAGACACACACACAGGCTTTCTGATTTATGAGCGTGACTAATCATGCGTCTTCAAACACTGCCGTCTACGCTCTCTTGGAAGTGTTCCAGACCACCAACTTTTGAGATGTGCAGTGGGGAAGGGAAACCATGCTCACCCAGAATGTGCCTGGAAATGCCTCAGGGATGAACCCAGACTATGTGCTCTCAGAATCATCCTTCTCATCTCAAGGTCATGTGCTGGACACTGTCCACCTCTCTTTCCCAATAGGGTTTTCCCTTCACCTTTTGACCATCTCAAGCGCACACACGTCTAAACGAGTGTTCTGACTGTGCTATTCTTTTCTGAGCGTAGCACTGAGAGTTAGTCTCCCCATTAGAAGCCTTTGTTCCACATTGAACATTGCTTGTACAAAATGACAATGTAAATCACTAATGTGCTGGTGACATGCAAGCTATCAGACCCACTTAATCCAGAAAAATCTCCCTGGGTTAGAGTTTCAGTCTCCCAGCACAAGCACGAAGCCCACCAAGAACTGCACATCAAAGTCACCTGTTACACTCTATCAGCGAGAGACAAAACAGAGAGTGCAGGCTGCTTCACTGTAAATGCTGGTGTATATAAAACATTCTTTAGATACTTTCCTCCACTTTGTGTTAGAGCTTTTACTTAAAAGCATGCTTTCCTGTGTGAGCATCTAATATGATCACTGCTTCATTATAGAAGGCAACTTCTTTTGCACTTAAAGATGTTTTATTAACTTAAGACTTTATAGACAACAAGACGTGTCAGCTCTTGACAAGTACCCTATTGTACGTCAAAGAAAGAGATGGCCATCAAAGAACATCCATAGGAAGTTTGCTTCAAAATGGCAAGCTAGTGACTGGGCCAGAAACTGCCCCTGCTTTACTTAAGGAGGCAACTTTTTACAGATTGTTGAGTAGAAGTTAGAGGGGTGACAGGGGATCAGGGAAAGATGGGGAGGTGATTGGCTAAAATGCTCAAAGAATTAAAATTATTGCAGGATATGTGACTTAAGCTGGTGCTTAAAATTAGCCCAGCACTTTGAGACGGCTGACAGAAAAGACTTGAGTCCATTAGGAGGTCACCATTGCCTATCTACAGCACTCAGCAGGGTCAGGTGCCTGAGAGGAGACTCCAGGCATCAGAGGACTCCTGTTTGTCATATCAGGCTTTTCTATCCCCAGTGACTTAGTTACCACACCTTGACCACCTGACACAGTCAAATCATTGGCCTTGACTTTTTTTTGCAGTGGGGAGGGGTAATATTTTATGCCATTTATCCTTTATGAGATTACTGAATAATATTTCATGGAATGAAATAGCTCACGCATAATCAACTCAATTCAAAATATTGACTTTGAGCTGGGAAGATGGCTCAGTGATTATCTGAGTTCAACCCCTAGAACCAAGGTTTTAAAAAAGCCAGGTATGGTGGTACACACTTAGCATCCGGGCACTAATGAGGCAGAGAGAATTGGATGCCTGGGCCTGTCTGTCTAGCTCAATTGGTGAGCTCCAGGCCAGTGAGGGATTTTTGTTGCTTAGAGGGTGGCTATGGTCCTGAGGATGACACCCAAGGAAGACACACTGAGGGTGACATCTCTGGTCTCCCTACGCAGGCAAGCACACATGTATACCTATACACCACATGTGAACACACACACACACACACACACACACACACACACACACTCACTCACTATCAACTTCAAGCTGCACTTGGCAACACGTAAACGCAGCTCCCTTCTAACAGCTTACAAATCTCCTTTTGGTGATCAAAGTCATAAAGTACTTATTGTAATGCCATGCAGAATAAAACAGATGCTGTGTATAACATATAGTTTTACATATGATACGGGCTTACATTTGCCGGAAACTTCTTTTATTCCCCCCAGATTATTGAGAGTTTCAGAATTATGTATGAAAATGAACTTCCAGGGTGAAATACGTAAGCATGGTCTTACCACACACACACAACGACTAGGAAACTTGAACTCAATCTGTGGTGCTTCATCTCTGGTACTGTTTCCCATACATTGTTGTTAACATACCACAAGCTGTAGACACTTAAAAATACTGTTTAATTTTCTTTAATCCATTTCGTTTTATGGATCTAAAATGGCCATCAGACAATAATACAGCAGTTTCCATAAGGAATAAATTGTTACAGCTTGACAAAAACCTCTTTTTATGCTAGAAGAGGGAAATATAAAAATGTCTTTCTCATATAATTATATTAAAAAATGTGTTAGTCTGTTCTCTCATATTACAGCTGTTAGAATGTTTTTTAAAGCCACCGACTTAAGAGCCTCTGGTTCCTTCCTCACTTTTTTCCTAATTAATTTCTGTTCAAGCAAAGAATTCTTTCCTTTTATGGCTCCTGCATTCTGAGCAGCGCCTTCATAAAATGAGGGAGCCCATTTCTGAGCACTACGCATCAAAAAGTAAATAAATAAAACGCAGGAGGGCGGCAGGGGCATTTTTAAGAAGGGAACTTTTGCATTAGCTGTGTGGTCTTCGTTAGAGGAGAGCTGGCAAATACTTCTGCCCGCCTGCACAACGGTGCAGACATGTGAAAGGATTACCTTTGAAAGACATCACCAGCTTCGCCGCAGTAGTGATCTGCAGAAGCATCTGCCACTAAGAAATAACGCGACCGACCAGTTCTGCCACTAGTCTTGCACTGACTTATAATTAGGCGATAAGTGTGTTGAAAGCCGGCATGAATTTTGAATGCGCTTTTCTTCAAGGGGCCCACGCGTGTATTTTCCTCACATTAAGATTTTGTTTCTCTTTGAGATATCAAGAATTAATGAGATTGCCTTATGGCCTCCGCACAGTTTCTGGGCCTTTATTTTAATCTCTTTTTATTTGTATGCTTTGACTAGTTGCTTTTCTTTTCAAAGAACAAGAAAGGAAACTCCGCTTAATTAAATAATATAACCAAACAACCTTTCTTTTTACACTAGATCTGCTTCACTGTTTAAAAAAAATCAGGGAAAGCACAAACTCAACTAGTCGCATTTATTAAAGATCTGGAACAGAGACAACATCTCTGCCAACACTCCCACCTCTACCCTCACGCCAGCTGCCTGGATGCTTCCCGATCTAAAGAGGAACGATGTCTCACACGAATCGTTCAACGAGGTAGAATTCTATATAGACACATGTAGTCTGCATGAGATATGCTACTGTTTATCCAACCCGGGGTATCCAAGCGGATGAGCTTCTAAATCAGGAGACAAACGCAGTGACCAATGTCACTCAGTCAACGGTTGGGACCCATTTATCACGAGGACAGACACAGCTCGGAGGCACTTCCCGTTGACTAACAGTGATGGAGGCAGAGGTCCTAGTGACATCACCTTCAGCAACTAAATATAATTCTCTGTCACTAAACACACGCACCCACTGTTCCGCAAGATGAATCCAACAGCATTGGCATATGCCTGTTAGAAGCCACTGTTGAAATGGGATAGTGACAATAATGAATAAGATGCACACACATTTTAAAAATAAATTATGTACTTTTCATCCAAAGAGTTTCAATTCCTTCTTTCAAACCCAATAACTTTCCCTACCTACTTTGTCAAGAATAAATAGTGATAAAAGTTAAGAATAAATGTTTCATCTCCAGTGGATCAACTTTGTACACACACACACACACACACACACACACACACACACACACACACAGAGGCACACATGCACAGACACACATGGACATGCACACACAGAGTGAGACACATGGATACACACTCACATGGGTGTGCACACACATGAAAGAAATCAGAGACACGAACCCAATACTTTAATACTTGAGGTCAAAAACACTATTTAACACAGAGGGGATTTTTTTTACTTTTAATTAATTGCATAATTTTCCCATTTCAGCATATATAGATGAAAGCCAACTATAAGCTTACAGCATACTCCAAGTAAGAATCCATTACTTTAATTATCTTACAATGAGCAGGAAAATCTAACACATTGGTAAATGCAGCCCTCTTAGTAGAAAAGCAGGCTTTGTTTTCACAATAAGCCGGACACACTATAGCCAGAGTTTTGTATTTTCTAAATACAACTTGTATTTCATTTTGAATTACTTGTCCACATGGCAGAGTGTATGCACTGTAACAAGAGGTCAGGTTTCACTCTGTGAATCAATTCAATATGAGAAGCAGACATTTCCACAGAGAAAAGGAAATTGCCTTAAAGTCAGTTGGCATCATTTTGTCTCAGCCTCTTGCACTGAGTGGTGGGACCAAACGCGTACAGGGCTCTGGGCTGTTCACTTTGCTTTGAAGACACAAGGCTTAAAGAGCTGTTAGAAAGGGTAATGGTGGGATTAGAACTGATGAGCCTGCTGTCTAGCGAGACTCCTCAGAAAGACTAACAAGATGGCAACGGCTAAAAGGTCTTTGTTGCCTAGGTAAGAATGGATTCTCTTATTTATTTCTTTTCCTTTCTAAGTTCTTTGCTCAAATACTGAACTTACAATGGGGAAAGCCCAAAATCCAGGGTGATTCACCCTACCTTTGATCACCTTCCTAAATCAGGCTAAATAGCAGATCGCTGTGAGCATATGAAAAATAACTCCGGCTTAGACAATGGTAAGCATTCAAAGGAAGCCGGCTTAGACTACAGGGCCATCACTTCAAACTTTGTTCAAGTGCTGACCGGAAGCCAGAGACAGTACTAAAGTTAATGGGACTGAGAAAATCGGTTACGTACCACAGACAACTCCTTAGATAAAGCAAAGGAAATGAGAGCATACCGAAGCCGATAGAACAAGCCTCCTTTAGACAGCTTCTGTCTTCCATCCAAAAGTCTGAATAAAATAGATGTTTTTCACATGACTGTGACAAAATAATTTTAGCTCAAGAAAGAAAATGAGACTCATCTTCCTGTTCAGACGGTCTCGCGTTCTCTCCGTGAGCGCTAACTAGCTGACTTTAATCTGCAGCTCATCGTAAACATACAGGCTGGGTTATGTGGAACCAGTAACAAAACGGACTTGGTTGTGTTCAGAGTGACAAGGTCTGGTTAGGTCCTGAAGTTCATTTAGTTTTTGAGCAACAGAGCAATGGGAAACCCACTTCATAAAAAGAACATAACCACCTATGTTTCTCCGTCTGCCTACGCCTACAGCATTCTCAAGTGAAGTTTCATTGTCCTTACATCAGAAACACTATAGCAATTTTTAGAGACTTTTCGGGAGGGGTTCCATATGATTTTATCTTGTTTCTACATCAAATGGTAAACTCTTTAAAGAAGGAAGCATCCCCTGTAAGTCTCCAGATGCCCAGAAAAGTGATTTGCATACTCAATAAAAGGAGTTGATTAACTTCTATCCCAGAAATTTTGGTCTTAGGACCTACTGGGAATGAACTTATAATAACCTTCCAGTGCAGCCTGCTTTTAAAAAAATCTTTGTTGCACAAAAATATTCTACTTGTCTAACCTAAAGCACTTTTGCTGTAATTTCAGACCAGTTCTTTTGATATTGAACTCCATCAGGTTCAGAAGTTCAGACCGCTGGTCAGCACTTTATGCAATCCATAAAACATTTATTTTAGAATAATAAAGCAGACAGAACTGCCGCTTCCTGTATCAAGATGAAAACATAACTACTGGGTCTATAAATATACATACATACATACATATACATATATATCAAGGAACATTTGAAGTTTTAATAAAGACTATGATTATAACTTGACTAAACTCAGGCATTTAAGGCTATTTAAAGGCTTGTCATTTATTCTGCACTAAAAGACCAAATAGAATAAGTAAGCGAAGAAATAAAAAAACATATAAAAATAATCTATATGGCATGAATGTATTAATAGGGGCCAGGGAAGATTTGCTGCTTTTTTCTGAAATACCTTCCCCAATCTCGGCAAGCTTCCACATGGCATAGTTCTGCATATAGTTCAGGACTCGGGACAAAATGAAAATGCTGATAAAAAAATGGACACATGTTATCTGCCCTCTCAGGATGGTGAACTTCGGCTGGAATAACTAGCAAAGAACGGAAGAGAATTGTCCCCCCAATCTGCTCCTTATCTTTCTGGGGGACTTCCCCTGAGCTCATGGCGGGAGAACTTATCGCTACCAAAGTGGCCCTTGGTTCTGCAACCGCATATTAATGGGCTGAAATCAAGGTCCTTTCCTGGAGGGAGCAGTGTGGACAAGGAACTCTATCTCCATCCTTCTGGCACACGAAATGCTTTCAGTAGCAGGTTGAAATGTTGTGATGTCTCCAGGCTGCATTCTGTGTTGGCGGCCTTTGAGATTTCCTGGAGAATTCTAGGAGAGTTTCCTCTAAAACGCGCTTCTAGTCTTCAGAAGCTTCATTTCATCCGTAGTTATCCACAGATTTATACCTTTTAAAAGTTGTTAATGTGATTTAAACTGTTCATGTAATATTCTCATGGAGTTGATGGATATTTCTTCTAGACAGAACAATGGACATGTTCTCCTCATTCGCTTTGAACCTACTTTACTATGTAACACAAAAGCAAATTAGCCGAACAGCTAGCTCAAATTCCACATTTTTAGTGCCACTGTGTTTTAAAATACATTCTGTTTGGTTTTGAGACAGAGTCTGGAACTCGCTCTGTAAACCAGGTTGGAGTCAAACTCAGAGATCCACTTGTCTCTGCCTCCTGAGTGCTGGGATTAAAGGTGTGCACCACCACCTCCTGGCAAAACAATCTCTTAAAGCAATATATATATGATATCTATATATATATCACATATATATATATGATATCTATAAAATCAAATAACAGAGAACTCCTTCTCCTTAGATTTTAGTTAGAAATCTGACTACACGATTGCTTTAAAAAAGAAATCAGTGAGTCCTTAATGTTAATAAAAATGTTTATATATGAAAACTCTTGAAACTACACTTTTTGATGAATTATGATTTCAGAATATACAAAGCTATCTTTGCAATAACTTGATTTTGTAGGGAAAATAATTACCGACTGGAAGTCAAATAAGGTTACCTGAATATATTAAGCTCTAGTCAGAAAGCTCGATTGACTGAAACCAAACAGCCAGTTAATCTATTGAGGAATGGAACCTAATCTTAAAATGCAATGCATCATGATCATATAGCTTTAACTTATTCTACTCTGCATCACACTTATTTGATTACCTTTTGAGTTCAATCTTTTTTTTCTAATTAGACTAATTTAATTACTACAGGAATCTGCATGCAAGGGTGGGAAAGGGTTTGTACCTGAGGTTTTCTGAGCTGATCATAACACAGTGCGGGTGACTTCCTTCGTAATACATCGGCTGTTTGTGGGCGGCATTTGTATCGTTATAAAAAGGAAGAACGTGCAACATGGCCAACAACCTGACTTTTTCCACACAAACAATCTTACCTCACTCTCTCAGCAATTCTGGCAGACTGGCATTTGACATGAGTGAAGACCAGGCTCATGATGCTCACCTGCGAGCACACATAGGTAAAAGGGGAGCCCGCCTAGTATCAGAACGCCTCCGCTCAGAGTCATGTCCTCAGCAAGTGTGATCGCTCCCGCCTTGAATCCAGCTCTTGGGAGCCTTCAGAGGAGAATCTAAAGTTCAAGGCCAACTCAGGGACATCAGAGACAAGAGAATCCTTGGGATGTGCCAGTCGGCCATCCTAGTATAGTTGAGGAGTTAGAGGCCAATACAAGATCCTGTCACTACATCTAAGGAATAGCGTACAATGTTTATCTGTGGTCTCCATATACACAGCTGTGCTCAGACATACACATGTGCATCTGCACACACATGATACGTGTACATTATTCAAATGCACGCCCACTAAAAAATTCAAGGCCAGAGACACTGTCTCAGAAAACAGAAGCTAAGCAAACAAACTCATAAATGCCTTAAAAACCCATACCTTAGTTGTCCAATCCATCCTGCTGCCATTGTAGAGATAATCTTCTGATAAATCAGTCTCCCGAAAGGATATATACAACATTCCTTACCTTCCCAAGGCAGCAAAACTCCCCTCTGGGATGATATTACTTGATGCTAACTACCTGCTGTCACATTGAGTGCCCTGACTTTACCCTCTGAAACTTCTTAGTTCTTCTCTTCACAAAGTACAAATGTTGACATTTAAAAGTTCAACTTTAGAAATAAGTGACCAAGAGATGGTATCATCTTAATGGAGAATTGTTAGTTCCCTAATTAACTGGAGCTCTACCAGTAGAGTTTATTTTTACGTTTTATTTATTTTTAAGCTTGTGTGTGTGTGTGTGTGTGTGTGTGTGTGTGTGTGTGTGTGTGTGTGTGTGTGTGTACTCATAGAGCCACTTGCCAAACCAACAGAGAGATTGCTGTAGAACTGGGTTCCCTATAAATGGCGTCAGACTCCAAATCCTGCTCTTTTCAGAAGCCGGTCTTCAGGTTTCTTCTCCTTACTGGTGGCTAACTTAGGAGGGTTTGGCCATCCAATGAGACAGGACAGTAGTTCCCAATAGCAGTCTTATGAGAAAATAAGTTCCATTCATTCATGAGGCGATTCCCTGGTTTCAGTCACTGAACAGTTTATACCCTGAGAACACACACATGTGCTCACAGCTTTGGTTTAGAGCCATCGAATTTGCTAACTATGAAATTCTTTCAAATAGGAACACAGATACGTAACTAATAAAAATTTTAAAACACGATATCCACTAGCTAGATCATGCAGCATCCACAATTTATTTTCCCTCTCCATGAAATGTTGCTGGTGACTGAACTATAATTTCACATTTAACCCCCTGTGATAGGAAACCCTTAGGAACATTCTTGTCCTCCTGTGAGTCATCCACACGTGAATGAAGTAAGTCTTAACCAAAGTGATTAACTGGTTCTGTTGAAATCTTCTAAACTGTTTTCCTTGTTAAATAAACGCTTACTACGGCATCAAATTATTGGATTTTGTTTTGTGATGAGAACTTGCTTCTTGAATCTCACCTTTTGCTACATGGTTTTTTCATTAACAGGTTTGTTTAGCTTTAAGAAAAGGTGGTCAAAGTCTAAGCGTCTCAGAGGCTTAGTTCTGATCTCCTCTCTAATGCTGGCTTTGTTAAGTTGAGCCTGGTGACTGCCACAAAGAGACAACAATTAGACTCCCAGAGGAGGGCCCTACCTTTCAGCAGAGATATGAGGAACATTTGCCCTCACATCCAGACACAGTCAAATGCCTCTTAAGAGTGTTAGTTTAGAAGTCATAGCAGGATTTGAGTTTCTTAAAGTTTCATATTGTTGGCTTCAAATTCAAGCAAAGACATTCTTTAGTCAAGACACAGTCTTATGCACTTTATGTTTGCAGGATGATGCATCGTCATGGTTTTTAAAAAAAGTTTTTGTATTTGCTTAAAGCCAGAACATTTTCTTGCTGTATTTTGCTGCTGGGTTTTGAGTTCAAGCATCCCGAACAGACTCTCACGTCATCTGAGTCAGAGAAAACTAGGATATCATTTTAAAAAACTTTAAAATGAATCAAAAGATACTTTGGATTTAGGTGATTGGAAGGTAGGAAAGAAGGAAAGGCAGTGAGAGAAAAGGAGGGAGGGAGGGAAGAGGGAGGGGAAGAGGGAGAAAGGAAAGAGGGGGAAAAGGAGGGAGGAAGGGAGGAGGAGAGAAAAGGAAGGAGGAGAGAAGGGAAGGAGAGGGAGGGAGAGAGGAGGAGAGAAAAGGAGGCTGGGAGGAAGGGAGGCTGGGAGGAAGGGAGGAGGGAGAGGAGGAGGGAAAAGAGGAGGGAGGGAGGACATTTTGTTGACTTGATATGATTTGTTAAGGAGAAGACCAATAATGTTTTAGTAAAGTAAAAGAAAGCAAAAGTAAATATTGTTTAAGAAATAGAGGTCCCACTAAAACACATAGGGAAAATGACTATTAACAAGAACCGTAAAATAATTTGTGCTCTATTATCTATAATTTTCTAATTTATACCTTTTCATATGTAGTCATATTGAAACTATAAGGACCTGGTCATTTGTTCAGAAAGATTGACTTTATGACGATCTAGCTAGCATGGCGTACCTCATGGGTGTCAAAGACAGAGTTGTAACAGCTGAGTAAAGTATGGCTGCTAAGCTTCACAGTCACTCCAGCCGTGGGAAATCATGGCGGCTAGTATGCAGACACATGGCTGCAAGTATCATCCTCCGTAAATCCCTAACTACTCAGCCGCATCTCCAAGTCCCTGGGTAGAAACCTGGGAAGAGGACCATTAAGGAAGTACAAACGGAGGCAAGGTTTTCAAAGCCATAGGTTATGTTCCTGATTCACAGCTCAAGTCTTTTAAGAAGAAAAGGCTTTGTGTGGTTACTTGTACACAGAAAGTACATTTCCTTCAGATTGCTACAATGTATACAGCAGTGATCATTAAGGACGGTCAGTCAACAAACACTTAAGCAACTACTCCAGGCCAGCTGTGATGGAGGTAAGGGCATCGACTCACGCTAGCCAACCTCCCAAGAAGGAGCAAGGAGTCGGATTAAAAGTGGACTCTGAACAAAGAACCCAGATTGCGGTGTCTTGATGAAGACACAAATATCTTCAAAATTCATGAGGAAGTCCAAAATTAAGTCAACACCTCGGCTCTAATATTACGTCTGACTTACTGCATCAAAAGCAACAAATATTTAGAAAACAAAAGGCGCATGGAAAAACTTAGTTCATCCATACACCCACAAAGAGAGATGCTTTTTGAACTGGAAAGTTGAATCAGCAGATTAAGTGAATGAATGCATTCTGTGAGAGAGGAGGGCCAGTTTCAGAGCAGAGATGATTTTGAGGTTCGTAAGACACGGTGTTATTCGATGGCAAACGTTACCATAGTATGTTCCATGCGCCTGGAATGATTAATAAAATATTGATTTAAATTGTTTTTGTCTGATCGTCTGTTGTTATAAATAACACAGCACTATTCTTAAATTGCCTTTAAGGAGGTGGTAGTTGAATGAAGAAATGCCTCTTCAGTACTCCACCACACCCCCAAGTCATCTTGAAGGATATTTGGAAATCAATTCAACACAAACACAAGGCCATGCCTGGAGACCTATGCGGGTGTGGGTTCATCTTGGCCACGTGTTCTGAGGAGTTTAAATGAGCAGGCATTATGTAAATAAGCACTGGAAAATAAAAGGCAGTGCTCAAATACTCTCCCAGAGCCTAAGGTGCTTTTAGAGCAGGCTGGAGACAATCCCAGACACCTGGTTTTTGAAGGACCCCCAAGGGGATCAGAGAAAGGGGTCCTTGAAAGCCGTTTCAAATTAAACCTAACTTGAATGTGTGAATCAGGTGTGTTTTGCTCAGCAATTTCTAAAGTTTATTTTCGGGACTTAATACAAAAATTCTCACCTTGAAGACACTAGCAGTCTCCAGCTAGCGTGGGCTTGAGAATTAAAATCATATAAAGGACTCAGCTGAAAAGCTTGCCTTACTCCCATAAAATACATTTCATTCCTACCAATATTGACTTTTGGAATGAAATATTTGGAGTTGGAAATTTGCAGGTCTGTATAGGTGAAGAATTGGATTTTCTCTAACCTGAGAAACTAACGTAGAGAGACTAAGGGGGGCGGTGGAGATTTTAGAAGGCTTAATTTTTCTCAGGACAAGATACAGAATCATACCTCTGTGAGGAAAATTGGAAGCCCAAAGACAAAAGAAAAGGATCACAAAGTTGTTTTGAAGAAATGGGTTAGTAAGTCTAACCTTTTCCTTTTCAAACTGTTTCAATAAAACATTCCGCAGCTAATAAAATTGTTACAATATTTAGAAAAGAAACACACAAGTGTTCTAAGAAATTAGATGTAAAACAAGAGAACGCCCAGCTGTGGATTTGGGGCGGAGTTAACATGAGCATTGCGAGAGCACAGTCCTTTAACTCTATTATACTGCTCCATGGGTGTGGCTACTGCCACACTGCTTGACTCACTATAGAAGCCACCGAGACTAACAGTGTTTTGAAAGCAATGATTTCTCCCTGGCCTGGCAGGAACTGGTTGTAAAATTTATAAGGAAAGACCTATTTCAGGCCCACATCATTTTTTGGTGAGGCAGTAGAAATTGATGACATCTATCTTGAAGAATAAAACTTGGTTATCTGGATGTTCTCAGTTGCCACAAATCTCAGAGACATTTGGGATTCTTAAAGGCACAGCAGTTTGAGTTGTGTCGCTTACGGATGGGTGAACCAGCCTTGTATTTATTTAGTAGCTGATATCTATTACGTATTAAAACATGATCCTTTGCCTTGTAGGATGAAGCAATTACAAAATGTAGCTCCCGCCTATGGGGTGGTTATAATTATTAGAGAGAGTTGCACTGAATTCATAAAACACAGGAATGTTTTTGAAGGGTCTCTGCTGCAGAAAAAAAGTACCAAAAATATATAAATTATTGAACAAAAGCCTGCATGCCTTGCCCATGGGTTAAATGTTTAAGCTCCTCAGAATTGCTGTCATTAACTGTTAAACTGCAAAACTTGCAAAAAGCAGAAAAAATTCAGGTCGTTTTGAGAGAAGAGCACCCCCTCCCAATGCACATTAAATAGTATAATTTTAAGCAATATTAACAATAATTAAAACTTACAAAGTGGTTAATTCCTGACATTTTCACCTTTAAGGGTTAAGAGTAATGCTTATCAATGCCCCTCTCTTCCTTCCTTCTCCCTCCCTCCCTTCCCCCTCAAGCCCCTTCTGAATTTTTATGACTGGGTCTCCTGTAGATGGCTCTTGCTTAAAGATGACCTCGAACTCTTGATCCCACTGCCTGCACCTTCTAAGTGCCTGGATCACAGGCGTGGGTCTTCATCATACCTGGTTTTATAAGGCACTGGGAATTAACGCCAGGGCTCCCCACATGATAGACAAGCCCGTTCGAAAGTCCTTTCACTTTCACAAATGAACTACACCTGTAGCCTCAGCCACACTACAAACCTGTGAGGCTAAGTCCCACCGTCTCCATTTGGAAAGCAATGACCCTGAACCACAGAGAGCAGAGAATGCACCCCCATAACGCACAGGACAGTAGATGATAATGGTCTAACTCAAAACGAAATGTTTAAAAATGTATTTTTATTTAAGTACTATACTGTCTCTCAAGTGTGTTAATCATTAATCACAAACCACCTGAAACCACACCCTCTACAAGGCAGGTCTTTTGTGCATGAAGAGGTTGTGAGTTTAGGAAATTCTACTTACCACCTACATTTCTTAAGTTGTAGCTCACCAAATAAAGCATCATTAATTATAACTAAACCGCAAAATATAATATTGATTAATGTTATTAATTATTAATTAATAAATTAATTTTGAGCAAATGAGTCATGTTTGCTGTAAGTGGTTGAGGGTGTGGTGTTGCACTTTATCATGAGTGGTAGGAGGTGATTTCACCTGGGTATTCAAGACCCTCCTCTCAGACCCACCAAGGCTGCTCAGTGCCCCCCAGTGCATATGACATACAAAAGGCATACAGCACACTGGTAATCTCCTTTGGAATGTGATTCAAACAGCTGGGGTGCTCAGATGGTATATTGCTTGCCTAACATCCAGGATGCCACGGGTTCCATCCCCATCACAGGCACAGGGAGTGCGACAGGGGCTTGCCTCTGTTCACACCATTCAGGAGGCAGAAGCAAGAGGGACAGGGTTCAAGGTCATGCTCAGCTAAGACTCTATCTCCTTTTAAAGAGAGAGAGAGAAGGAGGAAAGGATTGGGGAGGGGGAGAAAGAAATGAGTAACTGGTTTTTCAAATTTCAGCTTTCAGGAAACCAAGGAGGCTGGTGCCTTCCACAGTACCCTCAAGAAGGGAAATCCAGATTGCTGGAGGATGCAATCATTCTCAATGGGCAAAAGCCTTCCGCCATCCTGTCCCTTCATACCAGAGGAGAAGCTCACAAACAACTGCATGCTTTCCTGTGTTGTGAGGCTCTCAGCAGAAGGAAAGGAGTGGGGCCGCCTTCTAAGTCATTTTCAGATGTTTAAATAGGCTACAAGCCTATGGGCCTGCTTAATTTGCTCTGGTGACCTGTCAGAAGGAACACTGGGATTTTGTGTTGAATTTAGAATTATGCAGGGGAGTAACAGAAAAAAACAAAAAACAAAACAAAACAAAAAACCCAAACAAACAAAAAAACCAAAAACCAAAACAAACAAAAAAAACCAAAAACCAAAACAAACAAAAAACAACCCCCCCCCCCCGTACTGAAAGCATTTGCAAACATGTCTATGTCTCTAGCATATAGACATTTTTCTAAGTTAGGCTGAGACCTGAGGTGATTACGATAAAACCTGGGCTTGCTTCAAGTACGTAAGTAAGCAGGCTTTCAATGTGGCACCAAGGCTGACCACCTGCCAACAAAATCCTTTAAAAACACACACAAACGCCCACAGTGGGCTGTGGAGGAACTCCAACAAAATTAATACCTAACACAGAAAAAAATATAAAATCTATTATGACCACGTTAGCTGCCCGAAACTGCATTTGCTCCAGCGCTGCCCCAGGCCGGTTCCCCCTGCGTGGATCGAATCCTCACCCGGAGAACAGACTGCAAGTTCACCGAACCCGTTCTTCACTGAACCGTTCTTCTGCCTTTAAAGGTTTTCTTTCTCCCTCTACTAAGAGACAATGTATAATAAATTAAATATCCCAATTAAAATAATGAAAATGTCAATACTTGGAATAATAAAACTTTTCTCTTAAAAAAAAAAGAAATTGAGAGAGGAAAATGAGTGGAAAGAATTTTTCCCATCCCTTTAGACATACTTTCAATTAAAAGGAAACCAAATTTAAATTATAGCTACCAATTAATTTTTCTGCTCTGGAAAAGTAGGGGGAAAAAAGCATCTTTCATTAAATTGGATACCAAAGCTCATTGGCTATACAAGGAACCTCCCGATTAATGGACCAGAGTTCTCCATTTTCAATTATTTTCCTGATTTCCCAATAACGATTCAACTACTTTTCTCTCCCTGGTGAGGTTGTATGAGCTTTCCAATACTGCGTTTCATCTGGGCAACACGAACTGAAGGGGTATCAGCTCCATGTTAAATGTTGGGATCAGGGAGAGAGGGAAGGAGACAGACAGACAGACAGACAGACAGACAGACAGACAGACAGACAGACACTAGACTGAATTACCACCTAAGGAGCCTTTCTTTTCGTGAATTCCTTGCAATCACAGGAAGACTGCTGAATTTGAAATGGAAGCAAGTAGTCCCCAGGGCTTCTGTGCCTCAGTCAAAGCACATTCTACCTATATCTGTCTGTTGAGAACTCTCTCCAAAATAGGAAGAAAATGAGAACCGGACAGTGGGGGTGCACGCCTTTAATCCCAGCAATTGCACTTGGGAGACAGAGGCAGGTGGATCTCTGTGAGTTCTCTGAATCTATGGAGTGAGTTCCAGGACAGCTAGGACTACACAGAGAAACCTTGTCTCAAAACAAGAAAGAAAGAAAGAAAGAAAGAAAGAAAGAAAGAAAGAAAGAAAGAAAGAAAGAAAGAAAGAAAAGAAAGGAGGGAGGGAGGGAGGGAGGGATGGGGGAGGGAGGGAGGGAAGGAAGGAAGGAAGGAAGGAAGGAAGGAAGGAAGGAAGGAAGGAAGAGAAAAGAGAAGAAAATTAAGGAATCTGTTTCCAGTTAATACTATAGATGAGTTTCTAAACATAAATTCTGTGTATTTTATCTTACTTTTATAAATCCATTAAGTCAGGAAACAATTCTTATTTTCATCTAGACTACTCTTGGTGTCCAATTGACTCCATAGAATCACAAAAATTTCTATTTCATTACAGAGTTGAGACGCTCACCATGTATGAATTGATCGTATATACGGAAAGACGATTTTTAGCCATCAGTTTGTATAGCTCTGGTTTTTGAATGATGTTTACCATTTTCAGAAGAGATAACTTTAACATTCTTCAGTTAAGAAAGGAAAATGTAAGTGTCGTAATATCAGGAAGCCACACCTATAAGCCTCCCCAGTGAACTGCCTAAGCATGAACTGACCAAGGCACACACCAGCAGACATGTAGCACAGTGGGTGGAGAAAGCCCAGGAGGTCTCCTCTCGGCACAAAGAACTACAGGCAGCTAAGGAATGCTGAGAGCTGGGGAAACAGTCTTTTCCGGTGAAGAGCACACCAATTGGTTATCCAACACCAAATGGCCGGCCTTCAAAGCATCCATATCAGTAACTTTACAGACTGAGTAGGCTACATTTAGGAATATACATGTATGAGCACATATACATGTAAAATTATACATACATTATACATTTATGAAATTACAGTTAATACAAAAGGAGAGCATACATTTGGAAATGAACAAGGAGAGGTGTATCAGAGGGCATAGAGGGAGGGAAGGAAAGAGAGGGAAAATGTAATTATATGAGACTCTCGAAAAGAAAGAAGGATCTAGTGTATATGGCGCTAGGAAAGAAACATGCCTAAAGTCTGCGGTCACAAAGGTAACCGCATGTGTCCTTATTAAATGTTTACACAGTTAAAGAGGACATGACAAGGAGAAGCTCTTCCAGGTCCCTCACCACACATGGTTCTGTGGTTCCTAGAGCACTCTACTTCCTATCACTACTAAAGGAACAACATGTTTTATAAGTGACTTTAAAAAAATTACTTTACCTACTGTCCCAGTTTTCACCCACCGTGTCCTTGGGTCAACAGGCAGATACCCAGTTGCTCTACTCAGACACAAAGCTGTTCATACCAGGGCTGGACAGATGGCTCAGCGGTTAGGAGCACTGACTGCTCTTCCAGAGGGCCTGAGTTCAATTCCCAGCAACCACATGGTGGCTCACAACCATCTGTAATGGGATCGGATGCCCTCTGCTGTTGAGTCTGAAGACAGTGTACACACATATAGGATAAAATAATAATTTGAAAAAAAAATGTTCTCTTACCAGCTATCCTAGCTGGAAACCGTCTGGCTGCTCAGGTCAATGCCTGTCTTTATTTTCCCAACATTCATAAACATGACTCCCACTCTCCGCACTGGCTTCTCCCGCCTGAGTTGCATCCTAATTTACAAGCTTTATTCGTTTCTTCTGTTTGTTGTTTGTTTGTTTGTTTGTAGGTCCTTAGTTCATGGCTTCTGAAAGTTCTCTGAGTTTACCCATGACTTCCAAATACATATCATCAAAAACTTTCCATACTGTTTAGCAAACTTTGGGCATGAACTTCAAATCCTAGCGGATGCCACTCTGATTTCCCACAGACAGACGTCTCTACCTCATATGCATGCGAGAAAGAGTGGGTCTGTCTTCTGAGAGATATGTGTTCAAGAGCGGTTCCTTGGGTGCTGAATCCTGAGGTGTGCGGCACATGAGAAACATTTGTTGACTAAATGAATATATGAATATTTTAAAACTCGGTGTCATTCTTCATTTTCATCTGGTGGAAACATGAAAATTTATTAAGAGAGTCACACTGGGGATATAAAATAGCTTTTTACAAAAACATTTATTCTTGGAATTCGGGACAAAACTTTCGGCTTTCTCTTTCCTTTTCCTTTAGACACTTCCTATTTACTCTTCTGTTTATTCCTATGCACGTGGTCATGAAGTTTCCTCAACTGTTAATGTTTATTAATGTTTGCATGCAGGAAAGGATTATTACATTTACTCCTCAGTGGGCTTTTCCACTTCATAATATTGCAATAAGGGATCTCTAGGTTCTAGCAAAAATTGGTAAAAAATAAAAAAGATCACCAGAACACTACAGTCATTGTTTTAGGTCTGCATTGAGCTCATGTATTGCATTTGGCTTATCACTCTGTGTCTGAGTGTCAGTACGCCCCCCCCCCCCTGTATTTTTGTCATTATTGTCCTATAGCCTTTGTATATCGGAGGACTGAATCACTAATGAACATATTTACCATCAATACCTTTCTAGGATTTATTATTTATCCAGGGGAGAGGTGCACACACACTGAGCATAGAGGTCAGGAGAGGGCATCAGATCCCCAGAGCTGGAGATATGGGTGGTTTCAGCCATCTGCCATGATGCTGAGAATTGAACTCAGGTCCTCCACGAGAGCAGTGTATGTTCTTAACCGCTGAGCTACTTTTAGTAGCTACTTTTCCTTTCTTTGTTATGTGTGTGCTATATGAATGCCTGTCCACACATGTGGCCAACTGTGCCTGTCCACACCTGTGCCCATGGAAACAGCGGACTAACTCCGAGTGTCTTATTTCTATCATGATCCAACCTTTTTTCTTTTTTAAAGACAGGGACTCTTGCTAAACTTGGGAGACCCCTGATTTAGCTAGACTGGCTGGTCAGGTCCCCCCACTTGCACAAAGAACACCTGGCCAGCTGAGCCATCGCTCTAGACCCTTCTCTGCTTCCGTTTCCCCCACAAAGCTACTTTCTGTAAAGACCAGGCTGACGTTGAACCCTTCCTCCTGTGTAATGGACACGTGAACATTGTAGACTTCAGCCATCACACTGTGCTAACCCGGTAACTTTGACTATAGTTTCTCTTCTTTCTATGTCTGTCTTGTTAGTATTTGACTGGCAGGAACATTTTGGGCATATGGATATTCTGCAGGATAATATACTAAATCATATCCCTTTATTAAGCAATATTTGGTGCATTTGATTAACAAAATCTTTTTATAGCCAGGGAGCTCGAGAACCAAACAGAGGACGGATGGGAACTGTCTCAGAGATTGCCTAAAGCAACAAGCCGACCTCATCTTTTATTAAATCTCTCTCATTTGGCAGATAATTATGTTATTTTGTATCGCTAACTTTAACAGCCATGTCATATGTCACTTTGAAGAGTGCCAACATGGCAGTGCATGGAGCAGCCACTCTTCCATTTTCTCTCATCCCCCACTGTCTCATCCCTCGCACCTACTAGTCTGCAGCTCAGGCCTCTCGACCAAATGCTGAATTTGAACACCAGATTAACGCATGTTAGTAAATGTAAACTGACAGGCAATTCTCTGTAAAATAAACAAACAAACAAATGAATAAATAAATATGCAGAACACAAAAGGCATTTCACAAAGATCTAAATAAATATTTATAATGCTACACTCTAAAAGCCAATTGAGATGTCTTGGTTAATATTTTTAATTATGTCAGTTCATGAATATTTTATGTCAAATCACTTCTTTCTCCTTGCCAAATGGCAATGTTCACAACTGAAAACCTCTTTTGAAGTAGAAAACAGACCCTTTACTAATAACAGAGTAAAGGGGGAAAATATTATCGGAGAGTATACAATTTATACACTTTCTATGTATTGGTTGTAGACTAAAGATCAGCTTATAAAATGAGTTATTTAGCTCTGCCATTTTATTTTAAACTATTTAGCAGCCCTGTGATAACCAGTGACGCTGCTCTCAGTGAGACCACACTTTCTACACTCTACATCATTTTTTGAACTTTTCGGGTTTTTTTTTTTTCCTATAAAAATTGTTCCAAAGCCAAACACTCGAACGATGAGATATATAATTTCCAGTGTAGAAAACACACATGGTCTGGAATTGTATTGTGGATTACCAATAAGGTGTCCAGATCATAAACTTTAAGTTAAATGTAATGATAAAACGTATGCTTTAAAATGACAAAGGAGGCATAACTTTATGCACCAGGAGGAAAGATGAGTCTCGAGTCGGAAAGAACCGAAAAGGAGTTAAATGCTGAATTTCTGGCTCTTCAGTTGTGTCCTGGATGCTGACAGACCTGGTAAGCGTCATTGCCTTTGTAATGATAATTGCATCTTAATTCATAAATGTATTTATTCAAAAGCTGCTGATGCAGTTGAGTGGTACAGGATGTCTGTGCAGAACTGCTTCATCAGAGAAAGCTACCTTTCATTTTGCAAGACGAAAGCAAAACGTAAGACATTTGGAGGAAAGGGGAGCTGGGGGACCCTGAAGCTTGCATCTGTGGTCTCTAACCCCAACTACTGGGTTAGGGTTAGGGTTGGGTTAGGGTTAGGGTTAGGGTTGGGTTAGGGTTAGGGTTAGGGTTGGGTTAGGGTTAGGGTTAGGGTTGGGTTAGGGTTAGGGTTAGGGTTGGGTTAGGGTTAGGGTTAGGGTTGGGTTAGGGTTAGGGTTAGGGTTAGGGTTAGGGTTGGGTTAGGGTTAGGGTTAGGGGTTAGGGTTAGGGTTAGGGGTTAGGGTTAGGGTTAGGATTAGGTTAGGATTAGGGTTGTGTTAGGCTTGGGTTAGGCTTGGGTTAGGGTTAAGCTTGGGTTAGGCTTGGATTAGGGTTAGGCTTGGGTTAGGCTTGGGTTAGGGTTAGGTTTAGGTTAGGGTTAGGTTTGGGTTAGGTTTGGGTTAGGGTTAGGGTTAGGGTTAGAGTTAAGGTTGGGTTAGGGTTAGGCTTGGGTTAGGGTTAGTGTTGGGTTATGTTACTCACTGAATTGAATGCAGTTTTCAAATGAGCTACTATTGTTTCAGTGGTTATAAAGCTACAGCTTTTTCATGAGAAACTGTGTACTCCATCATTATTTTGTACTTCTGATCATCATTAGAAATTCGCTATTATAAATGTCTGTGTACTACCAACAAGACACAGTACATCATCAATGGAGTCTTCCATTCTCTCTTAACATAGTCTGCAACCGACTTGCCTAATGAAATTAATGGAATTTCTTTACTGCTATTTCTGTTTTAATTCTAACTGTGTTTTCCCCTTTTTCTTAACTTGGAAAAAGATCAAAATGCATTTAGATTTTAGAATGCTATTAGAGGTAATAATTATACACTAAACTAATTACTACTAAACCCAAACCTGACTTACAACTAATTAAGTTTTATTACATCAACATAGAATATGGACTCTCAATTTAACACAGGGCATAGCTATAAACACAACAGTCTGTACATTTATTTCAAGTAAAACGTCTAGGTCAGATTTATAAAGTTTGAACCTGGCAGCGTTTTTAGAACAATTTGTCAGTTTCACAAATCTGCCAATTTGCCAAATTCTGAGGAGAGGGAAAGGTGCTCACTGCAAGACGGAAATACTGGATTGTGGCCCAATCATTCATTCAACAGCTAAATGCGTATTATTTCAAGATCACTGTGGTTCAGGTAGCATACACCGTGCAAAGATGCTACCTTTTCTCTTCAGGTCAGATGTGAGTTTTACTGGTAACATCGTTTATACTGACAGGAGTGACATGTAACATTTCTGAGTCTTGCTCTCTTTATGAGTGAAACAGAAATAATAAAAAAAAATTCATTCTATCTTCGGGGACTGCAGAAAGCATGAAACATAGCTGAGATAAAACCACAGCCTTGTTTTCTGTTTAAGGAAATAGAACAGCAGCATCAGTGGTACCCCAGCCTTACTCTGAATCTTCAGCTACTCTCCACTGAAACTACATGTAAATTCGTCATTCATTCGCAACAATTGAAAAAGTGTAAGTGATTCACTTTATAAACTTTAATTTTATAAAAAAAAATGTTTACTTTCTGCCAGATGGTAAGATTAAATTACATAAACACTGTCAGCAAGTTGAATCCTCAGACGTATTCATTCCTACCACAGAAGCTTCAAAACCTGTCTATAATTTTGTTACTGATGTTTTGAAACAGCTGTAGCTGACATAGCTACACGTTAGATACGACAGCTTTAAGAGATTAAATGTTCTTAACCTCCGCTGCAGAGAGAGGGTCTTTTGCTCTTAATAAACTCTGCTGTAAATTATGCCAAGAGTTCCGCAGCCAGTAGAGAGCTCACACAATAGGTATTTCGTAAACAAAATGACCAACAGTCATACATTTTTCATTATTATGGGAAATTATGTTTCTGTGAAGCCGAAGAAAGATTTCAAATGTATAGCACTTTCTGATAAGAAATAGAAGATAAATTCTCCTCTAAGAAGCCACTCATATGTAGCTTCATTAATTTCTTAGGTGGTAGTAAATTATATATTTTTCTCTTCAGAAGAATTCAATCCATCTCAGGAGACTCTCTTTTTTTTCCTGGCAGATTTTTTTTTATTTTACTTGAATTTTGGGGAAATCCTGTTGTCTCTCCCATTAGAGAGTGGAAGTACTTTTATAATAAATGCTCAGAAGGTGATGGAATCTGTGGGCCCCTCTGAAACCCTGTGTTTGTACTGTTCCTGGATCAAAGGGAACAGACATAACCAATCTAACTATACCTAACCAGTGGATGGACTTCAAAACCATTTGATTTATGAGTTAATCTCATTAATTTTCAAGCTCCACTGATTAATAGTAGTCTGATATACAGCCCTTTGCAGATGATTCATTAACCCAAAGTATGTGTCACTGTGCAAAGATATAATGTATATGCTGATATATACATATATAATACATATTACATATATAGCCTGCCTTTCTCCAAATAAGTGGTCCTTTTAATTTGGTAGTCACATAGAACCAACTGAACGATTTTTAAAACTATAAATATACATAGAAATCAATGTCCTAAAATCTGGGCAAATATAATAATTATGCATAAGTTTTTCAGGACTTATAATTGAAACATGACCGGTATCAGAGAAAAGAGTGGGTAGACTTGCTAGCAATAGTAAGAGAGCTCCCCACTTGAAGACAATTCAAGGCAAATTTCCAAAAGCTGGTTAATTTTTCAAGCTGATTCTTGGCCTGACATTGGAAGGTACCTGCTATACATCTCCCCATGGCCCATGAGTTTACAGATATGACAACTGTCTTCATTGTGTAAGTCACATAACACATCCATGAGACATTTGTAGATGCTGAAAGAGCCCTATAGATGTCACGATTAATTCCACGTCTGGTGCCTGAGTCTAGCAGTCCCTCTCATTTTTAAGTCTAACTCACCCAGCTCTGAGAGGTGTAACAGCATGAGCAAAAATGCAGGCTTGTCTTTAATACTGAATATCATTAAGATGACATCAAAATGGAATGCTAGAACTATCATAAAGCGAACGGCGTTCTGCAGAAGACATTGTAAGTCAAGCCTCTGTAAGATGCTCTGAAAGACACAAGTGTGAACCCACATCCGTTTGGCCTTGTGTCTCACCAGCCTTTTTTTTTTTTTTTTTTTGTTCTTTTTTTTCCGGAGCTGGGGACCGAACCCAGGGCCTTGCACTTCCTAGGCAAGCGCTCTACCACTGAGCTAAATCCCCAACCCTTCACCAGCCTTTTTTATGTTTCTCTACCTACCTTCATGATAACGCCTCTCTAATTAGGACTCTACACAATGACTTAGCATAACCGAGGAACTGAAGCACGACGCCGCAGAAAGATAAAGTTAGGCTAACATTTAATATAGGGGAAATATTTACTTCAGTCCTCTGCCATCTTCTCACGGTTTTGTCACTGATTAGATGAGATTTATACTTTGAAACAAAATGGGATGCCACAAACGTTTTTGCAGCTTTTAAGAGGGAAAAAGGCATTCCTTTTCGATAAATGTCTTCATTTTGTGCTACCAGATGTCTTTCTGCATCCTCTCATGCTTTCTGATTTTATTTTTGTAAGTGTGAGAACAGGGAAAATGCCAGCCATTGTAGTCAGTCAGCCTGAGCCCCAGCAAGCGTTACATCGTGAGATGTTGTCTTACTGGTTTTATAAGAACTGAACTTGGAGTACACTTAGCTCCTCAGGATCCCATCAGCCACTGCGCACATCCCCGGGATCCCATCAGCCACTGCGCACACCGAAGCCCATGTTTGGTCAGGTCCATCTTACAGACAGTTCGCTTCAAAAAGTCCTTTTAGTTTCAAAATGTTTTGTCACCCACCTAACAAATTGGGCTAATGTTCTACACTGTCTGCTTTTTCTCTTTTTCCTTCTGATGCTCCAAGTCTTAAAGGAACTTGATATTAATGGTTACAGTAGGTAATTAGGCATGCGAATGACAGCTGGGTGTTTTAGGGGCAGCAGGAATTTGGTAAGAAGTGAATTTCAAAGTTGATTCTAAGAATACTCAAAATATTAGTTCCACGGTATGGGCATTTTTGCTAAATGTTTGGTGGTTCTAGGGGACTGCCACAAAGAATTTTCTGACAACTGCGAAATGGTGCCAAAATCTATTCTAGTTGATAAGACCACTTAAAGGGAATATTAAGATCTTCTGGGCTATGCACTTGCGGCTCTGAGGTGCCCAGTTCCTGTCTCACAGCAGAAGCAAAGAGTTCTTCTCACAAACAAGCCTTCCTCCTAGACTCATCCCTGCGTTTTGTCCTTAGTATGTAAGCCCCAAAGAGTAACTTGAGAATGTCCCCATCTGCCTCTTTTGTTCTCTAAGGAAAATATCAAACATACCCACAGAAATAGTTTCAAAGGAACCATTTGACTAGACTCAAGAGTAACAGACTTAGAAAATGACCACCCCAAATCAGAGGCCCTAAGCAGTGGGATCATGTAGTAAATAAACACAGCCAGTAAGCATTCACACGCTTCAGAAAATGCTTTTATATCCATACCTGCCCAGTCCCCAGAGAAAGCCCAACAGAGCAGTTAGTGTTCATTTTAGATGCCCTGTGTCTGTTGCACACCTGAAAGTGTGTCATCAGAGGGAGTTAGAGAACTTCAGAAGCTCAAGATCCCATGGATCCTAGGGACAGTTGTTTCCTGAGTAGTACAAGCAAGAGACATGTTTACCCTTTTCTGGAGTAAAGAACGTGCCGTCAGGAGAGCATCTGACTCACGATAGCTTACATCAGTAACAGTGTAGTAGACGAGAAACCGAGAAGCACGTGGTGGCTGTCACAGGCAGCCACAAATCCAGGTTTTTCATAAATGCTGACTGCTGCTCGTCCCTAGTCTCTGCAACGTGACAAGTGGACATCGGTCAGATCAAAGGGAGTGATTGTAAAGGAACTTTTTGGTCCTCAGCAAGTTCCCAATGTGATGCCCAAGCTCAGCCCTAATGGATCTAAGAGCACAGCCATCCCAAAATAATGAAATAAGTATTGATCAGATAATCACTTCACTGCGTGCTACTGAACACTAAGGGAAAATGAAGGCTTCCAGGGTTTCCCTAGAGGACAGGGTGTCTGCGGTGGGACTCGAGTGATGATTAGATTTAAACCAGTGAGCTCTCTCTCAACTACGACTGCCTTAAAAGCCAGGGAGATGTTTTAAAGCCCCTCCAACCCCAGATTGGCTCATTCTTAGAGATTCTGAATTCATTCATTCGAAGTAAAATTTTAGCACTGGTCCTTTTTGAGAGCTCTCCATGTAACTATAAAGGGTAGGCACCGTGGAATAATGAACAAATGAAAGGGGAAGAGAGGAAAACATGTTCCAAATAAAACAACAAAATCAATAAATTGTAGAAAGTCTCAAGTGTGTACATACAAGAAGGCTAACTATTTTCCAGCTGGGAAGAATAATAGAGAGACTAGAAGTGGTTCTCAGAAGTCCAGTTTGAGAATCTGGAGTCTTCCATTCTCGGGCTCATTCAATCAATAGCTACTTAGCGATTATGTATGAGGTACTATGTTATGTCATTGGTTAAACAGAGGGAAATAAAATGTAGGAAGTCCTGAGCTTTATGGGCATCACCATCAAGTAGAAAGAAAATATGCAATAGGATTTGCTGTACTGTGTATTGTTTTAAACAAGAAACAGTAAGGCCCCCTTTGCATTTTTAAAGGATCACTCAGATTGAGATAAGGAGAAACCAGAAAGGGAAGCACGTGGATTGCCGATAAATCAATCAGGATGCCATTGTAGAAGTCCAGTCTGATTACCCTGCATGTCTACATTAGATTGGCTGGAGTAGAGGGGGCAAAAAGGAAATCTATGGTTTGGAGAGGTACTAGAAGCAAAATACTGCACATTATGGTGAACTAGGCACAGGGAGTGAGGCAAGGGGAAGGAAGGACAACCTCAGGGTTCCATCCTGCCAAGGTAATGGCCAGTGAAGCCATCCACAGAGTTCGGGCACAGCAGGAGAACATGTTTTCTGAAAGTGTGTATCAACTGAGCAAACACATTCGATTCTGGAGCCCTTGAGGTACCCAAGAACACGTCAAACGGTTTAATGTATTTGAGACGATCCTCGGTGTCTGCTGGGGCAGCGTTCAACCAGCTCTTCTTAGTAGTCCTGGCATCCACTCGCTGCCCGCTTTTGAAGCAGCCCTGCTTGGATGATAATCTATACGAATTATGGATCTGAAGCTGAGAGAAGCTTTGAGCTTGGAATATTAGTGAGCTGCCTATCAAGGGCAAACTGAGAAGCCATAGGAATGTATAATGTAGCAAGGGTTGGGAAGGCTGACACAGCAAAATGGAGCCTGAAGTGTAGTTTGTTAGCAAGTCCTGTGTGCTAGGCCAACTGGAGGAGAAAGGGGAAGCTGATCAGATGGCGTTCTGTCACCCAGAATTGGGAATGCAGCTCTCTTCGGGGATGGTTTGTGAGATCAAATGCAAGTATAACCGAAAAGCAGACACCGGATGGGTGTGGTGGTACATGCCTTTATTCCGGTGCTCAAAAATGCAGAGACTGAAGCAGAAGGAAGTGGATCTCTGCAAGTTCTAGGCCAGCCCAGTTAACATCATAAGTTCTAGGCCATCCAGAGATACACAGTGAGACCCATTGTAAGACAGAGACAGAGACAAAGAGAGACAGAGACAAGATGCAAAGAAAAGGAGAGAGAGAGAGAGAGAGAGAGAGAGAGAGAGAGAGAGAGAGCACATTTTTAAGCCTTGGTTTTGCCCCATTTGGAGCACTTAACTTATATGATTTCTAATTTTTTTGTCCTCTTAAAAGGTCTTAAATTCTAATAAGCTGCAAGATAATGCCGAATGAGATAAATACCACACAGGTCTACAAATACTGCAGCAGGATGGCAGCAAGGCAAGAGAGATAAATAACCCAACCAAGTGAGTTAAGAGTAATTTTTCAAGGGTTTAACCGGGCACAGGGGCAGGGAGAGTTGTCTTGTTTGGGAGCAGGAAGGAAACAAGAAAGTCCCGAGAAAGTCTGTACCCCATTCATGAAGCATGGGCATCAACTGCCATGCTAAGGAGTTCGGAGCTCGTTCTGCAAAGGTGGGCCACTATGAGTTCATGAAGAGAGCGATATGGTCAGGTCAGGATGTGAGGACGAGGACTCTCTGAAGCAATCTACAAAAATGGACTAGAGAGATGAAAGACAGTGGCAGGCAGCCCAGGTGGACGATACACTGCAGCCATCAAGATGAGGGATGATGCTAGAGCACATGAGGACACCAGCAGTGAGAAGGAAAGGAAGGTTGGGTACCAGAAACTCGGCGAAGGGCCACCCAGAATTGATGACTCATTCGGAAGGAGTCCTGAGGAATGAAGCCATCATGGAGAATGGCACTTAGATTTCTAGCACTGGTGACCACAGCGGGGAGGGTGCGATGGGATGGGTGATGGTGGTGGGGATGACTGCTGCACACAGGAGCGGGATGGGTGATGGGGGGGATGATGGCTGCACACAGAAGCAGCTGCTTTGTACCTTCAGCCTGAGAACACCAACTACTATGCTTTGAGTATTGTCGAAGGGCCAGAATTCCCGAAGCTTAATCCTCTCCAAAATAGCGCCAAGAGGTAGGGCATTTAGATGACGACTAGCTAGATCCCTTTTTGCCTTCCTATCCTCTGCCTTCCGTGGCAGATACAATTTTCATGGTGTCATCTTGGAAGTAGAGGCTGGTCCTCTCACCAGGCACTAAACCTACAATCCTGATCTTCCCAGTCTCCATAACTGTGAGCAATAAATCTCCACCATCTATAAATTATAGTCCCTGGTGCACTGTCTTAGCAGCACAAACATGCTTACAGCATGATCAAGAGTATACTACCTCGTAACTGGCGAGGCTAGCACAATGTGAAGCCAGGCCTACCCGGTACACTCCTGGTTTTGAGGTTTCACCGACTATGTGGCTTTTTACACATCTTCCGATTTAACTCGAGCTCTGCGCTCTTCTTTGCAGCTATCCCTCCAGTTAGGGCTTCTGTAGTTTTGCAAAAACCGAAGCCACTGGGTGGGTTCCCATGCTTAATAACCAAAGGCTTAGTGAGGACACTAGAGTCAAACACCACAAGAGACCACCACGGAGCCAACTAACATTTCACAGACAACTGTGTTAGAGTTGCCTTTTCAGCAAAAGTGTTCAAAATATATTGAGCATTGAGCTAAGCAATATATGAAAGGAAATGTGTGTGTGTGTGTGTGTGTGTGTGTGTGTGTGTGTGTGCGCATCATGAATCTTACAAAGAAATTCTTAGGAGTGCCCATGCTTCTGAGCACAGGCTTGTGATTCTGGAGGCAAGTCCTAGCCTAGATATTCTTGGTTACCTAGCAAGACTATCTCAAAATTTAAAACAATGAATGAATAAGTAAGACCAAAAGAAGGAAGAAAAGCAAAAAATATATAATCAGACGCTGCTGTCCTCAGGTGAGTAGGAGCTATTTTTGCTCCTTTTTGTTTTCGAAGTCTTCACACTCATTGCACCAACATATTTCATATATATTACTAAGTCGAAGCACACAGCTTTCCTAACCAACACACTTAAAATATGTTAGAAATTCAAGTACAAAGTTCTCATCATTTTCCCTAGAATCTCTAACTGTTACGGCATAAATAATGTACCATTAGGTCATCAGCAGTCATAAAGAAAAGGCAACCATCTGTTTTCTTTCTTATTGTTATTTAAGAAAAACAAGTGGAGCAGACTTCAAGTTCGTTCCCTACCACAGGAGTTTCCTTCCTACACGAGATCACTAAGTGTGTCTAGGTAGATGTCAATGATCACTTCGAACCCCTTGGAATGTCAAGGATCTTCTCGTCATTTCGCACACGTCTCAAAAATGCATCTCAGACGTGGCCCTCTTTCTTAAGTGACACGGGATCACCACCAGGGAACTTTCACACTCCCCTGCTACCGTGTGTGCCGCTGGAAGAGCCATCATACGCTGTCCAGCTCTGCTCTCTCTAGGCCAAGCTAGAAGTCTGTATTTCAACTCTTCTCACCATGGACTGAGAGACTCGGCAAGTCCAGCAAAGTTGTCAGTGGTCATTCCTAATAAAAGCAGCCCTGCACTCTGGAGGACGCTCAAGGTCAACCGCAGAAGCCTGAAGGCTAGCTGAGTCATGTTTGCCAGAGAGAGAGAGAGAGAGAGAGAGAGAGAGAGAGAGAGAGAGAGAGAGAGAGAGAGAGACTTGGGAAAAGCACTGTACTCTCCCTGTCTCCCTGAAGCACTAGGCATCCAGGCCCCACCCTGTGTGTCTTTCACTGTGCATCCCAAACTGCAGAAAGTCACACTTTTCCTCATTTCGTTCTCACGAACATGCCCACAAGCGGCCACTTCTGCAACTGTATTAAAGTCAAGCCGACTCTGACTAGGTTCAGTGGGTCACACATAAAAGAAAGACATGGTGTGGGAGGCAGACTTGTTTGGGGGAAAGGTTTCAGTGGGAGAGAGGTGGGGTGGGAGAGAGATAAACATGGAGGGAAAGCAACTAAAATTCACTATGTATTTGTGAATTCATACAACAACGGAAAAAAAGCAACCTATGGCATAGCTGAAGACATGAATTTTGCTCTCAAATCTGATTCCAAAGTCTACATAACACCATCCTTGTGAGTATAGCATTTGCTATAAAGTACTGACGATAGCCACAGTGATGACTACCCTGTCATCATCATCATCACCATCATCATCATCACCATCACCATCATCATCACCATCATCATCACCATCATTGCCGTGTCTACGAGTGCAGATACCAGGCAAGGCCCTGACAAAGCTATACCCAAGAGCCATAAGAGGAAGGGGCTCCATCCAAAGTCACCCAGCCAACAGATGATAGAAGCTCAGAGGACTTCTCCGGTTCCACAGCTTAGCTCACCCCTCACTGACAAATGAGAAAGTGTGTCCAGCAGAAAGTATGAATTTATTTATTTATTTATTTATTTATTTATTTATTTATTCATTCATTCATTCATTCATTCTTTCTTTCTGTCTGTCTGTCTGTCTGTCTGTCTGTCTGTCTTTCTTTCTTAGAGAATTCAGTGTTGAAGTTCAGGTATCATTCTCATGCTATCGAAATAACAGTAAGAGTCCGGATGACAATGATAACATTGGGTTACTGTCAATTATCTACTGGCGTTCTCTTCGAGGGATAAGTGGTATTAAAGGTGTGGAGTGCCTAGTGTTTGTGGTGAGGGTGCGGAGGGAGGGAGCTCGGTTGGTAAAGTGCTTGATTTACCTGCACAATATCCAGAAACCACTTTTTAAAAAATCCTGGAGTCATACAGTTTGCTTGCCCTGGCAAAGGGGAAGTAGAAACAGGTAGATGTCTGGTGTTCATTATCTAGTCAGCCTAATCTACTTGGAGGGAATCTCAGGAGAGAGCTACCCTCCCACCCCCACCAACCCCAAATAAAGATTGGTATTTAAGAAACAGCATCTAGGTTGCCTTTGATCTATGCACAGGAGCACAGACCCTGGCACGCACATACACAGACACACACAGGCACAAGCACATAAGAATGTAGTATTGTGAACATGAGACGGGAAAGCAGGATCTGTGTGGTTGGCTGAAAGAGCAAAGGAATAGGCCCTGACTGCTACTGGGGCTTAACCCTTTCCTCTCTTGGCACACAGAAGGCTTACAGCAGGCTTGCTGGCAGGCTGGGTTTCTGTTTCAAAGCAGGCAAAAGTGTACTGCAAACTGAAAACATTTTCTTCTCCAAAATGGGTAGAAGAGGATGACATTTAAGATAATCCACAATCTGGACCCAAACTCCCTCTCCAAGCTCTTCCCAGATTTCTCCCGGGATCCTCCGCTCCAGCCTTACTGCTCATCCGCAGCCTCTTAAATACATAATGCAGAGCTCGGCTTCTCTGTCACAGGTTGCAAACTGGTGGCCCAACTGCCAAGCCTGCAGACATGTTTTGTTTAATCTGTGTGTTTGGTGTGTTGTGTTTTTCTTCTTTCTTTCTTCCCCCCCCCCCCCAATGAGCCAACATTTAAAAATCTAGAGATTCACATAATTCATATTGTGGCATTTCTTGAAAAATCTCGCAATCTGGCATCAGGGGGCTTCATTCTCACAAGACAACAGCTATTCCCGGGGTGTCTCCGGGGTGTCTCCGGGGTGTCTCCGGGGTGTGTGTCTCCTTTTGGATGAAGTGCCTGCCCTTGGGGCGTAGTCTTCCCAACTCCCAGTGTCTCTGACTCTCAGGCTCCATCAACTCCATTTATCAAACCCACTGCGCTGTTTTCCTAATAGTGAAGAAGTCGTTCTCTTCTCCCACGCTTCCTTCTAACACGGGCAGAAGCGAGCCAAGAGGGGCTTTGTGCTGTGAAGGACACTGAAGAATGCTTACCTTTGTAGAGGTAAAAATGTAATGTGGAAACAACCCCACCATATCCACTTTCCAACCACCATTGTTACGTGCTGACATTATGGCTATTCGATAATTTAGGGTGTCCTCTATTGATCCCCTTGCCCATTTCCTATCCCCTGAAATCCCTTATCTGTCTTTGTCACATCCCCATCTTATTCCAGAGGTTTATAGAAGTTAACTATAATATTAGTTTTTTTTCTCAGTAATTTTTTATTCACTTTACATCCCGATTATGGCCCCTCTCCCTCTTCTCTTCCAAGCCCTGCCCTTACAATTCTCTCACTCTAATTACCCTCTCTTCTCCTCAGAGAAAGAGAACCCCACCCTGGTTCATCTAGACCCAGCAGGACTAGGCACATAGCATTAGTTCTTGTGTAAATGCTGATTAAAAGTGATTGTGGGTAATATACTCTTATCAAAGACTCGGATAACTTCAACAGTCCAGGTGATGGCCTGTGTCTAGAGGTCAGGGATGTTAGGTGAGGAACTATCCACTGGTGAGTACACTTGATATTGATGGAGAGTGAGGGGAGATTTCATTCCTTCGTTAATTATTTACTGATGGACGGTGCAGCACCAGACAGTGTAATAGCGGAGGCTGTTCTCAGAACCAGGGGTGGGTCCTTGGCCTTCACAGCATTTGCAATTAAGAATGCAAAATATATAGTGCCATTTAACTCAACGGGGAACGTGACAACTTGCAAGTGTTGACTCTTTCTGGGTAACTGGCTTCAAATAGGACATTTTGGTGTATATCAATGATCATGGGTGGTGTAGAGCCTTACTTAGGTCACATTGGACTGATTTAGGGTCATTCTAGTAGGGGCTTCGAGGCCGTGGAAAGAGCATGAAGGGGGCATGCTGGAGGCGTTAATGTTAACATGCTGCTATCAGTTCTTTGGGATTCCAAAAAGCCATGGGCCATTCATTAGAGCACAAACTGACAAAGGTGGCCATTCTCTGGTTACCCCTCATGGCTTTTCTGCATGACCCTGAGCACCATCTGTTATCTCTTCCTGGCAAGTTTCAACTACACATAAAAGCCCTCTGCGGGTCTGAAAGAGTCTTATCTCTTACAGTCCTTTCCAGGACACAATCACTTGGATATGTGCAGGGTTGGATCTGAAGGATGCAGGAGAGAAAACAGGACCTGTGTAAAGGAGGTAGACATTAGAAACCAAGATGCATCCACACCATCACAGTAATGTGCGTATGTTAGACATTTAGCCTTTGAGTTTCTGTAAGTTCAGTGGCCCCCGTTCCTTCTGAATGTCTCACGTATCAGCTATGAAAGGGAAAATCCCCAAGTTTTCACAGATAAATAACAACTTGCTCATCTGATAAGGCCTCAAAATTCATTTAACAAAAACCATATTTTGACCTCATATTGTGAATGCCATTTTCCACAATCAGTATGCTTTCACAGAAAACCAGGTCACACTACACATTGGCTTTAATCAAAACAAGCCCAAGCAGCCTTTATCATCTCTGTACCCCAAAGAATTTTCACCAGAAAGCAAGTGTTCTCCAGAATCTCAGATACGTAGAAAAGGAGCGGAACTGTGTTCATATGTAGCGACTTTGACAACTAATATAAGCGCTGAACTCAATAATCTCTAATGGAAAATATTGTTACTTACTCCTAAGAACAGCAAGTCCTAAGTGTAGAGAGTAAAATGCTGATATAATAATAATAATAATAATAATAATAATAATAAAGAAGTAAGATAATACCATAAGAAGTATGACAGAGTGGCCTTAAAAGTTGACAAATGTAAATAAATTCCTTTTTATTTCATGCATGTGGGTGTTTTGCCTACAGGAATGTCTGTGCATCAGATGAGGGTGTTGGAACCCCAGAAGCTCAAGTTACAGATGCTTCTGAGTTGCCACGTGGGTTCTGGGACTCGAACTCATGTCCTTTGGAAGAGCAGCCAGTGCTCTAAACCACTGAGCCATCTCTCCAGCCCCGACAAAGGAAACATTTCTTTTTTTTTTTTTTTCTTTTCTTTTTCTTTTTTTTTTCGGAGCTGGGGACCGAACCCAGGGCCTTGCGCTTGCTAGGCAAGTGCTCTACCACTAAGCTAAATCCCCAACCCCCCTAGTTATAGCCTTTTTTTTTTTTTTGGTTCTTTTTTTCGGAGCTGGGGACCGAACCCAGGGCCTTGCGCTTCCTAGGTAAGCGCTCTACCACTGAGCTAAATCCCCAGCCCCAGGAAACATTTCTTAAAGTTTATATATGAGGAGAGTTTTTCATTTGTTCTTCTCCCCAGAACGTGGCTATCTTCTTACTTTCTCCAGGGCTAAGGTGCTGTTTGTTTATTATTTATTAAGCACCACGGTGATGTCAATCATTTTCCAACTTGGCATATCAAATTAATCACAAAGGTTTCAGGACTTTCCCTCTATGATATCATACTTGGATGCTTTTTTTTTCAAAGGTGAAGGAACCTCAAAATGTTTCCCTAGGCTCGTCATTTGAGGAGAATGGGAGAAGTGGTGCCGGAGCCACCTTACAGAGCTATACTTAACTCGATCAAAACAGACCTGCTCTGAAGGAATTATTCAATTGTCCATTTTTCCCCAGCTTAGCAATGCCACCGCACATGACTCTCCTTTATAACTACTGACACTACAATTTTCCAATACCAGATTCATCCAAGGATCTATAAACCGCAGAGTGCCTCTCGCCTTTCCTTTCCTTTCCAAACATGTATGAGAAGTGAGCGACAGACACACAGCACAGGTATTTGTAGTCACAACTGGAAAACAAATTCACAAACAGCTGTGGCGACAGAAGAGATTAGACTCTGATAACGGCTTAGAATAATGAAGGGAGGGGTTGGCATGAGGGTTCTGCTGCTGGGCTGAGGAAACTCGGGAAGCAAGTCTGTTCTTCCAAATCCTTAATCCGCATTACTCGGAAACACGAAATTGCAGCCCATGTGATCTATGAACTAGAAACACGGAAGCTGATGAATGATTCTCAAACCGTTGGCAACCTAACACATATATCAAATGCTGTGCTTTACCAACGACCAGAAGTTTGGAATTTCGACATTATTGATATTTGAGGAATATTATTTAAATTTTTTCCTCAACGCATGTTATAAACTAAAATTTAGGAACATATAGCTGAGTAGTCTGATGAACAGCCCTTATTTTAAGCATATGAAATAGCTCTAAAGGAGGGAGTTTTCATGTTACCCCTACTTTCAGTTGGACATTTAAGAACAGAAAACAGTTTTTAAGGTCTGCACAGATGATAACTCGGAGATCTGATTACAGTGTCTTTTGAAGTTGACAGCACGTGTCAGTGAATAAGCATCAAAACAGTAGAATCGTTAGACAGCAAGAAAACCTAGACATTTCTCCCGTGCCATTTTATAAACCACTTGGCTGCTCTTTCGAAAGTTTTACAAGCTAGTAACCTCAGAAGTAGCAGCGCATTGATTTAAGCAAATTAATTACACACAATGAATTTTGCCTTTATAACACTGTGTTTTACAATTGAGATGTCTCAGTTAATCAGTTTTTGATTTTTTCTTTTTTTTTTTTTAAGGTTCTGTCTTTTATTTGACATTGACTAAATGAGACAGATATAAACATAAAGAGGACCTACCATTTTACTTTTAAAGATATTTCTTATGCCAAAATGGAAGCTCTCCATGACACACTTTTTCTTTTGAACACTCATGCCCACATTAAACACAACGCAATTTCATGTTTTTTAAGCCATGACCAAAACATATACCACACTCCCTAGTTTAGTACACGAGCAGAAAAAAACAATTAACACTCCTTTTTCTGATGGTCTCATTTCTGTAGGTCACTAGTTTCTGTACCACAGTAACAAGAGGGAAAGCCTGCAACATTGTCACCATTCCGGGCGCCCCAGAGACTCTGCAGCTTTCAGGTAGAACACCTGAATGACTGAGGACCCCACAGTCCCCAGAGCATTGATTATCTGCAACAAATGAAAAGGCTTTCTCTAAAAACTTTGCTGCCTTAGTGCTTTTTGATCTTGGATTTGAAGCATTGTACCTCCTCACAACCCAAATGTATATTTAGTGTGACAATTGCACACACTTTTTTTTTTCTAGAAAAGGAACCAACTAACTGTTTAAAGCAAAGGAAACCATGGCCAGCCAGTCCAGTGCTCCTTGATGATTCTATTGTGCACTAGATGCTGGGATCACAGATTAGAGGGGGATGTGTAATCCTTCATCAAACAGCCTCAGCTGAGCTGCAAAGCTTCCCCTGCTTGAGGGGCTATTCTTTTAAAAGTCATAATGAGAACTTAAAAACTATGTAACAGTCTTCCAAAAAAGAAATTAGCCATTTGTACAAACCACTGTTAATCTTAAAGGAGTCAGGGCCTCATCTACAAAGCCAATCTACTTCCTTTGGAAAGTAAAAAAAAAAAATCACTATGCACATGATTAATGTACATCAACTCCTAAAGTGAATTATTGTGTTCTACATTTAAATTTAAATGATAAAAATACCTTAGAAAATGCACTTTAAAAGAAGATAAAAATAATAAGAGCTCCCAAAGGCTTGTTAGTAATAACATTTTTTTCAAGGTAGAGAAATATTTATACTTTGCTTTTTCAACATTTAAAAAGTTTAAAGCAAATCATATTGCCTTTTCACAACTTAAACTCTAATTACACAGTACACAAACCTGGAATATTTAAATTAAAAGTGCTATATTGATGACATAAAGAGTACACATTAACCTTGGCATATAGTTAAATATAAAATTCACCAAATGTGATATATTAAAAGTCCTATCTGAAGTAAAATACAATTTTTAAGTGCAACTTCCCTCACATGTTGTAAGGAAAATTAACCTGATACAAACTAAACAAAATAAGGACCCAGTCCTTTCCTCAGAATTATAATTTGACCAATATATAACACATCTGCAGGCTGGAGTGGAATCATTTTATTTGAAACTGCAGATTGTATTTAAAAACTGAAGGAAAAAGACATTTGACTTCCATTATGGCCTCACTGACTGAGGGTAGATCGAGCTTGCTAGCGTCATATGTGAATGAACACTAACGTTGACATTATAGAAATTATCTTAACCTTGAATAATAAGAATTGATATTCTTTGAAATTTAACCTTCGCTTTACAAATATACTCATGGCCTGTGACTTGGAATTAATGACGTCATCATCATTCTTCCATGCACATAGGGACTTCTTGATCATCTCTGTAGGTTGCGTATCTGCACAGCTTAATGATATTTTCAAAATGTCTAAATAATGTAAAATGTGATCTCCACTAATTAAGGTGTATTCATGATCTTTTTAGACTTCCAGACACATTAGGTAATTTTTGGTTTTAGGCTGACTTGAAATCAGACATGAGTTCCTGTATATTTTGCTTACTAACAATTTCTAAATTACAGACGTGAGGCCATGTTACTCACATAAAGAAAAATCTCATTTCTTAAGTAATGGGAAAATGTAACAGATAAAAACTATATGCATCAGTAGTTTAAATTATTACAGTTCAATTTTATGACACTATATTTGAATTTTCAAACGAATAACATAGGCTTTCTTTATTTGAAAATATATCTTAAATAAAAGTATTATTTTCAAATCTGTAATTTTAAAAATTAAATTTATTTTTAAAATTACATTTTTACTGTCCTTACTTAAGTGACTTTTACTTAAAGTCACTACTGTCTTTAAGTTAGAACACCAAAACTACTATATATCTACTACCGCACAAATGAAAACAACCAAAAATTAAACCAGGCTAAAAATCACAAAATATAAAACATTTTTAAATCATTTTATGATTTATACTGATTCAAAGTTCCTTCCACAATAAAAGTTTTAAAATTAGTAATTATGAAAAAATTGGCAAATCAAATTACATGAGCATTGTACGTAAAAATATTTGTGTCAGAGACTTGTCATTGAGAGAGTCTATGTATTAGGACTAAGGCAATGGTTAAGGAAGACTTTTGATTTCCTTAATTTTTTTAAATCACAGAAAACCTGATAGGCTAATCTATTCATCCCTGAGACGAGTACCTTACCTTTGAGGAACAATTTTGATTTCCAGCTAAATTAAAATTTATTGTAATCTGTCAATATGCTCCCTCAGGGGAGGGAAACACGTCAAAGGCTAAGTTAAAACAGAAATACCAGCTTACACCACTGTGTGGGTGGACACACCTGTTCTGTTTTGATTGTTGAGGGTAACATCTGGGCAGCTCTCTTTAGGTCTCACCCTTTTCTCAACTCCAATTCATTGATAGTTTCATAGGGCAACACACACATTCTCTTTCCTAGAGAGCATGGTTTCTCACAAGACTTCAGCGATGATTTGGGAACGGTTAGAGCGCTAGCTAACGACATGAGGATTATGTTTTCAGTTGATTCGAGCTGTGTCGACTTCTTCTCCTGTTAATACTGATACTGTTGTGTGACTGCAAATTTCCCAATGAGAAGCTTTAGTTATCTGTCTTCTACCTGAGGCAAAACATGGTTATTTTTCACCGTAGCCTTTGGTCCTTTGTCATAGGAGTCATTTATCTATTTTAACATCACTAAGTTTTTGCTATCTGCCATATTTTATTAACAAGCACACGAAAACCGAAAAATCTCCATCTGAAATGCTGATTTCATTTTTGTCTGCATAAAAATAACATAAGAACCATTGGAAGTTTTCATTCTTACTCCTATGAGGAAAAAGTTAAAAATTTTGCTTTTCAACATGGCTTTAGTTGGAAATGATTGGAAATTCTAAAAATAACAGAATTTAATAGCTATGTCTCTTGCAGATTTTTTTTTGGTGGTTATTTTAAATAGAGGAAGGCCCAATACCGATGCTTTTACAGTCTCTTGCCAAGTTTTCCCACCTACATGTAGATAAATTCCAAATTCCTTAATTAAAAATATGAGCAGAGATGTTACACATTAAAAGACCATCTGCTGGTCGGAAAACAAACAATAGATGTTCTCTTCAATAGCTTCACTCTTACAATGATCAAAATAAACATATTCCAGTATTAATATAGTGCCTTGACTTCATGCAAATGTACCAAAATACTCCATGCATTTCTCACCATACGTTAGACGTCAACTACTCAGTCATACCACTCTACTCTCTGTTCAACGTACCTTCCACTGTGCAGTCCATATGCACTAACTCTCTTAAGAGACCATCCCAGTACAGGAGGAGAGGCTGTGCACCACAGAGATGCTGGCGTCGGTCCTGAAGGAAGACCTCTTCTTTGGGATCACGTTGTTGCTCAAAAAGACACCTCCTCGAATTGCAAAATATGATTTGAGCTTAGCTGAGGATGAAATAGCTCATTCTACTTTTTAAAAAAGACAGCGCCCCTCTCTTCTGTGCAGGGCGGGAGGTAAAGGCCATACATTCGTACAATTCTACTATCAGAGTTAAGACTCCAGAGCTGCTTCAAAGCCTGACTGTAGGAAGACAGCCATTAGCAGCTGCTCTTTCTTTCTAAGTTTTAATAACTGCAGGAAGAACTATCAGCATGATCTTAACCATTAACTGAAGAAACAACAGAAAGATGGGAATGAATTGATAAAGGACCTTATCGTCAAATATAAGTGGCCTTTGTTAGTTGCCTCTTAATGACCTTATTTAAGTAATGCAGGTTTCTGAATTTTGAGTTTTTACTTTAGCCTCTATGTGGAAACTTAACTTTAGGCTTGGCCCCACATTTACAGAAAGCACACCTATGCTAAAAGGCCATCAAGACACTGCCTTTCCTCTGCAATACAATGGCTTGCTCACAGGATTTGGAATTCTTGCTTCAGTCTCAGAAAGCAGGGTTCTAATTTTCATGCATGGTTCTAAAATGCGAATGTTTCAAAGTTAAAAAAAATCTATATTAATGTTCATCTTTACTTACCCAATTTACCTAAATTTCAGAACCTGCTCTTTGCGTTGCTTTTCTTGTGGACCCAGCACTGCATTTGGAAAGCACTAGAACCTAACTCTTTATCAGAGGTGTCCAGATCCTCTTTTCCTCCCCCTCTCCTTTTCTTCCTTCCTCCTCCCTCCCTCCCTTCATCTCCTTTATCTCCTTCTGGGTTTAAGGCAGAAAGACACAGTAAACCCACCTATAAAATAGCTGGTTATTATTAAATAATGTGATCACATTATGATACCCTAGTGACATCATCCTCTCCCCTCTCCAAATACTTAATACCCCACAATATTTGCAAATATCATGCCAGCCAATCGTATTCCACAATGGCTTCTATATGTAGGTGTGGTTATGTGCACTGTGATTTATTGAATCGTTTAATTTGCAAAAGGTTTTATTGTCTGCTTTTGCCCTGCTTCAGTATGAACCAGAAGACTGCTACCAATGTGAAGAAAATGCAAAAAAGAAAAAGAAAGAAAGAAAGAAGGAAGAAAAGAAGAAAAAAACCTTCTCTCCATGAGCTGTAATCAACTTTCAAATTTACAAAGAGAATTTGCTGATGTGTTACACATAGCTTCACATATGTCTAGACTTGTAACTATCTATTATCTGAAATTCGTGGAAGTCAGTTAAGACTGCCACCTATCACAGATCTGTTGTCACTCTCCTCTCTAAGAGTTCTAGAAACTATCAAGAGAATATCATCACCATCTTCTTCTTCATCTTCAGTTCATTACTTTTAGCTATCTGCTCATCTGACTTCTAAGGATATAGCTGGATGCTGACATTAATTTACAAGTGACTTAAGTAGGAAGACATAGGCCTGAGTAGATCACCATTAACAAGTCCTGTGTACCTGATTTGACTATAAAAATCACCTCGGTTATTCAATCAAACTATAAAACAAGTTATCAGAATGTCTTCAAATGAATGGCTTCTACTCTGGCTTAGATGTGTAAGACAACTATCCATATTTGAACATGCTCCTGCATTTTCATATTTTTTATTGGAATGGTTGTCTACGACAACACTTTCAACAGGGTATTTCAAGTGCTTTATTTCAACAGCTTCAACTTTCAACTGAGTGCTTCAAGTTGGAAAACAGCTAATCCAATTCCAATAATAATTTATCGTTATCCAGAAACTTGAAATAAAGCAAGAGGCGTATCTCCTCCGGGGACCCAGAGAACAATGCCACCATGGGATTTCTTGCGTACCATACACAGCTGTGTGTCTTTTGAAACCTTTTGGCATCACAGGTATAGCAGAATGCTTTTCTAGATTCATCTTCTGAACTTCCAGCGGTCTCACTGAGCCTTCCAGTGACTACCACAATCCATGCTGCAATACCGAAGCCTACGGAGCTCTTATTCTCTATTTCTGAAGAACCTGACCAAGCTGAAGCCAACCTGATACACACAGGGAAACCCAGGCAAACACTGTAGTGGACAGGAGAGCACTTCTCAGTTTATGCAGTAAAACCCTAATACATGCGCACTTCTAATTCCAAGAAAGCTCGGAAATGCTCAACTGGGATGCTGACATAAACAAAGAGAAAGAAGGAATAATCTACAGGAGTAAGGACTACCACCCCCTGGCTTGAATGCCATAAACTCCCTTGATGTAGAGGAACACATGCTCTGATGCGAGCTACATTACAACAAAAGTGAGACTTCTGCTGAAAATGAATTGATTGTTTCCTCGAGCTTTACGGGGTGTTTCTTCAAAAAAAAAAAAAAAAAAAGCTCAAATTAGGTCCCCAAACCAAAGAGACTGTCATTCTGAGAAGTGCTATGTTGAAACTTTCACGAACCACCACACTTGTTTGGAAACAAATGACTTTTCAGGACAGAGAAGTCTCGCTATCAATCACCAGCAGGTTAATTCTACATAATAAGGCAGGTTTGGATGCAAACTGATCCATGGTGGGATACTGTATCTAAAATTGATTACAACAGCACTCAAAATGAATGCAGCCCTCCAAACCGCTTCTTTGTTCTGAAACATTAATCTCAATTAGAAGGAGTGCTTCATAATGGTAATGCCTGGTATAAAAAAAAAGTATAAAATAAATCAGGTTTTATAAGACACAACAATTAATCAGTTTTCAGTCTAAGTCATTTGTTCTACCTTTTTTTTTTCCGAGCCACAAAATTTCCATTAGGACTCTTAAAACAGCTGGTATCCCCAAAATTAGGTTTTAAATGTGCTCTAAAAAGGAGCTTACAAGAAATCATTCTTCAAACTTGGTTGCTGTAAACTTTGAAGCAGCGCTGTTATCAGTGTACCACCACCTCTTCAGGGCAAGGCTTCCTTCTGCAAATGTGAGTTAAATTCTTCTCTGGACTGTCACCTCCCACTTTATAAAGCGAAGAGGAACACGGACTTGAAGTGAAAACCCAAAGGGGCTCTAACCAATTGCAGATTACAATGAAAGTAAAGTTGCAACTCATAATATTCTCTACCTATGTAAGAAAAAGCATTCCTCGGAATTGAGACGCACGTCTGACTATGAAAGGCGACCCTGAGTGGAGGAGCTATGTGGAAGACGTCCCGTTCAATAGTTCTCCCCACACAAGCTTCAACAAAGGGGCGAGGCAATTCAGGCTGCTCCTGAATACCCAGCTTCACACAGAAACAGCACCTCCCTGCCATCCTGCAGCCACCCAGGAATCCAAATGCAAAGGGCTGAAATAAAGTTGAGTGAAGAGGCAGAATACATAGATTAAAATAACCAGTCTTTAGACCCTAAGTAAGTTGGATGGGTGGACCCTTTACATAGGGAATGATCACAGTCTGGACTTATTTCTAGACTCTTCGTTGCAGGTAAGATAAACCAGTATTCCCAAATGCACTTTCTTAGCACTTGTAAAAATGATCATTGTCGTACATACAGCCCATCACTGGTTTAGTGTTTCTGACAGAAACCTCTACTCACAGTGATAACACCTCACCCCCCCACCCCCATCTCTCATTTACTTGACTCTTTACAAAGAGAGGCATTACTCTTAGTTCTCAGAAGCAAAGCTAAGAAAGATTAGCTTCAACTAGCTAAAGGGATCATTATTGTCTAGCTCTGTCTCCTTTTCAAACGAATGTAAAACTTTTGCTGTATTTGGAGGCTTTGTTTCTATTCAAAGGTAAGCATCCTTATCTTCCTTTGTCTTCACCCTAATAAAGCAGGTTCCTTTCTCAACCCAAAAGACTCCTACAAGACCTGAGTGAGAAAAGTCTCCACATTATATCATTTCATTTGTTTCTAGAGAACACAGCTGCACAAAAACGTCCCATTTAGAAAAGTAGCCAGCCATATGCACGCTATAACCTTTTTAAAAAAAAATAGTAGCAATGTTCATTAGTCAATATTCTTGACTCCGAATTGCTAATTTTAATGGTATTGACATAGGATTCTCATTATTTTCCAAATACATAAATACTAGCATAGTTCCTGCCCAAATTGGTTCAGTATATATAAGATGCAACATTGTCTTATTGTCTTATTCAAAAGAAGATTCCATATTATTGTATATCATTTTAAAGTTATATATTTCCTGCAATGAAAGTAGTACTTTTTAAAGGCAAGAATATTAACATTCCTCATTTTAAAAGGTAAGAGCGTTAAGGAGACTGCAACAGGAAGAGAGATGCTCATAGTTCTGAAATACACACTAGAATAACTAATGTCATTATAAACCCCCTAGCTTTGAAGAATTTAAGAATAATTTGTGAATGCCATGACATTTTAAAGTGGGATTAGCAAGTCTTATTACCGAACTAACCTCTTACTCTTACATAAAGAATTAAATATTTGCTCTGAATTTAGAATCAAAAAATCGAAACTTCCAAGGCTCCTCACGAACTTCACATATTAAGAAATCCAAGCCAGAAGTTTTGGGTACTAAAAGCATACACTGGAACACACAAGATAAGATTACTGAGCAATGTGTAAAATGAGTTTTAACGTTAAAATTTATTTAAAAATATTGTGATTGTGCAACTATTCCAAATTTTAAAGTCTGTCCCTAATTCTAGAAAGGCTACGAGAATATTTCTTTCAAGCAGGTATGGGGTCTTCTAAAGACAGGAAATCAAATCAACTGTTAGGCTGTAATACTTCTTTAGGGGATCCTTTTTTAAGGTTTCCAAATGTGCTAGCTTTTCTTTCTTTCTTTCTTTCTTTCTTTCTTTCTTTCTTTCTTTCTTTCTTTCTTTCTTTCTTCCTTTCCTCTCTCTCTCTCTCTCTCTCTCTCTCTCTCTCTCTCTCTCTCTCTCTCTCTCTCTCTCTCTCTCATTTCTTTTCATCTGACAACGGAAGAGCAAGGCAATGCCTTCCCATATTGCTATTTCTAGTAAAAAGACCAACCAGTGGATTCTGCCAGAGTCTACAAATGTTTGATAAATACATTGCCAGAAGATAAGAAGCAAGGGTATTGTTCCGGGAGAACCCCAGTCTCTGCTAGCCCAGCTGCCTGGGGCCCTGGAAAGTACCAGGCTAGCTCTCTTCCAACACATATACTCCAAAGTACTGAGAACTTTTCTTTAGCTTACAATCATAAGGATCTCAGAAAACAATTGCACTCGCTCCATTATTACCCGATGGAATTGCTTAGTATCGTCTCTCCATGATAATAATTAACAAGTTAACCTCCACCACTGACTTCCAGGAGAGGCAGCAGGAATGGAATCTGGACAGCATTTAATAAGGGGGTCAGCAAAGATCAGGCATCATTACCCCAACCTGAAACATCTGAAGCCCCTTTCGTCAGTTGTAAAACATGATAGTGACCTGAAGCGAGTAGCAGGCTCACCCATCTGTAATTTTTTAATGCCTTGGTCAGGGTATGTTTTGTTTGCTTTCAGTCCCATCCAGAGTTTCCAGATCAAGTTTCAGCCGAGATCACCACTCCTCTCAGCATCCTCAGCCCCAGTTCTTTCACTCCTGGCAACTTAACAGTCTGGCAGTGAGGGAAGCTTCCTCTCCACACCCGGGGCAAATGCAGACACCCCAAGGCTTCCAGCTCTCCCGGAAGTCCCACTGGAGCCCTCCAGATACCTTCCCAGAGAACCAGAGGTTGTGTCCCTAACTGGGTAGCACCCCCTAAGAGAGCGAGGTCATCTACACTCCTTGCCCCACAGGCTCCCGGGAACCACCTTCCTCGGGAAACCCAGAGAGTCCAGAGTTCCTGAATCCCTGCCCCGAAGCCAGGTGGGAGGCACCGCCAAAGTTCCCACCAGAGCCTGCTGCCAAGGGTGGCAGACGCGAGGGAGGGGCGGGGACCCGAGGCCGGAACAGGGACTCCAGAGCTCCGAGAGTCTGGGAGCTGGGATGCTCCGCCGACTGTAAGGCTGGCCAACTCGCAGCCGCCCCTCGGAGCGGCGCTTGGGAAAGGGAACCGCGTTTCCCAGCTCGCTCTTCGCCCACCCGCCCGAAGCCCGGGCGCTAGGACCCCAGAAAGGAAGGAGGGCGCACGGCGCCGCACTTACCGCGCTCTGCTCGCCCGCGCCGCCCGCTCGCCCGCTCGCCCGCTCGTTCCCGGGCCACCGCCGCCGCGATCGCCCCAGCGCTCGCCTGGCCAAATTCAAAGGCGCCGGGCGCGGGGGAGGGGGCCCATGGAGGGGAGGGGTGGGAGGGGGAGATGCAAGTGTTACAACTTCCTCCGCTGCCCACCGCCGGGCGGCCCGGGGACCGGGCGAGGGGAGGGAAGCGCGCGGGCGCCAATGAGTTCACTTTCTTTTTCTCCCCCGCGCGCTCCCCCTCGCTCTTCCCGCCCGGCCCCTCCAACCTCCTCCACCGGCCAGAATCCCGGTTTCTTGGTCCGAGAAGTGGGAGGATGGAGGAGGCGAGGGAGGAAGGAGAGAAGGGAAAGGTGAGCAGGCGAGCAGGGCGCTGTGCCAGGGAGCAGCATCCAGGACTGTAATTGTGGGCAAGGGCGGGGGACGTTCTGGGCTAGTGTGCCGGAGACCAGGCGCGTACACGTACGTGTGTGTGTGTGTGTGTGTGTGTGTGTGTGTGTGTGTGTGTGTGTGTGTGTGTGTGTGTAAAAGACAGGAGTGGAGCCTACCATGCGCTTCCCTGGTGCGGATCGCGGGAGAGCCCAATCACAGGGCGAGCTGGACCTGGCTGTGATCATTTATAATCCTTGACTCCTCCGCTCCGCCACTTGTCAAGATGACAGGTACTTTATTTCTTCTTCTTCTTTATTCAAAAAATGAGATTCCGGTTTTCTGCTTTTTTCGCTGTCAAATGGGATTTGCCGGACTGAACCACGTCCATATCGCCGCCCCTCCCTCCATCCCTCCTCCCAGCCACGCCGGGTACGAGGAAAGCACCGAGGCTCCCATGCTGTGACCAATCAGTGTATCTACTACTCTCGCCGTGATTTAGGGGTCATCCATGAATAACACTTCATGCTGATGAATGGCTCTTGCCGGCTTTCGGCCCTGATGAGGGGTCTGCTGGCCGCTGATTGCAAACACTAATGAACTTACAGCACCATTTGAAATTCACACGCACCAACAAAGTGCGGGGTACGTGCGTGGGAGTCTGTCCTTTTCTTCTCTAGTGGCCGGGAGGAAGACCTGGGGGAAGGGGCGGGTAATTGCCTTGGACTTAAGTGGAAACACTTCTTGGTGTAATCAAACCTCTAACCTTCTTAGAAAACTACTTTTCTTGATCTTCCATAGGGTGGGCATTTCGGGTCAGCTGAGTCACCCGAGGAGGTGGGAGTGCGAGACACTGCCTGGGAAGATGGATTCCTAGACAGAAGGGTGTAATTAAGGATTGCCACCCCCGGTAGGCGGCCCGCCCTTGACAGAGCCTCTGAAAATGACCTGCGTCTTTCCTTCCAAAAGTGTCCTCTTGTCGGAGACCGAAAAGCGCAAATGACCTTCGGACTCCAGCAGGGGAGGGCTGCACTGAACACTTAGATATCCACACAGGCCCCAGCTCTGCCCTGTTTAGAACAAGTGTCCTCTCCCAGATACAAGTAGCTGGACCTCCAACCAGGACCCACTGTCAGGGGCACATTCAACAAACCTAAAGCCCCACCACCACCAGCAGCAGCTCCATCCCCCATCAATTTCTCCTTTCTTCCCTCGGATTGCAGCACAACACTGCCCCTGCCACACTTGGTTTGCAGTGGGAGCCGGAAAAACTTTACCGCCCTCCAGGACTCTGCCACTTTGTAAGTTTCTGCCAAAACTCAACTCCCGGAATCTCCAGCCCCAGGCCCCGCCCCCGCCCCCATCCTTACCCCTAGCGGCGGAAAGCCCACCCGGGGAACCCTTTTTCACTTTTGGAAGCTCCTGCGGTTCGAGATTTGGAACACCAAACCTAGGACCTTTACAGAATCGCGCTCTGGCTCCCTGCCTCCCACCACCTCCAGGCATCTTGCTGTCCGCAGGAGGCACTGGGTCCTGCCCCTTGGAGAGGATCATTGCACCAATAAGGGTGAAGCTCCTCGAGGAGTGCCCAGGCGGTCCCTGAGACCAGCCTGGAGCCACCCGGGCGAAGCGGAGAGTTCCCCAGGCCTGCCCAGAGCCACTGCCAGCCAGTCTCCCGCAACTGGCAGAGGAAACAGGCTCCAGCCGAGCCCTTGGGTCCTACCTCCACTGCGAATTTCAGAGCAGAGGACTCTACTTAACCTGTCTTAGCCTGAATCGAAGACTTTTGTATTTTTAACTACGTTAAAAAGGACAAATCCAGCAGTCAGGCAAACATGGAAAAGACTGGACCTTTCTGTTTTTTTTTTCCCCAAAGTTTAGTGTGGAATTGACAAAGAGGGAACTCGAATTAGTGTGCCCATGCCCACGGTTTAAGTTCCCAAAGACGCTGGGCTTTGTCAAGTCTTGACAATAAGTGAATCCGACTTGGTTCCACCAGCACTAATGACCCAAAGGCCCACTGGCACATCTTTCTGGAACAATCTAGAGTTACCCTAGGATGACGGTACAGCCTCCTTCCTGCCCTATGAATCTCACACTTCAAAAAGACTAAGGCGGCAGACCAGGAGGAATTACACCTTCCTCTCTTCATTATCGTAAGAAGTTTGTCAATGATGAATGTATGGCCCCCCAGACATTAAAGAAAATCAAATAAACTCCCCCAAATTAGCATCCTTGACCTGATCATAAGCAAACTCTGAGGGCCTTTTATAAATCACCTTGAAGCTCAGCTCCCACAAAAAAAAATCACGAGTGTAACTTATTACTGTCCAAGAAGCAAAACCCCTCTCTCCCTCTTCTGTGCTGACGTCTATTGAGTACACAATAAAGACCCACTACCCCAACCCCAAAGATGCTCAAACAGAAGAGTTGTGTGCAGGGGGAGATGAGGAGGAGCACTGTTTACTTCAGCTCTTCTTCCCTCAAACCCTCATTATGGCTAACACTGCTAATAATGAAGAAAGGAATTATGGAAGTCATTCAATGTGGAAATGGTAGTAAACTTGGGAGCCTGTCTCCAGCCCACATCACACTAGTGGATGTGCGAACACACACACACACACACACACACACACACACACACACACACACACCTCTATAAGCTCTCTTTGCTTAGTGCCAGGTTTTGCCACTGGACAAAGCACACTGATGTCTGGTCAGCATTTGTCAGCTTCTGCAAGGCTCAGCCTGTAAGTAAGGCAGTCGGGGTAGGTGCATTCAACCTGACTCCCCTCCCCTCCCCTCCCCTCCCCTCTCCTCTCCTCCCTCCTCTCTCAGAAGTCCCATCATTCAAGCCCCTTAAGAAATGTTGTTGGGGAAAAAAACCAAACTGGACCAGGTTTTGTGCTCCAAATGCATCCCTGGAAAGCAGTGAACCTGCTTGATATGTGACCACCCCAACTTTGCCTTGTGGCTGAGCTGCTGTCAGGGGAGAGAAAGATGGTGAATTGCTCACTTTGGCACCAATAAAACCTGGACTAGCAGAAGAAATGCAAGTCTTCGCTGCTTGTTTTGGCCTGCACTGCAGACTGCCCAAGGTGGCTGGAGAGTTTGCAGTCTTAGCAGTGCTGATCTGGTCTATTCATGGGCTAATGACAAGGAACAGGCTGTATTGCGTCTCCTCCCCCTAGCTTCCTATTGTTGCCCTGACCTTAGCAGGCTTCTAGAGGTATCTGGAAACCTCCAGGTTCCGTTTAAGGTTAGGAAGGGCACACCCAGGCCATCAGAACTGGACTAGGGTACTAAAGGGCAGCCTCTTGACCTGTTATGAAGTCAGAGCAGAGGCCTCTGGTACTCCAGTTCCCATCATGTCAACCTCTGCCTGTGTCTTTGGCAGCCTAAGGTGATACTCGTCCTCCAGGGACTCTGTTTTGAAGGCCATGCACTTTCTCTTGTCCTGAGATCCAGCCTGTAGCTCAGGGGCTGGGTGGCAGCTGTCCCCACCTCCCCGACAGGGAACAGATGCCTCCAAAGCACACTTTCCCTTTTGACTTGGGAGTCTTTCAAGGACACAGAAGGGAACACTGAACCATGCAGGTGTGGGGTTCTCTCGGGAGGGTGAAGACATAATGCTAGTTTGAAGTTGTTCTCTGAACTTAGCTCCTTCTGCTTTAGCCACAAAGACTTGACTGTCAAGCTCAGCCTGAGTTTCTGCAGCTCTGCCACGTTTGCCACTTAAGGGATTCCAGACATTCAAGAGCTGGTAGAGATGACATTGACAGCTAGAGTTCAGACGCTAGAGCAACCAGCTCACCTTTGGAAAAGCTCAGGTAAGTCAAGAATCCATAGGCATCCCCAAGGGGTGATGTTTCAACTAGAATAAGGAGCAAGCGGATGGATGGGCCTCCTGGATTTCGTAGAACAAGCGAAAAGCTGGTGGTCCCTGAGATGAGCCTGAGGTCTAGGTACCTGACATCATCTCTGGAAATCATTTTGCAACTAGAGAAGCATGAGGTCTGCAATAATTCACAGCACCAGAACCTAAACCCGATACTCGAGTCTCTCAAGTAGCCATCAAGTGATTATCAGGCCTTTTTTCCCACCACACACAAAAATAAGTTATTTCCTTTGGCAATTGGTCTGGGGGAAACAAAAACAAATATTCCAATTTGATCAAAGTCATAAAACAAAATGACCATTGGTAATAGAAAATATGCTTCCATTACCTTAATTAAAGCAGCACAGGCTTCCCTTGGTGGCCACAGCTTGGAGCCATGGAGCAAGCGGCCAATAGAACAGCACATTCCTTTAAATCGTGTTGCTGAGTGGAGAAAACAGAGCTTCGGGGGCTCGACCTTCCCTGTGAAGTGCAGGTGTGGGGCACACCCCTAGCTGCTCTTACCGTTTTGTTAAAGCATCACAAAGGACCCCAAGGTCTAGGAAGGGTTTTGTCTCCCAAACCATCCTTTAACAGGAAGCACGCGCTTGCTTGTTATCAGGTGAGAGAACTTTAGTGGGCACCTCAGAGAGTGTATGGGTGACAAGTACTGGCTTAGGCTCATCATGCATTAATGACACAAAAGGACACTTTGGTTAAGAAAACTCCGTCCTTTAGCCATGTCAGGGTCAGGTTTATGAATTTAATTGTCAGTATAGATTAAACTATAGGTATCATGTTGGCATAGTTGAATATGAAATGAGCTGGGCATGTTTTTCAGAAAAGCTCAACTCTTTCTCCCCCATCTTCGCACCTCTACAGCTGGAGTAAGCTTAGCCCTGAAATGCCTGATCTTAAAGCACTGGCTAATACTCTTCTCCATAGCAGGGTTTCCACTGTACTTTCTCCGGGTGTGTGTGTGTGTGTGTGTGTGTGTGTGTGTGTGTGTGTGTGTGTGTGATGGTCCTTCCTGCTTGTTGTTGTTTGTTTGTTTTTGTGTGGATTCTTGCAAGCAGGTGTCACAGTACTAGAGAAATGACATTTTCATTTCTCAGCTCCTGAGGCTAGTCTGTAGAACATACTTAGTAAATATGTGAACTAATGGATAGCTACAAGATTAAAATGTCTTTTTTTAAAAATACATTATGTCATCCTGACTTTTCTTTTAAAAATTGGTATGCCATAAAATAAAGTTACCTCTAAAAATGTATGTATTAAGTATACTTCTCTAATTCTCTGACAATGTCTCTTTAAATGGGATAGGACATAGTTATGAAAAGCTAGGGGGTCACCTCTGAACTAGCTTGTCTTTCCTTAGAAACATAATCATAAGCAAATATATATATGTGTGTGTGTGTATATATATATATATATATATATATATATATATATATATATATATGGGAAAGCAAAGAGTAAATTCCATTTTCCTCCCTTGCAGAAAAATGCAGTTTTTACTGAAAATTTGGGGCAGAGGACCCAAGCCTCCTAGCAAGGAGATACTCTTAGGTATTTTATATTTTAAGTGACATTATTATAACACCTTTATTGCCTTTGGGCTTTGAATGGTCAGAAGTATAAAGCTTATGGTGACTACTTTGCATTTCTTCAAGACAAGGATTCAGCTGGCATGGGGGAAACAATCTCTGTTTGTTCCTGTCTGCTCAGGACGACTGTTTCTAATTGATCTGGCACGGAATTCAGCTGGAGATGTGTATGTGGCAACCACAGCACAGCGCCTGTGTGCTCTGTAAAGTGATAACCGCGTGGGCCTCATTGGAAACATTTGAGGATTTTTCAACATTAACCTGGGTTAAATTGAACTATAAATCCAGCTCAAATATATACATCCATTCTGACAGATTCCTCATCACTTGGAGAGACTCAACCCATGCTTCTCTCAGATTAATAAAGATGACGACCGTGTATCACACGTGCAAAGGGTCTCAGCAATAAAGCACCACCCAGTTATATGTTGTATGTTTAAATGCAAATTGCATATATTAAGCAGATATTTTCTACTGCTCTTACTTTCAGCAGAATGGAAATTTTTTTTAAATGATCATCTCTGGGTAAAGAAAAGGAATCTGTAGTAAAATCTATTTCCTCTTCTACTATGTCCAAGTACACTCCGCTAGCGTCAAGAAGATTTAATTAAGCCAGCTCAGCTGAGCTAGAAAGAAAGCAACTGGAAGTTACTGCTTATGGGCACATATTCAGGACATATGCAAAATAACATATTTACCATTCTTCATTTGAGGATTTGAGCCACCAGGAAGGTTAAAAAAAATGCAACATAATTCTGTAGCCTCCTTCCCCAGTTTCTGAATATCAAATTTCGGCGCTGCCACTTTGTTCCAGATAATAGTACTAAGTTCTGGATGTTGATGGCCCTTCCTTTGCGGCTTTAAATTGCCTTGAAAAAAGATACAGTTTCTTTAATTAAAAAAGCTGCACAGAACTAATCCCTCTAGCTGAAAAAAGAAAAGTTTTAAGCAATCTTTTCTGCTCCGAGAGAGAAAGGCAGACAATACCATAACAGATCAGAACCATAAGCTATAGTGTGCAGCCAGGAGCACAGCAGGGAACTGAATACCGCTCCGGCTGTGTCATTTTTTAATCCCCCATCCCAGTTTTCCCCGTCTGACCTCATGCTGAGATGAAGTTATCAGAGAAGACAGCTTTCCTCTCACCAATGAATCCAACCCTGGATCTGTATTATCCACAGCAGATCAAAACACCGCTTTCATCAAATAGCATTATCTGCATAAAAGGCATGCAATTGCCCGATAATTTCACCCAAACTACACTATTCATTTAAAGGACAAGAAGAGAAATTAATTCATTCCTTTTGGGAGGTGGCCGAGAAAAAGTGAGACTGGGCGAGAAGCAGACGCTGGAAAAGCTAACTTATCCTCTTGGCTCATGGGAACTTTTCTGTTTTTAACACAAAATCCCAAGAAGGGGTCCATTTCAAAGTTCCCCCACTCCTGGGCTTTAAGATGAATTAATTGTTGGAGCAATTTGGTGCAGTTTGAGGGACAAAGTGTGAGCTGTGTAGAAAACCCGTCAGTGGGAAATTACAAAGCTTGCTGATGTCATTTGCCATGCTCTGTGGACCCCAATAAAAACATCATATCTAGTAAAACTGAAGGAGCATAAGAATTAGCTGGACAAGTGGGTGAAGTTTAACATAGGGTCATACCGGGATGGCAGCTCCCTTGCTGGAAAATCTTTCTGGAGTTTCTGAGATGCTTAGATTACTACAGCATCGAACACCTTTGAATTGATACTTAAAGGAGCATTAAAAAAAAACTTAAGAGCAAAATATTCTTAATTAATTAAAAAAATTACTAATGCTACCTTCAACTTTTATTTCCTAGTTTAAACTGTACGGTCATTTGTGTCATATAAGCTGTTATTCTGGACTCCCCTTGTCGTGGATCCTAACTCTTCATTGAAGGACATTAGTTGTTTCCTTCAAGGTATCATGATGGTTAGAGCAATCAATCAAAACCAGCGGTGTCAAGGACAAAGAATTATGAAGTAGCGCTAAAACCAGGGGTGTGGGTGACCTGGAATGTGTGTGTCAATGTCCTGAGTATTATTACTCACCACAGTTTTAATGACTTAGCTTGAGATTTACCAATTTGGCTCAGCCTTCCCAGAATTGCCTAGATAAACTCGATGTATCAAGAAATTCAGCCTATTCCTTACCCTCCCATCTCTCAGACAACACCCCCCCACACGCACACATGCACACACGCACACACACAAATGTTTAGGACAAACAGTTGCAACTACTCGCAACAAGAACAACATAAACGTGTATCAGCACATCACACTATTCCCAAGACAGGTACAGGAACACAGATTTCTGTTTTGAAAGGAAGAGTGGTTTTAGGAGCAATTAATCAGAGGAGAATGTTTGCCAGCAGTGGCCTTTTAATTACACATATGTACTCAATAAAACACATAAATGGAATTAATAAATAGGTCATTTTTTCCTCAAACCAGATCCCTGAAGCTACAACTTAATACTGCACTGCTCTGAGGCTAAATGTCTACATGTCTTTATGGTCTGCTAGGTAGTAGGGTTCAAACTCCTGTTTCCAAAATGGAGCTTCATGGCATGCTAATTATCTGAAATTTAATGTGATTAAGCATTAAACGATGGTATTTCCTTGAATCTAATGACGGTCCTATTTTCATGTCAAATTTGATTATGAGAGCCAGGGTTCAGAGCAAACTGTTTCAAATCCCAAATCATTAACAGATCATTTAGGGTTTTGTCTCAGATCAGAGAACTTCTTGTCTGTGAGAGATCAACTGTAGACATATATGCAGAGAGGTGACGTCTGCATTTTACCTATGGATGGTTGTGGGTGGCTGATCTTAGAAGTAACAGTTTGGTCTGAAGATGCCTGGGGGGAGGTGTTCCTGCCCCTGCTACTTTCACCATACATATTCATGAGACACTCCAGTCGCATGCCTGGTCTCCAGTACCCCACGGACCATCAGATCCATCTGAAACGGATGTAAAAGGCAAACAACTTCCTTAAGGCTTTATTAGACAATGCAAATACACTGGCCATTCAATGTCTTCCTCTTTCTCCTTCTTCCCTTTTAGTCCAAAGTTACATTTCTTTGACATGATTGATTTCTCTTAGAAACCAGGCCTGAACCATCTAAACATCCCAATTTCAGTCATAGGATTTTGTAACAAAGAAGGCAAAGGTTAGACCTGCTTGTAAATGAGACGTCATCAGAAACATCCCTTCTCTCTGAGAAAAAGGTTTTTTAAAAACACTTTTAAAAAGTATATTTACTTGTGTGTCGGAAGTGAGCAAAGGACAGCTTCCACAAGTCCATTCTCATCTAAGACCATGTATGACCTGGCCACAACCTCAAGTCATCAAGCTCATTACCTGCCGAGACATCTCGCTGGCCCAGTAAAGACACTGAAACTTTGGTTCACCTCTAATAAACTTGATTTGGTCTGCCATGTAATACTTTCTATAACAAAGAACGATGGAGATGAAAGCCAGTAACACAGTCAAAAGCTTCTGAAGGGAAAACTAACTTCTGTAGCCCTGCGACTTGATACTTAATTTCTCTAATTCAGACACAGCTCAGATTTTGTTTGGTTTAGCGGAAAATGTGAGAACCCAGCCAGGCCTTCCCGGAGCAAAATGTAAGAAAGAAAATTCTAGCCCAGCCACTAAGTCCCTTTTGGTGTGTGTTTAATGCTTTTCTCCTAACCCTAACCTCCACTCAGCATTACACACACACACACACACACACACACACACACACACACACACACACACACACACATAGTATGAAAGAGAAGGCTTCAGCCTCCCCTCTTTTATTCTTGGATAAGATATCTAGAAGAGTAGGAAAATAGACCATGAGAAGATTACAAACTAAGAGTCTATAAAAGAGGGAGGATATGGAGAGGAGAGGAGAGGAGAGGAGAGGAGAGGAGAGGAGAGAGAGAGAGAGAGAGAGAGAGAGAGAGAGAGAGAGAGAGAGAGAGAGAGAGAGAGAAGGAAGGCTGGAAGGAAGACAGTGCCTGTGGGACCCCATGCTTAGCTGAACATTTCTGCTTTGAGTCTCTCCACAGCAGTGAGAGAATGCTGGACCTTGCCTCAAGAATTCACCATGTCACTTGGAAACTGGAATTAAATCAGGTTTGATACAGGTAATATTTATTTTCAAACATTAGCAACCACACTGGATTTATTGAAATTTTTGTTCTGTTTTGTTTTTGACTAAAGTCTCACTTTGTATCCCATGATTACCTGAAGTTAGATATGTAGTCCAGGCTAACACAGACTTACAGCAGCCCTCTGGCTTCGGCCTCCAAGTACCGGGACTTGTAGGCATAAGCAATCATGTCATGCTATTTCCATAACTTCGAAGACGATAATTTTATAGAAATTGGAAAGTTATATTAATAACAAATAAGCTGTAGAAATTTGGAGCTATTTTCAAGTTCTTTTTACTTTTTATTAATAGTATATGTGTATATGTCTGTCTCTCTAGATTGTGTGTTTGTGTATGTGTGTGTATGTATGCATATGTGTGTATGTGTGTGCATGTGCGTGTGTGTATGTATGTGTGTGTATGTGTGTGTATGTATGTGTGTATGTACATGTGTATGTATATGTCTGTGTGTATGTATGTGTGTGTATGTCTGTGTATGTATATGCGTGTGTGTGTATGTTTGTGTGTATGTGTGTGTGCATGCATGTGTGTATGTTTGTGTGTATATGTGTGTGTATGTGTGTGTGCATGTGTGTGTGTATGTGTGTATGTGTGTGCACAGGTATGTATGTGTCTGTATGTGTATGTGTGTGTATGTGTGTGTATGTGTGTCTGTATGTGTATGTGTATGTATATATGTGTGTGTATGTGTGTTTGTATGTGTATGTGAGTGTGTATGTGTGTGTATGTGTATATGTGTGTGTATGTGTGTATGTATATGTGTACATGTGGGTATGTATGTGTATATGTGTGTGCGTGTGTGTATGTGGGTATGTATGTGTATATGTGTGTGCGTGTGTGTATGTGTGTGTGTGTGTATGTGTGTGTGTGTGATATATGTGGGCACTTTTGCATATAGAGATCAGAAGACAACTTTACACAGTCTGTTCTTTCCTCCCACATTTATTTGGCTCCAGGGATTGAAATCAAAATATAAGACTTGCCTCTTTTACTCATTGAATCAACTGATTGAGCCCTACAGCACTTTTTATTTAGATATATTTTTATTTTTATTAAATTATAATATACTTATATCATTCCTCTTTCCTTTCTTTCCCCTCACATGTTCCCTCTCTTCTTGCTTCCCTCTCAAATTCATGTGCTGTGTTTCCCATTAATTAATAAATGCAATCTGCTCACTCTGTGTGACGTTGCTTATATATGTGTGTTTTCAGGGCTGACCACTGGTACTGGATAAACTAGTAGTGTGTTCTTCCCTGGAAGATATTTTCTGGAGTATAAGCTTCAGATGATTTCACCAGAGTCACCTCTTAGGAAACCTTATATACCGTCCTAGGCTCTACCTCAATTATACAGTACCAGAATCTCCAAGGATGGATCCAATATATGAACCATGTTCTAAGTCTTCTAGAACATTCTTAATTCTTATACACCGAGAAGATTAAGGTATATCGTCCCAGGCAGAATTCCATAATAAACTAGTTGATAGTTTAAGTTTTATCATTTTCCAGATAAAAGAAGTCATCTCAAAGAAGCCCACTTTACTTATTCTTACACTTGACAGGAAAAGAGGGTGAGAACTCATACTAGAGCAGCGGTTCTCGGCCTGCAGGCTGCGCCTCCTTTGAGGCTCAGGGAGCAGAGCAGATGTTCTGCATATCAGACGTTTACGTCAGGAAAATTACTGTAGTTAAGTAGCAGTGGAGATAATCTTGTTGGGGGAGACTACAGCATGAGGAACTGTGTCAAAGGCTCGCGGGGTTAGGAAAGTTGAGAACTGTTCTAGAGAGAAATTTAAGCTGAAACTCAGTACTGCTTCAAAATCAGATTTTAAATCATGCTGAAATGTAGCAGAAGGAGTAACTTAGGGACTGGGATAGTCTGTTTTTGTTTTCCTGTGTCAGAGCACTTTCTATTGTGCTGACTAGAGTATATCGCATAATCCTGTGTTAGAGCACATGAAGCTTTGGGGTCACTCTCCAGCATGATAGGTTAAAAAAGAAAAAGAAGAAAAGAAAAACAAGTTTTGATTGTTCTGCTGTCCAGTGTTTTATCTATTATTTAAAGTTATAATAGTTTTAAATGAACTTTTAAATAAATATTAATCTTTTCATATTAAAGAGGTTTTTGTGAAATGGAGTGGGAATTGACCCAACCCATACATTTTTCAAGAAAATTTCAGAATAAGACTGTCAAAAAAATTTTCTTTTAAATGCACATAGATTCTAGGTGTTTTAGAGTCACCGTCTAATGTCAGGTGACACTCAGCAGCACAGTGATTGGATTGTTTTTTAAACATTGGTGTCATTACTACACCTCCCACCACTGATTCCCTTCACCATCACGCCCCTCCATCCCATGTGACTTCAGCCAGAAGCATTGTGCACTTAGGGGTCCATTTCTCCATTCGCCGTGAACTGAAAGGGTTTTACTATGGCTAACGAAGAAAGTGTGCAGACAAACCCTTTTGGCCTGTCACTGGTACCCGGCCACAGCCTACCAAGTCCCCATGTTACTCTTCCCCTTCCTAATCACATTTCTAACATGAGTTTGTGTTCAACAGATAGATGATTGACAGGTGGGTAGCAGATGATCGATAGAACGTACCTTACATCATCTCGAGCAAATCATCCCAAATATCTACCCCTCCATGGTTATTACTGTCCTCCCCATTTTAAAATTGAGAACACGGAAGAGTGGAGAATTTGTGCAGTGTCGGCAGAACCAGGCCAAGTAGCTTCCCTTTCAAAGCTCAAACACATAAACGGTAATGAACGTCTCCAGGAAAAAAAAAAACATAACTTATTCTGATGATAACGTCATTTACGCACAAACAGATTCATCAGCTGAAGTGCGAACTGGAGTTTAATGAGAGAGAAATGCTTCTTCCTTTCACAGTACCTGAGACTGACACCTCGGCCCCACGTGCACTAGGCAAGGACTTCACCACTGAGCTACGTTTTCAGCCCAGAATCACACAAAGAAGCTGCCTTTTTTTGGTTGTTGTGTACTCTGTGTTTGAAGCTATGACTTCAAATAATTGAACGTGACAAAACGTTAGTTCCTGCTGTGCCACAGCACACTTATCCGTTTTTATGTACAGCCCAGATTTAGAATAAAATTGCCCAAATATAACACATTTTTAGATCCCTTTATCTGGTGCTCTAAAATCATTGTCTCTCTCGGTTGAAGTTACACTGGCCCTCAGATTCCACCGGGGAATGATGAGTCGGACTTCAGCCATTGGTCCATGGAGGTAAAACAAACCACTGTTTTGAAGACTGGCTGTGGTTGGGAGGAAAAGAAAGACTTGTCAGTCTGGTAAAGAATTTCCAAGAGGGCTGTCACTGTTCCAAAGGCCTCAGGTTCTAGAATTTGGCCATCTTTTTCAAAGCATCGGGAAAGTTAAACAGGGTGAATTGCAAGCCTACTGCTACTTGGAATCACAGATCATTAAAAACTGTCTATTAGAGGGCACCTTGGGGAGCGAGTGGGGATGGCGATGGTTTCTGTGAGGTAGCAAAGCAATAACAAACTTGTCTAATCACTTCCTGTGAACAACAATAGATCATCGTGGAAGGAAAAATGCACATGTGTATCGGCCCCTGTGCATTCATTCTTGTGACTTTAAATGGTCTTCTCTCACATTTCCTCGTGTCGGGGCACAGTAGCCCTAAACAGACTGCCCGTGGCTCTTCATAAAGAGAGTTTAACATAAGCGAGTGAAATCAGAGTAGAAATTAAACCTGATATTTATTTTTGTTCCTTTGGTGGAAATGACATTAATGGTAAGAATCTTAACATCAAACATAGACATTAAACACACTTTAATTTTGATGGTGTCACCATATTTTGTAAGTGGCAGAATTAGTGTAAAGAAAGGCAGACTCATATTATATTCATAAACAGGAAGAGAAATGATTATGGCTGTGCCTTGCTTTATCCATTTAGGTTTCTCATCTTAACAGATGCATATTAGTGCAGCCCAACGTATTTTGCTGTGACGTGAGGTGACTTATCAACTGTTAAATGATTGATTATACCAGTCCCATTAATTTTACATGTATGGGCATGCCATATGTTCAGGGTTAAGTTGTAGAAAGCAATCCCTTTGTCCGCTCCTCACTTCCTCACCCCCTACCACATGTATATTTTATATTTACATCAACACAGTTCTTATAATAGAGAGTGATAGAAATAATTAAATTCCATTTGGTTTTGCAGATGGCCCGGTCATAGTTATTTGGTACTTCGTGTCACTATCTTGTCTAACAGAGGGAGTACTTAGTCCAATAACGGTTTTATTTCATCTTGGGGTGAAAATTGCCACATTAAAAGAACTAGAAAGTCCCCTCTGTAGACTCTCATCTCAGCTTTTGAAAGCATCCATGGAGATGATGTTATTAAACTTGAAAAGTTTGCGTTTATGAGTAGGATCACCTGGTTTCCTAAGCAGTAGTTGTTCTTGCCTTTCAACTCACCTAGCAAATTCCAAGTCTCTGTTAAGCATTTTAATCATCGACATAGTACAATGGCCGGGCAATATGTTGCTACAAACTTGCAACTTTGTTTTAAAGATTTCCTAGTAACAACTGTTCGGATCTGAAGACAAGGGAAAAGGATGCCCAGCTACAAACTTCCGTTTCTTCCTAGGACATAGAATGCTCAGTCTTCTCAGTCAACACTGGCTTCCTTTGAAAATCTCCAAACTGAGTCTCTGACTAAAGAGAGAGGAGAATTCTGGAAAAGTAACCCAAGTGGAATTTACATGAAGCCAGCTAATTCTCAGGTTAATTCCATGCATGATCCAGCATCTTGGTGACTGTGATAACAAACAAATGGTATGAACATGCTCTAAAAAGAATTGTGATTTGTATGTGCGTAAGTTCAATCCACTTAGTCCTACAAGTGTCTACAAGCTATGGAGCCTCTCTCTTGTCCTCAAGTTTTGTCAGGAGCATCCTGAGTGGGACCTTCTCCACCTCCATCTGGGAAAATGCCTAGGCATGCTGCCTCGGCTCAGTGAAATATTTATTTACAAATGCCATACTTTCTTTAATTTTTGATGCCTTTTGTATCTTCGAATATAAAATTCTGAATTATACATTACTCTTACAGTTATAATTTCTGAGACCATACATTCCCTACATCATGTTTAAGGGGGGAAAAAAAAACCTTGTTTCCTCTTAGATTTAGATAAACTACTACAATATAATGTGAGTCAGTATAGTTTGCTTATGTTCATATTTCTGCAATTTTCTGATTAGAGTAGAATGTTCACAACAGCAGCATTATAGGTTTGGAAATACACAGAATATGTATGCCTAGATACATATAACATGCACACACATATACATATATGTATACACACATACATATATATATATACACACATATACCTATAACTTGCACACACACACAGACACACAGACACACAGACACATACACACACACACACACACACACACACACACACACACACACACACACACACCCTATTCTTTTAAATCGCTTTACATCTCACCTGTATTCTAAGTAAATCAAGCTACAGCTTTTTGGTAGCATAAAGGAGATGTTTTTACAGATTGCTGGGTGAATTTTATCTTCGTCTTAAGTTGAATTTTACCAAATCCAGATTCACAGTTTGTGCAGCTCAGAAATCTTCTAAGTTGGTTGCATAAGGTGCAACACTAACCTTTGTGTGGGATCAAGCTTTGATTTCCCTGTTCTAATTACCCATCCTTAGTACACACCGCTTTTAACTTCTTGTAGTATTTTTTTCCTTGATGAGTGATGTACTGCAATTTTTTCCTCCTAACTAGCGGCTTTAATAATGGGACTAACAATTTTGCTTACTATATTCCACAGCCTTTTAATCACATGCCTTTTACATTTCTGGTTCTTCACTTTTCCAAAATCCTGAAGGAGACATACTGGTTGATCTCCGGCAGGAGACAGCTTTGAAGGAAAAGCGTACTTACGTGCATGCTCTCTCCTTCTTCATATTATATATTATGTATTATAAATAGACTTCTGCCTGTAGCATACATATTCTAGTCTAAATATACTTTGTACCTAATTCAAATCTTTTAAACACACAATTTAGCTACTGCTCACTTCGCCTTTGACTCTGCAGGCCGGCAGTTCTCTGTGCTGTGTATGACGTGAATGTGAACTGAGTTGCTGCTTAGTCCTGGGTGGAGCCAGTTCACTGCCACCCGGGGACAGAACCCTTATTCCCTATATTTCCATTCGCTTTGTTGCCAAAGATCTTTCTGGGTGGCCTCAAATTAAAGCATTTTTCTCCCTTGTGACCTACTATAATTTTTTTTTGTAATGTGAATAATTGGAATGACAGAATTAATTTGAGTATGAAAATATGAGGGAAAGGTCTATTACATTTTACTGAAATTAATTGTCAATTTTGTGAAACTGGATGGAAAGAGAAAGCCAAATTTTATAATGTCAAATCAAAGTTAATTTCTGGAGTTGATTCCTTAAGTTTCTCAAGCTTTCAACACAGCAACGGGGATGGAAGTAAAGGTAACAGTTACGACCTAATGATCTAGAAGGATCAATTAATAAAAAAGCAAACGCTCTATTCAAGGCACACATTGTACATAAGGAGTTCCAAATGCTCGGTTCACTCTATCAGTTTTGGATGTTGAAACACCCAGATGTGAAGGGCTCTATGTTGAAGCATAGTGACGTTTCATTCTGGGGATATATATGAATATTATATATGAATATATGGATATTTTATATGAATATTATATATGAATATATGGATATTTTATATGAATATATAATGAATTATTTGACTTAAAGCAAAGTTGAATCTCAATACGGATAAGGGGGCAGTAAAAGCAATAGCTAACATTGTTGAAAGTGAGGCAGAAGCATCGAAGCTCAAATCATATTAACGAGTCTCATATTGACAGTACAGAGGTAGAGCATGCTTAGAAACCCTGGAGAAGAAACCCCTATAGAAATGCATAGGCGTAGCCTCTGTTATGACACAGAAATGATTTACCACATAAAACAGAATTTTCTGATTTTGTCTCCTCAGATTATATTCAATGGTCTTTTTGAACCAGCTAAAGATAAGCAAAGCTTTATTAGTAATGCCATTGGTTTAGTGCAAATTAGTGAATTACCTTATAAAACTGTTATACTAAACAAATGTACAGTTATTCATACTGTGCACCGCTGGTTTCATAGTCAGCTTAATATATGTAAACTAATTTTCCCATTAAACCCCCTAAACATCCTAGAAACAGATTAATATTTTTCACCCAAAACTAATATCAATTAAATCACTTACATTTAATTTGTCAAACACATCTTCCTTAATTCATGTTTGGTTTTCTTACATCCGAATATGGTCATGGCATGGTAATGTATTTTAGCAGAAGAAAATTGGAAAAAAAAGCCCACCAAAAACCCCACACCAAATACTATAACTGTTCCATTTGAAGTTGAGCTCTTATCCTGAATAGCCTATGTGACATATTCTATAGAACACATAAGATTATTCAAAGCACAATTTGAAAGTCATGGCTTGCGCGGTAAGTTCACTCTGAGAAAGACTAATTCAGTAAACTTTATTCTGCTCCGGGAGAACAGAGATCCTTTTAGAAATGTAGCGAGTCAGTTCGGCACGATCTTTTCCTTTATGTTTTATTTAAAATGTTAATGGAGTAAATCCACAATTCACGTAATTTATTTTGAAGCACGTTTTGCTCGGAATAATGCACTGTAAGAACGGTGATATACAGGCGAAGTCCCTTAAAGAACATGCATCAATTCAGACCCCTTTTGAGGCGTATTGCAAATGCCCTCTAACAGGGCATCGCAGCATTACATAAATCACCTTATATGAAAAATTAACATGACATCAAATATTTATAAATATTAATGTGTATGTTAATATAACCAAAGCTGTAACGAACAACCCTAACCTTGCCAAGTTTCCTAGGACAGGCGCTGCTGCTAATGATATCCATTATCTCGGAGGAACGTACAATCATGAAAGTCGTGTGCAGGATGCTATGTTCTTAGCCGCTCTTAAATGTATCTACTAATGTCTACCACGCATGTAACATTAACCCTTTGCACAGATATTTCCACAAAACACAAAGGCAGCTCCTGGGGATGAACACTTTGAAACTCATTTTTATTTAATCCCTTACATTGGAAGATGCCAATTTTTAACAAAACTTCATGCATAACTGAAATATAGGGTATCCTCCCAATAAATTCTCCTGGGACTGATCTCACTAGCATGTGTTAAATACCACATGTGCATCTGTAGGTGTATATATATATGCTATTGAAAGTCACATTTTGCAATACTATATTGATGATATATTGGTGATTTTTGATCATGAAACATAACATCTATGGCATTACTTTCTCCCAGGAAAACTCTCTATTCAAAGAGTCCAGTTGAGGACCCTTCAAACAGTAGTGCAAGTGTGGTGGTTTGGGGCTTGTATGGAGTCAGTCAGGTCACAGCTGTGGGGACAGCTGGCCAGAGCACAGGGGACTCTCAGATCATGCAGGTTCAGCTACACTAAGTTTCGCTGTGAGGTTTTCTTTTCTTGTCTGGGTTCAGTTCGTCTGGCAAGTGTGGTCCATTTAGTCGGTGGCCACCAAAGCAGTGTGGTTCACACAGAAGGAGGTGGAAGGTCTCTGCAGACCTCAGATCTGCTTGAGAATCCTCCAGGCTCCCTGGATAGAGCAAGAAGATAATGATCACCCCGCGATGAAGGCGCTTTGACCTGGAGGTAGTCTGCTTCCCCCAAAATGAATCTCACTGTGAGTCATTCTGAGGCTGCGTGACTAATCTACACCCAAACCAGAACGTTCTTTATTACTAAAGTACCTCACTTCTCTTCACAATCAGTCTTGCCAGTGGCACAATGCATGGTTCTGAATGACGTTGTAGCTTTCTCTCCCCTGCAGCAGACACCATCCAAGACCCATAGCGGCTGCCAGAAACCACAGAAAGTACCAAGGTCACTACACCTCTAGTTAGTTTAATTTATAAACAAGGTAAGGATGGATAATAAAATAGATAATCTACTAAAGCAGGGAGGCTGCACATAAGAAACAATACTATGCGGTAAGAAAAGTATATGGTTGTGTTCACATCTTCGTCAGCATCTTGTTATGCTTGATTTGCTCTGTGAGAAGACACACTGTCTATGTGCTGAGAAGAAGTGAGGTGAGGGAGCACAAGAGCAGATGGGATGGTGGTTAGGGTAGGGTAGAGTTAGTGTAGGGTGGGGTTAGTGTAGGGTAGGGTTTGGGTAGGGCTAGGATTAGTGAAGGCTTACAGTTAAGGAAGGGTTATGGTTAGTGTAGAGTTAGGGTAGGGAAGGGTTAGGGTTACAGTTACAGTTGTGGCTATGATTAGGGTTAAGTTTAGGATAGGGTTATGGTTAGGGTTATGGTATAGTAGCTTTGGGGTAGGGTTAGGTTTAGGTAGTATCCTTACGGTTATGATTATGAATCATCGTTAGGGTTAGAGATAACATTGTTTTGCTATTGACCTGGCCACCCAGTAGGAGGAGTGTTGTGTGCTTCTGGTTGCCTTGGCTCAGCAACTCTGTTTTATGGAGGGCCGGGTAGCCAGTCTTCAGTTCACATTCTCAGACAGTACTTGGCTTGTAGTAAGGAAATCCGTGGGAAGTAGAGGTGGTTGTCAGGGGACAGTTCATTGGACTCTGGGGGAGACCCTGATGTGTCACTGTGTTACTCACAGGAAGTATGCTTGTCCTGAATGGCTTTGGTGTACCTTAAAGTTTTTTTCTACATCTCTGGCGTGTAGGATTGATTTGGGGACACTTTGACTCTAGATAATAATACAGATTTAACCCACTTTATTTTGTGAATAACTAAATATGTGATGAGTAATGTCTCACACAGTCAAAAAAAATGCCTTCAAATAGCCAATTAGAGACTCGTTTTATTGCAAATCTTTAAAACCCTGGTAGACTTTAAATGTGATTTTACCTTAATATACATCTTAGAGCTAATTATTCCAATCAGAGGAGAGATCAATACTTAGCTGGCATCATTTTAAAGTGGATCGGGATTCTGAATGAGATACAAAGACAAAGACCAAATTTGCATACTAATGTTACTTCCTTATTTGTTAGGTCCAGATCGTTTTTTGGCTACATGATGTTCAAGTGTTACCCATCTGAAAAATAAACAAATTTAAATCTGCTCACGCCGTGGCTTTAATTAATACCTCGCAATGTCTCAAGTGTCACTCGGAGCGAAGACCACAGTCTATGACTCTCTAGGCCCGAAATACTCAGACTCCCCATTCATTACCTCTCGGACTTTTAGAGCTTTTAGAGTCCTCCTTCTCTTTCACTCCATTCCAGACTCTCTGGTGTCCTTGGTCTTGCTGGCATGTGTTGAGTACGGTTGGTACCAGGCACTGGTCCACTCCCCGACCTTTGGGCTGACTCATTTCCTTCATCGCTTTCTCCAAATCTGCCCTCACATATCTTTTTCTCAATGAGGCTTTACTTGACCACTCCATTTAAAATGACAAATGATCCGTCTGCCAACCAATGGCCCTCCTGGTCTCATGGATCCAACTGTGTTGCATATTTTTCCATAGCTCTTACTGATTTATAACACCACAGATAATTTACCTGTTCATATATACATGCATATATATATATATATATATATCCATTGTAGATATACAACCTGTATCTATATTTATATATTTATGTGGGTTTGTTATCCTGTTTTAGGTCACCTCCATGACCTAAACATTAGGGTGGTCTTTGTTATGTCTACCGGTGAATTGCCAACGTCTGCAGTTGAGGCTGGGACACAGAAACTGTACAATAAATACTTATTGAATGAATCAATTGTGATTGTAGGAGTTAAGAAAGGCAATAAGAATAGAAGAAGCAAGAACACACCAGAGCATGGAAAGAGAGGTAACAAAGTGGTTTTTAAAAATATTTATTATTTAATTTTGACCAGATTGAGAAGTTTACCACTCTTTGGCAATGTTAGAATGAAAATGGAGGGGTTTCTTTGAAGGCTTGGATAGGCTAAACTTCCATGAGTCATATCAAGAGAACAGGTCTTACAGCCTCCCAGATTCAGCACCTTATCATTTCTTTTAGTATCTGGACCTTACTTAGAAGTTTCCATTGGAAAAGAAGGGAAATGTGTGGGAAATGTGTGTGTGTACACGTGCCTGTATGTGTGTGTGCGTGTGTGTGTGTGTGTGTCTGCGTGCACGTGAGCGTGCTTAGTAATAACAACTCACTGGATTCACAAACTGTGGATTATTGTTCATCCCCAAATTAGTGTTGCCTCACAGTTTATAGTATGGGGTGTAAGTTTGAGCAGGAGTTTCCATTTTGTCATAACAACAAGTTAAAAAAAAACAACTCAGTAAAAGAAATAGGAATAATTTTTTCTTAGACCTCTTAAGGAGGTGAAGCCACAGGAAGAAACTGATTTTCATTTTGGGGGGAAACAGATGAGGAAATAGGAAACATCACAATCCAGAGACACTGACCGGCAGAATTCTGAGGAACCAGGCAATGGAGGAACAGCCAAGCTGTGACTTATGAACTAGGGGAAGCTTGGAACAGACAAATATGAGAGATGAGCAGGACGGGGCATTCATTCTTGGGGAAAGTCACAGTTTAGTGGGTGACACCTCCAGGAGCTGTACCTGGTCCTCTTGCTAAACTCAAAAGTATTATTGCCCATGCTTTGTGCTGAGAGAAGGAACCGTTCTCAACTGTGCCAGACCTTTGCGTACTTCTGGGAAAGTTCCGTTCTCGGGAGGGACTCTTTTGTGAAAGGAGAATGTCTTAGCATTTTATCAGAGCCTTGACTACTTGGGGGAGGGGCAATACCGTCCACAGCTCTTGCGGCCATCCTCTCCCATAGAGTAAAGGGATGGGTAAGGGAGGGGTCAGGGGAGGGGTGAGAAGTTCTGGTGATGTTGACAGGCTGGGACACAGGTTCCCTAAATGACTGAGACCTAGCCATGGGTCTAGGTGTGTGGACTTCTCCCCTCCTCCTTCAAGTTGCTAAAGGCCTCTATGCAGCACTTTCTTTGTACTTTCATGAATGCCTTTCAACAAACCTACATTCCAAATCTGACAGGTATTTTTCACACATCTGAGCACAGGCGCAAACATTCTTGACAAAACATTAGCAAGTCAAATTCAATGATGCATCAGAGAATCACACACCATGACCAGGTGGGACTCATTTTGAGTTACACAAGGCTAGTTCAAAGGTGGATTAATACCGTCCATCACACCAACAAGCTAATGAACAAAGGTCATGTTGTTACAGCAATAGGTGCACAAAGGATATGTGACAAAGTCCAACACCCACTTGTGATTAGAAGTTGTCATTTAAAGGCCAGGTGTGGTGGCACATACCCATAATCCCTGCATTTGGGGGGTGGAGGTAAGCGAATCTCTGTGAATCCAATGCCAGCTTAGTCTACATGATAAGTTCCACACTAGCCAGGACAACACACTGAGAACTTGCCTTAAAAAAAAGAAAGAAAAAGATAAAGAATGAATTGCCACTAAATTAGAGAATAAATAGTACGTATATATAAAGTCTATACATATGCATATACACATATATGACACCACAGCACACATCACATAACAATGAGAAACTTGAATCTCCCCAACTTAGTACTGCCTCTCAACTCTGCATTCTAACAGGGTTCAGGGAGTCCCAGATATGTAACTAGGTAGGAAAAACAAATGCAATGAGTACTGATAAGGAACGAGGGAACAAAACTACTTTTGATTACAGAGGATGAGATAATTTATATAAAAGCAGCAAAAGAAGAAGCTATAAAACACTTCCGGAAGTAATGCCATTATAGATGATAATAATTTATGTAGGAAACACTACTAATATACAAAATTGTTTCTAGAGTGTATATTGGCAATTAACAAGTAGAGTTTGAAACTAAAGTGTTACCACATATTAATTCTTGAAATGGTACTCTCTATGTTAATAGTTATAATAATTAATATTAATAATTAATCACGAATATGATGTGAAAACTATAAACTTGAATTAATGATGTCAAATAAGAAGTAAATAAAGTATTCTATATCTAGATATTAGGATTCAAACTTTTATTGTCTATACATTTGTTTATCTATTTATTAATGTGTGCGTGTGTGTGTGTGTGCGTGTGTGCGTGTGTGCGTGCGTGTGTGTGCGTGTGTGTGTGCGCGTGTGTGCATGTGTGTATGTGCGTGTGTGTGCGCGCGTGTGTGTGTGCGTGTGTGTATGTGCGTGTGTGTGCGCGCGTGTGTGTGTGCGTGTGTGTATGTGCGTGTGTGTGCGCGCGTGTGTGTATGTGCGTGTGTGTGCGTGTGTGTGTGCGTGTGTGTGTGCGTGTGTGTGTGTGCGTGTGTGTGTGCATGTGTGCATGTGTGCGTGTGTGCGTGTGTGTGTGTGCGCGCGCGTGTGTGTGCGTGCGTGTGCGTGTGTGTGTGTGCGTGTGTGCGCGTGTGTGTGTATACACCCATGCTAAGGGACAGAACTCAGAAGACAACTTTCATGAGTCAGCTCTTCTTACCATGTGGCTCCAGGGACTCAGGTTCTCAGCTTTGACAGCAAGCACCTTCATCCTCTAAAAGCTACCTCGATAGCCTAGACTCAATGGTTTGAAAGGACCAACTTTTCTCATCTTGATCTTCAGAGCAAAGCAACCTCAGCTTAAATCTCAGCAACATTTTTTTGGAGGGGAGGTAGATATCAACAAAATGAGCTTAAAATTTTTATGGAGAGGCAAAGACTTAGAATGACAAATTCAACATTCAAGAAGAAGAACCAAGGCATAAGTCTGGCATTACTTAGCATCAGGACCTCCTGTAAAGCAGCAATAATTGGTGTGATGTGGGGCTGGTAAAAGAATAGGGTCAGTTGGACTAGAGAGTCCAGAATTAGATCCATGTAACTACACACTAATCTACAAGAAAGAACCAGAGGCATTGGGATAGGCTGTCATTATAAAGAGTCATTTGTGTGTGACAGATGAATGTGGATACACCCTTACCCCAAATTCATTCAGAGTGGATTTAAGACTTAAGTGTAAATGCTAAACTTCTAGAAGGTGGCACGGGGGCAGATATAAATGATGTCATTGGTAATGCCATCATGTACAACACTGATGGTATAGTTCATCCCTTCATCAACAAATATTCCCAACAAAACACTAATAAACTGGGATTAACGACTATTTGAAAAACTGACCTATAAAATACAATCTCAAGAGAATGAGAAAACAAGTAACAAACTAAGAGAAGATATTTGTAAAAGATATCTATAGAAATCAGTGGCTAGACATGTACAAAGACCACCTAAAACTGAGCAATATCAAAACAAACGCCCCCCAAAAGACAAAAATGCCAAAAGACTAAACAGTTATACATACACCGAATTATGATATGTAAGATGTTCAAGAACATGCATTACTAGACAGTTGCACTTAAAGGAATAAGAAAGAATCACTCTACATCTATTAGAATGGCCACAGTTCAAACCTCTGACAATAATAATGTTGATGAGAATACAGTATCAAATCCTCTCCTTCATTCAGTTGGGAAAGTGAAATGATATAGCATGTTGGAAAACAGTTTGTAAATTCCCTATGAAACTAATCATACCCTATCACCAGATCTAACCATCATTCTCTTTGGTATTTACTTGGATGTGTTGAAAGTTTCACACACAAACACACATGCACACACACTTCCTAAGGGATATCTTTTCATAATTATCCAAATGTAGACATAACCATGATACCCTTCAGTTGGCTAATAGAAAATTGAATGCAGCACATCTAGGCAATGGAATGTTACTCAGTGGTAAAATAAAAGAGATCCCAGAGAAAATGTGACTATACACTCTAACCAAAAGAAGGCAATCTCCAGACTACATACTATATGATCCCAACTGTATTACTCTCTTAGAAGCTTGTGTGGCCAGTGAAAAGGCCACTGGTTGCCATTGGAATAGAAAAGGAAGGGATGATTAGGTGAACGTGAAGATTTGGGGACAGAGAAACTTACTGGGTATGACACTACATAGATGGATAAATGTTGTCATGTCAGTAATACTTTTGTGCTCAGTCCCTGGTCAAATGAAATAAACCAAACTGAAAACCAAAACCAACCCCCTCACCCCAAAGATACAAAACCAAAAATAAAATACCAAGCCTGAACCATGGTTATGCATAGGCGTCTAATGGTGCTCTGTTGCCATGGGCTCTTTAACTATACCAATTCTATTATTGTTTTGTAGCATTGGTTTGGGGAGAGTTTGTGCACTTGTGGTGCTGATGTGATATCAAAGCCTCTACCCTTTTTTTTCCCCTTAAATTTCCTTATCAACTTAAAACTTCTGTAAAAGTCAATTAATGATTTAAATGGGGGAGGGGGTCAGGGATCACTGGCCTCTCCTTTTCCTTTGGTTGACTCTCAGTTTTCTCATTAGGAAAGTGAACTGTGAAAAACCAAGCAGAAGTGATTCTGTCTTAATGGTGCGATGAGCTGGAGAAGTCGTAGGAAACCAAAAGACAGGAGAGAAGACACCATTCCCGAGAAGCAAGGCATTGGTGAAAGGAGATGAAGGCATTTTACCAACCTGAACGTTTTCACATGGGACGTTTCATGGCATAATCTCTGAAACTGTTGAGTTGTTGAGGGTTCCTAAGCCTTTTCTTAGCATTGAGGTCCTCTTTTCAATAAATCCTACTTCTTACTGAATGCAGAATCAAAGCAATCCTACAGCACTAACACTTCCATTGTTGCATATGGAGCTCAGTATACAAAGAACCCCAGAAGAGAGGTTACAGCTGGATTATAGCTGCTTCAAATATGTAACTTTCCATGAATAGTTTCTGACATTTTGAAGGCTAGGCATCCCAAGCCAGAACTTTTCTATCCAAGCATGTAGGACAGCATTCATTGGTTGTGTGTTTCTTCAGTGACAGGATAGAACATGGAAGAGACTGTTAGGACTCATGGCATCTGAGGAGAACTTACAGAATTTGTTCACCTATCTTATATATAAAAATAAAACAATAGATTGTATACACAAATATAGAAAAATCACTTGTTTATCTGTACATTATATGTATTTTGAGTACAGATGATAATAGTCCCACTTATTACCGATTACATTTTTTTGCAATTTCATAACAGTGGCCTAAAAATATTAGGTGGAAAATTCTAGAAGCAATTCATACATACATGTTATATTACACAACATTTTGAGTACCACGATAAATTCTCATTCTGTAATTTGTCTTGCCCAAAATGTAACTCATTTCTTTGGTCTGTATATCTGGCCTGTTACCTCCACTTTCAGAACCATTTTTGGAATAATGCAGGGTCTGTATTCGAATCACCCTGTTATACTCTGCAGTGTCTCCAAATCTTCATATGCTAGAGAGAAATGGTGGAGAGTGTCTTCCACAAGGTTCTCTACTTAAGAGCTATCATGTCATTAAATCATGTACTAGGCATGATTCATAAATTAATCTATCTTATAGATATTTATGTACAAGAGAAAAACATAGTGCATATAGGGGCTGGTGTTACTTGTGACTTCTGGTATTCACTGTATTCTTTTTCATTGGCTTTCCACAATCCTGATGATGTATGTACAATGGAGATTTTGTTCTGTGGATACTCATCTAGTTCTGAATTCTACTAAGGAAGCACATACTTATATACACTTCCTTATTAAGAAGGTAACTCTCATTTGTTCAATCCATTGTGTAACCTAAATTTCTATGTATACATAGAAATGCATCTCCTTTCACTTGCATATGCATATTTTGTAAATGAGATTCATTGGAATTTACACTTTTACAGGTGGAGCTTAATGGTATGGCTATCTGTGGTGTGGCCAAGAAGAAATAAGGCAAGAAGAGGGAGGAAGAGGTTTAGATTAATTATGAATGCTATAAGTGGATGGCCAAAATTCACAATGGAAAGCATGCACGTAGGCATAACTCTCATGGGAACTTCCAAAGTTTGTTCTCAGTAACTGCTTTCACTTAATACATAATTTTAACAAATCCATTTATGACTTTGAAATATGAAGTGTTCCGATGAAGAGAAGAAATACTTAAAAGAGGAAAACTGAAAAATATTAAAAGTTGAATGGAATTACTGAAAAACAGCCAGATAGTGTGACTTTCGTTAATATAAAGGGCAAATGTCTGGCCATCTTTCGGTATTTGTAAGAGCTCTACTCATTAAGATGTATAACGATGGTCTTGAATCATTAGGAAAAGGTGAAGCTATGTGTCTATCTTAGCATATTCTGGGCAAAAAAAATTAAAACCATTTAGATTGAGTTCCATCAAAATCATTATAAAGTTAGTAAGAGTGAATCCTCAAGTTTTTAAGGCATGCAAATTTCATTCTCTTTCCCTCTCTCTCCCTCTCTTTCTCCTTCTCTCTCATCTCTCCTGTATCCCAACTTCTTTCTTTTTCCTGCCTCACCACATGCGTATTGTATTTATGCATAATGCTTATTTGGTGTTTGGCTTTGACAATCATTACTGAGGTGGACTTGTATTTAAGGAAACACTGATGTAGGATGATTTAAGCGCTTGAAAATAATCTTACATTTCCATTTCACACATGGAAAAATATGCTGGTACATATTCATTATTCATTTAAGTTCGGTCAACTCTCAATTATCTCTGGTAATAGAGAGTAGGGATAAAATGAGCAGGTGAAATCTATTTCTAGTCCCCAAACACAACTTCCAGTCTCTTCCTCCTGAGTTCTTCACTAGAAGCAGTGCTATATCTCTTTCCCCTTCTTTGTAGACTCATTTCAATTGTGGAATGACCTTAAGAAAAACAACCCAAGGATGATCTCAAATCCTTTGTAAAATTAAGACAGGAAACATAATCTATAACTCTAATTAAAAAAAAAGCTGGGCTGCTTTTAAAAACCCTGTCTCTGAAACATGGGTCACTCCCAAAGAGGAAAAGAATGTCCTTCATTAAACGGTGCTATTTTGTAAGGCATTTCATCCATTTAGAAGACAGTTTCTCCTCGTTACAAATGTGTTTTAACTTCCAGAATAGCAGTTGGATTTTTAAACGTAATAGCTTTATATATTTTATAATTTACAGAGAAGGAGGACAAATAAGCACCGGCTTAACAAAATTATTAACTATAGAATTAAGAACATTTTTCAAGCATGACCTCCAGACAGCTACCATCAAGATAGTTTTCCCAGCTGTTCCTTAACTAGCAATAGTATTGACTTTTTAAAAGTGAGAGTGAATAGCATTTATCTGAGGAAGAATCAATTTAAAGCTGAAACTCCAAGGTCTTAAGAGCTAATCTTGAAGAACATCACTCAGAGGAGAGATTGGTGTGGCAATAAACATATATCCCAAAATGTAAAGGATATAATAACTGTATAAGACACACACACTCAAATCTGTGTAAAGGTTTGACACCTGGCAATTAATAAACACGGGAGAGTAGATATTCAGGTTATAGCTCCTTGCCCTGGTGGGAAATCTGCATCAAACAAAGAGAAAACAAGATCCTCACAGACACATAGAAAAAGGACACTATAATTTTATACACATTGTTCTGAGGGATGTCAATATCCATTGATTAGTTTCCTTTGTGAAGAGCCAATAAAATCCTGCAAACTGGCCTTATCTTTGATGATACGAAAGGTCAGAATATTTAAAAACATTATCAGGGATGCTGTTTTCTTGTTCTTTTAGAAATTCATCTGAAGAATCTAATCTGAGGAGCATTGTATAGGGAAACTCTGTGTTTCCCATAAGGCACAAGAGTAGGGAAGAGGGACCAGATGTAAATGCAGTTCTGCGACACAGTGTCACAAGTGAGGACAAGAATGTCTATCTAAAGAGCATGGTGATAAACACTTCTATGGTCATGTTTGTTGTATGACACTATTCTTGGTGAATTTCTATTTATAATATCTATTCATAAATGTATAATTTATATACCTATTTATATTATATCACCTATATATAATTAGATAATGTTCATTTGTATCATCTACATATGATGGATAATATTTATATTGTATAATCTATATGTAACATAGATATGTTATCTAATTTGTAAATATATAACATGTATTGAACACTCTCTATTTACCCTAGGTAGCATACCAACAACAGATCAAATTAAAGATATCATCAGAGTTTTATTGAGGTTACTTATAGGTATCTGGATGGGACCTTACTTATAGGTGCAGAAGTGACTCAAAGACATCTGCATCACTAAAAGCCCACCCCAAAGTAGATGGTGGATCATGAATGCCAGAAACCTGGAACTCACTACACAGCCTTCATGAAGTTCAACATGTTTAAGAGAGACCTTTTCAGGTGGTTTCATTGGTCTAAACCTCTTCTTGGCAGCATGGGTGGCATCAGAGTCTTTTTTTTTTTTTTGGTTCTTTTTTTCGGAGCTAGGGACCGAACCCAGGGCCTTGAGCTTCCTAGGTAAGTGCTCTACCACTGAGCTAAATCCCCAGCCCCTAGAGTCTTTTATATAGTTCATCTGTTTCTACTTCTTCCTTGGCTTGGGTAGTTAAAACACCAGCTTGTCTGAGTATATCTTTTCACAGATCTTACTGTTTATAGAAGCTCAGGAGTGAGGAGCCTAGTGTATCTGGTCAGTTTCAGGGAGTTCCTGGAACCTTTGTGTTATTTACCCAGCTTCCTGCAGGATGGAATGTTTCATCTCCCTCTGAGAACATCTTCCCTCCAAGATGTACATTTTTTATCTGGGTAGAAATTACTACACAATTATATTAACTAAAAAAATGATATCTGGAAAGAAGGAGAAATTTTTAGTAAGTCTAAGAGGTATAAAAATATAAAAAAGAAAATAGGTATGAGTCCATTGTAGTATCTTTTTGAGATATCTCTCAAGGGCTTATGCGTTAAAGGCTTGCTTACCTACTAATGGGCTTTGAAGTTGTTACTGGATTGTGAGGGCTTTACTGCCATCAATGAAGTCATCTTTGATGACTTTGCAATCTAACGGCCTTACCAGGAGGGGATGGAAAATTTCAGAGATGGAGTCTAGATGAAAGAAGTACATCACTAGGAACATGTTGTTAGACATTATTATGTTCCATGGATTCCTAATCTCTCTGTGTGCTACAAGATGAACATCTTTCCTCCACCACTCCCTGATGCCATACTCTTCTATCTCAACTATCTATCTCAGAACATTGTAGGTCCTTAGCAATGGAGCCTTAACCATGGGTAAAACTGATGAAACTATGAGCCCAAATAATTTTTTCTTCATTAAACTGTTTATCTCAGGTATTTGTTACCATGGTAAAATGTCTAACACATGATTTGATATAATGTATGTGGGTTTTCTAGTCCTATAGTTAGAAAATTTTGAATCAAGAAAACATGTTACCTGAGTTCCATTCTAGAGTATTTAAATCCAAGAAGATGAATGGAATAAAATATTTACTCTGTTTATAATGGGTTGTTCACTGGTCTTTCTCTATTCTTCCGTTTTTCTAAGTGTGTCACAGTAAGAGATAATATGGATCTCTTACCTGATCTGAGCTATGCCAAAATACCTTCTGCCTTAGTTCCAGTTTTATTGTTGTGAAGAGACGACAAGGCCACGACAACTCTTACAAAGAAAAACATTTAGTTGGGGCTGGCTTACAGTTTCAAAGGTCTAGCCCATCATCATCATGGCAGGAAGCATGGCAGCATGCTGGCTGACATGGTGTTGGAGGGGTCAAGAATTCTGCATCTTGATCTACAGGCAGCAGAAGGAAACTGTGAACCACACTGGACCTAGCTTGAGAATTTAAGACCTCAAAGCCCACCCCCACAGTGACACCCTTCCTCCAACAAGGCCACACCTACTTGAATAAGGCCCCACCTACTCAAATAAGGCCACACCTCCTAATAGTGCCATTCCCTATGGCCAAATTTTCAAGTGCATATGTTTATGGGGACCATTGCTATTTAAGCTCCCAGAGCTTCCATCAAGATAAGAAAAGGGATTCTCTGTAACTGACTTCCTTAAAATGGGGGACACACTTTGGATGATGTAAGAGAATTGCAAAGGTAGATTGTCAAATTAAGGACGTAGATTAAAAATTCCTTCGGCACATATCCATAGAAATATACCTATTTAGATAGTCTTTATTTTTCACAGTGTGCTATCGTCCCATCTCTTGTGTATCTTCCCACATTCTCAACCTGTTCTTGAATGTAAACTTCGTTATTTTACAAAATGGATGCCTTTTAGAAAGGTGTTCTGTCTTTGGCTGTCAAACCTATGGTCATTGTATATAAAAAGGTACTGAGGAATTCTTATGATTTATGATGCTTTTGATCCATCAATTAAAAGATCTCAGTGAATGGACTATTATAGTCTATAACTTCAAGGAGCAGACTCCTAGAATGTATTCAAGAAAACCAGCCTTAATGCTTGAACAATAAACATCTCTAAATACTGAGTTACCTGTCAGACTACTTGGAATCAAAAGAATGCTAATCACGAAACAGGAGAGAAAACTCATAAATACTGATTTAGAGTCACTGGGTTCTAAATGTCTTAATCCAAGTCCAGGAGGTTTTCATGGGAGACCTTGAGAAAACTATATATAGCCATTTTTATTACAGCCAGTTGACATGCTTTACTTTGATTTTTAAAGATATGAAAATGTCTACATAAATTATAGGAAGCCTTCAATATGTTAACAACATCCTTTGCATGGCTTAGCTGGTTAAACAGTCTCCATATTGTAGATTATCGTGAAATCCTAGTCTAAAAGTTACCTACACTCCGTGAATTCTAATGGTTTTGGACTTGCTATCGTTTGAGTCATCTATTTAGTTCCTGGATTCAGCTTGCTCTTTCAGACAAGCCTACGTCAAAATTATGCCAAATTTCCGGCTGTCTATTCCATCTTCTCACATCTTTGAAGAATTGCACTCTTTCATTTGAAAGTACATCGGGTATCAAACTAGCATCACATATGGGAAGATATTTCTTATGATTATCATCAATCCCACTGTCACGAGTGATCTTCCCCCAACTCCTTAGCTCTGGATTAGGCTATCAGGATCCAAAACAAGCCGCTCAAGTATCTGTATTCTTGAACAGGGTAGGAAAACTTTTTCTCTGAAGAGCCAGATGGTAAATATTTTCTTGGCTCTGTGGGGCACAGGGTGCCTGCCGCAGCCTCTCAACTCTGCCAGAGAGGCTGAAGGCAGCCCTGGCCTCAACGCTGATGAGTGGACATGGAGGAGCCAACAAAGGTGTATTTGTGGATAGTGAAGTTGACAGTCTTGTAGGATTTCTTTGTTCAAGAAATATTCTTTCGCCCCACTAATAATTATTAGATGTAAAATCCATTGTCAGTCATGAGGAGGGTTGGATGAGGGGCCTGTGGGCTGGGTTTGGTGCTGGAGTCTGAGTTTGATCCATTCTGCCTTCAAAGATAGTGTTTCACAATGTCCACAGTTCCCGTGTGCATGTTCTTATAGGACAGAGGGCCACTAATTCTAATTCACGTTTTGTAGATCCATTTGTAGATCTAAACAACAGAGGTTAGGGGAATGAGGGAAAAACCAGTTCTCAAAATGTTGACCCAAGTTGAGTCACATAACCAAGGCAACTGTGGGTCAGAGATATACCAGTTCTTGATGTGTTATTGTAGGAATATGCAAGGGGCTTGCCTGCCTTTGCATCAAAATGTACTCATTCTGTTATTGGTTCTATTTTGTAACAACAAAACGAATGTGTTTGCTTTCATAGCATATGAGTAAATATAGTATCTTTCTATCATAGTGAAAGTAAATCAGTATCTAATTGCATTGTTCAATTCTTTACTTAGTGTATGTGCATAAAATTATAGCATAATCACTCCATATAGTAGTTTTAAATTATAGCCTATATATTATACATATGTTATATAACATATCATACTATATAGCATATACAAAATACTTAAATAGTATATGATACACACATAAATTATAGTATATTCATAATATATACTATATAAATCATGGTACAATCTATCTATAAATTATAGTTACACATATGTTAAAACTAAGTATACATAAATAGTATGTAAATCATTTGTTATAGCATGGTCATAGGATATGGATCAACCTCATAAGTTATTTTTACATCAAAATGTTAGCCTCCTCCAATTTTTTTTTATGGAAAGGCTTCACTAGTTAACCATGGCTGGCCCAGAACTTATCATGGCTGTTAGGCCAGTCTTAAACTTGAGGCAATGCTCCTTCCTCTGCCTTCCAAGTATTCTGAATTCACATGTCACAATGCCTGACCTCAAATCATGTTCTCAAAATGAGGACATTATAGACTTTAGCTCTAATATGTTGGTTATTCAAGTAAGAGATTAAAAAATTAATGCCATCTTCATGCTGTGAATTTAGAAATATTTATAAAAATCAATATATTTAGTTCTAAAAAACTGGGTTAAATATAGTGATTCTTATATTGTTCTTGATGGTGCACTCTGTGTTGTATCATTCTAAATATAAAACAGACCAAGAGAACTGGATAAAGTGGATTTCAGTGTAGTCCTGGAACTCAGGGGGTTAAGACAGAATTGGTTAAACACAGCATTAGTAGAACCCTTTCTTCAAAAACTAAAAAATAAAAATAAAAAAGTCTGGAAATAGGAGGAGGAAGACAAGGAATCCTTCCTTTATTTTTTCCTTCCTTCTGTTCTTTCTACACTCCCTTCTTCCTTCCTCCTTTATTCTTTTCTTCATTCCTTTCTTATTTACATATCTTAGAAGTACTAGGGATTAGACCTGGGTTTTCATGCATGCCAGGCAAACACTCTGCCACTAAGCTATATCCAGTCCTAGAGCTAACAAAAGTGGAAGCCTGTGACCTAATGGAATTAAAGAAACAAGGGAAAGATGTCTGCTGTTATATTTTGTGTTTTGAGACGTGTTATAATCTTTCTACACATTGCTCGGTGTTTCTTTACTTGTAGCCTTTTAAAATACCAATTGTGTTTGGAGTTACTCTCCTCAGGATACCATATATTCCTATATACCATGTTAGCTCACTGACTCTTAGAGAGAAGAGGACATTTTATTTCCTAATTCAGGACCAAGAAAAATGCATAGATTTGCTTGGATGCTATATAATTTTGTAGATGGTACTGGAGAGATGTTCGACAACTAAGAGAGTTTCTTGTGGCCTGGGGCTGCTGTTCTTGTATAAGACTAGCTTCAGTTCCCAGCACACATATAGCGGGTATCACAACCACCTGTAAGTCCAGCTCTAGGACATCCAACATTGTTTTCTGGCCTCTACAGGCATTCGCATGCATTTGCTCATGCATACACGCATACAGGTAAGTTTAAAAAAATGAAGTAAATACTTAAAATCCTGTATTGCTACTGAGGAGTAAATCAAATGGTATTAAAAACCAATTTGCTTAGATTTATTATGGTAAAAACGATCCTGTATTTCTGCCTCTACTTTTGTAAAGAGGCAGTGGTGTTCCTGACTGTTATCTTGGCCTAAGAGCTTCTGTTAAGCAAAGGAAATAAAATCACAAATCCAAGGTCCTCGTATTGAAGCCTTATCATCTCCAACTGTGAGTATTTTCACAGCAGATAAACACTTCCTATAACTTCCAATATAAACAGAGATGGCTCTACACTTTTGAGTAAAAACAAGATGTGTAGTGCCGAGGGGTTGGGGCTGAGTGTTTAGAAAGGGTCCTCATGCAGCTGTACACTCAGTGATGCTGCAAACGCTATTGTACCCTGGGCGACAGCAGTGGGGAGTTTAGCCATTGTGGGGGTTAAGGGAGGGCATAGAAAGTTATGTCACTTGTTTTTATTACTGTCATACCTAAGTACTCTGATTGTGGTAAAGTACATAAAATGTCAAAATATAATTAAAGTGACTTGAAGAACCTTGATTTATGCCCCTTGAAAATGCTAATCACTTTTATTGTATTGCACTTGCCTACCTAAAAAAATGGATAAAGTAACAATTTTGATACCCGAAGGGCTATAAAACTATTTGAAAGTAAGCTCTTTAGTCATACAATGGCTCTGCCTGCACCCTGCTCTTGAAGTGAAGCATCATAAGAAAATTGTCTAAGCTACTCAGTAAATCAGCAAACTTCCTATCAAATTTTCTTGAACTCACTCAGGAACATGATTAACATAAAGAGAGAGAGGCAATCTGTTAAAGTAGCTGCCCTTCTTTCAAAGGCATAGAGTTTGCTAGTTTTCACAGGCTAAGTTCGCCTTTCTCTCAGTCATGTTCTGGTGTTATAAAGCTGCATTGCCATTTGCTTGACAGTTTTTAGCTGGCCACAGATCCATTAACCATTCATTCAGTAGTTGGTCTTCACTGTCAACTTGTCAGGATTTAGAATCACCTAGGAGACACAACTCTGGGTGTTTCCAGAGAGGTTGAACTGTGGAGGGAAGACACATCTAGAGTGGAAATTTCTGGCTGTGTCCTGTTGGGCAGACTCATGTGATGTTTTGCTGAAGCAGACTTGTGAGAGGACATGTTCTATTTGAGAGAGCATAAATAGGACCCAACAGACGGTGACGGCATGCTTGCAAAGCTACCATGAAACGCTTTGTTGGTCTCACATCTTCGTTGATGTTTACTTCATTGAGAAAGGAAGGACGGAGAACTTTTCCTGGCATGGCAACTGATTTTGGCCCCTTTCACTGTCTTGTGCCTATTTGGCAGAGGCCTGGCTGACTATTTCTGTTGGATTGTGCTGCCGCTGCTGATTCATGTTTAGTGACACTTTTGAACTGGACTGTTGGTATCCTGTCAAATGGAGATTGGAATCACTCCAAAGTACGACTTCTAATCAGGTCCATCCCTTTGTCCTATTTACCGTCTTCTCTCCCTTACCTTTGGACAGAGGGCTAGGAAGTGGGAGGATTGAAGCTTTTGAGAACCCATATTAAAGTAGGTTTTGAAACATCTAAACCCAAGCACATCCTGAATGTGGGTGGGACCAATCTACAGGCTGGGGTCCCAGACTGAATACAGAGAAGAAAGGAGCTGAAAGGTCTCATTTACCTCTTGGCTCCCTGACAGAAGCCACAACATGAACATTTTCCCCACATCCACGCTGCCATACATTCTCCGTCATGATGGACTGTGCACCCCATGAGTCAGAATGAACTCTTCTGCCCTTATGTTGCTTTTATTAGGAATGGTGTCATGGTAATGGCAGAAGTAACTACTTATTTCTCCTACTTAATTTTCTTATACAATAGTTCTAACAAAAATATGTCCCAAATATCTTTGGTGGATGCTTGAAAACATTGACAGCATAGAACTCCATATATTACTTCTTAAAATATATACGCATAAATCTGTGATAAAGCTTAATTCAGTAAGATGTTAAGAATTTGAATTTGATCAATGAAGGTGTTTTGAAAGGCAGAGGTTTGATTGAGGCTTTCAGGAGTTCTTACTAAGTGTGGGCGTGCACTAAAAAAGTTAATATTGTCCTAGAAGAAGGATGACACTTGTACTAGAAGCAATCTTTGCTCATAGGCGTTGGGACAGCAGATAATAACAACATGACTTAGCATGGGGCTCTTCACACCTTTGAAGAGGCACCAGAAAAGAAAAGAAAGTTCAACAATGTGGATCAGGGAAAACACTTTGAATTAGGCACCCTGGAATCTGAGGTCAAGCTTCTGGGCGACAGATCAGTCATACTTTTTATGAAGCCTCCAGTGTGGGTGGCTTTCTGTATTGACAATACAGAACACTCTGAATCATCTCACATTGTCACAGTTTGTCCTGACTTCTTGGGGAGAAAACACTGACATCTTTCCTATGTGCTTGTGTCCCTGGCTACCCTTGGCCTGGGTTGTTTCTCTGTAATAATCTATGACTTGTGAGTATAAGGTCTCTCTGTGAGATTTAGGAGCCTGGAAAATTCTTGAAATTGATGACTTTGGGAACTTTCCAGACTTGAAACTGATGTCAGAATAGCACACGCAGGTATTATTCCTTTTAAACACTGCAGATGCTCAACCATTGCACTGAACTTAGATTCCCTTTTCAACAACAGAACTCCCTGGGATGAGTGACCTCAGAGCATTCACATCTACTGAATCAGAAGGGTGAGAGATGAGGGAGCAACATTATCAATAATGTGCCCTGGCGATTTTCCTGTACTCTGACGGTGAGTGCCACTGTCCTAGAGAACGAACATCAACTTCAGAAGACGTTAACCTCATCTGATGAAAAGGAAAGGTGGGAAAATCCTAGGAAGCTACAAGCTCCATATCTTTATTCTCAGCATCCTAGGGTACAGCAACACTGGAAAATAACCCAGCGTAGAATGCAGGGGCCAACAGTGATGAGTCTGGGCAATTCCTTAGCATCATTTGGATCTCTGCTTTCCAATCTGGTCATGCTTTCCATTGGAACATATGGTTCAGAGAATTTGAGTTCAAGCCAGTGATGAGCTGGCTCTGCCTTATGACAAATTCGAGTATCGGTTGTGCATATTTCTTCACAGCTCTATGTTCAGGGAGAATCACATTAGTAGGTTGGAATTGGTCACTGGGGAGCTAGGCTCAGTGGATAAGGCACTTGATGCACAAGATTGAGGACCTAAGTTCTGATTCACAGAGCACACGAGGAAAACCCTTGAGTGAGTACAAGGTGGGGGTGATGAAGAAAGGTACCCAATATTTAGTTCTGCCCCCCCACAGACACACCACAGATAAGCATATATACACATACACAGACACACACACAATACATATGCATAGACATCTTACACATGTGCGTGTCTGTGTGTGTCTTCACACAATACACATATACATACACTTACATACACATATGCACATATATTTGCACCTGCACCTACACAAGTGCACACACACATACACACATTTTTATACCTTCATGTGTGTAAGAGCTCTCTCTTTCTCTCTCTCTCTCTCAAACACACACACACACACACACACACATACACTCTAAAAATATAATAAAACTAAAGATAGACGATGGGTGAAAGAGAGAATAGTCATCTGGAGGAGTGTTGTAGCACACAAACTGACCCCACTGGTTGTTACACCCCAGTGTTCCCTTGGTGCCAAGCCAAGGTAGTGCTGAAGGGTAGCACTGATATTTTCCTCATCCTCTTATCCATGTTGAATAAGACGATTGTGATTTAGTTTTAGGGACCCAGCTTTTAGAAGGATGCTGTGTGCAGTGGCTACAAACGAAAAGATTGATTGTCTGGTACAAGGCAGGCTATTTGCCTACCTGTGTCAATCTGTAGGAGATAGGATACATTCTTTGTTTATAAGGGACATCACAGAAAGCTTGAAAAGGACCATTGACATGTCAAGAATTACTTGTCATTCAGTTTTCATGTGACCATTATTATAATGCTGCGACTGTAATAGTCAAGCTTTGATGTCAAAACTGTGAGGGTTTTGTTTTTTAATTTTTTTTCTTTCTTTCTTGTTTTTGAAGTTGAGTAAAGGGATTCTTTTCCTTCAGCTTGTCATCAACTCATGAACAGGAAAAGGGACGGCTAGAGCCAATACAAAGAGTGATGGAGGAGGCTCTGGGCTGCAGGTCTTTTCTTTGTGGCATCACCTAACAGTGGAGGTGTAGGCATGCCGTTGTTCGTTGCGTGAGCACTGGTATTCCTTTCCAGCTCATCTTTCATTGTAACTTAAGAGTGTGAGATAAGCAGTTTTATTGTGAGAGGCAACTGATTGAATGCAAAACTAGTTCTGTCAAAGGAATATAAAGTTCTTTTTCTGAGGTTAAGATCTTAGGGGCAAACATGAAAGGCCGCCTGATTTCTGCCTTTACTTTAACCAGATTTCACTATTTAAAATATTTATCTAGTGCCTTTGGCCATTTTCAAATTATGTCTTAGTTAGATTTACATTTTATTCCTCTAGAATGAACCCCGGCATATTGAAAAGTCCAAAGAAGCTTTAGGTGATAAACCAGTTTATTAACACCGTATAGATGAATCCAGGCATGTATAATAGTTTTGTAAATACCACTTGAATGCAGGTCTGTGTGCTTCTGGTTCCTAGCACACTTATTTTTGAAAAGATCACCTAAAAGAGAGATCTATTTAAGAAGATTCTTAATTTTAACTGAAAGAGTATGTTTTCATAAAGCTAATTCACTTTCCTAATGTTTTCTTAAATCACCACTTTTATGGCTTTTCTGGTATAGCCAGAAACACAGCTCAGAGTCCAGAGAACATTTATTGAGCACTTACTAGTGCCAGATGGTCTCCTAAGTACTAGATATACCTTATCTCAGTTAATCCTCCCACTAACTCTGGGAGATAAACACAGTCCTGATCCCAGTTTACAGATAAAGGAAAGGAAAGCTTAAAGGGTTGAGAATCAGGCCAAGGTCAAACAGCTTCTGAGAGGCAGAGGCCCAGGCTAGATGATCTGATAGCCAAGGCTGTGCTCCTAATCTCTTCCCACTCAGTCTCATAGCCGTGGTACTACAGAGCCAGGGAAAAGCCCAGAATTAATCTATCACAAGCATGTAATTCGGAGACAATTTTAACCCAGTCTGAGGCGGTTCCTGGAATGCTCTTCTGTGTGTCACTTGGTATAATTATATTAAGTTCCTAAAAGAGACATTTTAATTCTTGCCATGGTATTAGACAGGACATCTCAAGTACTTAAACAACAAGCTTGGCCTTCTAATTATTGCTGGTAATTGATCGGTGATTGATTGAACAACTCTAGTTAATCAATCAAGTCATCCTCAAAGAGTTTCAATCTTATGTAGGGACATGAAAGCATCTCTCATGGTTTCCTCACCATTAGCTTTGCCAATCTAAAGTATCAATGGCCTCAAAGTTCTCTTTCTCTTTCCCATGAAAATTCTGGATCTTTCCATTATTTTTTTTATCAGTTAGCAGTTCCACGTCTCCTTTTGTAGCTCTACCCCTGTTGATTCCCTTACAGATGTGAGCTCCTGAATGCATTTCATTTATTTGCCAGTGGGCTGTAGGCAAGCTGATGACTGTTTACGGTACAGTGCGTATGGTCTGTAACCCAGAGGCTTCCATTCTCGGCCTCATGAGGAGAGGAATTTCTAACAAAGGGATGCATAGAGAGCCCATCAAGCCCAGAGTAAAGTATGGATACAGCCAAGACACTTATATCCCTCCTTTTCTTTATTTATAACTTTCTATTCTCTTTGGGGGGGGGGCAGGGACTCCTATAGGCCAGGTTGACCTCAATCTTTGATGTAGCTGGGGATGACTTTGAACTCCTGATCTTCCTGCCTCTAACTCTTAACTGTTGAGATTATAATCCCATACCAACATGCCTGGCTGAAATATCTTTTAAAAAGCATTTCTGAAATATACAATACCATACTTAACCATTAGCTGTGTCTACCTTGCTGTGCTGTACAGGTAGGTGAAAGACTTCCTCTACTTCTCTAACCGGGACGTTGTGACATGTGGTCAACTTCCATCAGTTCCTAAGTATGTCCCTTAAAGACAGAATTACAAGTATTTGTGAAGAACCTGGTTTGTATGGTGGGATCTGAACTGCAGTCTTCAGGCTACAGGAGCAAGCGTTCTTGACCAGTCTGCAAACCACCCTTATGACATAGTGTCAAAGAGCTGAGCTGTGTCCATACCTGTGGGTTGTGTGGAAAGCAGAACTTAGGGGCCAAGACAGTACAAGAGGAGATGGTGAAGTAGCATGACATTCAGTGGGCTGCATGGCTACATGTAATCACATACAGGAGGATGCAAATGGAGAGACGTAATTTAATGGCAATATAACTAGAACTGGAGTAGAAAAATTTAGAAAAGTCACAACATAGTGATGTGAAGAACATACACACAAGGGGCGTGCTCAGAAGAGCAGTCTAAAGGGGCAGAACCCTACCATGGTTAAGGCCATTCGTATGAACAATTAAGATGAGAAAAACAACACTGCCCCAGTAACAAACCTGAAGTCATTACAGTGGTCTTCAAGGCTTCTCCTCCCACCACAGATCCAAAACAAAGCTTTGAGGACAAGGCTTCTAAAGAACTAAGAGAGACCCAATCTGTCTGTATTTACATCTTGTGCTTTTGGTTCACCCACATTATGGCTCCCGTATAGCCGGGGAGTTTGAAGGCTGCAAGTGGTGTGTCTAGGCAACGTTCATGTCATGCAGATGCTGCAGACATGGCTGAGATGTGGTGTCTTCATTTATGTTTCAAAAGGGTCAAGAGGTAAGCAAAAATTTGCCATACTGCAGCGAGTCCTTGATAGAGCAATGCACAAACCCAGTCTATGTGAGCTACAGGCATAGGATTCCAATCTATGACCATTTCAGGATAGTGTGCACCAGAAATCACCATCAAAGCAAGGCTGTCTATAGACTGGAACCCCAACTCCCATGTTAGTGTGATCAGATGGCGGGGCATACCATCAAGGGTGGGTGTTTGGGGATTTAAGATTCAGGGTTGTGTTCAATATCAAGTTTAGGTTTACTTGAGACTAATCACCCCTCTTTTCCTTCCTGCCTCTCATTTTTTTTGTGGGAGATAATGGGGAGGCCTATCTTATTTTTGTCTCGACATTTTATTTTGGAAGCATATAACAATGTGCTTGGGTTTCTGTGGGTCACCTTGGAGGAGAACCTGCTGCAGGGTGAAGTATGCCTTAGGTTTCACTCACGTCTAACTTTCATTGAGACTGGATCTTGGCCTTTTAGATTCATGGTGCAATAATCGGGGCAGAGAAAGACATGGATTTTGTGGGTCAGCAGCACGCCATTATGGTCTTAATATATGTCTGCACAGGTGATACACGGGAGAAGTGAACATCACAACAAGAAGTTTGACAAGTGGGATCTTCAAGAGGTGTCTCTATCATCAGTGTTCGGCTCTGATGAATGTGTTGGTATTGTCATTGAGGCAGTGCATTACTAATTAAAAGATGGGTTGACCTCCTTCTCTTCCCTACTGTTCTGCCTTAAAGGCCTCTTACCACCTGGCATGCTGTAATCTAACAGGAAGGCCTTCACCTGATGCAGCTCCTTGGTATTGTACTTCCTCAAATTATGAACCAAACTATGAACTGGATGCTTACAACAAAGCATCCAGCCTCTGATGGTCTGTTACAGTTATATAACATGCATTAAGACACGATTCTTAGCTTGAGATCCATGCAAAGATACATGGCATGACTAAACACAGCCTGTGGGCGGTAGCTTGTGCTTGGTTGGAAATCCTTTGGTTTGTATTCATATATTCCAACTGAGAGAATATTTATTGGTTTACCAGTGGTCAGGTTTAAAGTTTCGGGCTCTGGATTTTGATTGGTTGACTCTGAATTCCAGATCTAGTACTTACTAGTCTCATAAACTAAATTACTTGGTTTGTGAAATTTTTTATTTTTTCTGTGAAGTGAATATAACCAAAATAATTAATTATGTTGGTTTAAGGGTGCAGCTTGGTCTTCCTGTGGGCGATTCCTCCAACAACTGGAGCGGGGGTTAACCCTGACTGTGGGTCCTGTTCCCCTAACTGGGCTGTGTTGTCATACAAGTGGGAGAGGATGTGCGTGTAGTGACTTGAGGTGCCAGGGTGGGTTGGTATCTAAGGAAGACCTCCCTCTTTTCAGAGATGAAGGGGTGGGGTGAGAGTAGGAGCCATAGAGAGAGGAATGGGAGGAGTGGGGTACTGCAATGTGGATGTAAAGTGAGTAAATTAATTAATTAACAACAAAACTAACACTAATACTGGTTTAATCAGAACCAGATGAGACCGTGGTATTTAAGAACTAGGAGCAGTATTTTATACATGTAATAATAAACACTTAACTAATGCTTATTAACTATGATGCACCTGCTGCTGCTATTAGAGATGATGGCTGTTAATGATGACAGTCTCAGTGGTAGTGGTGATGGTGATGGTAATGGTGGCGATGATGATGGTAGTGGTGGTGGTGGTGGAAATGGTGATGGTGATGATGGTGGTGGTAGTGGTGGTGTAATTCTCAGAACTTTCATAGCCTACAGAGGACCAGTCTACATTATGGAAACCCAGAAGAAAAAGGCCTAGATCCTAATGGTCACTGTCACATGGTATTAAGTACTTCATACATTTATGTCACATAAATATTTATGTCCTTGTTTCCTCAGCTAAAGAATGGGAAGCACTAACCAATACAGCAAAAGCACAATAGCTCAGATGTAAGGGTCTTGGGCTATTCTTGCTGATACCATGTGGTACAGAAGCTCCATGTACCCAGCATGCACTTGGAGGTCAGAGGACCACTTTTATGGAGTTAGTTCTTCCCTTTCATTTCTACATGTGTTCTAGGAATAGAGCTTAGCCAGGCAGACTTGTGCACCAAACTCTGTGTACTGAACCCTCTGGCTGGCCGGATCACACATTACTGCTGTTTTAGGATGGGTGAGGAGTAAACAGGGAAAACTTACAAGGTAGCACATTTTAGGATGTATCCGTGTCTGGTATTCATTGCCTATCTACTATAACAACAGAGAAGAAAGAAAGACATCAACGTGTGGAGCCTTGGGAGACAGAGAAAGGCTAGAAGTGCTGACATTAAGTTAAAGAAGTTGCTGTAAGAAGATAGGAGGTAAGAGAGTGAGAGAAAAAGCCACTCTAGGGCCTTTTCAGTTTCAAAATCTGTCATTGTAAGGTAAAACTGAGACACATAAAACACATAAATCAAATGCATGTCTCAAACTCTATAAGGCAAATACCACCCAGGTGGAGAAATAGAACAGAGTCAGCTACATGTGTCCCATCCAATCACACACTCTGTCTTCAAGGAAGTGACTGCTATTCTAACTTTATTGGCAATAACATCCCCAAGTTTTAAATCTTTATAGTTTTATTATACAATCGTGCCTTTCTAGGAATTATAATTGAGTCTTGCCCATTAAAACAATAGATCTCTTTGAAGTCTCTTTATCCACAGACTTCTCTTCCATTCTTTTTAATGGTACCTTTCATTAGGTGGGAGAACTTGAATTATTAGTCTGTGGAGTTTCACTAGTCTGCACTTTGCTGATTGGTCCTCTGTGTAGACTTCAATATGTTCCTCTGTCTTTAGAATGTCTGTAAATTGGCATCTGCATCCAGAACTGGGTCAGACCAAGGTTCCATGCTTGCCTTTGGCAAGGCTAAAGTGATCTTGCTATATATTGATACGCCTTCTGCCTTACTCATCATATTTGCAAGGATGTCTGTCAAGACTTTATAAAACGCTATAAAGACAATCTCTCATTTATAAAGACAGTATCTCATGTCTCATTTTATACCCTTTGTTACTCTACTTTGTAGCTAACTCCTATCACACAATACATGATACTCATTTTACACTTTGCTTGGCCCAGCACTACAGCCAACTGCTTTTCCATGAAATTGTTATTTCTTTTAGAGGGGAAACATTCAAATCTCCAGGCTGTGAGAGAAAGTGATGCTCATTACAATGAGGTTGTCTTTGCTTTAGGTCCGTGTCGATGGTTCACGAGAAGGTATGTGTTGTAAGATTGGCTCCCCTGGCCTAAAATACATGCTGAATTTAACGAGATAACAAAGTTTCTGCTTAACTTCTTTATAACATCAGTGTCTGCTCTTGACTCCATGACTGCCTCTCTTTTTTTTTTTTACCTAGTTATCATCCTGATTCTTTAGACGATAGAAAATAATAAAATTAGATAACCTTGTATTCCTATTTTTTATCTCCTATCACAGACAACAGTCCCAAAGCAACCACATAAATATTACCTAAAAAGGGCTACTGAAAATCTACAAACATGTATATATGTTTTACTTTCAATTTTAATAATCACATTAAACATAATTCTCTATATGTTGTCACAGCACACAGCTGTTGTATCTTCTGCCTTTTAACCCTGATCTAGGCTTCCTTTCCAGGGCAAATATATATTTAATGATCACCGTCGGCCCTAAAGTTAATGCCTCTCTAGGGAATGTGTTTGTCTGAAGCTCCTTTTGCCCACTAAATCCAATGAGACTTAACAGGAACAATAGACCGTGCATTTGTGCAGCCTGGGAATGGTTTTACACACCAACGTCAACGTCACTCTATGTTAAATCTCTCGTTTACATCCTTTCTTTGTGTATTTTGAACACATTACTCTATTTCCCTTGTGTCACAAAGCATGGCTCTTGTAAAGTCATATGCTAATGTGATTTTCTTTTTCTTATAAATAGGTATTTCTTTCTATTCAACACCAAGATGTCCAGCAGTGTTAATATATAGATTCCATCAATTTTATAAGATGTTGTCTTGATGCTGGGTTTCCAGGAACCTGGTATGTATTTTCACTACAGTTTTTAAGTTACTATTTAACTTTAGTTTTCTTGAATGACTTGGCTATTTTTAGAATTTATTCAACTTTCTTCTCATCTTGATATTCCCTTCTTTCTTTCACTATTGATCCCATTCTCTGGAATATTTTCTATTGTTTTCTTTCTGATATCCAACATTTCTCCCCCGTTTTATTTTTTTTTTTAACTTTCTATTTCTATCATCTATTGTGTTTATAAGCCTTGGTGTTCTGGTTCATTCTTCATTTCTAAAATGGTTTTCACTCTAATTTCCGACTCTCTCCTGAAGTCTGCCACTTCGTGGCCAAGCTCCCATCCTGATTCATGTTGTTCTTTCATGCATTGTCTCGTTCCAGTAAATGTCTTAGCTTGTTTTGAAATGGCAGGTTGCTGTTTTGATCTTTTTTGAGGACACAGCTCTCTAGTGTGTCTCATTGTCTGTGGGGGCGTCATTCGGCTACGTGCGTTCTTCTTTTCCCATCCTGCATTGTAAGGGATCTGACCTCCATCCTTCTCTGCTGTTCACATATATGGGAAATTAGTTTTCTTGAACTTTAAGAACAAGGCTAGATTCAGGGTAGGTGTTTCCAATCTCTCAGAGCTCCCTGCTCTATTGCTTCTCTGGATGCTCAAAAGCATGATGGTAGCATCTGTAGGCCATGGGGCTCTCCACTCGTTTTGCCATTAGTCTGGACTTTCCCCTGACTTTGCCTCGACTGACCCTCTCTTGTTCACTGTTGATGGCAGTGCCTGCTGCTCCTAGTCTGTGTGAAGTCTGTGTTATAACTTGTGTGGGTCCTAGCTTCCCCCACTAACAGCTATAAAAATCATATGCTACAAGTACACAGACATAAACACAGACATATTGGTATACAGTAAAAGTTTCCTTCGAGCTAATTTTTCCTTTTGATTTAAAAGAAATTAAGGCATCCCATGGATCTCTGAAACCCATGCCTCAGTTTAAGGCCTTATGCTAACTGGGTGTAATGAGTAACTCAGCCCTAAAAGAAAGTTCCTTGTGGAAGAGTGGCATCATGGGCCACTCTTGAGGATTCCTAATAGCAGACTGTCTCAACCCTTTTAAGCCTTTGTGATTTCACAGTAATCACTTGGCATAAGTTGTGCAAAGGTCTCCCCAAGGTCACTGTTGCAGTCAAACTGGTTCACTGCTCCTCTGTGCATAAAAGTTGACATGTTGGTGATATATGATGGGGGGATGGGGGGGTTGTCATGTTCTTTGATATATTGTCACTTCTTTCTGCATTCTTTTACACAAATGTCCCTAGCATGCTTTCCTCTTGGGCACAAACAGCCTGCTCCTTACCTGCTTGTTTTTCTCTGCATAGAGGCAGATCACCGTGTAGCTTTATTGATAATATAGTTTAGGTATTTCGCACGTGTCTCTCTTAGTCTCTTTATGAGACAGTTTAGAGAGACTGGAAAAGAACCTACTGCCTCTCTTGTATTCTCTTTTTCAAAACTTTTAATAAGCTCAAAGTCTCAGTCTAGTACAGGGAGCCATGCTATTTGTCTAAATTGCTCGAAAAAATGCTCTCCTTTCTAAAGTTTAATCATAAAGGATTGACTTGTAAGTCATTATCACACTTTGAGCATCTTCGGAATGGCTAAGGGGGAGTAATCAGTTATTCACGCACAAGAGTGACTTCTTGTCAGGAGCCTGGTTTTCCTAATCTATTGACAAGTGGGCATGAAGAGACGAGTGCAAACTAGACACGGCAGATAACATTCTGGAGTTGAGACAAGTGGCAGAGATCCAACTTCTGGTACTCAGCAGGCAACAAGGAGGATTCTTGGGTAGGCATACTAGACGCAGACGCTGGGTGTACACGGGGTTTCTGCTTATCACCAGCCAAACCTCAGAGAGCTCGAAAAGCTTTCATCTGGGTGAGAATGAAAACCATTTAGCCTTATTAACAAGTATTTTGTCCTGACTAAGGACTGCCTTCTCATCCTTGGGGATGGGGATGATTGTCTCATACTCCGAGCAAGCAGAGAAAGGACACGATGCCCAGATGAATGCCTTCTTAATATTTTTATAGGGCCCCCCAAATGTTGTTATCTAGTTAACTCTATCAACTATTCGGCCAATGATTGATGCACAACTATAGAAACTTGCTATGACCTGTCTTTTAAAGAATAAGATAGCATCTCAGCTAGTTATTTCAGGCTCAAATATGTCCTGATTTTTTTTAACTTATTAGCTCTTGGCTTTAAGTCCATTTTTTTTCCTTCATGTGGTTATGGGTACACGTCTGCAAAATACATTTCTCATGCCCCCATGCAGATGACTTTCCACCATGTTTGCAAAGGGTAGATGTGGGAAGGCAAAGGAGGGAGACAGGAGTTTTAGGTCTCATATCCTTTTGGCTTCATCCTTGCATTAGAAGACAACCAAAACTTCTACCTCCAGATGCACTCGCATTGGCCAGTTCAGTCCTTGATACCGTGCTCCTTAAGAGACTAGTCTTTCTGTTCTTTGCTTACCAAGGCCCAGTTAACTGGGGATACTGGACTCCGAAGTTTTCATCTTGGAAATGTTAGTGTCTTTCCTCAGGTTTCCTGGCCTGGGACTGGCTTTCCCATTCTTCCTGTTTTTATTGTTATTGAGGTAAACTCTAATTCACTAAGACATGGTAGTAACTCTCTTTAGGTTAAAATCCCAAGTATGAAGCCAATCATGGCTGTATACATTTGCGTCCCCAGCACTCATAGAGTTCCCCAGGAACTTCATGAGTTCGAAACCAGCATGGATTTCATAGTGAGTTCAAGGTTAGACTGAACTGCCTAGGGTGACCATGCTTCAAAAAGCTAAGGGGAGGAACAGAGCCCAGTAATTGAGTACTTGTCTAGCATGTGTAAGTCCTGGGTCTGCCTGTGTCTAGATTCTAAATATATTTAGTCATTTTTGAATGTGTCTTGCTTTTCCGTTGGTCTCTCAAACTGCCACATTTCCCACCGATTCCATGCGGCCATGTCAACTGTTGCTGTGTACTTTCTTTATTCTGTTGAGAGGAAATCTACTTTTCTGCTCTCTAAAACATGACCAACAGATTCATGCTTCAGAAGAGCTTTCGAATCTATATATGAAACACTCAGTTTGTATTATAAAAGAAAATAAACCCAAAACTTAGTATTATTAAAGCATACATATTGACAGAGCACTATATAAAATGAAAATTAGACAAGATAACAACTTATTTCAGAAATAGGACTGAGGGGCCAGAAGAGAAAAACCTAGGATACAAGATTAAATAAATATTTTCTTTTCTTCAAAGACAGAAAGGATGTTGATATGAACGATTTCATAAAAGATAGCTATTTTACATAACAAACTTGAGGTAGAAGGGGAATGCATTTTGTGGAACAGAGCCTGGCTGACAATGGACTCCTCACAGTGAAGGCTGCTAGTAAAGTGAACCACTGGGAAATAATGGGAATCCCATTGTCCGAAGACATCAGACAAACACACACACACACACACACACACACACACACACACACACACACACACACACACACACACCATGAATATTTCCTCTAGTGTGGGATACTGGATTTCTGCCTGCACTATGGTATAACTTGCTAACCTCTGCCTGGTTTTCTTATGTTTTAAGACTAAATTCCTAAGAATGTATGACCTCTTTACCTTTATTCACCCCTAGCTCGTGCTTGGTTAGTGAGAAGCATACCCAGAGATCTTTACTCAGTTGGAGGGGCTGCTAATTGATTTCTTTTTTTTTTTAAAGTGCATTTTGTCCCTGGTCACTAATTGACTGATGGAACATCTGCTGGTCTGACAAAAACCAGGCTGAAAGCAGTTCCCACTATGGGGCGGTCTGTTGCCAGACAGGATTGCTTCTGCTTATCAATGGAGAAGAGGATGGCCTTACATTTTTCTCAGAGACTGCTTGTAAAAGTTCATCATTGTCTTCAGAATAATGTCACTCTGAGCAATCCTTGAGCCAAAGGTGAATTCACCTCAGCAAATTGTAAAAATAAAATGGCCGCCATCTATGGTTCTTTAGAGATTAAGAGTGTAAGTTTAATGACTGAATAAATAATTCTGCAGACACTGATGAAAAGAATTATTTTTGCCATGGCTTAGAAATCAAGTGGACTGAATCAATGTCCCTTTTATGACTAAAAGAGAATATGAAGTATTAAGTTCATTCTATAAGCTAAGAAACTATGCATTTTCCCCAAAGAATCATACGGCTAACAGTTTTTGTGCTAATTTTTATTTGTTAATGGTTTTTAATTATTAGTAAGATACTAATAAATACAAAATAGAATAGCAATTAGTGAAGGTGAGACCTCAAATGTGAGTCTTATAAAGTTAAAAGAATGCAATTCTAAATTGGACAAGTACTCTGTCATGATGGAATGAGAGAAGATAGATTCTAGCATTCTGATATAACCAAATAATATATTCTTTAGTAGCAATAATGATAAAAAATAGAAGAACATCATCTTCTGCCACTTGAGTGAGAGAATCTAAGTTTCTTTTGTTTGCTGCCTTGGCACATCCACACTACGGATGGTCTCTTATAAATGATCGTGGCTAACAGGGAGCGTAAGTCAATGTTAGTTAGTGTCTTAATTGATTTGTAGTTGATTTGCAGCTCCCTTTGTGTCCCTGTGGTGGTGGCTATAGCGGTCTGGGTTGACATGCACTCAGGCTAATCTATGAAGGTTTATCTTTCCCCTTCCCTCTTCTTTGTGTAAAATGGTTATATTAGTCCATTTTGGTTGATAAAAGTAGTGCCATAAAGCTTGCAGCTCGTCCACAAGCTAAGTTTAGTTCTTACTGTTTAGAGTGGAGGTGTGTGAGGTCAGGGCACTGACTGACTCGGTGTCTGATAAGAGACAGCACCGGAAGTTTGTAGATTCCATCTTCTAACAGTGTTCATGGCGTCTATTTCCTGACTTTATCACAGCCAAAAGATGAACTTGGACAATGTACTGTGAACTTGAAGGGTAAGAACTTCAACCTACAGGAACCATATGCATATTCAGCCTTACTTACTAGTGATTATTGCTTTAAATGCATGATGGCTTGGGAATGGAGACTAGTGGTGGAGTCTTGCATTTAACCTGCTTCCAACCTCTGGCACCATAAAAATAAATAAGGAAAACAACAAAACAAAACAAAACAAAACAAAATAAAGATTGGTTGCTTTGACTTTTGAAAGTAGTGGCATTGCTATTCTGTTTTGTCTGTTTGTTTAACCAGAGAAGGGCACTCTATCACAGTATGAAGTAAATTGAAATAGGCATTCTCTATTTAAGGGGTAGGTAGAGAGAGCTTCCTGAATACTTCAGGCACCTCTTCATCTGTCATTGTTTCTCTTAGTGGCATCTGAAGAGGCTACTGGTAACAAGGAATACCCACAAGACCAGAAGAACTAAGTATTCCTATGAATATATAAAGTTTTATTAATATATAAAGTATAATATTAAACTAAGGCTCTTAGTTTATCCAGAAAAAAAAAACTGTAGCTATTCTCATAATGGAAATTTTGTAAATCACAGCAAAATCCACTCTATTTTGCATGGATTTCTTGGTACAAAATTACCTCTAGAATGATACACACACACACACACACACACACACACACACACACACACACCCATCTTCACACATGTGTCTATAACTGCAGGACGAGAGTAAGGAATAATAAGATCACATAAAATGGTTCAGAATTTGACAAATGCAGTTCAGTTCAGTTCCATCCAGTGGATGCTTATGGAGTACCTACTGTGCAGAAGCCACAACATGAAAATGCTTTCCATGTTCCAAGACTAGAGGGGTAATACAGACTACGTCCTTCTTTTGTTTTTGAAGTGCTCTCTGTCAGAGGTTTTTACCTTTTTGATATATTTTAAGCTTGAGAAGTGTAGAGCACCTAGGGGAAAGTTAGTCTGAAGTACATGGCCTAAGTAAATCAATAAATAAATGTCATTGAGTAGGTCAAGCATCTTGTGACCCTGGATGGGCAGTGCATAGTAAGGGTCAAGTCAAAGTGTCCCCAAATGGAGAGCTATTTTGCCCTTCTTGTCTATTAACGTCTGTCCATCTATACTAATGGATTTAGCATGGAAGGAAGTAAGGTGGGGGTCAGGAAGTGAGAGTCACTAAATCTCAGACTTCCATTCTTCATTAATATTAATGCTGTCTTCAACCAGTGCAAGTTGGCACCTAAAAGCTTAACACAAGAAAAATAGTTCCGATGCTTCTGTATGCGTTCATCGAGAGCAAGCACCAAGTGGTCTCCTCTTACATCATGTGCCTCCCTGCTATCCAATGAAGAGGAATTTCCCTTCAGTATCCGTTCATCAGAATACGGATTTTGTGTCTCCCAAGTGTTTTATATTAACTTTCAAACAATTTATCCTGCTACTGACTTGTATTAAACCAGAACGAAAACAAATGGCATGCATGGATTAGCTTATGTTTAAAATCAATATACCAGAAGCGTTTCTCTTCATTAGAAAATCTTTTAGTTATTTTATTTGAGCTCAGTCATTAAGAGTTGTATTCTTATAGGCATGTGCTCTGGGTTGCTGTGGACTTTAAATAAACTGAGATATTTTGGGACCATATCTGCTCCTGGCTAGCTATATATTATGAAAAAAATCTTAAAACAACCCCCCCGCCCACACAATATTACTTTCTTAAACATTTTGACAGTACTCAAAATAATCACAATGTTCTAATGATCTTCAAGATAAAGAATTAAGGCTCAGAGAAGTTAAATGTTTAGTTCAAAAATGTTTAGTGAAGCTACATATTAAGGCACATGTCTGTAACTCTTGTCCCTTGAAGGCTGGAGTAAGAGAAGCATGGTTCAAGGCCAGCCTGGGCTACAGAAGGAATCTTGCCGTTCAAACCAAACCAAACCAAACCAAACCAAACCAAAAAAGCAGAAAACATACAGTTAGACAACTGGAACTCTCTGAGCATTTGAAGGCAAATTTGGCCCTTCTATGGCTCTCCGGCTGTCAGTGTCATAGTCTTTGAGCTCAAAAGATGCCCATCTGTACTTCCCTGCGCTCTCGTCTGTGATTTAGAGATTTTTGCCTCTAACTTTTTATCTCTCAGAGAACTTGAATCAGAAATAGAACAAATCTTTTGGCAGGTTCCCAAAGGGTAGCCTCACTCTCTTCCAGCTTGCTACTGCCTGCTGCCTCCTTTTTTATATCCTGCGGTCTCCAACACTTATAAGCAAACTCAAGCTTAGTGTATGTCAAAACGCGAGCAGAACCTGAGAGGCAACACTCTCCTATAAAGAGCCCATAAGATGAACCTGAAAGAAAACAAACGAATATATTTCAGTTCGCCCAACCTCTCTGTCTCCATGTAGCTGGCTTTTCCCTTTTGTCATGTGATAAAGGATCCACACCATGGTGGCCTCGGATTGCCCTTCTGATTTCTTTTTTAAATGTGTGAGGGTGGTTACAGTTTGTAATCGGGTCATGGTGTCTTCACAGCTCTGCTCCACTGTGTATGGTTTTGGGTACCATGGTGAGCCAGTCTTGTCAGGATACACGGCAGACAATATGTACTTCCGGTTGAGATTCCCGGGGAGACCTGTACCAGGTCAGACCAGAAATTGAGACATAAAGTACAAGCAATTGAGTTATTAATTGTTGCTCAAAATTTCACCTCCCATCGTCTATCAGTTACATACGGGTAATGCCTGTCTTCATCTCGGGCCAGTCTGCTTCACGGCGGGAGCATCTAGTTCTATGCGTAAAGTCGGAATCTGTATTGTTTAGATTACACAGTTCAACTTTCCGATCATTTTTCAAAGTTAAAGAGGAAAGTTCCCGGGATGGGAGAGCCAAGAAAGGGCTGGAAGATGGTTTTTGAGATTCCCATGTCTCTGACTTTCAGAGGACAAAGCAAGCTAAATGAAGGGAAGAGAAATGGCTTTCAATACCGAGCAAAAACATGGGCTAGATATGTACAACACAGAGGCTTCATTTGAATTAGTATTTACATGTTTTGTAAGCTCCAATAATAGATGTTTTTCATTATTTTAGTAAAATTAAAGAATGGGCACTCAGCTATCTTTAAATTTTCATATTGTTCATGCTACTTTAGGAATGCCAAACCATTTTGCTGTAATAAATTCCGGCACAAGGATTGCACGGATAGTGAAAGACATCGTAATATTTTTCTTTTAGATGTGAATGGAAAGAAAATATTAATAGATACTCCCTTTTTTATGTTAGCCATTATTGGAATTTACTAATGAGAAACCTGACATGCTATTTCCTATTGCTTTAATATGCTATATATTATAAAGATGTTTTTCTGTACTAAGGGCGGTAATGGCGTAATGTTTAAAAAAAATCCCTTTGCAATTTCTCATGATTTACAGGGGAGCCAGTGATGAGGTATGGGGATATTCTGGCTTCTCTGGACTTCTGTGTAGGACAGGCATGCATAGAAAGTTGAAGGAGTTTAATTAGTCAAAGCTACTGAGAAACATTTTTAAAAATTCTGTCTTGCCGAGAGGCAGACATTTTTTTCCTAGATGACAAATGTCTGGACTTCTCAGTTTAAAAAAAAAAAAGCCACAAGTGCTCACCCCTGGCCTCTGCTCTTTTTGTCATGTAGGTAAGCTAAGCTGTGGGGAAAAAAAACGGCCATCTGGGAAGAGCCCTGGCAGGTCCACTGAGCCTCTCTTAATATCTCCTTCTCCTGTCTCCTCTTCCTCTCTGTTTAAGGATGCCAAACAATCTTCAGACAACAGAGTCTGGAAAACTGATCTTCGGAGATAAATCCTCAGGTGGTGGCTATGTGTTGGCGTCTTGGATATTTCTGAGTGTTTTGCCTCATAGTTCAGAAGGTGGGCAGACTGTCTATGAAATTCTGGACTTCGACGAGACTTTTTCTCTTCCACTGGAGTTTAAGTGAGGAATTTATGGAAACCTGCCACCTTGTGAGGTAAGTTATACATAAATGCCTTGTGCTTTATACGTGAAAGATTTCTTGTTGCTCATTGACATAAATCTTGTTACACACTACCCTTCTCAGATAGTGTTGTCAGTTGAAAAAATTCTTTTGTTGTTGTTGTTGCTGTTAACAAGAAACTAAGAACCTTCTCTCACATTATTTGTAGTGCTAGTTATGCATTAAAACTTTGTCACTTTCTTGCTGGGTTAGATTTTTCGCCTTTGATTTTTCTCAAACAAACAAACGAGGGATAATAAGGGGAAATTGAAAAAAAATGCAGCTCATTTTATCTTAAAAGAGCTACCACCTTTTTAGCGAGCTAACGGGAGCAGAGACCCCGTTTTGAGACATAAATCTAGAAGTTAAACGCTACTCACTTTTAAAAGGGGTAGTCTTGGCAAGAGCCAAGTGAACATTATCTCGCAAAGTCCACTCTGAAGGCAAAACAGATTTGTTAGTGCGATTATTAAAACAATTGCCACCTTCTGGTGTGAGGTGATGTCAACAGAGAACAATCAGGCGTTGCCCTTGGCTCTGGTACAGTCAAGCACACAAAACTACCGTGAAATAGGATTGGACGGGACCTTTCATTTCCTATGAGAATTAATTCTGTAAATGCAGTCGAGAAGAGGCAGCTTATTCCTCTACCCCCAGAAACCAGATAAGAACAAGTCTGCAGGAGGTCCCATTTCTTTTTCCTTATTCATTTCTTAGTGCGTGCATGTGTGTGTTACCAAGGACCGTGGCAAATAATTTATTCTTTCTGTATACTTCAGGCAGAGAACGAGGAAAGTGGTCAGGGTTTTTCTTTTTTCCCAAAGGTTTTATGGCTTAAAAATAATTATACTTCTACAATCTAAATTGTTTTCTAAGGGTTGAACTGAAAGGTCACATTTCTTCAATAGGAGCAAAAGCTGTCCAGAGGCTCTGGTCTTCTCCTTGAGAGACTGGGACTTCATCCTGGGCTTGCCGAAAATCTTCCCTGGGCAAGTCAATACAAGTGTTATTTGTAGCCACTGAGCTCTAAGGACCAGCTCTTTTGTGAGGTGGAAGGCCATACAAAGGGAGATTCTACATAGTGAATGGAATTTATGATCGTTTGTATATGAGTGTGAACAGAAAAAAATTTCAAAAGTGTAATTCTTTAGCTTAGAATCTTGGATGTGAGCACCCACTAACTTTAAACTAATTCCAAGTGGGAAAACAAATAAAAATTTTGTGATCAGACACACTAGTTTGCTCCTCACTAAATTGCTTTTTGTGTGAGAGCTATTAACAAGGATTTAATCTTAAATATCCCAGCATTTGCTACTTCTCCATCATCCACAATTGATAAAGCAAATATAAGATCAAAAAAGAAAAACCACAGATGAGATGATCAATAACGGATTTCTTCTCCTCCGGATTATTTTTCCCACGCTCAGAATTCCTGTTTGATTTTTTCATTTATTCAACATGTCAGAATGATAGATACAAGAGAGTCACCATCTAACCAGGGAAATCTCTGTTTAATAATATTCAGTATGAAGATTCAGAATGATGTCTCATGATGGATTAGGCTTCTGTTCTGCCTCATTAGGGTTCTCCCAATTTGACCCAATCCAAATCTATTACTTAATATACATCTAACAGTAAAATTGCATAAATGTTCACTAGTACAATAGAAGCTCAATGAGCAGTTTCAGATAATTTAATTAAGTTGTAGGTCTTCTAATATAATTCCGTAAGTATGTGAACTTTTAACTTGTGTTAACTCAATTTCCTCATGCCTTCATTTACCATTTGTTGGGGACATTACAGTGATTAGCCAGAGTCCTTCCAGCTTCTAATGTTCTCCATAAATTTTGATTTAAATTGACTGTCACTTTCTCACGATAATAAAGTAGATATTTGACATCTCAAAAAAAGGGAACTAGTCTGGTACATTATGTTGTCAAGGACTGCAACTTTTTGTCCCCTATCCCACTGAAATCACATTAAATGTCCCTTACTAAAAACCACCAGTTAGAACAAACTGGGTTGGGTACTGCATACTCATGAAAACACCTGGGCTCCTGTATATGTGAAAAAAAGGTGTCATATTCCCATGTAACTATGTGTATTCATGGCTGTCAATGTTTAATTGTTTGGTTTGCCAGTATTCAGGGACCCCTATGACTTAGGAATCAGCAGCTGCTTAAGTTTAGATCAGAGAGAAGCATCAGTCAGGCAAGTTCAACTTAAAAGCACTGTTTTCTTAGTTCAGATAGTTAGAGGGAGGGGCAAGATAAGCAAGTGAGTGGTTTTTTTTTTTTTTCAGTGAATGCATTTAAGTTTGAACTAAGCCCCTCAAACGTGAGACCATCTTCCTGTAAATATAAGCTTACTCTCTACTTTTTTATTTCCAATAAAGTGACTTGGGTAATAAGAAAATGCTACTCGCAGTCAGCTTCTTCGAAGTTATCCAGAGACCCAAAACAAAAGACTCAGGTCAGTATCAAGTGACCTTAAATGTTTAGCAATGGTTCCAGATATTTGTTCCGCTTTCAGTGGTAGCATTTCTGACCTGGTGGGATAAGAATTTGAGACTATTCTGAACTACTTAATAGCACCAGGAAGGCGGTAAGATACATGCATGAAGGGAAAAATCAGTCTCCCTGAAAAGAGTTTGCTTATTAAAAAAACAAAAACAAAAACCCAAAAAACCAAAATACTACTGCCTTAGGTAGCTGTTTCTTCCTCTTCTTCTTCTTCCTCTTCCTCTTCTTCCTCTTCATCTTCCTCTTCTTCTTCTTCTTCTTCTTCTTCTTCTTCTTCTTCTTCTTCTTCTTCTTCTTCTTCTTCTTCTTCTTCCTCCTCCTCCTCCTCCTCCTCCTCCTCCTCCTCCTCCTCCTCCTCCTCCTCTTCTTCTTCTTGACCCTCTTTTTCTTCAAAAGTTTGTGAGTTTTTTTTTCGTGTGTGTATATATGTTGCCTCTGTGTATATATGCCACATGAATGCAAGTGCTCATAGGTACCTGAAGAGGACATTGAATTCAATGGAGCAACTGTTACAGGAAGGGTTATGTTCAGAACTGAACCTGGATCCTTTGGAAGAGCAGAACATTTCTTTAAAGTATTTTTATTACACACACACACACACACACACACACACACACACACACACATACACACACACACACACACACACATGCTCACATACATAGAGACTCAACTCTAGAAACATAGTATCTATTCAAAATTATTACCTTAAACTCTGGTAAGACTGACTAACATTTATAAGGAGCCTGTCAGATGCTGATACACTTATAAATGTTTCTGTAGGTATACATACAACTCTAGATTACAACTGTTATGATCTTTAGCAAATAAATTGAATGGCTGTGGGGCTGGTAAAAGGACACAGCTGATAAAGGCTTGCCATCAACTCTGAGTTCCTGAGTTCAACCCCTGAGACTTCCATGGTAAAAGAAGATTCCTGAAAATTTTCCTCTGACCTCCACACATGGACATGGACCTGCACATGCTACATGTATATGTGTGTGCACATGTGCATGCGTGTGTACACACACACACACTCACACACACACACACACACACACACACAGAGAGAGAGAGAGAGAGAGAGAGAGAGAGAGAGAGAGAGAGAGAGAGAGAGAGAACAGACATGGAATAATAAAAAGCAGGACAGTCATAGTATACCAGAGTATAGTGAAGTCAATTAAACTACGGAAAGTGAACAACTTTGGTACATTTGAGATTTTTATGAAAGTCCAAAACTGACTTTACTATTCATAGCTATCACATTATACTGACTAGGCTATAGCTTTATCTTCCTTATTGGATTATAGTATAGTGTAATCCAAAATGGCTTCCATGTAGATTTGTGTATAGTGGAATCACCTATTTTTCTTAAAGATTTTATTTTTATTCATACTTATGTGTGTGTCTATGTGGGTCTATACTGTGAATTTGTGGGACTGCAGAGAGGCCAGAGGAGGGTGTCAGGTCCCGTGGACCTGGGACTACAAGTTGGTATGAGCTTCCAGTCTAGGGAGTCTAACTCCGGTTCTATGGAAGAACAGCGACTGCTCTGACCTTCTGAACCCCTCCACCCCCCCAGCCCCTGAATGCTGTATTTTAAGATTCTGCTTGTTTCTTTTTGGTCCTAGGGATTGCATGCAAGGAATTACACATGCTAGGCAAGGATTCTCTACCACTGACTCGTATCCTCAGCTCTGACACATGTTTTCTTATAACACAAGTTATAACATGGTTGGTTGTAAAAAGATTTGGGTAATCCTAAGAAGTTATCATTATTTTACAGTTCTTTGCCATCTACTACTTTCGGGGTTTTACTTTATATTCAAGTGGTTTATTTTCTGTTTTAAGAAATTATAGACAAGAATTTAGCTGTACTTGTCTATAAATTCTAAAGCCTATAGTTTAAGTTGGTGATTTGTCATAAACGTCTGGTGAAAACATAGTTGTATGGTGTCCCATTTAATGGCTGTGCTTTCAATGCTTGGATTGGGGAGAAGTGACTTTACAGGTCCTTGTCTCACCCGGAATATCACAGCTAGATCATTAATGTCAGATAGATTATACCGAAGACAGAAACCATGAGCATATTGAAAGGACAAACACAAGATGTACACATCAACGGGGCTCCTCACCAAATCTGTTCTTCCTTTAGAATCTCTGCATTGCTAACCTGTGTGAATGTCTGCCACAGACAGCCAGTTTGTACTGACGGTACCTTGATAGGGTAGGACAGTAGTCATCAATGAAGTGTAGCAAGGTGTTCTGAGGAAGGGACTAAAATCCTGACCTCTGGTCCACTTGGTCACTTCTGTTTCTCCTGCTTTCCTGCCTGACTGTGCCTGAGGGGACAGAGTGGAAGTGACATCGTCAGAGAGGCCTCCCTGGTCAAATGCAATCATGTTGACTGAAAGCTCAGCTTGTGTTCAGTTCTCTCCACATAATTCCCCTACCTAGATAGTACACTCTGGCCAGGGGAGGAACTGATGAAGAGTCGCCCGTATCATTGCTGGACATTTTCAACATCTCATTTAAAACTGCGAGGAGCGAAGGTAGGTTTTGAATTATGTATTAACCCTAGCTTCCAAATATAGCCTTGCTGAGAATTTCAGCTAAATGTCCACAAAGCATCAATCCTATAAAGTGTAGCTCTCGCTCCCTTATTTGCTGTTCTGGTTGTCACTTCCTATAACTGTTCACTGTTGACGCTGGCATCCTAGTGCCCGATATCGAACCCTCAATATTAAACCACCTTCCACCTCCTCGCTCTTCATTCTGTGTCTCAAGTCATGAAGCTCCACCAAGATCTCCCATTTAGTGTCCTGAGAGTCCATGAAATCTGTCTGCAATTTTGACGAGAGCACAAATTGTTACTCATTGTCCAGTGGGGAACACTTAACTCAGTCTTTCTCCAGTATCAAAGCCTGCTTTATGCTCTTGTTAATAATGGCTAATGGAACCAGTGGAGGCGCTCACTGCAATCTTCTGATTCATCAAGACCAGAACTTGAAGGACTCCCTGGGGTCTTCACTGCTGGTGCCAAGAGGTAGTCTTGGCATCTGAATCTCCATGCTCATTTTATTTTTCTTCTGGAAAAATCTTCCCATTCTACCCCATTCCCATTCTCCCTTTCTTCTTTTTGTTTCTATAACAAATAATCCCCAATTAATATCAACCCATAGTCAATATGTGATACTCTAGCAAGTTATCCCCTCATGTTGACAGAGCTCTGCCTCCAGCCATCTTCCTCAGTCACCTAGAACGATCATTTCAAAGACTGCAAGTGTGGCTATGTTAAAACTGTTGTGTAGTTTCTGGGCAGGATGGACATTAGGCAAGTTTGTTGGTCCTCTCTGGGTTTTTGCTCATTGTAATAATTAGTGTGCACCTTTCACTCTTAAGAACATCAGGCTTTAAGGGGTGAAGGACAGGACCCTATAGGTTATTTAAGGTTGCCATCTAGAGCTCCTTATGTACTTTCAGTAGCTGGATCTTTCTGGTAGAACCACAGGACCCTTGCACAGGCACCGTGCTCCCATCGACTTAGACCAGTGTTCGTGCCATTCCCTGCCCTTTATGGAATGTCACTCAAAGGCTCCATTGGATATTCACTCACTCTATATCTCCCACAAAGAAATGAGAACAGAAACGCAGGAATTGGTTTTTGTTTTTGATCACTTCAGCATTCACGTGCTTAAACTTACGCCCGCCGGATCACAGGTGCTGAGTAACACTGGGTGGATAATGGAATAGCTGTGGCACGCTTTCTGCAGCGAAGACCTTCGTGCCCCTCTCTGTTCCAGGATCTGTTTGCTTTCTTTATGAGCCATTTTGATCACCCATGTACTTGGTACCAGAGCGCACATCTCAGGTTACGGTCTGACAAGTTCACCCGACTCTTGGATGACAACAGAGCCATTTCCACTTGGTATGCACCATAGATCACACTCACATAAAGTTATATACCAAGCGAGTAGATGAATATAAACAGCGTGGCGGTGGGCATGTTACTGATCTAAGGAAATTGGATTTGCTCATATTCTCAAGAACCTTCTAAGTACCTAAGGGGCAGGGGACCCAAACCCTCAAGTAGGTAGTGGTGCAAAATGATAGACAATTGACTCTTAGCATTGCAGAACAAGAGAACAAGAGGCTCTAGAAATTATGGTCATCAATCTCAGCTCACCCTAACAGCACTGAATGGCTGTCATCTAATGATGGCAGTGATCATGTGACACACCTGGATAGCACGCACTTGTAGACAGTCAGAAGCTGAAAAGTCCTGTTGTGGACTGAGGAGTGTTTCACTTTCGAGCCTAGGGACCTGGTTTCAACCCCTAGGGCACAGGTAAAACTCAGGGTAGAGTAGTGCATGCCTGTAACCATAGTTCCAGGAAGAAAGAGACAGGCAGGTGCCCTCGGATCCAGATTGTGAACTAATCCAGGACAGTTAGAGACCAGGTCTCAAAAAAAAAAAAAGGCACACAGGGCTGAGGAATAGCATCCAATGCTGTCTTCTGGCCTCAACATACACCTATACCCATGTGCTTGTACACCTTTGACATGATCACACACACGCATATCCAAAAAGAAAGAAATCCCGTCTTGTCCCAGAGTTCAGGGAAAGTGTGTGCAAGGAGCTAGGATTGAGTTCTGAGAGGGTTTTTTTTATTTGTTTGTTTGTTTTGCTTTGCTTATAATAAATATCAGTTTTCGATGATTTTTGAGCCCTCCTCCTTATCTATTTAGATCGGGAGCTGGCAAACAGCACCATTTGAACCAAGCTGGCCCTGGTTTTTGGAAATAGAGTTTTGTAGTGCCTGGCTATTCTGGTGTGCTTACATCCCGTCCCTGGCTGGCTGCTGTCGTAATTGAGAGCAGAGCTGGGTGGTTATCAGAGAGATCATGAGGTCAAAAATATTTAGTGTTTGGCCCTATTCAGAAAGGATTTGTTAATCACCGAGTTAAACTTTCAGGGTTGAGTGAGAGAAACTGCTGTAAAACTCCAGGACAATTGTATGAGCTATGGCTCAGAAGAGACGTGCTGGAAGATTCATGGCGAACTGCTCGAAGGTTCAGTTACCCCTCTGTGACAATGGGCTCGGCATCTGTGGATTCAATCAACCGAGTGGGGAAAATATTAGGGGCGGAGGAAATGTACTTTTATCCCCAAAACATCAATTTTTTTGTTGTTGTTATCTCCCGAACAATGTGGTCTCACAATTATTTCTATAGCTTTCACATTGTATTGGGCATTATAAGTGACATAGAGATGATTTGAGATTTATGGGAGGATTTGTGTAGCTTATGTGCAAACCATTTGAAGGTTGTCTATCTGGAACCCATTCCCACAAACATGGAGGAACAATTGTATTTCATTATATATGAAGGTACCTACCCCCAAATAACGGATGGGCAGGTACTGATTTATTATTTGGAGGGGCGGGGACATTTGCCATGGCTCACGTGAGGAGGTCAGAGGGCAACCCTAAGGAGTCAGTTCTCTCCATCCACAGTTGAGTCCTAAGGATCGAACTCAGGACATCAGCCTTGGCAGAGCCGTCCTACCAGCCTGTAAGTGATGCTTTGAAGGATCTGAATTTGGTTACAAGGGAAAAAGAAAGGGCAACACTTAGGACTTAAGTGAGAATGAAGAGGTGAATGAACTTTATGTCTAGAGGAATGCATAGGACTTCTATTCTGGGCTGCAGCTTCTCCTTGGAAGTTCAGCGAGGAGTCTCTTATCATTGAAGCCTATCAAAGAGTACGGAATACCCACAAGCCTAGAGTCGAGCCATCAGAAATCTCCAGGCAGGCAGTATGCAGGAGGGAATTGGAAAGATCTTGTCATATTTTTTGCCAAGACAATAATAAGACAGAAAGGAATGGACTAGGGTCTTACTGACTTGGGGTGAAGTGAATTGGGGAGCCCTACAGGTGATCTATTAAGAGAGGCAGAAGAATTCGTGATAGGAAAACAAATGTATCTCCTAGACAGGTCTTGATGTTGTATAAAATGCTTGGATATAAAAAAAAATAAAGAATTACAGTTATGAAAATGACACTTTATATAAAAACCTGTAATCCCGAGGTTTCCTTAAACAATCAGGCTGCTTGGCGATACGTGATGCGTCCTTGGGTGCTGGTAGGCACAGGCTGCAGCTGAGCCACACTGAGTAGAGTTAGCCGGGCCAGGCCTTCCACTCTGGCCATCTTTAATCCTGTCGTGCAATCCCTCAGCTGTAGGGATGCGTGGCCTGCTATGTCATCATCTGGACAGGAAGTTTGAGGCAATCATTAATTTGAAAGAAAGCCAGCATGGTCAGCGTTCCTCCCATGCCCTGAACTCTCTTCTCTGTTCTTAGGAAGCAGTCTGAAGGTCTGAAAAGTTACTTCCTCCAATTATAAACAAAAGATCTCCCCCATTCATTCTTTCTCTCCCCTTTCCCCTCCCACTCTCCCACCTCGTGTGTGTGTGTGTGTGTGTGTGTGTGTGTGTGTGTGTGTGTGTGTGTGAGATAGCCTTTGATTAGTGGAGCTCCTAGGTGAACCCCTGCCTAGAAGTCATGATCTCTGCCTTAATTCCCTTTCAACATGCCTTTCACCCTTCTCTCTCATTAATTTCTCAACCAAATCTTACCTGCAAAGCAAACAACTTACGATGCCGGGCCCCGTTTCCCATCTCTCTTTCCTAAGCCTGGAACCACAACAGCTTTTGTTGCTGCTTTTCAGTTCAGTTTTATTTTTAATTCGTTTTCAAACAAAAAGTGTTGCTCCAAAGAAAGGTGGTTTTTTTGAGGGTGCCTTGAGTTATATTCCCAAAAGGGTTCCTTGGATTCCTTCATACAGTGTTTTTCTTTGCCTGGCTGTTAAAAATAGACTGCCCTGTCCATTCTTCCATATACTCCTGAAGATACGTGATTCTGAGGGGTGTAAAGTCTATGGAATCGTCTTTAATTTGTGGCTACCCTGGGTGAGCCCGAGGTAGGTTTTCCCTACCAGCCCTGACAGGGATTTCAATACTGCTGCTAATGTCCTTTCCTGAAAAGACCACAAGAACACAGACCGGGGCTGGAGAGATGGCTCAGTAGTTAGGATCACTGGCTACTCTTCCAGGGAACCTAGGTTGAACTCCCAGCACCCATGTGACAACTCACAACTGTCTATAGCTTCAATTCCAGGGCGATCTGGCATCTTCACAGACATATATGCAGGCAAAATACCAATGCATATAAAATGAAAATGAATAAACCATAAAAAGGAAGGAATAAGAGTCTTAAGAAAAATAAGAGTGCGGATCCTACTATGGCTGCTGCTGAGTCTCTGTGGACAGAGCTGGGGTGTGTCCCCTTACACAAATTTTATGTTTGGAGAGGAAAAAATGGTCTAGCTTTTGAAAAGTAGTTTAGACCAGAATCTTGTTTCAAATATAGGCTGTCAGACAGTGGGAACCCTGCCAGACAATTTAACAACCAATTGTTAGTATTTTATTAAATTAAAAAATGCATACGACAGCATTTTAAAACTGGTCAGTACCAAAAAAAATGTGGAAAAGGTCAGCCACAAGCTCATCCCATACTGTTACCTTCTTCCTGTCTTGTCCAAGGAATGAAGAGGCTAAAGCTGATGGCCCTGAGGGGCGCTCATGTCAACTCTGAGTGAAGAGATGGATGGAGGAGCTCTGCTTGTCCACAGGGAATCTCAGCTTTCATCTAGTTTCTGCCCGCGCCCAGTTGCCTGGACCAAGAAGTTGCTGGAAACCCTTTCCCCAGGGCACAGATGGAGGGTGTGGGCAAGACTGAAGGTGTACAGAGTCTGGGGGAGGGGGGAGGATGAAAGGAAGTGCAGGCTCTGATTTCCACAGTCTGAGGCCCCCTTTCCATCTCTTCAACTTCATGGTTGTAGTTCTGCTTCCTGCCTTCGGGGTCCCCCTCAAAGCCTTGAGGCTGATGCTTACTGTAATTGTCAATTTAGCCATATGGCATTGACCGTAAGAAATTGTACAGGCTGAGTGGAATGAGCAACCGACATTATGTTCTCACAGTTCTGATAGCTGGAAGTCTAAAGCCAAGGTAGGTACCAGTCAAGGGTGGTTTCCAGTGCGGCCCCTCCTTCCATTTCACTGTAGTTTCAAGTGTTTTTCAGAGTCAGTCACCAGTCATATGGGATTGGGGCCACACCCTTAAGATTTCAGTCAGCTTTGATCACCTTTCTAAACTCATCACTATCTCTAAATCCAGCCAGTTCAGGTTGTGGTTAAGAGTTGCAACATAAGCATGTAGCACACAGTTCAGTCTACCGCAGGGGGTTGATGGACAGGATGAAATGATATTGTTTTCATGCACCTCATCAAACTAGGCACTTGGGGAGCCTGTCCAAGACCACGATGAACGATGTAAAGAATGTTTTGCCTGAAGAAAGAGTTCAGGCAGCATGAAGTATTTAAGATGAGAAAACAGATGAGGAAGGAAAGGTTGTTTCGGGGTTGACTCTGCAAAGCCATGTATTTATGACCATATCAGGAGCACACATTATTTTTACTGTTTCAATTATTACTATTAAGTGGGAATTTGAGTACTAGATTTAGTTGCTTTTTCTGGTTTAGAAAAACTGATGGTTTCCACTCCTACCCCTTCTCAGTAAGCATCACTTGCTTTGGGAGCTAGAATACTATAACCTGGGGTGCAGCCCACTGATGGGGGTTTTGTTTAACATGTACAAGGAGATCTTTACAGTTCCATAAACATCCAACCAAACCAACAGATGACACAATGGAGCTGGGCTCAGCATGTACCTCAGTGAACCAGTACTTCCTTAGCATGAATTAGACTACGGCTTAGAATCCAAGCCCTACAACGCAAACACGCATGTGGCTGGACTGGGGTTGTAGCTCAGTAGTTGATACCTTTTAGAGCACAGACAAGCAAGCTCATGGCGGATGGATTGTTGCCACTCCACTGGAACGGGTAGGAAAGACTATCAGCACATCTGAGGCCTAGCGCTTGATTTATAGGGAACTCATTCTATTGTGCTTCTGGAGAAAGAACAGCGAGTCATTGAATTGATGGTCGATAGTTGAAAAGGACTATGAGTGGTGCTTGGTTATGATTTTTATTTGGTGGTGCTGGGAATTCAAATCCAGGGCCCTGCCTATGCAAGGCAAGACCTGGGACACTGACCTTTACTCCCCATTTGCCATTAAGTGCTTCTTATTTTCAGAGGACTCTAAAGGCCATTGAGCAATAGAAATATCTTCATGAGAAGAGGACGTGGAGACAAAGCAGTTGGGTTGTTTAAAAAGCTTGAAGCTGTGTGTGCAATGGTTCACCTTCACTGTTATCCTTGACTGGATTTATCACCATCTAGGATGCTACATGTGTTGGCGACGGTATTTTCAGAGGTTAATTGAGGGGGCAAAGATCCACCATGACTATAGGAGACCAGACCAGGAGGGGAAAACCAACTGAATGGCCACATCCCTTCTCTCTGTCCCCTGACCAAACATGCTCTGAACAGCCTAGCCTGGTCATTTCTTTCCCACCACAGTGGATGGACCCACAGCTTGCAAATCATGAGATGAGCCTCAACAATTTGTCCACCTTTAAAATGGTTTCTGTTCAATATTTGGCCACAATAACTGAGAGGGAAATAACACTGTGCATGCCTAATCAAAGATAGTATCACCCTTTACTTCATCCAATAAACTTCTCTCCAGTGTATTGGCACTTCTCAAAGACAGTTTTCCCCCTTTTTGTTTGTCTACTGAACTTTCAGATAGCCTTTGAATATGATTTTAGGTTTCCGTAGTTAAGACTTTTTTTTTTAATCTCTCAAATGTAGTAGTTGCCAGGAGAAATGGTTAAGAAACAATCTAAAGGCTATAAGTATCAATGATTTACAAGCATCATTACCTATGTCTCAGATACTACAAATGGAGGGAGAAACTCAGTCGAACTTTGAGTCTAACAGGAATTGTGTGATTAGATAAGATCCTGCAGGTAGCCAAGCAGGGAGGAACAGTGACAGTTGTTTACGTCTGGAGACACTGTTTTGAGATAACTAGAAAATTTAGCTGTCTGTGGAGGTTTGTTTTTACCAAGCCATGTCATGGCGACTGGGAAAAATGAGGACATAATTTGAAAATAAGATAGCCACCCACATCGATACATTGATAATGTTTAAATAGATTCGATACATTTAAATGTTTAAACAAATTCCTTCCTGAATTTGTTTTTATAATGATTTTTTCCCCTCATGGGGGAACTGGGCCAGTGCCTTGTGTACTGAAGTTTGAGAAGCTAGATATAGGGGGCTTTGGGATGTAAGTCCCAGGTTTTTTGGATTTACAAAAAGTAACAAGTGGAGAAGCTAGAGAGCCAGTTGAATTCAAATGAGGGGAGGTTGGTGGTCCAGGTAGGGGAGGCAGGGCACGAGCTGTTCTATCAGGAAGGGCAGACAGTGAACCCACCTAGGAAGAAGCAGGAAGCAGACTCAGGGGGTGGTGAGCAGACGAAGCAGCCCTCAAATCATAGAGAGAGAGAATGCTATATGATAGCTTCATCCTCGCTACAAGATGCACTCTTTTAGCCAGTCATTTCTGCCTTGTAACTGAAAGGAGCAAGCTCCATTCCTCGGGAGCCAACGGAAAGTCAGCTCCGTTAGGAATCGCTTCAACTTCATCTTTGCCTTTCTGATTTCTCTATGACTGATTTTGTGTTTCCCTGCTAAACTTTTTTCAGTCTTGTATTTTACTCTCTGTGTGTGTGTGTATGTATGTATGTATGTATGTATGTATGTATGTGTATGTATATACACACATATTACATATGTATTATATATATGTTTGCATGTATGTGTATGTATGTGTGTGTGTGTGTGTGTGTGTGTGTGTGTGTGTGTGTTTGTTCATATTCTTCAACTGAAAACTTTCTATTTAGTGTAAGGTATTACTGGAGACTGGAACTATGCAGAAACTGACAAATGCTTGATCTACCCCTGAAGGAGGTAGACTCTAGGGACAGTGATCAAGGGCACAGTGAACGGTCTGCTGCACCTAACCAGGTTGTAGCCCGCTCCCCACACCTGCTTCGTTATGAGATTCAGTCATATGGAAGTACGTGGAAGACCATAGTATAATGGCCGTGTCATGTTTCTGTGTCCAAGCCTGTGGTGCCCTCCTGCAAATGCTCTTGGCTTTCTTCCTCTTCCTCTCTTAAAAACATACATTCACCAGGGCAGTGGTATTGCATGCAAGTGTTCCCAGCACTCGGGAGGCAGAGGCAGGTGGATCTCTGTGATTTCAAGGCCAGCCTGGTCTACAGAGCTAGTTCCAAGACAGCCAGAGCTACACAGAGAAACTCTGTCTCAAAAAACAAAGCAAACCAAGCAAACAAAACCTCATATTCAACACTCAAGTGTGACCCCGGGAACCTTTCCTTGTTATCCTAGCTGGATGTCGGTGACCACACAGATCACACCACATCATTAAAAAGCCTGTGTTATTTGTTAAACTGGCCGTCATGACCTTGAGGAAGAGAGGTAAAAAGAATTGTCTGACGGGAATTTGAGTCTTTTTATCTCTTATATGTGCAAGTGTGTGTGTGTGTGTGTGTGTGTGTGTGTGTGTGTGCATGCACATGCGTGAGTGTGTGTGTGTGTGTGTGTGTGTGTGAGTGTGTGTACATGAGCATCTACGCATTGATGCATCCAAATTTCAAGGGTTTTCCCACTAGATTAGATCTAGCCAAGGGCAGGCAAATTCAGGGTGTTTGTTGAAGTCGAGGGGCCTCCAAAGAAGGTGTTAGTGATGTAGAACAGAGAGTAGCTGTTTGAAATTGCTACAAATGCAGCTCTAATCAGGCCCTTCCTGTCAGTTGACTCCAATTTCAGTGAACATGATTAAGGCCAGAAGAGGATGATACTGAAATTGATGATTTTTTTCTTGGTATTGGGATATAAACCAATGATAGAACATTAAAATACCTTAGAGTGAAACACTGATCATTTCATGTTGGAAACCTATCAAGAGCGTTTGGCTCCCTGTGGCAGAAATTAGAATTTTGCTATCTCATTTATTATTCCTTTTTTTTTCAGAGTTCCCTCTACAGATTCACTGAATTCAGCCCCCCCCCCCCCCGCCCAACTCCTGCTTTTGTCAGGATCTCCTGTTGACATGGGCTGGTTTTCATTGCTTGTAACCTTGTCCACAAATCTCTGCTTCTTCATTCGGTGACCCGTGAGCTCACAAGTCTTCCCAAACATACTATAGTCCATCTTGTAATGGCTTTCCTCATCACAGTCTGTTAATGTTTCAAAATCTCCTTTCCATGTGGAGGTTTATATATGTCTAGTGACTGTTAATTTGTATTAATTTACAATGCATATTTTAGTATGATGTGAAATGTTTCTCTTTAATGTTCACACTCATAGATAATGCATAGTGTCAAGTTTGAAACTAAATAATGAATATATCTATTCAGCTTTCAGCATCCAAATCCTTCATGTTTATAGACTATTCCTCAAATATTTTGTAAGATTCATTAAAAATCTATCATAAAAATGTTATTATTTGCGACATCTTTGTGCATATCTGAGTAACACATTACCAAGATATTTTAGAGAAACTTGCAATGAAAAGAAAGGAAGTTTCTTACTATTACTTAAAAGCCAATTAAATATTCTTTTGAGGGTATAATGTTGGAAGCTGCTTCTATCAAGCAGAGAAAAAAATTGCATTACTCCCCTTCCTCTCTTTCAGTGTCAGTAGGACACACTAGTTGCTAAGATGGAAATTTTCTTAATTATTATCCAGGGGACCAAAGCCTGCTTATTGTTTAGTAAAAGCACTCAGGTTTAAAATATGTAATTCATAATGAAATTTTACATAGATGTAGTTTTTTTTAAGTTTATTTATTCATTATGTTTGGGTTTGGTTTCGTTTGATTTTTGAAGCCAGGTCTCATTAGATAGCCCAGGCTATCCTCAAACTTGTGATCTCCCTGCCTCAGTCCTGGGTGCTGGGATTACAGATATGCACCAAGACAACCAGCTTAGCTTCAAATAATAGAATGTGTGGTTGTTACAATATCCAGCAACCCAGAACCCTCAGAGCTCCCAGAGGCTAAGCCACCAACCAAAGAGCATACATGGGCTGGTCTGTGGCCCCTGGCACAAATGTAGCAGAGGACTGTCTTGTCTGGCCTCAGTGGGAGGAGATGGGCTTAATCCTGTGGAAACTTGATCCAGGGAAAGGGGATGCTTATGGGGGTGAGGTAGGGGTGGGTAAGTGGGTGGGGAGAACCTTCTCAGAGGCAAAGAGGAGGGGCAATGGGGTGAAGAACTTGGGGGGGAAACCGAGAAGGGGGCAACGTTTGGAATGTAAATAAAATAAATTTTAAAATGATTTGTTGTCATTATTCGTAAGAGTGGGAAACATCTTTAGTCCTCATAGCCACTGTCACACCCCTTATTTGCCTGTCCTGTTAGTTACTTTGCTGTTGTTAAGATAGAATGACAAAGACAAAATCAATGTAATGAAGAAAGCATGTATTTGGGCTTGCAGTTTCCCAGGGACTGTTCAAAATGGTGGGGAATTATGGCAGCAGCTGGCTGAGGCAGGAAGCTGAGACGTCACTTCTTCAGCCAGAAGCTATCAAAGCCTGCCCCTACTGATGTGCTTCCTCCAGCAAAAGTTCTACCTCCTAAAGGTTCCACAGCCTCTCCAAACACTGTCAATAACTAGGGACCACATTCAAGGACATGAGCTGATGGGGGACATTTATTATTCAAGCCACAACTGCTTTGTCTTGCTCATTCTCCTCCACTCCATTAAAAATGGACTCTGCTGCCAGAAGATTTGGTAGAAAGATCTAGGCTTTGGGGGTTACACATAGTTATATTCAAATTATGACTCTGTTAACTAGCTTCTGGAATTCTCTGAGCTTCAGTTTCTATACATGTTATGGAAAAATTCCTGTCTGTCTCAAGAGATTGTTTCTTCACACTACACCCAGCATGGTTCATGATGTACAGGATGTTCTAGAAATTGCCAGTTCCCTCCCCTCCCCTCCCCTCCCCTCCCCTCCCCTCCCCTCCCCTCCCCTCCCCTCTCCTTCCCTCCCTTCTCCTTCTGTTCCCTTCCCTTTCCATCCCTTTTCCTTCCCTACCCTTCTTTTTTCTTTCTTCTTCCCCCTCTCTTCTCTCTCTCTCTCTCTCTCTCTCTCTCTCTCTCTCTCTCTCTCTCTCACACACACACACACACACTTTCTGTGGCAGATAACACCATTCACCAGCACATTATAAATCATTACAACTAAGTTTACAATGATGTAACTACACAGGAAAAGGAAAAATAAAAAGATAGTCTTTAAAAGGGAGCTAGATAGAGAAATCAAACTGCCAGTCAATGATAATGCAAACTTTTAAAACATAATTAAGCAGTGTTTCAGAGTAAGGAGATTATAATCTGCAGAGACCAGCAATGGGTAGCCCCTCACAGCGCAGGGAGTCCCACCACACTGCAACAGGAGAAATCATTACTCCTACTGCAATTGAGCTGACTATCTCCAGAGGCATAGCTCAGCTTCTGCAGGTAAGAGCCCATCTGGGGTTTTCTTTATCCTTTGCTGCTCCTGGGATTTGATCCATTCTAGAAGACGAGTTTTAATTATTGCTTTGGGTCATATCTCCTGAAGCCTTGGTCAGACACTTCGTCCATTGATAGTGCTGTACTGGCTTCTTTGGGTCTCTGTCTCAAACCAAAGAGTCATGATGCCCTTGCAGCCTTCCCTGAGATATGCTGAAGCCCAAGTGAGGCCTGGCATTCATTCACGGCATGAATAAATGTTAGCTACAGACCAGCACCATCAGGCTCTTTCACGAACACTCTATCCATCTAGGATGTCTCCTGGCCAAAGATGTCATATCTAGCTGCTGCAGCCTCATTTCAGCATCACTCAACAAGGGCAGATAAGGTAATATCTCAGAGCTCTTGAAAGGCACTTTGCCTGTCTCTCAGCACAGGGGTCTTAACTCTCTTCTATTCAGATCCAAAGGGCTACAGTATAAAATGGGGGATGTTAGACAGAGGAAGAAAGACAGAAGACACTTGGCCTGATAAAGATAAGAAGGCTCCCAGAGCAGATACCTACTGAAGGTCCCCATTTAGTAAAAGGAGGTGTCATTCAACAGTGTGGAGTGAACTCACATAAATGGGTTCCCTGTACGCAAACTTATAAGAGAATCCTATTTTTATTTGCTGATAGATAAAACAGTGGAAAGAACCCTATTGTTAACATTAACAAATTCACACATAAATAAACAAATAATAGAAAAGACCCTAGAAAGGGAATCGGGACTTTCCTAACTTTTGCTCTTAAGTTAATTTATTATGAACTTAATTTAAGGCACAAATGAAGAGTGATGTAAACACAGACCAGGAGCCCTGTCTCCGTGTGATTACTATAATTATTGAGGCTGTCATCACTAGTTACTATTTATAAGTAGCTTCCCGTTCTCTATGCAGTACTTCATAAACACAAAAATATTTAGGTTGACTTGAATTCACATTCCACCAAAGACGGTCTGCAAATGGTCAACATGCATAGAAAGGGTTGCTTAAGGTTACAGGTGCTGGGGAAATGGGTAAAAAAATCGTGATAAGAAATCACTGTGCCCACTAGCTTAGGTGTGTGCCATATGGTGTGGGAAATGATGAACAAAAGCCCAACTTTCAGCGTTGGATGAATGTATTCATCAAGAATATAGCAAGCTGAAGTACAAGAATAAATGGTAAGACACACACACATGGGGGCAAGGGAAGGGAGAGGGAGGAGGGGAGGGGAATGGGAAGGGGACAGGGAGGCGGAGGGAGGGAAGGAGAGAGAGAGGGGAGGGTGATATGATTAAACTGGACACTCAAAATATCCAGCAAAATTGACTAATAAGGTCCTGTTGAGCCATTAACTGGAATTCCCAAAAGACTTCTGGGCAGGGCAGAGTCTCTCTGGTGAGCCTTCCAACTGATGGAGGTCACGCCATCAAACCAGGGGTGCACAGCACAGCACCCAGCAGAAATCCACTGTGGAAATTGAAGCACTCAGCTGGAGTTCCCCACAGTTTTCTCCCTGGCTGAGTGTCCAGCTTCTCTCTCTCACTGCAGGTACTTTTAATACTATGGTGGTAAGAACAGTAATGGTTTTTAGACATAGTTTATCTCCCAGCTCTTTTCAAGGTGGGGAAGCAGCCCACCCTGAGACAAGAAGCCTTGGAAGCCACTTTGAGGGAAACACACTTGGCTCTGAAGTAGGGGGAGCAAGCTCACTTCTAGACTCAGCTTTTAACTGACTTCCTACGGCACAAGACAGTTTACCAACATAAAATAATGTGCATTACATGATGTCCTCCGAAAATCAGGGTGCAGGGATGATGCCCCCAGCTTGGACACTCAGCCCTTAGAAGGCTGGAGCAAGAGAACCAAGTTCAAAGGCAGTCTGAACTACAAAGTGAACTCAGAGCAAGCCCAAGCTACAGGGCTAGACCCTATCTCTAAAACAAGTGCTCGTGTGTGTGTGTGTGTGTGTGTGTGTGTGTGTGTGTGTGTGTTGTGTGTGTGTAGAAATGGAAATGTGTACACTGCTGGTGAGAATTTTAAATGCTATTTATAAACTGGAAAAACAGTTTATTCTTTAAAAAAACAAAACACTAAACAGTTACCACATGAACTCGTAACTTCTCTGTACAGAATCCCCAAACTGAAAACACTCACTGAAGGAAATATTTGTATACAAATGTTTATTCCAGTTCCACCAACTGGAACCCAAAGTGTAAAAGCCAGACTCCTACTCCCATTTAAATAAGATGAAGCCCGTTCTCTCTGTTTCTGTGGGCAGTGAATAAGGCACTAAAACAATCTAGTGGTAAGGGAGCTGGAAGTGGGAGGGAAAGACTACAGTGTGCCTGCTGCATCTTCCTCTCTGTCATAGAATAGTCTCATCCTGTACTGTTTCAAAGGGTCATTGGCTGTGTGTGACCACGGGACCAAACCAAGGAAGAAAAATCTGGAACCGACTGGTGTAAGGGACACTGATGCAGCCTAACTTGCTCACCCTACCATTTTGGCAAACAAGCATCTCAGCAAAAGGAAAGAAATAAAACAAACAAAAGAAAACAAGCACAAGCCCCCTTCTGTGGCTTTCCACAGTGACCACTGTGCCTGCGTGAAGTATAGAAAGCCTTTAGCGAGCAGAAAGGATTCTGTGGGGATGTCCTACAACCGAAAATGAATATACTGTTCCTTTTCCTAACAGACCTGTTCTCTCTCCACACTAGACCCACTTCTGGTCAGGGCTGTCGGAAGCACTGAGCCTTCTGAGCACAGATTTCATGGTATCTTCTTGGCTAAAGCATTGTTACTGAGTTCCTGGTGGTTTCCCAGTGCGGTCACTTGGCTTACCCGGCTCCCAGTTGTCAGTACCTGTTCAGACACGTTGTCTATGACCATGTAAGGTTAAACTGGAATAATTTTTTCTGCCTCTAAAGATACTAACAGGTTCTAGTTAGTACTTTATGTATCTCGCTTAAGTATTATAGTGTTCAACAACAGAGATATGAGATGGGGGGGGAGACAGAAAATGACCTGTATAACTAATGAAGGTTGTAGGCAGGATTTGAAGCCAAGAATATTTGGTGTTCAACCTTGTACATTTGGGTGCATTTATATCATCTACATCCCCAGTGCCACCTCCAAGAATGGTTCTCTCCATTGCCCTTTGCTTTTCTCTCACATTTCTGACCCTGTGGGTTGGAAGTCTATTCTTTTCATTTGAAGTCTTATGGTCTCTGCCCGAAGCATTTCTCTTTGCCCAACCCTCACTGCCACACATATGACTGATAAGAGCACCCTGCTAAGGAGGGCAGGGACCATGTCTAACAGCTGCTGGATCTATGACCTTGTCTAGAACAACATCTTGTTCACAGTAGTCATTCAATAATTGTGTGTTCAATATTTCTTATAGATTTCCTGCCAGGAAACATAATATTGTTATATAGATTCATCTGTTAATATTCTTCATAAGATCCAGTTTTGTCTGCTCAATCTTTGACTGAATGTACTTTCTCGATGTCTTGGGAGCATTTAAGCAAATAGATTGAACATTAGAAAAATATTCTTCATTTTAACATACGACTAAAGTGCTTAAAATACTAGGTGCTAAAACTTATTTTTATCCGGCTGCTTACTTGAACCAACATTGAGACTAAAGGGAAAAGAAATTACCGTATGCGAATCTGTTACTTCAAACCTCTTATTCTCATGAGTTTCTTGATAGGTCCATATAGAGAAATTAATTTACAGACATCGTCAGCATAACTGCTAAAAAATGCAAGCATAAAGTGCTATGCACTTATTCCTTTGTGTGACTCCCGCATACTTCAGTATTCAGTTCATCACCTTTAAGGTTTTCAGATTCACCAGCTGGAAGACAACCTTTCCGATTCTCCCACCGCACGAAAGATAAACCGGCACTATGGAAAATCAGTGAATAAGCATGTTCTTAGCTAAACCGTTTTCTCATGTGACGCATACTACTTACCTAACTTTTTCTTTGAGATTGTTCATTTATCATATCTGAGCTGCTTTGGACATCTGCATCTTTACAAACAAAAGCAGGGGCTGGTTGGAAAAGAATCAGTGAAAATCAAATAGCTCTTCCCATGGTGGTCCAGGCCTGGATTCCTGGTTACCATGGAGACTGAGGCAAGGAAGATGATAAGTTCAAGACCAGCCCAGGAACCTCAGAGATACAAATTAAAAATGTAAAAGAGGTTGGATATATAGCTCAACAGGAGAGTGCTGGTCTAGCATACTCAAGGCCCTGGGTTCTATTTCTAGTACTAGAAAGCAAAACGAAGAAGAAGAAGAAGAAGAAGAAGAAGAAGAAGAAGAAGAAGAAGAAGAAGAAGAAGAAGAAGAAGAAGAAAAGAAGAAGAAGAAGAAGAAGAAGAAGAAGAAGAAGAAGAAGAAGAAGAAAAGAAGAAGAAGAAGAAAAGAAGAAGAAGAAGAAGAAGAAGAAGAAGAAGAAGAAGAAGAAGAAGAAGAAGAAGAAGGGGGAGGGGGAGGGGAGGGGGAGAGGGGGAGGGGGAGGGGGAGGGGGAGAGGAGAAAGAAGGAAGAAAGGCAGGCAGGCAGGCAGGCAGGCAGGCAGGAAGGAAGGAAGGAAGGAAGGAAGGAAGGAAGGAAGAGAAAAAGAAAACCCTAGCAACATCTTTCATAATCTTGTTATATAAACAAGAGAAACAACTGAGACAAGAAACTATAGATTTAGCTAAAAATCTTGAAAAAAATTCTAGGGCACGATGAAGGCTTTATACTTTTTCAATATTAAAATAATTTATTTTTCAATATAATTTTCTTTATGTAGAGCTCATAACCCTGAACTTCATGAAGCCCTTCTGTTTAGTTGAGAGTTGATGATATTCTTAGTTCCTCTCATCTCCAAATCTCTCAGAGTCCAAGTGTCTATGCAAAACCATCAATCTCAGAATGTGTCCAAACACAAACTCTAAGACAGGCTGCAATTTACTGTTCTCTGTGATAGACGAACAGCCAGGGAGCCCTGTCATTTAACCCAGATGTTTTCTTTGGTGGCTGTGGAAAGAAAGTTTTTTTTTATTGTCCTGTCATAAAAAGACTACAAAATCCATCAACACAGGATAACCATATGTAAAAAAAAATAATACTAATCCTAGGTATTTTGGCCACCACATGAAAAATGGAAATAATCTTTTACCGATATAATTCACAAAAATTAGCATCTGTAGCATCTGCCTAGTTATTCTAATCGGACATGGATGCTACTGGCCACATCATTATCTTAGCAAGCAAATACTAAACTGTGAAAAGGACTCATTGCTATAGGCTGACCCTGTTATCTTCACAGGTGTCCAGACACTGTAACACTAGCTTGACCTGTAATGATGTTATTCCATAGATTATCAAGGGCATTCAATGGTGAGCCTGGAAGTCTGGCCTGAGCGAGCCTTGCCAAGCATATGCTACAAGCATCAATGAAGAGGAATGAAGATATGTCCTCTGAAATGTTCACCTACGATATAGTAAAGTTTCCAGAAGTTTTACACATTTTGCTCTTTATTCATTGAAGGTCTGACAGAACAAATATATGTGTGTGTGTATATATATATATATGTGTGTATGTATATATATATGTTTATGATCTCATTTTAGAACTTGTGTGGATTTCAGTCCTAACCAAATAAGCTCTGTTGTCAAGAGGAGAGTTGAATAGAGAAAGGGCTGGAGATATGGCTTAGCCCTTAAGAGCATCCTCTGCCCTTACAGTACACAGATTCTGTTGCTAGCATATACATTGCTGCTCTCAACCTCCTGGAACTCCAAGGGGGAGTCTGTGGCCCTCTTTTGGCCTCTATGGGCAAATCACACATTCGGTGCACACACACAAATGTGGACGAAACACTCATCACATAAAGTAAGCGTAAACCAATCTTTTTTCTTTTTCAAAAAATGAGAGAGTTGAATAATCTGGACAAAGTGTCCAACACATTTGTGTTTGCTTAGCATTGGCACTGCAGGAGGCAAACTCAGTGGCAGCTATCTTACCTGTTATAGTTATATGCAGCTTTTAAAGAAAAAGAAAAAATTATATATATAGTAATGCACACACACACACACACAGGTTTTAGATAATTCTTAAGAAAATACTGGAGTCCCTGAATTGGAGATATTGTCTTCAAAAGAAATACATGTACATGTTTATTTATATATGTATTATATATTCAAAAGAAATATATGCATCAATAGACATTATCTTTGTTTTTGTTTTTCAAGACAATGTTTTTCTGTATAACAGGTCTAGCTATCCTTGAACTCACAGAGATCTACCTGGGATTGAAGCTGTGTGCCACCACGCCCGACTTATAGATATTTTATCATTTTAATGGGCCTTCCCTATAATAGGGGCGCCGACATTGTCCCTGTCTTATACAAAATGACAACGAAGTTTGTTTCAAGAATGTGGAAATTTAAAAGCCACTACAGGAAAATAAATGTGTAATACATTTTGAGTGTGCATATTGGTAAACTGGTTAGAAATCCCAATCTTGATATCTTTTAGGTAATAGAATCCCTTTCAGCTATAGTGAAAATAAATTTTTTTTAAGTCAGGATGGGAGGCGCAAGAAAACTGATGACAAATATTAAAGCCTAGTATTTTTGAAAACCAAGTGTAAGCAAGGCCAGTTAAAACTGGAGCTGTGGTTGTAGATGAAGGCTACATCAAGCTTGCTTGTAAAGCAAGGCTTGCCAGGTTGCTTTGCTGATGCTGCTTACCTCTCCCAGCAGGCTCTGCCCACACACACCTCTCCAGCAGGCTCCGCCCACATGCACCTCTCTAGCAGGCTCCGCCCACATGCACCTCTCCAGCAGGCTCCGCCCACATGCCCCTCTCCAGCAGGCTCCGCCCACATGCACCTCTCCAGCAGGCTCCTCCCACATGCTCCTCTCCAGCAGGCTCCACCAACATGCTCCTCTCCAGCAGGCTCCGCCCACATGCACCTCTCCAGTAGGCTCCGCCCACATGCCCCTCTCCAGCAGGCTCCGCCCACATGCACCTCTCCAGCAGGCTCCGCCCACATGCACCTCTCCAGCAGGCTCCGCCCACATGCTCCTCTCCAGCAGGTTCTGCCCACATGCTCCTCTCCAGCAGGTTCCGCCCACATGCACCTCTCTAGCAGGCTCCGCCCACATGCTCCTCTCCAGCAGGCTCCGCCCACATGCTCCTCTCCAGCAGGTTCTGCCCATGCTCCCATAGTCACCTCACTTCACCTTCATCCCTTCCCAGACACTCACTGGGGCTTTCTGTACTAGGACTAAACCTTTTCTTCCTCCCTCTCTTAGAAAAAAGCACGGAGCTGTGAGTTCTCCCTCAGAAGTTTGGCTTTTTCCAAAAGAAAAAAAAAAGAAACGATTTCAAATTTCTTTCATCTGCTCTCATTACACACTGGAGCACCTTGTCAATTATTTCATTTCTTCAAAGATTAAAATGTTTTTTTTTCCCCTTCCTAAGTAGAAGGGAAACATTTTAATAATCATAGATTAAGAACTTCAAATAAGTTCTCAGGGAGTAAAATGCTAACTAAAAACAAGTTTGATAAAAAATTATTTATTTCTCAAGAGTTTTACAGGCAATTGAAGAGCTGCATCAGAAAGAGGTAAAGGCTTTCAAAGTAGGGGATTTGTCGTTTTTTAAATATAGTTTTCTTCCTCAAATGAGAAGGCAAAAAAGTACACTTTACAGTGAACTTGGCCCTTCAGGAAAAATAACCTTTTTTTTCCCATCTCTGTAACCATTTTTTAACTGTCTTTAATTGCTAGAATCTCAAAATCTGAACTTGAATTTTACTAAGTATATTTAACTTATATTTACTAAGTATATTTATTAAATGTGTAAAATACAGTAAACACAGTGCCTTAAATATACTTTTGTTTTGACCCTTGCTAGGTTTTACATTTCAAAAAAGATATCTAGTTTACTGCTGTTGTGGTTTGGTTGAAAAAACACCTTATGTAGGCTAGAGTTTCCCCAGATGGGGAGTTCTTCAGGACCAGCTGGAAGAAGTGGGTCACTGGGGTAGAGACTGTGAGGTTTCTTGCTCCCTGCCCTGTGCTCATGTACATCGTGACTTTTGACTCAGTTTGACTTCCTGTCTCAAGGTCCTGCCACCCTGCCTTCTCCCAGAGACTATATCTCTTGGCCTCTGAGTTTGCTTCCTGCTAGGCTTTTGGTCGGAGGCACCGAGATGGCAGGTGAAAAAACTGCTCCTCGTTTAGCCACTCCTCCTTCTGAGACACCACTAAGTGACAGCCAAGGACAGTCTATAGCAGTGGGTCCGAGTTGGAGGTCAAATGACCTTTTACATGACAGTCTATATAGGTAGCCAATTACAGTTCTGAAGTAGCCACTGAAGGGATCCTGGCTGCCCCAGCATGAGCACGAGCATGGCAAGCATGGCTCTGGTAGGCCTTCCCCTTCTGCCCCATCCCTGCTGCCTAGGAAAAAGGTGTTTACATTCCTAAAGCTGGCCCCAAGGTCCCTTATTTGTCCATTTCCTCTTCCTGAGGCTGACTACCGAGGTCCGGCTATCAAAGTATTGAAGCCCAACATCAAAGCCCCCTTTGGCTCACCTAATTAACATGGCCGATTTAAATGAAAACACCTTATTCTAACCAGGGGTTTTCCCCTTTGCCTTTATAAATTGCCATGTGGGCGGAGCCTGCTGGAGAGGTGCAAGACCAAGTTTGTCTCTTCTCTATCCAGAGGCAGCTCTTTGTCCTTTGGGACAGATATCCCTATGTCTCTGTCCCTTGTCCCTGTCCTCAGTCCCCCTGGGTCAAATAAATCTCCTTTGTGCAGAGAACTTGGTCTTGGGAGTCCTGAGCCAATACAGGTCACAATCACTTCAGCAACAAAAATAATTTTATAGTTGTATATCATGACAGAATGAAGAACTGTACGAAAGGGTCACAGCCTTAGGAAGGTTGAGAACCACTGGCATTTAGCGCTAAAATAATGTTTAGACAGAGAAAACAAAAACAAGTGTATCCCAGTGTACTTGTGTTCTTGCTTGAAATACTCTAGACTTCTCCTGAAACTTACAGTTAAGAAGGCTGATTGAGGAGTTTCGAGAAGTATTATTGAAAGAATTTGATAACAATAAGCTGTGTGAAAGTCTGAAAAATTAATAAAAAATATTTAAACAACACTAGAATTAGCAAAACCTGAAGCTCTTTATAAAAAACTTTATGATACAGGCAATGCCATCCTGTAATTCGGTTAAGATGGTTCTTTTAGAGAGTTAGCGCAGCCCTTGACACCCATGTCTTAAAAACTGATTTAAAAAAAAAAAGCGATTAACCTGCTCCATCCCTTAAAACTTGAGGTCTTTATCTGGGATACAAGGGTGCTGAATTTCTTGGCAGAAATTCTCCAAGGAGATTCCTCGCTGGTCTTCAAGTCCTTTGCGGTAAAAAGGGTCTTCTCATTATGTTAGATGTTATGTCAGCCTGTCTGATTACTTAATGAGGGTAGCCGGTGTGCAGGTGGGGGAAGAGCCACGTGACCAGTGAGAGGTCAAAAGAGAAGCGTGAGTCTAGGTGCGTGTAACTTTTCTTTCTTCTTTCTGCAACCCTCAATTTCATCTCCCTGATTTCGCTTTAAAACATCGATTCCTCGAGCGCTCACTGTCAGTGTCTGAGGTCCCTGCTTTATTCTCCTCCAGGGTCCGTTTCTCCTCTAAACACTTACCATCTAGCGTGTTGGATAAAGAGAAGTCCCAGCAGTCGATTATGAAAGCAGAGATAAAGTGTTGAGCATCTGAGCGTTGTCAGGTGCCAGTGCCAGTGCCAGTACCCGGATGCCTCCTGTTGACAATGACGGCTATCACTGGGGCATCCGAGATCCCTCTATTCTGAACGCTCTTCAGAAATCAACCGTATCTGATTGTTCTTTCAGATCAAACGGAGTAGGAAGACAAAGTAAGATGGGCGTATTCTTTCTCTCTTTACTTTGTTGTTAAAAGGGGGAGGAATTCCACTAGGACCCCCTAACTCAGTTTTAGATATTATAAAACTTTTTAAGAATTCCTGTCCTCCGCCCCCCACCCGGCTTCCAGTTCTTCCCCCTCACCCCCACTCATACATTCAGCCACTCTCAGGTCTCCCGTTGTATGAACTCCGTTTGTTTGCCCCTCTAAGGGTTGTTCGCTGACACTGAGCAAAGGCATTCAAACACCAGGCGGTCAAAAGATAGCATAAGGATATTTGCTGTGTTCCAAGAGCGTACTATGCAAGCGTCTCTATTTACCTCCAGATACTTCTCTTTCTTCTCTCCGTACCTCCTGCCCCTTTCTCACTTCCTTATTTTCTGGGGATGAAACAAAGGACTTGACTACCTGAGTTCACGCTCTCATAGTGAGACACACCCTTAGCACTTCATTCTTACTAAAAACATGAAAGACTTTTTATAAATTTTCCAGCGTTACTCACGGAAGCCCTGAGATAGGAGTCTTTTTAACAATGACTTATTCCGTGTAAAATGAAAAAAAATATTTTTCACTTTGCTCTTGGACAGCTACGAACATCGTTTAAGTTAGACTGCTCCCCTCCCCCCCCCGTACCCCACCCCACCCCAACCAGAAATGAATTCTGTAGCTGGTAACTGAAGTGAGGAAAGATGTGGTAAAATGCCCGCCATTGAGAACAGCAAGGAAAATAACAGTGCAGGTGCCATGCGTCTTAAAATGTATTTCTTGTTGGACACAGGAAGTCGTTTCTCACCAAATTGCAACGTGACATAATGTACAACATGTCAAAGTCATTGCTAAAATACAAATTGGAATCGAGCTGCGTACAGTTGGTCTTAGATCTCTCAGTCAGTTCCGCACATCGGGACAGTTCAACATGCAGAGCTCATAAATTCTCCACTCAGACAGGGTTTTGGAGAATTTCACAGAACTCAGTGGGGTCTTAGTAGGGATACTGACACGTACCACTGAGTTCTTTAATGACAACTAAACAAGGGAACACCATTCCTAATTTACTCAAGCAGAATCCAATAGCATAACAACACAATTGAAGAACACCGGTCTTCTTGTGGGAAACCAATTTCTGTGTTCTAGTCTTTTTTTTTTAACTCTTCCATTGGCCATTGACTTGAATATTCTTCCCGAGTCTGAATTCTTAGTCTGCATGTGAGAATATTACATAATTGGTCTGTTCCCTTTAAACATTTTCTCCTTTCAGCATATAATATCATAAGCACACATTTATTCAAATATGTAATATGTAGTGTACTTTATACATATCCCTCTAGACCCTGCCACCTTCCCCCTAATACACACCTGCCCCTTCTTCTAGTCCACTTTGTTTCCCTAGACAGATTCTCTTCTACTCTCGTGTTATATGTAATATGTGATTTATGTGTCTATATAGAGTGTAGGACCCACAAATGAGAAACCCCTGTGGCATTTTTCTTTTCGAGGTGGACTTGATTCACTTAAGGTTATCCATTTCCCTGCATATGGCATGACTTCAGTCTCATGCTCATGTGTGGATGTGTGTATGATTTGCGAGCATCTGTGTTTGCATCTGTGTGGGCAGACATACATGTATTGGTAAACATCCATGTTTGTGTATGTGGGGGCCTGAGGTCAATACTGCAAATCTTCTCTTGCTTGGCACCCTATATATTGAGGCAGGGTCTCACAGATGAACCCAGAACACCTCTAGCTATCTCTGGGGATATTTGTCTCTCTCCTTAGTACTGGAATTATAGGCAGGCTGTCATACCTAGCCAGCATTACCGTTGATGCTGGGAACTTGAATTCTGTTCTTCATACTTCCGTGGCAAGTACTTCACCCACTGAGCTAGCTACATAGACTCTTACTTCTCCTTATCTCTGGAAAAAAAAAACGTCCATTGTGCCATATCTATCTCATTTTCTTTCTTTTTTTTTTTTTTGGATAATTTTTTATTTACATTTCAAATGTTATCCCCTTTCCCAGTTTCCTGTCCATAAAGCCCCTGTCCCATTCCCCCTTCCCCTTATTCTATGAGGGTATTCTCCCACCCAACCACCCACCCCTTCCTGCCTCCCTGCCCTGACATTCCCCTACACTGGGGAGTCCAGCCTTGGCAGGACCAAGGGCTTCTCCCATTGGTGCTCAACAAGGCCATCCTCTGCTACATCTGCAGCTGAAGCCACCCACTCACCTCTTGATGGATTCCTAGGTCACTGCGAACAGAGCTGCAGTAAGTACTGGAGTGCTAGCATTTCCCTTATGTGTTGACAGTGTCCGTCAGGTAAAAGGTGAAGTATGTCCCAATTCTGCACACAGCGATCCCCCATTTATCTGTAGAACTGCAGCCACTATAATGGCTGCTAGTAACTACTTTTGAATTCTACAAGATATCCTTGTGCTGGCTCCTTCTCTAGTCTGCAGAGATTCTTACAAATATTACAGATATTCAGCATTGTGGTCTGGGCAAAGGATGAGCAGGGATCTTGTTAACGTTGTGACACTTCAGGAAAGTTGCCTGCCTCTGTTGGGTGACAACGTTCACCCTACCAGTCTACTTTTTTAAGGTGGATTTCTATTTGAAAAGCCAATAGAAAGAGCTGAAAAGAGGCTCAGCAGAGCAAATGGTGCTCTTCCAGGGACCTGAATTCAGTTTCCAGTATCCACCTTGGGCCATTCACAGCTACTTGTATCTTCAGCTCTAGGGGATCTGACACCTTCTTCAGGCTTCTGAATGGAACTGCACTCATGTGGCAGACATACACACACACACACACACACACACACACACACACGCACGCACACACACTCACACACACACATGCACACACACTTACATACATACAGACACACACACAGACACACACAAACTCACTCACACACACATACACACACACTCACACACACAGACAGACACACACACTCACACACACACTCATACACACATACACACACACTCACTCATTCACACACACATACACACACATACACACACACACTCACACACATACATACACACACTCACACACACACTCACACACACTCACACACACAGACACACACAGACACACACAGACACACACACACTCACACACACACTCACACACACACTCACACACATACATACACACACAGACACACAGACACACACACACACACACTCACACACATACATACACACTCAAGGCAGGCCATTGTTCCACTCTAGGGGACCTCAAAAGTGTCTTCAGCATACTTAGTTCCCTCTAGCAACGAGAGATAAATGACTTTATTCTGAGACAAAGAGTGAGATGCATCACAAAAGAGGAACAGATGGGGTACCCGGGCGCTGAAGGAAGTCGAGGCTATTTCTGGTTTGAGACCAGCATGGCAGGTTGGTGATGAAGGAAGTATCATGGGGACAGGTTTGTGGGCAGGGCTCTCCTGCCTTAGAGTTGCATTGACTGTTCCTTATCCCGGAATGCTCTTTCTCTAACTGTCACATGCCTTTAATGTTCAGCTTGAGTAGCTCTTTACCTACTTACTCTCCCACGATCTCCCCACTCTAAGCATCGCTCTCCTGCTATGTTTCTGTCTAAAGATCTGATTGAGTTCTCTACTCATAATACATCGCAATTGCTAACCAATCAGCATGTTTGTCTCATGCACACTGCTGCTAAATTAAACTCCACAAAGGACCCTGGGGCTCTTTTCCACTTCTTTATAAACACTTATCATCTTGTCCAACCACTAGAAGATGTATATTGGTATATCACTGTAGGATGTCATATAGGTGAAGGCAGGTACAAGATAGAACGAGCGCCTGTCATTGGGCAAGAAGGAAAGATGGGCGGGAGAAAAGTTTTAGAGAGAGGCTGAGACTGGAGGAGGCAGGAGAAGCAGCGGAGAGAACATGGAGGCAGAAGTTAAGATTCCTCTCTGCATATTTACAGGTTGTTATGAATATTCTTAAGGGATGGATGTGTACAGGGCTTTATGTGTCTAGGTGGGCAATTATATCTTATCAATTGGTTGTAAGTTAATTGTGTGGATGTACATTGAGCATTTAACACATCGATCTGGGTGTTGGGTTCCAGTTTGCTGAGTAGTGATTTTACTGGGTGTTGGGCGTGTGAGCAGAGTTTGTGACAGGAAGCCGTTCTGGTCTATAAAATGCTTGGGGCTAGCATGGTGTGGGGCCATGCTAGTATGGCCTGTGGAACACTATGTGAGTCTCGGGCATGGTAAAAACCGCCAAGGGGACCGTGTGTGAAAGCTGTAACAGAAACAGCTAGAGCACGAGGATCCTCCGGAGTGGGAACTCACAGGAACCAGGACGAGTGCTGTCATTTATAGCTTCACAGCAACCTATCATGAATTGTTGATCAAAGGAGGGAATGAATCAGACATCCTAGGTGATAGGAGAAGTGCAGCTGTGGGGGAGGGGAGAGGAGGGAGAGGTCCTTGTTATGGGAAAATAGTGTGACTGGACTGTATGGACTCACCACACCAGTTCTGCCTGGGGGAGCACGGGGAAGATTAAAAATAAGTATCAAGATGTATGCATGAAAAGGTAGATTAGGAGCGAATGCTATACTCTATTCTTTGATTAAGTGATAGTTGTTGAACTGGAGATGGACATACTTCCTCTTTGTGCTCTTATATCTTCAACCTACAGACAGAGAGAAGAGCATATCATTTCAAACCCATCTACTGTCAAACCTAATATCCTCGCACCAGACCCATGGACCTGAGAGAGAGTTGGTTGGAACTGTCAGGGGCCTTGAATTGAAAGTTAAGTGTGTCTCAGGGACCTGCTGAGTCCCACGGTGTGAAGGTTCAGATCAGGCCAAGCCCAACATCTGAGATCAATTCAAGTCAACAGATTAGATGCCTCTAGGGTGTGCTCAGCCCTGTGGCAAAATACAAGATAAATCAAAAGCAGGATTCCCTGTCCTTACAGAACAGAAGAGATCTGTCTCTGATAGAACTGCTCCAAGTGACCTCCCTACTTGGAGATGTACCAGGGAATTAGGCAAGACTCAAGTGTCCAGACGCTCCTCATAGAGTCCTCTTTGTAAGGTGAGCTGCCATACGAGTATCTGGAAAACACCTAGATGCTTCTCTAGACTCCTTTGGCTGTGTGCCTATCCTTGTCTAGATAAACCCAGGAAGGTAGCATGAGGGAGCCCTGGATGACGATCTGTGGGTCATCCAACATTGTCCTTTGACAGCAAGGAACACTGTTTCCCCGGGCACGCTGTTTTAACAATCAGAATGCATTTTTCTTGGTCACAGTTTGAGTACAGGTGCATTGATCAACTATTTGTTGTACATCTGCAAAATGCTAAAAGCATCATGCTAAAAAAAAATCCCAACTTTTCTTGGCTCATATGAGAAACCAAGGAGATGAAGATGGGTGATTTTTTACTGTAACTGCCAGTTTCTGGGCAGATTATTTGAGGTTTGTAGGGGAGTTTGCAAAGTTGCCTGAAGTATTCTGGAAATGGTATATATATATGTGTGTGTGTGTGTGTGTGTGTGTGTGTGTGTGTGTGTGTGTGTGTGTGTGTGTGTGTGGCTGTTGGTCATAGAAAAGTATTGCCAAGAATGCAATAAGAATCAAGTGTTTTAAATCCAAGACACAAGGAAATGCACAAATATGAAGGGTCACCAGAGTTTAGGATGCTCTATAAGCCTGGAAAAGCAGAGTTTAATTCCTGGGTATAAAAGTATTTACTTGGGGGAAATGAGTTTATTTTCCCATATGGAGTTTGTTAAGACACTCTGCTTCCAATGTCTCCCTGTCTATAAAAGCATGTCTCTCAGCCCGCACTGCCCATTGGCTGTGTACATACGCTGAGTTGGTAGCCCGGTAGAGTACCCTGCTGAGGTAAGACTGAGCAGGGTAGCGAGGCACTGAGGCATCCAGAGGAAACCTCTGCAGGGTAAGAAGCAGGGTTAGTGGGTACAGAAATGACAGAGATGCTAGGTCCTTGCTCAATAAGCAGGCATCAGCCAGTGCTCAGTCTTCAATAGCACAACAGGCCCTTGAGTAATGGTGCCTCACAGTGTAACGTTCAGCGCTGGCTTCTGCCGGGAGGTAGAGTGTGTATCTTATGTTTCCCCCTCTCTTATCTCCTTGACCTTTTACTCTCGCGTCTGATGACACCACCAAAGCGTAGCTGGCTTTGCTGTTGTCACAGATGAGGTGTATCGTCCTTTCTCAGGGACATGTGCACATCAGGCTTTTACAGTGTAGACTCTTCATTGACATTTGTGGCATCAGGAGGGTTTTTCAAGCTTGGTGCTGATAATGCTTTTGGATGGGTGAGGCTGTGCTCTGAAGAGCCAGTATCAGTACAGCTACTGTAAAGCCTTTAGTGCCATCTTTTGCCTCTACATCTTGGATGCTAATGTCACTTCTCTCAGAGGTGTGTTGAGCAAAAAAGGAATCCTGCTATCACCAAGCAACCTAAGTGACACTTCAGACTCCCCCTTAAACTAACCCTTTAAGATTTATGCCTAACATGACTTTCTGAGCAATCATCATAAGTGCTCAATATATTTAAAATCTCAGCCAAGCATGGTGAGTTACACCTTTAATCCCAGTACTTGTAAAGCAGAGGCAGGCAGATCTCTGAGTTTGAGGTTAGCCTGGTCTACAGAATGAGTTCTAGGAGAGACTGGACTACACAGAGAAACTATCTTAAAAAATCAAATTAAAAAAAATAAGAATTTGAATTTAAAATCTCAAAGTTTTGAAGTATCTAATTATGTGATATAGGGAAACTTTTATAATAATAAATTATATGCCCAGATAATATCATTTACTTCATAGTGGTATCAGCTCAGGAAATTTTCTAAGTGAATAAATGGTATGTTTTAAGGAAAGGAAAATGTTATACTTGCTATTAAATCTGGCACGGAGAGTTTTCCTTTTGTCAATGAATTTGTATACCAAGAGCGGTGTGACCTATGCAGTTAACAGAATGTGGACATTGTACATTGCTCTGGACTCTCTCCTGCCTCTATTGAGCTCTGGAGACCACTTTAAAGCCATCAGACAGTAGTCTGAAAAAGAGAATTTTCATTAATCTGTCCTCCACTGGTCTTTGCAGCAGCAAGCTATGGGGTCCTCTGTTGAATCACAAAGGGTTTTTTTGTTTCTTTTGATGTGTTTTGTTTATGATTTTTTTCTCTCTTACCACACTGAGAACTCTTTGTAAGTTACACATATGTTTGATTCAGCTTACATCATCTTGAAAGAGCCTACACCCAGTCCACATGTATTGAATAAATGCAGATGTGAGGAGGTACTCATCCCTTTACGGACTCAACTTCTGCAGCCAGCTTTTCTAAAACCACAGGTTGTAATCTTCTGTAATTGTCAAAGCCTGCAATCTCCATGAATGAGTTAACATTTGAAGGCTGAAGGGCCCAATGCCAAGCCCCACGGCCCCTGATCAACACCGTGATACCCCTCAAGGAGAGGTCTGTATAATCACAGATATATTAAAGATAAACATTATTTAAGCCATCTCCAGTGTACAATGATCTATTACTACTACTCAAATCTTCCTTTGAGTTTCCCTTTCCTCTTAAGTAGTAATCAGATCTCTTCCAGAGTACCACTTTACCTTGATTTTGAAGGTTGGCATTTAATGTAATTGTGATCTTTAAAAAAAAATCTATAAAGAGCAGGAAAATGGCTCCTGTCAGCGAAAGACTGTCCTGCTTTGCAGCTTGAACTTCCCAGCTGACTCTAACTGGTGATGTTTGAATGGGCGTATAAGACCCGGGAGGTGACAGTAGGTTGCTGGCCACTCTGAAGAGAAGAATAGTTGGAACACTTTCCCCGCCCACCCTCCCACTGTCCCTTTCCAGGAGAGAGGAAAAGAACTCTTCAAACTGGCTACAAACTGCACTAAGTCGGGTCTTGAGGTCAAACTCTGACACAGAAGAGGGAGTACTGATCCAGGGTTTTCTTTACACATGCCGTTCTTTGGATAAAGGCCTTTTGCACTTTGTATAAATCTACTCTAAGATCATGCTCCCACCAAAGAACGTTTTGTTCATGAAGTGTGTCAATGGTAAGTAATTGAACAGAGAGAAAGGACGGTAGGTAGATCTGTAGCCAGACATATAAATAGAGAGACACAGAATCCACCACACAATTTGCCACTCTCTTCTTGAGCATCTCTGAGAAGTGCCAGCTGTTGGCTGACTCCCCCATGCTATGTAGGTCAGGACGCAACGAGAACCCAAACTATAAAAAATGACAACAAAATGTACCCTTAGTTGGTCCTAAGGAGTTATATAAAGCGCCCCTAATTGACCATATCAGAGGAGATTTTGAACTTCTTGCATGAAAACAACTTGGTATTCCTGGTGATCACACCATTTACAACAAGGTCTCCTCTGAGTGTTCCAGAATAATGGGGACAGTATTTTAAAATAAATGTGTTGCAACACGCAGGCTGTGTTTTCAAAAGCCTCGTCTGCTCCCCTTTAGAAAGGGGGGTTGCTGCTCTGCTGGAGAAGGGAGATTGGCTCTCAGGAATATCCCCCCTCCCCCTGATAAACAGTGCTAGAGAGGGACGTTTTTGGCACTTGAATGATATACCTGTATAAAGAAAAAAGTTGCCTTTATAGAAGCACAAAAAACCCATATCTTTTACCCTGAACATGCTATTCAGTTGAAGTCGCCTTTGTTAATTCAATGGGGCTTTGTTATGTTCACAAATTGAATTTTTTGACACCTGACTCTTCTAAAACTTGCTGTGGTGGGACCGTTTATTGTTATTAGCCTCATCTAGATGTTACAAAGCAGCAAGGGCCATTCTCTGGTGACAATTCTGGGTTGGGGTAAAGTAAACATCACAGCATCTGTAACATAAGGAAATGGCTGTTTCAGGGGAATGGGGAGGAAGAAAGAAAGAAATAGAAATGTATTGGAAGCTATAAAGCCAATCTTTTCTTTTGACATTTATCTATGTAATGCTAATTAAACTTTTATTAATAAGTAAGCATCCCTTTCTGGGTAATCATATTCCATTTTACATGACTCTATCACCATTTGAATTATGAAATGCCTAAAATTGTAGAATTAAGAGTTTAGATAAAATGTAAGGGATATATGAACATTTAAAAAATGAGTTTTCATAGGAAGGACTATCAGTGAAGCATAGAGGATGTTGGTGAAGTTGATTTAGGTTATGTCTGCATGGTAACCACACTCTCCCACAGGATACTCCTTGGAGCCATTTCCAGCAGCAGACTGGGATGCACAGGCCATAGAGTTCACTTGCTATTTCTTACATGATCAGGTTCACAACCCAATAAACGTACAATGTTGACTTATGTTGAACAAATAGCTTTACAATGAAGGATTTTAGGCAAGAGATCTCCAGTCTCGTGGACACTAGTCAGGCATGATTTAGAGATACACAGCCGATGAAAGGGGGAGGGTGTGAGCCCAATATTGAAACCTTGAAGCCAACCATCAGACTGTGCATGGGGATCCAAATGAAGGAGTTAGAGAAAGGACTGAAGGAGCTGAAGGGGTTTACAACTCCATAGGAATAACAACATCAACCAACCAGAGCCTCCCCAGAGCTTCCAGGGACAAAACCACCAACCAATGAGTATACATGTGCAGGCCCATGGCCCCAGTCACACATATAGCAGAGGATGGCCTTGTTGGGCATCAATGGGAGGAGAGGCCCTTGGTCCTGGGAAGGCTCATTTCCCCAGTGTAGGGGAGTGCCAGGGCGTTGAGTGGGTAAGTGGGAGTGGGAGCATCTTCCTAGAAGCAGGGGGAGGGTGAGAAGGTATGGGAGAGGGGGAGGAAGGGATAACATTTGAATGTAAATACAGAAAATTATCCAATAAAAAAAGAAAACCATGAAACTCAATACAGTGAAGGTCAATGGATGCAAACTCTCTGCTTCTGTACAATGTCAAGAGTGTCAGTGTTGGTGTTAGAAGCCATTTCTTTTCTACCGAGGGAGTGCCACCCAGTATGCTATTTTCCAGAGAAATAGTCCATTTCATTCACTTTTGCAGATATCGATGGATTTCTTCTTTGAAATACTACTATTGTAGTATTCTGGTACTGAAGTATCTTGTCTCTGCTAAGGAAGGATCCCTGAAAAGAGCAGCTAGAGTCTCTTTAGTGCTGGAGTTCCCTGATGCTAGACATGGACACTCAGCACTCTTGCTATCTACTTTAGCTTGACGATTTGTTAGGGTTATTTACTTCTGGTAATCTTCCCCTGAGCAGAACTTTATATTCAGAACCTAACAAGAATGATGACTTTGAGAGCAGACTGGCAATTGTCTAAATTTCCTGGAGGTAAAACTTTTGAGTCTTTAGTGCTCATTGCTTAACCATCTCCTTGCGTTGTGGTCAGAGGTAGAGAGAGTCTGTTTTGCTTGATTTCTGCCTGCTCCATTAATACAGCACTAACACTCTGTGTTCTCATCCAGTCTTCCACTCACCCAGTTCAGGGGTTCATCATTTCTTAGTTAGTGAGATATGATAGAATATAAGTCCATGACTGATGATCTGCACTCTATTCAAAGAGTTTAAAGATTGGAAGTTCAAAATAGAATCCTGCTAGAATGTGGAATTGTTGAAAAATAATTATTGCAAGTGAACTAGTAGGCACAGATTGTTCTGTAGGCCATGTCTTGGCAGTCTCAATTTCAAGTGATACATAGGTACCTTAGAATAGTAACAGAATTTATGGTCCTGAAACAGTACTAGGGAGATATATTGTTTCCATTTTACAGACTAAGAAACTGAGAGAGAGAGAGAGAAATTAACTAGGACTGACAACAGTTGGAATTGGGAAGTGATAGGACACGACATTTTTGATCGGAAAACTAAAAGCAAAGAGTATTTCTACAGTTCCATGTTTGTTCATTATGCTTAACCTCTGTCCTGACTTTTCTCTGGCGATGGCATGTTGAAAGCTTTCTGTTTTTCTTAGTTGATCATCCTTGATGTGGGTCACATGCTGTCAAATTGAACAGTTTGTTTCCTGAAATCAATTGGGAAGAGTTACAGCCATCCTGTACAGCAGGTAGCATGTTTCCACAGTGGTGATGTCTCTTGTCATAGCACAGAGGACGTGTGGTGGGCCTGGTATGGAGAGTTCAGTGGCAGAAGACACTGGGACAAGAACCCAGCCCTTAGAGGACAGGTCATGTCCTAGTATACACAGCCACTCTATGATACTCTTCAAGGGCCTTGCTGTCCATCTCTGTAAATACCTCCATGGGCAGTCAGGAGTGAGCACCAGACCTTGAACTTATGTTGAAAGCTATGTGTCATGTCATTTTTTAGTATGGTTCCTGACTAGTGTCAAGAAAGATTACATCCTAATTATCAAGGGCCATGAATATCTTGATTAATTCATTTCTGATCCCAGACAAAACTGAACAAACGAACTTCCCAGTGCTGCTTTGAAACCTATTTTGAAGTGAGTTTGCCAATAGGCCTGGAGACTTAAATAGGTTTTTCTATCCTTGAGACAGTCTACCCCTAAATCCATTTCATTCACTTTATAACTTCCCATCGATTAACTGATAGTCAAATTTAATTGACCATTTAAAAATATCTAGCTGCCTTAGCATGGATGAATTCTGGGGGATGTGCATGTGTATCTATGGTGTATGGGTCTACGGGGAGTCAGAGGATGACCTTGGGCATTATTCCTCAGAAGCTATCCACCATATTCAGGAAAGCCTCTCAAGGACCTGGAGTACACCAAGTAGACTAGGATGACTGACAATGGAGCCCCAAGGTTCAGCCTGTCTGTTTCCCTACTACTAAACACTGCATGTTACTACATCCAGCTTTTTACACAGGTTTTAGGGGTCAGACTCAGGTGTTCATGCTGGCAAGGCAAGCACTTTAGTGACTGAACTATCTCCCTGGCCGTGGATATGTAATATATTTTATATTACAAATAATATATATTATATATTTGTCTATATATTTAGTACATTGTATATAATCTAGTACATATATATACACTTCTTTCTTTCATCCTATTCTATCATAAGCTAAGTATTTTAGTAAAAAATAGAATCTGCCTAGACCCTTCATTGTTTGCTTTTGATTTTGACAATGGAGGCCAAAAGCCACCATGGCTAAACAGAAGACAGGCAGGGAGACCGTACTAGGAGATCTACAGTTTGATAGAAACATAAACAGCCAAAGCATCCAGTCAGCCTGAACATTGCCTTGATTCAGGCCCCTCAAGACTCTCTGACCTCAGATTAGAAGCTTCTGCAAACTGCAGCCTTTCTCTCCAGTGTCTCCGGCCCAATAAGACGACACTGGATCCCACTCCTCGTACCAGGCTCAGGGGAACAACCCTATTCATTCCGGAGCCCTCAACTCAGCAGCCTGGTGAAAAATTACTACCGTATCTCACAAATCTGAAACTTTTCCTTTCTCCCGAATGCTGTGTCTGCAGAACACCGAAGCATCCAGATGAAGAGGAAGATCTGCAGTCAGCCATTCTGATTTTTGTTCCACACAACAACAAACACGGAACGGTTTATAATCATCAGAACAGCTCACAATGTTTTCTGACATTGTTAATCCCTGCACTCTTCCCCATCTCTCTGATTATCCACTAACTAGTGATATAATCAGCTAAGAATCCCAGGGGAGCGAGCGGGGAAAGGAGGAAACAGAGAGATTTTGTGTGGGCATTTTGCTCACCCTTTCTTTTACTCAACACAGCAGGACAAAAAAAGGACAAGGGTCAGTGCCAGCCAAAGGTTTCAGACTCTGTAATTGTATGAAGACCTGGAAACATATAGCGCTTACTGACAGAACAGGATAGCCTTGACTAATCTCTGACTTTCAGTAGTTTATGGTGTCCTTTGTATCCATTTCTGAAAAGTGTGCTTAACATTTTATTTTTTCATTTTTCCCCACTGACTCCTTTAAACCAGAACCAACCAGGGACATCCTGAGATTATTCATTTGCTTGGGCCACGTTTTTCAAATGCCATTCCGGCCGTTACATTCAGGAAATGTTCCTGAGTATTGTTTGGTGCATTCTGCTGTGTGTTTCAAGGTGCCTTACAGAGTTCAGGATGGCCTCAAACTCACTGTGTAACCAGGGCTAATCTCCAATTCCTGATTCTCCCAACACTTCCTCCAACGTGCTGAGGTCAGGAGCAAGAGTCAGTTTAGCTGGCTTCCTTATGAACATTTGTTAGGCTTAATGAAATTATCTGAGTCACCTGACAGGTTTCTGTCTTCTGGTTTGTGTTTGCTGCATAAATACACACACACACACACACACACACACACACACACACACACACACACACACACACACACAAAATGTGCTTTTCCTGAGCTGGAAGGTGCATTGCTGTTCTGCCTGATTCAGGAAGAGTTTGGAGGTCTATGGGCTCTATCTACCCTTTGTCTCCTTATCAGAATATATGTTTATGAGCGTATTTTACAGGCAGCTTCTGACCTATGTTACAGCACATCAAGTGTTCTCCTTCAAAGTGTGTCTCAGAGGAACACTGAGCCAATCAAGTTTATATATTAGCTATTACAGACTAAATGCTTGTCCTAGAGAACCTCCCAGTATAGGAAGAGTGGTTTCCATGAATAGATAAGAGAAGGGTTTGAAGAGAGGGTACTTAAAAGACGAGGGGAGGTTGACATGTTTTATTAGAGTGGCATTCAGGCAAAGTGTTCTCTAAGGTGGAATGCTAGAGACTTGAAGGAGTTTCGCCCGATACCATGCTTGCAGAGAATTTTAAGCTATATGTTCACAGCAGAAAACACCCAGGTGATTACATTCCTATCCTGAAATATCTCATTCCCTTCAGGAATGAGAGGAGGCATGCACCTACTTTCTGGAATTCTCCAAGAAGGATAATTTATAATTTACAATGATAACTTGTTCCCCAAATGTAATTTGCTTAATATCTATTGATTTATTTTATCGGTCTGCAGACAGGTCTTTTCCAGAGCATGAATTGTCACAGAAAAGGGAGAGAATAAAAAAAATGAGCAAAGCAACTTAGACAAACCTTGTCTTATCCCGTTTCCAGGTAAACACTGAATGTGCACTTACTGGGCCGTTGTTCCAAATGTGGCGTGTAAAACGGAATGCTGAAACTCCTCATAGGGATCTTACAAGGTCAGTTATTGAGGAAATGTGTGATAGTAAATTATTAAAATCTACCTTCTATTAACTGCTCTCATGTTAATAGAAAAACACAATCAAAAAAAAAAAAGAAGAAGAAAACCCCTCACCATTGCCTAAACTGAGGAGGTCTAGGGAAGAGAGCTACCCCACATGTGGGAGATGGCACGCAGCATGTAGTTTTGATTAATTACCCACCAAGCTTATAAGGATGTACGTGTATGCTCACAAGAGCACTTATTAAAGGGCTCCCTTTTCACTATTGCTGAGACACCCTTAGGGGAAAAGTAAAAATCGGTGCCTGGAAGAGATATTAAAACAAAACAACAGTGACTCCTGCGATTTTATGTAAGAAGCCAACTATGATTTTATTATTAAAATTATAATAAAAAATCTATCCTGTCTTCCTTCACAGGAGGAAAAGCAAAAAGAATTACATTACAAATACTGATTTTACCTCAAATTCACACAGTAAGAAAAAGACTTTTGCTTTCAATATGAAGTTAATTTAAATCTATTAGCTCAAGTACGAAATAAAACCAGTGAGGACGCCACATTGATTGTCTATTGTCTGAGGGTTTTAAGCTGTGTTCCTGGCCTTTCGACTTCTGGAGTGATTTTTCACCTAACATGGTAAAGTATACTTGAATGAATAACATAGAAATCTCAGTGAGCAACTTGCTTTTTTTCCCAGGTACAATCTTATTATTCCTATGTACTGGCATTTTACATTGGTTCCATCATTTAGAAAGTTCTTTGCTTCATGGAAACTTAATGTTGAATCATATTAAAAGAAGAGGCTGTCAACTAGGAGGAAGCAAAAAAACCCCTCAGACTTCCACTCATTAAACCCAATGAGTCAGGGACTTTTTAAATGATTTGCTCTGAGAACCCAGCTCTCCTGGAAATACCACTGTGTACACATCCCGAGCAGAATGCTTGTCAGCCCTCCTGTTGTACATTTCTTTCTAGCGTCTTGGTAGAAGACACTTCCCATTTTGTGGAAACCCTTCAGAATGCGATTTTAAATGAACCTGTTCACAGGGTTCAAAGCTCTAAGTTAATAGACCACGGCTACCATTGAGCAAACGCACCGAGCAATGTAAGAAGTAAAGAAAACCATAACCAGGTACAAGCTGGATTCTCTAGGGTCACCGTGTAAGTGCTACTCAGAAAGGATTAAGACTTCTGGAGAACAAGAAAGCCCCAAACAATTCACTTCCAAGAGTGGGAAACATACACACTGGCAGTCTATTGTGCTTGGCCTACTTTACGCTGGTAGCTGATTTGTTGAGGTTTTGTTTTTGTTTTTCTCTCAGGAGATTCTGAATTTTAGAATGCCCTCATTCACTTAATCTTCCAGAAAATAAAAAGTCCATAGAAAGGTGGTTGGCTTTTGTGGGATCAAAACCACTACGAATCCAACCAACGATGCCTGTTACAGACTCATTGAAATAGACGATTGCTGGATTGCTGGGACCCAAGCTTGGCAGCTCTGCCGGAAGTACTTGCTTTGCTAACCACAAACAAGTTGCGCGCTGTAGGAAACCCGTCTGCAGAGATTTTGGTCCCCGGATCCACCTACCTTCCCCCTCGCGAAAAGAGGTCTTCAGCTTCTTAGCTTGTGCAGAAATTCCGAATCTTTGTCTTAGAGAAGCTGGAGACCTGGAACAGAAGACAGCGAAAGATGTAAACTGAATCAAAGGGTTATTGATATTTCATAAAAGCAAAAGCTGAATTCTAAAGAGGTCGGTTGCTGGCTTCTAATAATGAATCGGGAAAAGTTGGTTAGCAGTTACTTAAAATAAACCATGACAGTCAGCAAGGGCCTAGGACCCCAGCTCTTTGGGAGATAGAGGCAGGGAGATGAGTTCCAGGCTGGCCTGGGCTGTAGATTGAGTTCAGGACTTTATTGGGCAAAACCCATTGAAAACTCATTTCAACATTAGAAGTTAAAAGAGAACTGAAGGTCTAGCTGGATGGCAGGACACTTGCCTAGAATGTTCCTGAAGGCCTGGGGTTGAGTCTCAGGGCCCATAAAGACAAAGAAGCCACCTGGGCATCCTGCTAAGTGAAGCTTTAGCTTTCCATGCACTCACTTAGCACTTTCCCTACATCGTAAAAGGAAGAAATTTGCATGATTTATTTACCTTTCCAAAAAATTAAAGTGTTGAGAGACTTACCTAAAGTGTTGAGAGACCACCTTCCCATCTTGTTTAAAGCCCTTCCCCCTCACATCCTCAATTCCAGTTAAACAGGATGCAGATTAGGCCAAGAGCTGAAGACACCTCAGGTTATCTTTGTGTTCTTAGGAACCACAAGTACATTCACTACAGCATGAACCTAATGTTGTTCTTTGTTTGCTTGTTTCGGTAAGGTCAATGAAAAAAATCAAACGCAGTATAGTTGCTTATTTTTGCATGCCATTTAATCATTGGAAATCCTAACCGCACTTTAAACAAACCAGCTCCTTGAATTAGGAGTTAGGAGTTAGGTCTATGTGTCAAATAGCAAGCCAAAACCTCTGTGTTCCTTTAGTTTCATTCAGTCACCATATACTAAGGACAAGCCAACTAAACAGAATCAACAAAAAAACACAAAAATGGAGAGTACTCAAGAGTCATGAAGACAAGTCAGAGGCAATTCCTACCCCTCACCATGGATGTGTCTTTATGGAAAAGATGGTTTTAATACAGAGACTTAAGTATAGAGAATTTTGCAGGGCTCAGCTCTAACTGTGGACGACTACATCACATCTTCTTCTTCTCAACACTTAGCCAAAGTTATGGAAGAGGGGTGGGAAGATCGTAAGAAGCATTGGAGAGTGATAGATACTCTATATCACCCCATTGAAGACTGACACAAGTAATGGTTCTGGATAAGATAGGGCCATTGCATGCATCTATCTGCAATAGCTACAGTTATCTGCACAAGATCAAGCCAGTTAATGTCCCATCATGGGTGGGTGGGATGGTGGGTTTGAGCATCTAATCCTGTCAGAGCAGCAGCTTTTGAAAGGAATAGTTTTCTTGCAGTGGTGTGACACATGGTAGGTTACCCCAAATTTCAGTGAATGGGTTTATACATATACACAAATGCCCAGCTTTAATTGGACTTAGTGGTTTATAGAAAAACAAGAGGAGAAAGGGAGAAAGGAGAAGAAGAAAAGAAGGAGAAGAAGGAAAGAAGGAGAAGAAGGAAAAGCAGAAGAGGAAGATGAGGATGAGGATGAGGAAGAGGAAGAAAAAGAGGAAGAGGAGGAGGAGGAGGAGGAAGAGGAGAAGAAGAAGAAGAAGAAGAAGAAGAAGAAGAAGAAGAAGAAGAAGAAGAAGAAGAAGAAGAAGAAGAAGAAGAAGAAGAAGTCATAAAGTTGGTAGGAGGATGAGGGGATTTGGGAGAAGTTGGAGGGAACTGGGTGGGGCAGATATGATTGTTATACAGTAAATTCATATAGGCCACTACCAAAGAATAAATTTTAAAAAATGAAAACTAGCTTTTAGGTCTGCATGCCACCGACAATGTAATTGATGTATTTATCACAAAAGGGGAAATTAGGAGCAACTGCTTTTTCAGAAAGTAGGCACATTTTTCAAACACAACTTGAGAGGTCAGATTTGTGTCTGGTTTGTATGTTTTCTGAAAATGTTGAATTATTAGGTTGAGAGTCATAAAATGAGTCTTACTCTTTTTATATATCCTTTTTCTTGTGCATGTCTATGCATGAGTTGATATACGTGAGTTCGGGGTGCACGTGTGTAGGTTGATGTCATTATGCAGGTGAATGCAGGTGCACGAGGCCTGTCATTGGATGAGAAGGAAGGATAAGCAGGAGAGGCGGGAGAAAAGTTTTAGAGAGGCAGAGGAGGACGGAGCAAGGAGGAGGAGAAGCCAAGAGAACATGGCAGCAGATGTTAAGCTGAGTATAACTTGTAACTCTGAGCATAGTTACAGGTTGTTATGACTATTCTTAAGGGATGGATGTGTACAGAACTTTGTGTTGTCTAGATGGGCAAATTATATCTTATCAATTGGATCAGAGAATATTGTGTGATACGTTCTTTCATGTGGCGACTTAATTTAGTTCAAGAGGGTGTATGGTGGCTGGCTGTTTGGGATGTGTATGCCTGGCATGGTGGAAACCATCCAAGAGAGCTGTGCGTGAGGGCAGGCAGCCTGACAGGGTGTTGTGTTGGAACGGCTCATGGACAGCGGGTCAGAAAGTAGATGGGGGCAGCATGGAGCCTCTGAGATAATAGCCCGCCAGAGCCGGAACTAGTGAGAGAGCGTGACCTCCAAGGTACACGCCGGAACTGGTTCTGCCCTTCTGCAACACATATGTGCCAGTATGATAAACAAAGGATAACCATGGGTCTTGGTCTTTGCCTTCTATTTTGTTTGGGATGCAGGGTCTGTGATTCCCATGCTTACTAGGCTAGGAAGGCTGGCCTGTGAATGTCCTATCCCGTAGGAGGGAGACTTGGATTACACATGTGCATCTTCCTCCAGGCTTTTCCTATAAGGTCTTGCATCAATTCTGGGTATTTGAATTCAGATTCTCTCACATACCTGGCAAGTGCTTTACCCACTGAACATCTCCCAAGCTATAATGGGTATAACCTTCAAACAATGGGGAAAAGAGGAGTTACAGTACGAGGAAATATCTTTCTGAAAGGGATTGAGGGCAGGTAAAAAGCAGGAAGAGAGACAGGCTGTAGTAGGTCTCAGAAGGATGGGAGACAGGGACCAGGAGTCACTTGGAAGTGATGGAGCGATTAGTTGAGTTGATTGACGTCTTTCAATGCTGCAGGAAGGTTGGAAACGATGAGAGCTGGTGAGAAATTCTAGCTCTGACATCCCACAACACCTCTAACTTCTGACTCAGCTCTTCAGACAGTGGCTAGCAGAAGGAGTTTAAGAAAATAAAAATTAAAAAAAAAATTGTCACATTAGGACCAGAAAAGGAGAGGGTCTAATTTCAGAGTATAGAGAAATGCTTTCTTTAGGGTGGGTGTTGAGAGATTTCTGAGTAGACATTGTTCAGTCAATGTGAGCACACGACAAATTGGGAGCATGAGGCCAGAAACTGGGGGCAATCTGGCTGCTGGGGTCAGAGGAAGAGGGTTATAGGGTTACAAGGACCAGTGGCTGGTGGGAAGTCTGGCCTGGAAAGGAAGAGAAGGGCCATTCTTCTGAGGTGGTAGGAAGCTGTTTTGAAGCCAGGATAGTGTGCGGCTTTAGGCAGTGGGCTACACGGAGGAAGATGGGCAGAACAGCCATGCTGCCCGGTCAACAACAGCGAATAAAAGACACAGCCAATCAGGGAGGAACGCAGAGAGAGTGAGCAGAACAGCTTTATCCAGACTTGGGGAATTTCCCAATTTCCTCATGAAGTTCTGTATCTGCCAACTACTGAGAAGGTAAAGAATTAGAGGAGCTGAAGCAGGGGGATTTGCTTGGAGAAATAGGAGAGCCAGTGAGGCACGTGAGTCTAATGAGTAGATCAGAGAACCAAGAGTGGAACCTGGTCTTTGTTAAAGTATTGCCAACCGAATTACCGAGCCATTGGGCTTCCCTGCCTTCCCATTTCTCCTCCTCCTCTTCTCTTTCTGCTCTTCTTTTCTCCTCTCCTTTCTCTCTTTCCCTTTCTCCTGCTCATTTTCCACACTTACTGCTTTACTTAGCAATACTTACTAGATGGTTTTTATTATTTTAGGTCATTTACAAGGTACCAGCTGGTGAAGGGAAAGCAACTTTAAGGTCAAGATGCGCTGACTTCTTGGTACCTTTTCCTCACTACATCACCATACTTGGTTCTCTCAGGCTCACTCTATATGTGTCGAAACTGCATGTGTATGTGTATGAGGATTTATATGGTCATATATACTTACGCATCTCCCATGTTTGTCTCCCATATTGGTTAATGCATTTTTTTCACATAGTGGGTAGAAGAAGTAGGGTGGGTGGTGTGTGTGTGTGTGTGTGTGTGTGTGTGTGTGTGTGTGTGTATGTGTGTGTGTGTGTGTGTTCAGTAGCTTATTGGAAAACCATTGTTGCGTTCTTCATGCAGATGGCTGTATGTCCAACAGTGTTGCTACAACACAGCCTATATGTTTTCATGAAGCTGGTTGAGAGAGCATCCTATAACTATTCAGGGCATGGGAGAGAATGGATGAGGTATCCTGAGATTCGAAATGGATCCTTAAGCAGGGAGAAGTAATTCAACTCCTAGACTGCTACATGCATGGCCATCTGTATACAGAAGGCAGTGCTCCTATATTGAAGGAAGAAGGCTAGAAAGACAGAAAAAAAGGAAGCAGACAGACAGGAAAAACCATCTTTTAACCAGGAAAAAAAAGGATTCAGACATATGTGGACACGTGTGTTAGCCTCACTATGCTTGGGGAAGAAGGTGGGTAAATGGCATAGCTCTGTGTGACAGATCTCCAGGCAGCTTCTGGAACTCCACACTTGGAGAGACATTACACGATTTCTAGAAAGCTAAATTTGAATTTCACTTTTTCATGTACATTTCAGAGTTTCTTCTGCGAATTCAGGAAGTTTATAAATTAGTGTTGGTCTCACACTGACAATTCTGGCTGTTTCACGATAGCTGCATCCTTGTGACCTTGAAGGCAGGTTAAACTGTCTAGACCTTAATTGGCTCCTCTGTAAAATGGGTTGATATGATAACTCTCTAAGGGTTTGCCATGAGAAAGACAAAGTGAGTTAGCATTTGTGAAGCACCTAGAAGAAGAAGGCTGGAAAATCTAAAGGTATGCTTAGCGTTCTTGTAAACACAGGGGGTAGTTAAGGGGTGGCCAAGCTTTAGGCATTGCACTGTGCTGCTGTTATAGGTAAACACGTAGCTCTCTATCTGTAGCTATCCTGGGACTCATGTGTTTCTATGGCAACTATCTGGGCATGGCTAGGCAGAAGGATCATCCTTCTATGGTCATTCTTCCTTCCCTACTCTTGCCTACAGGCAATTCTGCTAGGCTCTTCCAACAGCAACCTAGCAACAGATTGCATCATCACCTGCCACCATTGCCTGCCAGGTGCAAGGTATAAAAGCACTGCTTGCTACCCCAGCCCCCTTCTCTCTCTGTTTCCAAGTGTTCCTGGTTGACTCTCTTCCTTTCTTTTCCTCTTTCTGTCCTTCTCTTCCCCCCATCTTTCTGATTCCCCTTCTCTGTTGTCATATCTCTGCTTCTGTCTGTCTGCTACTACCCCTTCTCTAGGTCCTGGCTCCCTTCCCTTTCCCAAATAAACCTCCCATATACCAGGTCTTCTGCATGGTGTGATTTCTCAGGGGGACACCTTGGCATGGGCCCAACCCACTGCATTTTATTTCATAACACGCACTCTTCTGTGCTGAGGCAAGAAGATCATGGATTCATGTTAAGGTAGGTTATATAATACGACCTTGTTTCAACACATAAACAGTTAATAAACCCTAAAGAATTATAAATAGCATTTTATTTACAATTAAAATTGGAAGGTTAAATTAAAAGTAAGCATTAGCTAATTTTAAAGTAATCAAAAATTCTAAATTATACTTTGTTGAGGCTTACTCAGCTCAAGTTGTTTTTTTTAAAAAAAGAAAAAAAATTCTTTTTAAAGATCAGAAACAGAATCTTGATGGGTGTGAGGGAATTTTAAATGAATCTTGGTCAATGGATGCTTGAGATTGATTGGACTGAAATGGAACTAGTCGAAGTCTTTAGAGACAACTAGCTTCTCAATTAGCATAGGCTATCTTGAGACAAATGACGCAGGATGGAGCAAGTCTGCAGAGAGAGTGCAGTCAGACAAAGTATAACAGTGGGGACCTATTTTTTCTCATTTTCTCATAGTCCTTCCCTCCCCCTTTCGGGTGATTAAATTCTCCCCATTACTTGGCATCTTTCAGTGGTCCACACCAGGGTTCAGTTTCATCATGAAATAAACCCTGGTGAGCTCAACAATACGACTCAGATTGTTTCTATGCAAATGGATTAGCATCACACCATAAACGAACACTGTATGCAGACAGAATTTAAAGATGCCAATGAGATCAGATAAATGGTATTATTTTCTTAAAAGAAAAAATAAGGCCATTGCTTTACTTTTGAGCTGAGGGTTCAGTTTTGTATAGACACCGTCGAACGGGACTGTTCTGATACAGACGGTAGCCTCTCGTGAATTCACAGCTGCTGACGGAGTGTGCTGACTTGGCTCACAGAAGGCTATGCTGGCCTTGCAGCATGTTTCGTAAGGGAGTTTGGAGGTAGCTACTGTAGGCAACATTTGCAGTTTAACAAGTAAGAGCACGAATACACACATCTGTTAGTTTTGTTTTAGTTCCTATTGTATTCATCGTAGACAAACGGGAGAAAGATCCACTGCTTTACTAAAAGCACAGGACACACAAGAGAAGGAGGCGCTTCAGGAGACCCAAGCAGTTCCTCGCAACTCATCAGCGAAGACCAGAGAATACGGTACACACTGTCAAAACGATTTCAAACCGCAAATGGATTTTCCTATATCCGTCAAACAAAATGGTTCGCTGCATTTATGTAGTAGAAGTAGTTAAGACACTTTCTTAGTCGGCAAAGCTAATGTTGGCCCGGCTCACTTGCCATCTCAGTCTGAGCTCATACATGAAAAAGGGATGCCCCTTGTCTCCCCAAAACTCGCTCAGGCGATCTTGCTGCAGAGATGAAAGCAGGGCAGAGGGGTGGCAGATTCTTTGAAAGCTGTTAGTTTTTACTTCTTCCTTCCTTTTGTTCTGTAAACTGACAGTGTGTCTGTCAGGTCAGGTACCGTTTCAACTTTATGAGGGATAAAGGTAAACAAAGCCAGATACAACGTTTGTCTTCAGGTAGCAGAGACAGATGTTAATCGCATTTTCACACTCATATACTCACAGTACACGACCTAAAGATAAATGACGTGAGACCGTCAGGCAGAAAAGAAACCAAGATGCCCTGGGAAACTTTGGGGGTAGGGGCGGGGGTAGAAGACGAGGTATTTCCAATAGAAACCTTGCAAAGTTGTGTCGGCTTGGAGCTCCAGCAGAGCAAGGGTGGAAAGAGGTGGGAAGAACCTTGGCTTATAAACCAGGAGGCCAAGGGCATGTTGCTTATGGTTTTGTTTTTTTTTTTTTTTTTGCTCACAGTTGCAGAGTTTAGCAGAAGAGGAAAACACTGTTTTATTGTTTTATAGCTTCCCTCATGGCAATGAGTGTTTGTGGTCACTAGAGCTTGAAGTAGCATTTCTATACATCTGGGAAGATCAGCAGAGCTGGACGTAAGATATGGCTCCAGCAAGACCCACTTCCAATGTTCCACTTCTGTCACTTAGGTTACCTGTGTCAGAAGTTCTACAACCTCCTGAGACAGAGCTGTCCTCTGGGGATATGATTCCAGCCACACAAACCTGTGTACTGGGAAAGATAATGACTCTGGAGAACGGAAAGGATTGGGGAGCTCAAAGCTATTGGTTTGGAAATACAGCAAGAGTATGGTGGGTGGTTCAGCATAGATGGGTAGTGTTGGGGTAGGGTAAGGATTTAAATTTTTATCCTCAGATCACTGGACACCATTGCAAAGATTTAAGCTCGACAAGCCTTGATCACATTTGTAATTTGAGATCTTTATGCAGAGCGCAGCTTATGAGAGCAGACAGCTCACTGGAAATGGCTGTTCGCACCACAGAAGAAGCAATAGAAACATAGGAGCAGGATGAAGAAGAGAGACAGGTGCTCCAAGAGATTCGGGAGGTGAGGTTAGTGGCAGTAGCCCACAGACAGCATCACAGGCTTGTTACCTAGTGTGTACAACTTACGGAACCAGTCGATTCTGTTGGCAGTGATGCCCCTACATTCTAAAGCTTCAAAACACTAAGTCTTCGGGTTACCCCAAAGATAAACGCTACAATTAAAGTGGCAAATGGGACCCAAAGATGTTATTAATTTTGTTGATTGAAATAACATCACTTAAATGTTTCTCAGGTGCAGCTTCGTTGAACTAATTGTTTGCCCTGCTGCTCTTTTCTTTTTAAATAAGCAGCTCAGTTTGCTGATCTGGGTTCTGTTCTCATCTTTGAGCTACGTGTTAAAGTAGCAGCGATGCAACAGGAGGCTCGGACACCACCACGTGCACACAAAATAAAGAAGAGATCAAACTCGGAATCTCAAGGTTTTATTTAGCACAGTATTGGAGGCTTTGCAAAAATATGATTGCAGACTTTCTCAGGAAATAAGAATAAGTCCTGGGATCTACATCACCCTCCCCAGACCAGGGCTGCCTGACTTTCCTGTGGATGCTGCGAGTCCCAGTTCCGGCCTTGTGTTTCTGTAGCAAGGGCATCACCTGCTTTGAGCCCCTCTCCCCAGCTGCCAACATCCAGTTTCTTAAGAGCAAAAACAGATACGGAACAAAACCAATGCATGGCTTTTACGTTTCTTTCGGTAAAGAAATATTTTAGCTTCTTAGAGAAAACGATTTCTCTTAGAAGTCTTCACTTAATATTTTCTTCCTGACCTTTTATGTAATTCATTAGGCTTGGGCCCAAATCTATATTTTTATACTCGGTATTTTTCTTCATTGTTAATAAAACACTTAAAAGTAAAACATACTCATAAGTACATTACTGTAAAATTCTTTCTTACAGGAGAAATAAATAACTTGATAGTACAATAGTGGTAAAATTAGTTCCCTCGATACAGAGGGCCTGTATTTTAGACCCATGTAACTCCATTACCTCTGTGGTCCTGGCATGCCTCTGAATTCTTCTATTAATAACAACATAAGAACATTCTCGAGAGCAGAGCAAACCTATAGATGACAATTACAGTGGACCTTGAACCCAGGAGTTCTACAAATGAGAAAAATCGCTCTTTGATCTTTTAAAGAAATGCACGTTCTTTGCGGCACAGGGTCCACAAAAATCTCCCCTTGGCATGAAATGCTTAAAACACACACAGACAAATGAACAAACCTCTTTACCCCGTTCCTGCTAGAACCTGCTGAGATACAATTTTCCGTGCGCGGGGCGCCAGCGATCCGTCACAGACACTTAAGCTCACTGGTGTCATAAACCAGAAGGGTCAGTCAGAAGTTTCTCCCTGGGATATAATCTATGTCCAAAATTTGCCTGGCAAACAGGGTAGTTCTAATAACTTTTTTTTTAAATACACAAAGTCAAATGCTTTAAGGGGAAGCAAAACCTCTAGGAACTGCTTGGAGGTACCTGCAGCCAATGGCTGCAGGCCTGTGTTTGCCTTCTTGACATAGTCTCAGAACCAGCACACTTCCGCAGGAATAAAAGATGTCAAAACTTGTAGCTGCACCCCCAAATCTCAAGTGTCTCACTAAAACTGTGAAGTGGTTTTGTGTGCCTTTATGACGTGCGGAGTTGAGGGCTGTTAGCAGTAAGTGGAGACTCGGTAGTCAAAACAAAACAAAACAAAACACCCCCCTCTCCCCCCTCAAAAATAAAACAAAACAAAAACTTTTTAAAGAAGTGCATTTTCTTCAATAAATGGAGCCCAGGAAAGGCGTTCATATGAAGCATTAAATGCCACTTCAAAGCCCTAAATAGGCTTGAACAAATAAACTGACCCCCTCGTCTTGACCTAAATTATTGCTTAAACAAAGGTACACATTCCTAATTTACATGAAAGGCAATCAGGCCTGCTGCTGACAGTGTGCGGAGAGGTGCATCTGCCCAGGGCAGGCTTTTATACAAAAACACAACAAAGAGAGAAGTCCTGCCTTTTGTGGTTGGGTTGTGTGTTGTTTTTTTTTTTTTTTTTAAACTCAGCCACTACTTACTGAGGGCAAGGAACATTATTTAAATTTTTAACTTATTTGGGTAAATGGTTGTTATTACTGTAATACATTCTTCAAGTATGCTCCTTCTTTTTCTTTTATTGTTAAAATTTTATTGCACATAAGCCGCCAATGGAAAACACCAGGCAGGGAGATTTGCCAGCCACAGCCTGAATCTGTACAGCGAAGCAAGCTCTGTGCAGACAGAACAGGCCTTCTGAAGCCCTCCGATGGCGCCTTATCCTGAATGCCCACATCCCCTCTCAGTTATATTTTCATTCGCTTTCATTTTAACACTACTTCCTGACTTGTAGGGTTAGCCCCAGTTCATGATGCTTGGTATCTGAGAATTGGCTGAAAGGGGAGTGAAATCTTTTCCCCCTTCCTCTGGAATGCTTTGGAAACAAACTTGACTCTGGAAACCACAGAACAAAACAAGGGAGAACAATGACCGCTAAGCCCTTATGGGGATGTTTACATTAAAACTGGAAATTGTTGTTGGTCAGCCTAAATGCATTTTTCTAATCTAGTATCCTTCTGTGTACTAGATTCTCAGCGGGACTGCAAATGGTTTCTGTTCTCTCTCTCTCTCTCTCTCTCTCTCTCTCTCTCTCTCTCTCTCTCTCTCTCTCTCTTATTAGAAAAATGCCTTTATAGTCAGAATTTAAATGAAGAGAGAAAAGTGGGTTACTATTAGCATTTCGATCTTTCTCCCCTTATATTTATTTACTCCCTAATCCATTCATCAAATATTCACTATCTGCCCTCTGAAACATTGTTTTTAAATTGATTTTAAAGCTTCTCTTTGAGAATTTTATACCTGAGTTCTGTATAGATGCCTCATGTCTCCTGTCGCTCACCACGCTTGCTCTCAATTTCTCCCCGTGTCTACCTCTCAGATTTGTGTCCTCCTCCTCATGGCTGTGGTGGGACACTGACGGGCGCGGTCCCATGAAAGCAACTGCATCGCTAAGAGCGGAGGGCGCAGCATCCCTGTTGTGTCGGGAAGATAATAGTAGTAGCATTGCGGCTGGTGCTCCGGCTCTTACAACCTGCCGCCTGCTGCCCACGCCTTCACAGTGTTCCCTGAGCCTTGGGTGGAAGGGTGTGTTATAGATGTCCCAGGTGGTGATGGGCATTCCACAGTCCATTATTGTCCACACTTTGACTTCGTGTGGTCCTCTGTAGTAGCCTCTGTCTGATGCAAAATGGAGCTTCTCTGATGAGCTGTAGTCGTCTTCGGGTGTCCACATAAGTGCTTAGAGAGTCGTTGATGTAGTACAGTAGTGGTAGGTTCTCTTCTAGAGCCCATTTACATCCCTGTCACTGGTCCTTGGTAAGGTTTATGGTACCAAGCGTTGAGTTCCCCTCTTTGGATTTCGTAGATCATTGATTATTTTCAAGGCATTATGGTATGATGGCCACTGTCACTCCATCACACGTATCTTGCTTGCCAGTTCCTGTTGTAATTCTCAGGGTCTATCACTGAGTAGGACTGTTGACAGCTTTTTCCCTCTAGCAGCTTACACTGCAGCTTCCAGTTCAATGAGAGCTAGGTATCTTGATCATTCACATGTACCAGGGGCAGAGTGATCAGCAAGGGAAGCTCCACTCTTGCTTTTATAGCAGAAAAATTTCTAGATGATTTTTAAGCCAAGTATGTTTGAGTTGTTAACAAGGCTCCACCAGACACATTTCATGGAAAGAGGGAGCTAAGGACGTTTTGAACGGAGCTGGTCAGAGATACTCAGCTCCATGTAGTAATTAGCACTGTTAATTTGCTGGCCCTCTTTAGGCATCTATGTCTTATGCAACCAACCAAAGAAACTCAGATAAATATTTTTTTTCTACCATCATTTTTCCAAGGGAAATGAGTCAGACTAGAGGCATGATGTCTGATTTTTCAAGGCTTGTTCTGATCTCGTCTTTCCCTAATAGGACCTGTATATGCAAGTAAGATGTTGCCATGGAAAACATTGTGGGACTTGGCCTCTGTGTCTGCAGTCGTGGGATGGATGTTGCATTTATAGAACTAAAGATGCTGGACAGAGGTGAGGAGAGATGGCTACAGCATCTCATCTATATCCCGGCGTGGATGCTTCAGTGAGCACTGGACGGCAGGAGGCTTGCCCATGGCACGGTTTGCAAAGAACTAGGCCACCAGAAAACACCACACATGGTTATCGGACTCAGAGGAGGCCTCTTCATCTTGTTTCCCAGGGATTTAGAGAGTCGGAGGCTAGACCTCCCAAAGGTGGGTGGGTTATTACCAGAAGCAGGGTACCAGGCTGATGCCTCTACAAACCAGGAATCCAAGGACTAGGTGAGAGTAGTCTCAGAAAGGGACTAATATCATTAGCCAGATAGCTCTATCCTATATCAAAACTCAACCTGCGTGAGACAGTTCCATTCCATCCTCACACACAGCTTCAGCACGGCCCGTTTTTCACAATCCTTGAAGGTAGTAGTTTATGTATCCTGTTCTGGCCCCTACACTCTGTCACTGGGTTATTTGGGAAAGTGTCTTCATCTTTGAATGCTTCTATTCTTTTTCCAATGTGAAGAGAACATAATGTTTCTAGAGCTGCTACAGTATTAAATGAGATATTCCATAACATCTAGCCCGAGGAAGCTACCAGCAAAATATTAGCTATAATCGCATCTCAGAATGGGATGTGTGGTTTCTCCAAGTCTTCGTTGATGCATCTGTTCAGAGGAAGACGTTGAGGCAATGTTCTTTACGGAACACATAAAGTCTTTAAAGCAGCAACTACTTCATCAATGTGAAGACTTGCTAATGACACAATAGAATATTTCATCTATGCTGGATAAATATTACTGTCTTCATTATGTAAAGGTGAGAGGGAAGCCCGGAACTAAGATCGCTTGTCAAAGAAACCAGAGTTTCAGACTAGAGTCCTGCTCTCAGTAGTACTTAGGTGTATTGTTGGACAAAGACTCCTTGGAGCAAGTAATCCCCATCCATTCAAATCACTTCAGACAGGCCAAATGATTGCAGCTCAGCCAATCCCCCCCTCCCTGATTCAGCTCGCTTTCCCGAGTTAAACTAGTAATTAACAAAACAAAATACTACATATTTCCGAGTTAGTGGCGCTGGCTAATCAGAGGAGATAGCTGCAGAGGATGGAGGGCAAAGAATTCTCTTTGCAGAAATCTACTGAAGGAGAGTAACTTACCAATTCAATAGCATAGCACATAAATTAATTAAGATTGAAAAATCCCAAGAAGCCTCTCTTAGTAGACTAGATATAAACAGCCCTTTATCTGGTTATACAAGTAAATGCTTACTCGGCATTAGATCTTCCCTGGCTTCAAATGAGCGCCGTGGCAAGTTCTGCTCCAGGGAAATAGACATGGATTTCCTAGCCTCACCATAGATTTCTATGGTTTGCATTATTATCGTTTGATATAATGGTGTAAGCTCCTTACCTTGCTCAGTGGCTCTAAGACCTCTGCTCTGTTTGCTTTCCCTCTGAAGACATCCCAAGCAAATCCTAAAGTGTGATTCAATTTGTGAAGTGGCAAAGAGAATTGTCAGTGTCTTCAAGAATGCTGATGGCCTCAGAAGTCCCAGTTTGGGTGCTCATGTACATTTGTCATGCAAATCAACATTATGACAAATTATAGGATTTAGAAACTCCTTTCACATGGGTACTAATACAAGGTAAGAACTAGGAGAAAAATTCCTTTGAAAGCTGACATTGTTTTGTTCCATCCTGTTATGTCTTAGGCTACTAGGTAAGGCTGTGAGTGTATATGTGTGTGTGTATGTTTGTATATACCTGTGTGTCTGTCTATGTATGTTTATAAATGTATGAATATGTGTGTACATATATATGTGTGTGTGTATGTGTGTATATATATATGTATGAATGTGTGTATGTATATATGTGCTTATACATGTATGGATATGTGTGTGTATATATATACATATATATGTTGTGTGTGTTTATATACCTATGTGTATGTATATATATGCTTATATATGTATGGATATATGTGTATGCATATGTGTGTATATACATGTTTATTTATATGTATATGTGTATATGTATTATATGTATATATACTGTGTGTACATACATGTGTGTTTATATATATGTATATGCACATATGTGTATATGCATATGTGTGTTTACATATGTATGAATATGTGTGTATGTATATATGTATGTGTATATATGTGTTTATATATGTATGACTGTATGTGTGTATATACATGTTTATATATGTATGGATATATGTGTATGCATATATGTGTGTGTATATGTGTTTACATATGTATCACTGTATATATATATATGTATGTGTGTATGTGTGTGTTGTGAATGTGTCTTATATCTGAATTTTGTAAGGTTAGCACAGTCAAACCAATAAACCAAAAGTTTTTTGTGAAGAAATGATTCATGGAAATCCTATTCTCTTTCCTAAGCAAACTTAATACTATATACATGTAAAATAAAATGCCATTCTTCTGGGCCAAGGAAAAGTCCATTTTCATGGCACCAGCAAGCTGACTTTTATTAGATAGAGCAGAGCATGTGAAGCAAGTTCTCAGTCTCCCCTTGCTGAGTTGGGAGCTTCTTGCTCCTCTTGGACTGGGTAACAGCAGGAGGCCGTAGGGTAGCATCAGTATGGGTGAGGGGACCTGGGAGCAATGACATGGCAGAGGGAAAGCAGAAAGGACTGTGGCCTTAAGGAAGAGCAAAGATAGCTGAGTCGGAACTTACTCTGCATTCCAAATCTAGAACCAGCACAGGGCCCTCGTGAGCATGGCCTGGTGTGTGTTTGGAATATGTGCTAATTATTAGAGAACTGTGTATGGAGGTGTTTTATGACTTTTAGCAAATGAATTCCAGAAAAACCTGGACTTGACTGAAGCATTAATGCTGTTTTAGAGACCTTAAATGGTTAGTGTTGTGAGTTTTGCTGACACTGACATCAAACGTGGTCACTCTTTATTATCATTATCTAAAATAGATTAATGTTGGGGAAACAATCTAAAATAAAAATATTAAATATGAAGGTAAAAAGAAAAGAGTGACCCAGGGCTACAACTTGGTGGTAGAGTGTTTGTCTAACATGCCTTGGAGTTAAATTCCTGGTACCACCATAAAGGAAAAATGTTCCTTACTTGGCTATAGGTCTTTAGGGAGGGTTCAGGTGTTTGGGTTTCCACCCGTCCCCATCAGCACGTGTGTTGATGTTGTCCATGTTCAGCTCATGTTTAGACAGTCAAGGGGGTGAGATTTTTATGGATGTAGCTTCTGATGATAGGGAACTATGGAAGAGCGGGAGAAAAAGTCTTCCTCAGAAAAAAAGTATACCAAATACTTATCCAGTACCAAATCACTAGCCATGAAAATATATATATATATAACGATTAATACAGACCGAGCAGGTTACATTTAGTAATATACATGTATATACATGTGTGTATTTGTATATGTATATGTGTAACAACAATTAATAAAAAAGAAACCAGGAATTTGAAATAGAGAGAGGGGGTATATGGGAGGACTTGGAGGCAGGAATAAGAAGCGAGAAAGAATGTAATTATATTATAACTTCAAAAAATAAAAGAAGTAATTCTTAAAAAAAAAACCTTTGAGTTGGCCTTGAGAATATCAATTTTAAGAATACAACCATATTAAAGAGATTAAAAAATAAACAAAACAAACAAGACAGAAACAAAAGGAACAAAAATCCCCAGGAAACAAAACAAAATATTCAACGTACATGCGATTGGCATATTATTGGCAAAGGAATTCCTGGTAGTTTGTGCTTCTGGTATTAATAAAGTGGGCACTTTGGCCTCACTCAGGTATACTGAATGCGCTGCTAAGCAAACGGAGCTCTCCTCAGGCGAGAGTGTTGGTGGTGGGTCTTACCACATTCTCTAGATAACAACTCAATCCTGAATTTTTCCCTCCTTAAAATTCCCATGGAAGCCAGTTAGCAGAAGGCAGATGACCTTGACTCAAGGTTCTCAGTGGAGGGCATCAGTGGGGATCATAAGTGGCTTCTTACACCACCTTTACAAACATGTTCTGACCCCCAAAGCCTGCTGTGCCAACAAAGGTTCAAAAGCAGTGCTGTGTCCCTATGAGGTCATTCAGAATTAAATATCATTACTAATTTATACTTAAATATAATTACTAATTATTAATTAGTAAATAGAGGACAACATTACCTGTGAGCCAAGCAATCACTAGTACCTCATTGTAGTACTAAAAACTGAGAAATTCCAGTAAAAACGTGTGTGTGTGTGTGTGTGTGTGTGTGTGTGTGTGTGTGTGTGTGTGTGTACATCCCAGCATGTTTCTACATAATATTCCAATCATCTACACCAACTCAGCATGGTTGCCTCTCCAACAGGAAAAAGCTGCACATGGGCCATATTAAACTGATCATAAGAGAAGGTCCTCCACCACACAGGTCTGCTACCTGACTGAAAATGACGTCAGCTTCCCTAAGTCATCAAGGGTGACTGATTTATTTAAGCGTTTCTCAATACAAGCCACATGACATGCAGGATTAGGTTCATAGGTGTCCTGCTGCAATTATTCATGGTTTTATCTAAGATACTAGAGACAAACTATGATGGATAAGGTCATCTTTAAAAGTTAAAAAATTATGAATTAAAGAATGCCAAACCACTAAAACTTCCAAGGTTTTGCACACCTGCAAAGGAAATGAGTGTGCTTGGTGATGGCTGCCATTTTATGAAATCCAGTAGGAAGTCTAAAATGGAGAAAAACAAAGATGTTCGTGATGCTATTTTTAAGTGTGACTTTTATCCCCCCCGCCTTGATATTAACGTTCTAACAAGACAAAGGGGGTTTGAGGAACTATAAGACCACCTGGCTGCCATTAAGCATAGTTGAGCCCTCAGTCATCCTTGACAACCGAACAGCCTTTGGAGGAGGGTGGAGGGCAGCTGGAGGCAGTCCCCGAGGAGGCCCGGGCACATGCGCAACCAGAGTTGGTTTCTGGCATCAGACACATGATAAAGGTTTCCATGACCCATCTTTCTAAGTGGAAGGGAAAAGTAGAGTGTGTGACTTCCTCCTTTCACTCTCCTTTTCAAAATCAGGGTACATTTTACAAGGTAGATGTGTAGGCAAATGGACAGTTAGGGGTTTCGCGTTCATTAATTTAAATGCCCTAAATCATATTCAGTCCGTTTACGTAGAAGATTTCTCCTAATTCTGGCCATTGCGTTCATAGCAAGTACAGCCAGGATTGGCAGACTTGGTTTGACAAAGTCTACCATTAATTAAACATTTCCTTAGTCTCCTTGCTTGTCAGTTGGAGCGGTTGATCCCTGCTCGCCAGGCCTTTGGTCCCACAGCATGCTCTTCGAGCTTGGAGCCTTCTGCAGACACTTCTGCCCCTGGTGCACCTCATTAGGACGGGCTTCCTAGAGTTTAGTGAGGCTAAACGCTTCCCCAGTGCCCCATCCATTCCGCTGCAACCTATTTGTTTTGTTTCTCATCTCAGGATCAGCTTGCCTGTGCCTTCCAACATGACAATTAGCTAATTTAATAAATCTAATTGAGTCCAATGTGCCGCTGTGAGAGAACTGGGAGAGGGGCCCTGCCACTGCCTCTGGGTCTTCCTTTCTCCTTCTTCCACCAAATTCACAGTTTAATAATACACTCTGAGGAGACGGGCTCATTCCTATTTCCAAAGTGGAAAATAGATTTCAATTTTTGTTTTTGAGCCGGCTTTGACGGACTAGTGGCGCCTACTTATAAATCTATGGTACATACAGATTGTCAAATATGAGCTAGAGTTTTCTTGGAAGTAGTTTAATGTTTAATTAGCGATGTTACTGCAGATCCAGTAATGAAGGCTGTATATCTGCTATCCATGTTATATTTGACAGTGTAGAAGGTTAACAGAAAACACACCAGCTCATTAGTATATAAGGTGATTTTTTCCCCATCAATCTTAGAGTGTTAGATGTATAGAACATAGGACCCATGGAGAATGGTGAAGCTCTTCATAAAATAAAAACACCTCTGCAGGAAAAAAAAATGGCCTACACCGGTCAGATCATTGTGTCCCTCCTGGTTCTACATTTTGAGCCTACAATTTTTTTCTCTGCTGCTCACAGCTTTTCCTCTTGTGGATGCTTCTCTGCATTCTGGCTTGAGCCCTTGGAATCCTCTAGTGGTTGATATTAACACCAGGCGAGGGAAAGGGGCTTGGAATACGGCGGGAGCAAAGGAAGAGAGTGCAGTGGTCAGAGGAGAGAGAGGACAAACATCCAACAAACCCACCCCCCCCCCCGAGGTGAGGGGGTCCCAGAACTGAAGCTCCTTAGGGCCAATGCAGTACCCACTGAACACAGCAGCGTGGACTTACCACAGAGGATACCCCACCAGAGCTAGCTGGGAGGAAGGCACTTTATTTAGGTTTATAAGCTCATGGGTAAAAAAAAAAAAAGGTATTGTCAGCATTGGAAGCATGAATGGGATCTTTAGACGACACTATTTTAAAGAGTGCAGATACTATGTACTCTTCAGCCTCCTGTGAGCTTCATCTTCAGACCACAACAAAATGACAGAGAGCCACAGAGACTGGAAGGCTTTGGATGCACTCAACATCCCTGTTGGCCTCTTGGATTGTCCGTGATTCATCAAAAAGGACATTTGAAGAACTGACATTGGCAATCAGCATGCCGACGGGAAGTGTATTAGAGGGGATGGGATCTAAACTTCTGTGAAATTGCCTGATTCTGAGGGCTGAGGAGTGGATGGTTCAACCAGGAGAGATGTTTACTGTGCAGACCTGGATGAGATCCCTGGACTCCATAGAGAGGTGGAAAGAAAGAACTCACTTCACAAAGTCTTCTTCTGACCCTCACGGGAGCACAATGGATGCCCTCCACCATGCATACCCATGCCTGTCCAGCTTTGAAAAGCACAATACAGTCATCATGGACATGCCAAAGCCCATGGAAATGGAGTTCAAAATGAAGTTGGTGAGATGGATGGGGAATGGATAGTGCAGGTGCTGCATATCACGCTGAATTTTTGACTTTTCCTAAAAGAGCACGGACGTGTGCTTGCAGGACAATCAGACTATGATTTGCTCCAGCATAGTTAACGAGCTGGTTAGGGGTCGGGTTAAGGAAAGCCAGGTGATAAACTGGGCAGGATGTGGAAGAATTTGGAAGATGACCAAGGCAAGATGCAGGAGGTGGCTGAATGGAAGAAATCAATAGGAAGCAAAATCAAGTGACTCTGCTATGAGAAGTGAGGTTCTGAGAATGGCTTCCTCATCAGCGTCCTCACCCGCAAATGTACGGTGTCTGTCAGCAAAGAAGGGAAGAGTGGAGAAGCATCAGACTTTGGAGAGGAAAGATCCCATGCTCAGTTTTGTCTTTAGCGACATACATCTGGTCATGTTCAAGTGTGCAACTGGACTTCCAAGGAGGCATGCAGGGTATAAGCATGTATTTCACAGGTAGTTTAGATAGCAAATATAGCCACTGGCAGAACAGTTTTTCCTGGGAGCATGAAGACATTAAAAAATGCCATGTCATTTGAATGCAGAAGAATAATTCCGTGAACTGGTTGGAGAGGATGCCACTGGGAAGTTAGTGTCTTGAAGGCAGTGGTCTTGAAGAAGCCACGGCAGGCATGTTAAACCCTATGAGCACTCACATGGACTCAATACATGTTAATTGGATTTTAATATCTTCAGGTTCAAAGACTCCACTTCTTTTTAAGACATGCAGGGACTTACCAACCAACTGAAATCTTTTGTTCCTATTTTAACGTCTTGTATTTCGCCCTGAAAAAGTATGCTTTTAATAAAGCATATATAATACTGTGCCTATGAAACTTGATATTATTTACTCAACTAAAAGCATTAGAAAATAAGGGAAACATTTTAATATGCTGTTGGATATCAAACCTGAGCTTAGGTATTAATGTATACCAATATTATTTTTTGTTGCATAGTTGCATTATCTTATTTTAAAGTGCAGCATTTTAAAAACTCTATGAGCTGAATGGTTTATTTTTAAGTCAGAGGTTACTTAACTCTCTCTTTATTAGAATATGTGTACTTATATACAAAAGTACCAACTGTTAGTCACTTATATTTGATAATTTTTCCAAGGCTCATTTCAACTTTTAATTTTAATATTAGTGTTTATATATAAATATATGATTATATGTACATGTATTCATATTTGGAGGAATTCTTAAGTATAAGTTTTTCTTTTTCAGAATAAAATGTAATTTGATAAAAATATGTTCAAGGGAATAAAGTAATATTTCATTTTACTTTCATAAAAAACCCTTTTTTAAGACATGAACTTTTTTGATTTGAACCAGCTATGACATGATTACTGAACCAGAAGTTTTCATATTTCTTCTTTTACAAAAATGAATATTATTTTCCAATGATATTCAGACAAGAATAAGAAAACAGATTAACACTCAAGACATCAGATAGTTATTCTTTTACATTATTAAGTGAGTTAAATAGGGACATGTGAAATATCTAAGATATTTATTAGAACAGCAAACTTAGCTTTGGAAAATGGTTTTCAGATATTTCAAAGACCCCTAAAATGAAAAACGGAACCATGAGGAGGAAAGAACTACACAGGAATAAATGAATGCAGGCTGAAGACATATCCTCCCCCATACAAAAAAGAATAGCGCTTGCCATTACATTGGTGAGAAGTGTATGACCTTGTCAATCACAATTGCATAATGACTGAATAACAAGAAAACAGTTGCATTGTGCTAATTTTTCATTTAATAATAATGGATCTACTTTAAAACCCTGTTTAGGGAAAAAATAAAATCACTGGAGAACCATAATGCTGTCTAAAACTTATGTTCTTTAAGACACATAGTTATGAGCTATTTGATCAAATGAAAACGTGTATCTATATTTAATTCGTTCTAAGCTGGTGATGCATGGATTATATTAGGTCCATTTTCTCTAAACCTTAATATAATATTATCTAACTTCAGGACATTGGACAGAATTATTGGCTATATGCTAAGACAACAATATTTCAAACTGTACAAGAATGTTTGTAAGCTTATACTAATTTATATATTATTCTCTTCAAGGGCTCTGATAAGACAAAGATGAAATATAGTTGTGATTAGGAAGATGCTGAACTATGAGAAAGTAATGTGGCCATCAGGAATCCCCGCTGGCTCCCAGGTAGAGTTGGTACTTAACTTACTGGCATGCTGTGCGTATGGTCTTTGTATGTCCAGAAACACCCATTATTCAAGTCACTAGTGGTTAACCAATTAAACAAGTAACCAGCATATCTCATCTGAACAAGTGTAAGATAGCAGGTGCTTGAGTGACTCTATAAACGTTCAAGTGGGTCAATGTTAGCGTCAGCCTCAATCTAATGTTCTCCTGAATGACACGGGCTGGCCAAGGGAAGAGTCAAGGGCAGCTTGAGATTGTCTGTCACAGCTGAGAGGTAAAACACATGATCGAGTGCAGGTTATGTGGGTGAAAATCTTCAGCAAAATGGGAGAGACCTCTGGAAGGGCAGGTGACCTTGCCCACTCACACGAACACTCCAGATCCCCAACCTAATGTTTAATAGCCAGCTCTATTAGACAGGAGCACTAACAATGATATTTGGAAGCCTAGATGCTAGTTTGTTACTTTTGATAAGCTCATCCTTGACATGATGGCTCAGGAGCAAAATCCCACTTAAACTTGGAATCCTCAATTGGCATTAATTGGAAGGACAGGTGAGAATGTGGTCACAGGGGAATAAGACAGGACCGCACCGTGGGAGAAAAGCAGTACTGACAGCACAGAGACCAACCAAGGACATTGGGTCTATAACTGAGATGAACCTTCTGGTTCCTCTAACCCCTGAAGAGGATTAATGAAGAATCTAAAGACCTAATTCGATGAGAAAGTGAGAGAAAGGACAAAAAAAAAAAAGTCATAAGGACTGGGAGTGGCAGTTGGAAGTCAGTGAGTAGTAGGTGGAGAAGCACCTTCTCTCTGAATCTCCACCACCTAAACCCTTGAGCATCAGGAGCTGAGACTAACTTCCTGTGTGAGCGCAAGGAACGCAGTGAAACACGCATGCTCCTGCCTCAGGAAAAGGTCTCCTCTATCTGTAAGTGTTCTGTTTCCGGTAATCTGAAATGGGTTGGGACTTTTATATCCTCCCTAATCTATAGAGAAACATAACTAACATTTCCCCTCAATGGGTTGAAAAACCAACAGGGGCAAACAGACACTTCAATGGGAACTTGGGAACTCCGCCATACTGTGCAAAGCCTTTTCCCAGAAGCTTTGCTTGTGGTTTTATAGCTTGATCAATTTCCTCCAGATTTTTGTGTTGAATCATCGATGGAATCTAAAGGTACAGTCATCGGGCTGATCAGTTTGGTCTAATGTCTCTTTCTTCATTTCAAAAAAACTTTATACTTTGCAGATTGAATTAAATAGACTTAAGTCTTAAGGAAGGCTGTTTTCACTTCTGATGTTTCTTTTAAAAAAAACTTTTAATTGCTTCTTTGTGAATTTCACATCATGCAGTCCATCTCACTCATTTCCCCACCCCCACATACCCACCCTCCCCCCTTGCAACCTCTCCCCCAACAGAGAAAAAAAAATCTCACTGAGGAAGCTGTAGAATGCCACAGTGTGTCCTAGAGTGTACCCTCTGTCCACACTTCTTTGCTTGCAAATGTTCCTTGCAGTAGATACTGGAACCTCACGGGGACTCCTCTCACTTACCTGTGGTTGCCCGGTGTCACGGAGATCCTTAGTTCTGCACCTGTAAAACCGGCCCATTTCATGTACTGTAGTAGTTCATCCGTGGGGTAGATGCTGGGGTGGGCTAACACAAAGCCCTGGACCTGGACCTGAGAGGTGTCTGAGCTGAGATAAGGGCCTGCTCTCCTGAGTGTTGTAGCTGGGGAGGGACATGGACATTTCTTCCATCTTCATGACCCTGGGGCCAGCTGCCACAGCTGGCAAAGGATGAGAAAGGGGCGGAGGCCGTCTCTCTCTTGTCTATAGCAGATCATAGGCAGGGATGCCTCTCCCACTCACGCCTTTGCGGATCACCTCATTGGCAACTCACCACCACCATCCAGGGCCAGCTCTACTGTGCTGCCCAGAGGAGGAGCCAGGCTAGCTCTCCCACGATGGTCACTTAGGATGGCCAGCTTTCCTGCCTACCATTAATGTCAAGTGGTGGGGCGGGGTGTGGCGGTGGTGGTGGTGATCTCTCCCTCACCCATGTTACCACATGGCAGACAAGTTGCTGAGCCAGCTCTTCCATACTTTGCCCTCAGGACTGGCCTGCCCATAGCCCTGCCCACAGGGTCAGCTGTACTGTCCTGCCCAGGCACGGTGTAGGGCCTGCTCTCCTTAGTGCTGCAGCTGGTGATGGACAGGGACAGCTCTCTGTTCTCATGACCCCAAGGTTAGGTCTCCCACCTGTTGCAGGTAGTGAGGGATTAGCAGGGGAGGTTATCTCTCTCGTATCCACTCCACTGCATGGGAGACTCCCACACTTGTATCTTCAGGGCGGCTTACCCGCAACTCCTGCAGTGTGTGGCCTGTTCTCCTGAGTACTGCCCCAGCAAAGTGTGGGGACAGCTCTTCTGCTCTCCTATCCCCAGGGCCAGCTCTCCCATGATGCCCAGGTGAGGGGTGGGGGCAAATCTGCATAGCCCTCAGCCATCAACATGTCCCCACTAGGCAGCTCAGACCAGGGACATCTGCCTGGCCTTTGGTGGTTACATATTGCTGCTGCTGCAGGGCCATGTATTCAGATGTGTTACCCAGCGGTAGCCCAGGCTAGGCCCCCACCATGGTCCAGATGGCATCACTGGCTACGTACATCACCCTCTCGTCTCCAGTTCTGTCTGTCTTCATTGTGCCTGCCTCCTTCTGTTTCTTCTCTCATTTCTCCACCACTTACTTGCTCCTCTTAGTGGTGACTGGGTGTCTGAGTGTCTGGGGTCATCTCAGGAGTTCTATGTCCCAGCACTGCATTATGAAGCCAGGCAGGGGTCAACTGGAGCATGATCTGACCCCCCCAACCTGCGAGGTGCCCCACTAGTGGTCATCTCAGGCTAGTTCTCTCTTCAGGTCCCGTGGTCCCAGTCTGGTGGTCATCTCTGGCATACTTCTTTTCAGGGAGTGTTAGGCTGCTAATCATTCAGACATTCCCAGGCTGGAATACTGAGCTCAGACATAGCCTCTCTCCTCCCCACCACCTCCTGATGTACACGTGACACAGCAGCCACATGTGCATTGCTTCTGGGGCAGGCCATTCGATGTTGCGTATTTCTCTGAATTTCCTGTCTGCACAGCCATATTTGTCCACATTCTTTTAAGGAACCCAGTGTGGTCTCAAGTCACACAAGTGAATCTTGTTCATCAGTACTCATCACCACAATCGCTTCTTTCCTTTTATGATTAACAGGCACTAACCTGGTTAACTGAAGCCATAATTTACTAAGAAGTATTACACTGCGAAAGAGTCACACCAGCTTCCACAGTGGCGGATGGTTCTCTGTCATGCCTGGTAGTTATTGAACAAGAACGTGGGGTGTCTCACCACCCTTCTGTTTAGTAGATGGCACCTCAGTGGCCTTAGTTTGCTTGTTTCTATACCGAAATATCTGACAACTTCTGGGAGGAAAGGCTTGTTTCCTCACACCATTTTGAGTATGTGTGCAGCCTATCCCAGAGCAGTTGCTATGGCAGCAGGCTCATGAGCTTCTTGCTCAATATCTGGACGCATCGGGAAGCAGAAAGGTCTGAACACCGATGGTTTTCAGTCGTCACAGCCTGGCCCCCAGCACATCGCGTGATGATGTCTATATTCACAGTAGGTCTTCCCTGATCAGTTGAGCCTCTCCGGAGGTTCCCTCAGAGACATTCCCCAAGATTCTCTTCACTGTTACAATCGGATCGTAATGCGCTTGTTATAACCCCACAAGGCTGACAGCTAAAGTGAACAATCCACAGTGAGAAACCAATGCCTAAAGAAACCCCATTCATATCCAGCAACTCTGTATACATAGAAGCTAAGGAACAGGCTAGTCCTGTTTCTGCCAAGACAAATGATGGTTTCATACGACCACCCATACTTGCTAACTATGTTGTTTGGTTTCCTCCATCACCAGCCAACTTTGCACATTATTTTTCTTTTCATATTTTAAAACACCGAGATCCATTAAGCAAGGGAAAACCTTTTATAGGAACTACCTAAGGCTGAACCTAGTGACCACAAGCAGGTTCTGTAACAGGATGAAAGCGAGACATTTTAGAGAGAGGTTGGAACATAAACGGCCTTGGTGGGTGGTGTTGGTGTTGTTACTTCTGAGTCTTTGGGATAAATAACATTTCCTAGTTTGATCTATATTAAATGAATTATTATTTTTTTAAAAAGAGGAAAGAAAAAAAAACCCAGCCTTCTTCTGCTTCAGTCAGCCCTTGGCTCACTTTGATTTAATTCTTCAAAACATGCCCAACTTTGAGCTTTTTCAAAAATTTCCTGTTCGAAATGATGAGTTTGGGTTGCCGTATTAAATAATCAACACCCTCCTTCTGATCTTCTCAAGTCTGTGTGCTTTGGACTTAACAGGTAACTCTAAAGAATTTGAACATTGCTGATTTTCCTCTGTGCTTTCATCCCCACCCCCACCCCAGCTCAGCAAACAGTTTCCTCCTATGCTTTCCAAGTCAGCTATCGACTCTCATGTTCACAGAGGACGTAATGTACACCATAAACTTTTACAACTTGTCTTTTCTCATTTCAAAATCATTCATCTGCTTATTATTTGTCTTGGATTAGATATTTTAAGAGTAGCCTTGTTCCTGGCAGTTGTGGCACACACCTTTAATCCCAGTACTCGGGAGGCAGAGGCAGGTGGATCTCAAGGAGTTCAAGGCCAGCCTGGTCTATAGAGCAAGTTCCAGGACAGAGAAACCTCTCTCTCTCTCTCTCTCTCTCTCTCTCTCTCTCTCTCTCTCTCTCTCTCTCTGTGTGTGTGTGTATGTCTGTATGTGTGTGTGTGTATGTGAGAGAGAGAGTATCCTTGCACTACCGCCTAGACATTAGACATTAACATATAATAGTATGTTAATATATCCATTTAATATTTGATCAAATATCTCTTACAGCAGATTACCTTGCATTGCCTCAAGACAAGGTGCTTGGTAATGTGAAAGGGGCAAGTGGTCACACTACCTTGTAAATATCAGGCAGTCACTTAAAGGCCAGAGCTCCCTTGGAAGGCGATTTTGCCACTGGAGAATGGTTTTCTTCCAAAGGACAGGCTCTTCATTCTCAGAGAGAACTGAATCTCAGCCAGAGCAGGGTTGTGGTGATCGAGGGGGTCCCTGTGGTATAATTTTAGCCTTTGCAGAATTTTCCATTGCTTATCCTCAGCACCCCTGCCATTTCATCATTTCAGTGATTGCTCCCCACAACACCAGCTGACGATTTTACTGGCTGTGGTAGGGGTTGAGTTGGATTATATTTCACTGAACAGCAGCCCAGCTTGTATAAAAATAGTCTTTGGAAAGGAAATAATCTCCTGTGAGTGACTGCGGTGAAAGAAAGACAATAAAACCAGGTGATAGGAAGTAGATAAGCCAAAGCTAAAACATTCACTAAATTTCACTAAATTAAAATATCTGAAATCTGGAGATGATGATTTCAACCATAGATGAAAAGTTTGGAAGGTACCGGGTTTCTTATTATTTTATATTTAGCATAAAGGTTAAACTCATTAAATACTTAATAAGCATAAATTTTCTAGGAGTTAATGAACTGTCATTCTTTCCACAATGAATTTGTACCGAAATTGGAGGACTTACTCTGAGACGAAAGGTGATATTTTGCTTGAACAAAGCATTACTCTGTTAGTATTTCGGTAATAACAAATCTACTAACTAGATTTTAGTGTGATACACACTCACAGATGGATTGTATTTTTAAAAGAGATGTAACCTATTTTTAATGCTGAAAAATTCTGGAAGGTTTTCTTCGTGCTTTTGATGCTTTGTATAACATTTGGGCGCTCCTGCTGCATATTCGCCCTTGGGTGCCAGTAATATTAAGCCATATTATTATAGGAGTGCTATGACACTAATGCTTCACTCTTGCGGTGGTTTGAATACACTTGGCCCTGGGAGGGGCACTATTAGGAGGTGTGGCCTTCTTGGAGTAGGTGTGGCCTTGTGGTAGGAAGTATGTTACTGTAGGGGTGCGCAATGAGACCCACCTCCTAACCACAAGGGAGCCAGTCTGCTCCTGGCTTTCTTTGGATGAAGATATAGAACTCTTACCTCCTTCTCCAGAACCATGCCTGCCTGGGTGCTGCCTTTCTGCTACCATGATAAGGGACTGAGCCCCTGAACCTGTAAGGCAGCCCCAAAATTAAATGTTGTCCTTATAAAAGTTGCCTTGGTTGTGGTATCTTTTCACATCCGTGGGAACCCCTAAGACAATTATATTCTCATTACTTCTTACTTTTTAAATGTATGCTACGTTTCTCATTATCCTTACCAAGTCACCTAGAATCAATGGCAAAGCAGATGCTCCTTTTACATCCAAGAAAGGCCAGTTGCAAATACACCAGGTTAGCAATTTCAGAACTTTCACACTTCCACTGTGCTTCCCCTTCCATAAGTACATTGGTCCTGCTAGCTCAACCTTCCTTTCCTGGATCACCAATCTGGTCTGTAAGGCTTGGTTTTTCCTCTCACATTCAATTCCAACTTCACAATTACTGTTTTAGTTAGAGGGAGTGGCTAACAAAATCCTGTAGCAGGATGATAGAGAAGATGGCTGGTCCTAGGAATGGCTGGCAAGTGGTATAGGTCCTTACAATCTAGGACTAGATGGAAAGGCTCAGGAAGGAAACTGGAATAGCAACCAGCACTTAACTATAAGCCAGGGGATCCTGCTGCTTTTCCTGTTCTGTTTCAAATTCTCCTCAAAGCAGATGCTATGTTATTAGGACCATGCTACATTGGGTAAAACTCAAGTTCAGAGTTCAGTTATTTTGCCCAAACTCATAGGACTATTTCTAGTCTTTTAAAACCTGTTATCCCAAGTCATTTCCTGGGCTATTTCAAGATACCTGTAGGTGATCCAAGACTATTCCACAGCACCCAAAGCAAATGGGGTTGCTGGAACGAATGGGTGCTTCTACCAGGAGAGGATTAATGACGACTGGGTTTTTGGTGAGTTCTGATCTATTTTGCTGAAGTCATGAATGAGAATGGATCTCAACATCCTGGGTGGGATTTTCATCAATGGATCTGGCTTAAGTTGTCTTTGGGAAAAGTGACAATTGGAAAATACTTCTTAGGAAGTGAGGTAGTTAATTGCATGTTGTAAATTAAACAAAAGTGATTGAGTAGGGCTATTTAGAGGCTGTTTGGTCATGCTACATGGCTAAGGTCTATGGAGAATAATTCTTCCTTCATAGGCTATCTCAGAATCAGAAGAGCTCAAGGATGGGACCTATTGAACGGTAATATCTTAACACCGTGAGCTCCCCACTTGTTCTTCATGTACTTAATGCTGATAGATGATGTTCATGTAAATCTTTTTTGGTGAGTGTTATCACTCTCAAAACATGTGGGTTAACATGTGAGTCAGTAGACAGTCCTGAGGAAATACAACGTTTTCCATTATATACATGACTTTTAAAAGAGCCACTAAACTGGGGATGACAATGACTCTCCTCAGCTGTTTATAAGAACACAACCATCACCATGTATCACACAGACTTCTAGTCCAAAGAAACATTGTGAGGAACAGTAGCGAGTCTTTACAATCTGAATAAATTTCCATCTAAGTAAATTATAGTAAATTGATCTATTCAATCAAGGTTATAAACCCTGTTCATGAAGCAGCAAAATATTTTGTGTGTGTGTGTGTGTGTGTGTGTGTGTGTGTGTGTGTGTGTACTTGAAAGTAATTTAGCCCTTAAAGACTACTCTTACAAACAACTTCTCATGGAGTGGATGCTACTATGTTTATTGTTTAAATAGTAAACTGTGTAAAACTGAGCCCCTAGCATACACTGTATACCATAAAGCATTATACTAGGGGTTGTTATAAACTTTCCAGCAATGCATCCTCAGGCTGTATCCTCAGGCTGTGGATTATCTCCATGAGACCATGTGTCAGTCACCAATTTACCTTTATCATTGTGCTTTTCGGCAAGCATGCATCGGTAGTATTTCCTTTGTGCCTGGTGTTTTGATAGAGATTTTTGAGGAATGGCACAGATCATTATCAGAGAGCTTAAGGCATCTATGTCTCTCTCTTGAGGGAATATGAGGCCAAGAGTGTTCTCATCATATGAAATATAAACCTTACTCTAGACAGCGATTTAGGAACATCAGACATGATTGTGTGTGGACATTCCCTCTCCCACTGAGGTAACCCATGCCTTTCTTCTTTATTGAAAGGCCTCCTTCATGATAATTAGCCTCGTATTACCACCGATCAAATTGCAAAAGTAATTCATTAAGTTAAAATAGCTAATTGGGTATGGTGGTCCTCACCTCTTAAGTTCAGTACTTTGGAAATAGAGAAAGGAAAGGATGCACAAGACTGTCTCAATGAAGCAGAAGTGGAAGAGAAAGGGAAGGAAGCAGAGGAAAGATTGGGAGGAGAAGGAAGGGAGTGTGAGGGGGTGGGAACATTGATTATTCTTGCTTTTCTACATAGCAATAAAACTTAGTTATGCAGAAATCATCTAGGGGAATCAGACAACTCATCATGTTGGAAGTAAATAAGTGAAAAGAGCCTGAATATTAAGATAGAAATGATATACAAAGTAATTAAAATTTATCTTGGAGCTTGTCCCGAAAAAAAAACTATGTACAACTCTATTAATTTACTAATGCAATGAGTAAATATCATTAGATGATATTTCTTTTTATTGAAACCATTCACCATGAATTTTGATTGTTTTTCATCAAGATCAATTCTGAAAAGAGGCCAGTCCAAAGCAATCTTTTCTCAGAGAGAGCATTCTTCCCATGTAATGCCACCATCCTAAAGCCAAGGTCATGAACCACAAGCCTTGTGGCCATCTTTGACCTGACAGTCAATATAGGAAGTCTAATTGCTTTTCTGTTATTTATTCATGGGTTTTTTTGCTTTGAAACATTCCTGCCTGAGCACCTCTCTTAAGTTCTTTTAGGACAGCTTTGAAGCAACTCACTCTTGTCTCTCAGGTTCCCATTTCCATCCCACCGGAACTGTGCTTCTGTGGTGTATTCTCCATCGGCAGACAGGATGATGGGAAAGAATGTCAAAACCACTTCCCTAATAATGTCCCTTGGCTAACTGTTATGGACTGAGCCTGAAATGTCCCCCTCGGACACATGCTTTGAATATTCCCCAGCCAGTGGCACTATTTTGGAAACTTTAGGAGATAGATCTCACTGACAGAAGAAAGGGAAGCGGAAGTAGATGTTTGAAAGCCTAGCTCCTGGTCCAGAAGTCCTTTCTCCTTCCTGGTCAGCCATAAGTGATCACTGCTGCCCTCTACCCTTTTACTATAGGTAAGTTCTTGAACATTGCTTGTCTCTATGATAAGCTGAAACTCTCTAAAGATCATCAGTCTACAACCCTCTCCAGTTACCACTTGTTTCTAGGAGATACTCCCTCAAAATGCTCCAGAAGAGATCTGTAGAGTGAACCAGCGCTGCTCCCTCTGCTTGGTTCTTCCTACCTCCCTTTCAGTTATTCCTTTTTTGTTTGTTTGTTTCTTCAAACTGCTAAGTTAAAGCCTTTCAGTTGGTTCTGTAGGTTTTCTTATGGCTTCCTTGACCCCTCCATCTGCCCACATCTTATACACCTGCTCCATTCCCTGAAAGTCTGTCCATTTTTCTATCTGTGAAAGGTTATCTGCTCGACGTTATTCTCCCCAACTTCCCTAGATAAAGCTGATTCATTCTCCCGCTGCTGTCCTTGTCTCCACCAGTTGGTTACACCAACCTCTTAATTTTTTAGATAGTTTTGCTCATTTTTCTGCTCACTTGTTTTTAAAATTGTCTTTCTTCCCAAGAGAGATGGTAAGCTTGAAGAGAAAAATAATGAGATTTTACTGTCATTTCCCTGGCTTTGGTAATGGAGCCTGGGATATCACAGATTGTAAGTCATTATCATCTTCTACCTTCACAATGGGTTCCTTTTAACCAGCTCTGATCAGCTGCTCTGGGTAACTTGGTTTGCTCCAGACAGTGGAGGTCCATTTTAAAGTCAGGAACTCATTGTAGGAAGGGAGGGACTTTGTTTTCAACTTGTCACAAGCTAGAGTCCTTTGTGAAGAGAGAACCTAAGTTGAGAATGTGCTTTTACCAGAGTGGGTTGTAAGCAAGTCTGTTGGGCATTTTCTTGATTAATCATTGATGTGGGAAGTCCTGCCCACTGTGGGTGACACTATCTCTGAGTAGGTGATCCCTAGATGTATAAGATGTGGGCAGATGGAGGGGTCAAGGAAGCCATAAGAAAACCTACAGAATCAACTAATCTGGGCCGATAAGGGTCCACAGAGACCGAACCACTAAACAGGAAGCATGCATGGGAGTACCCCAGGCTCTCTGCACAGATGTAATAGTTGTGTATCTTGGTCTTCATGTGGGACTCCTAACAGCTGGAGCAGGGGCTGTCTCTGACTCTGTTGCCTACCTCTGGGACCTTTTTCCCTACTGGGCTACCGCTGCTAGTCACAATAGAAGAAGATGCGCCCAGTTTTACCATGACTGGGAGGCTGCTCCCTTTTTCTGAAGAGAAAGGAAGGAGGAGTGAATGGGAGAGAGTATGTGTGAGGGAACAACTGGGAAGGAAAGAGGGAGGGAAAGTTCAGTCAGGGTATACATAAGTAAATACATAAAAAGTTAGTTAATTGATAAACCACGGGGAGCAAGCTAGTAAGTGGCATTCCTCCATGACCCCTGCTCAGCTCCTGCCTCCTTGCTCCTGCCTTGAGCTCCTGCTTCTCTCGAGATGAAGTGTGACCTGAGAGTTGAAAGTTGAAATAAACCTATTTCTCCACAAGTTGATTTTGGTCGTAGTATTTTCATATAGTGATAGAAAAACCCCAAGACAGGGGGCTAAGGCACTGTGGAAAGGCACATAGGGGGCCATTAAAAGTGATAGCAGCTGTTGCCTGTTAATCTTCCGTAGTCTGTATATGGGCGACATCTGAGATGGAAACAGGGCTCTAATTCTGAATCTTTTAATACATTACGATTTTGTCATTTATGGAGGGACAGCATGATATCTGTTTTATAAGATTTCAAATGTGTCTAAAATACTGAGTAGAAAGATGAATGAATAGCGAGAGATTTGTTCAGAAAAAAGCTCCCCAAACCCACGCACACATGTGCCTATTTCCACACAAAACCCACAAGCGAGTGCTTCAGAACTTATTTAAATTCATGGTTAATTAAGCTTCGGACAATCATTTAAGGTAACTTCCTCGGGAGATTGTACACCTACACAACCCACTTCTATACAAATGCCTTTTCTAAATACAACCTGGTTGCAATTGCGGAATTATTTGTCATGCAAAATATTTGTGCTTTCATTCTGTTACCAAGCTGTGTTCCCATATACATTTTCTCACAGTCTTCTTTTTTTCCCCCTGAACGCGTCCCATTGTTACTGAACAATTGACTTAGAGTGTATGTTCACTGTACAAATTGGACAGAGGCAGATGTATAATTCATTCTGTTTTTCTCCCCTTAGAAACAAGAAACTAAATATAAACAAGAGTAATTCAATCCCAATGAATAGGAATCACCATGCTTTATAATACAGCAGAGACAAAAGGAATAGAGAGGAACTTGTTACATTCAAATTGTATCTGAAAGGCTTACGTAATACGCTGTGAAGGACCGTTACATACTAATTTATTTCACTTTCCGTTAGTTACTTCCCTTTTTTGGTGAGTGAAACATCCTTGCTAGTGGAAACTGCTTCAGTCTCAGAGGCTAATCATTGAAGAAAATGAATTATGCAATTGAGGTTTTTTTGTTTCTTTCAATTTTGTTGATTTCTTAATTATTTCAGTTAGTTACACAAAAGTGGTCAATTTATAGATACCATCAATGCAAATATTGGCTGCCTGAAGAAAACAATTTAGGCCCCTTTTAGGAGAGTACAAATTAAGTTTATCAGAAAACAAAGCAAAAAACCAACATAGAGCTGGTGTTTAAGGAAACACCATTGAGTTGAGTTAGTGCCTAAGCAGTATGTCTTCCGTAGTGGACAGACAGATGTGAGAGGAGAAAAAAATCATGTATGTTTAACATGATTTGTGTAAAATAATTATGTGCTTTACTAACACTTTTATTACATCTCCTTCCAATTTAAAGATTTCCAAATGATCCAGTTTTCCATTTCTTAACTCCTTTGTTCCAGCCTACGGTTTGAACTCTTGCAAAATTTCCCAGAGGATACCAATTCAAATTCACTTGATTTATTTTTGCATATTGTAATCACCCACTCTAAACACATGATGCTTTGACACCTACATGCGACTCTATGATGTCACTACTGTTAAAACTGTAACATTGCACAGTTCTACATATTCTGTCTCACAACGAGAATATGAACACAGTGAAACACTGAAAACAAACCGAGACTAGAAACAATTGTAGAACATCAGGGATGTGTTTTATGACGTGGATATATATAATATATATATATATATATATATATATATTATATATATATACTTTAGAAAAGCAAATCTATTCTTAATATTTTCTCCAAGGCTTCTAAGTGTCATCAGGAGACTCTGCTCAATCTTCTAAATTACTTGCATAAGAATGTCTGTCTGCCCCCAGAGAACTGATGGGCCAGTTTTTAATTATTTGTTTTCTTTTTTGCATATATACATGTGTGTGTGTGTGTGTGTGTGTATGTATGTATGTAATTATTTTTCTTTTTGGGAGTTCATCACTAGAAAATTTTACAAATGAGATGTCTAATAATAATAAATTATTTCAATATATCTGCTTTAGAAAAATATTTTTAAGGTTTGTGGCAAGGTTCATGATTGGCTTTGGGATGTGAAGGAGTTTCTTATTTTATATGCCTCCTGGATCGAATGCAAACCAGTGGAATGGACTTGTGGTGATTCTTGTGAATTCTTTGAGGAGTCGCAAACGACCGTTTGTGAAATCAGTTCATTAGTTTACCTAATTTATAAGGTCCACACCGAAATGCCTTGCTACAGCAGAAAGAATGAAACCGTTCTCTCGTGTTTAACTACTAATTAATTAGCTAGAATCCTAGTTGCTCACGATAACCATTACAGCAATGTAGTTTTTATGTTCGGTAAGCTGTATCATTTAATATTTCAAAGAACGATGCTATTTAAGTGGGTAGGTCCTGCTTATCACAAAGTAGAGTGACCTCTTAATAGGAACATAACGAGTGAAGTTAGCATCTGTACCTCCGAAGTAAAAACCTAACATCAACATGCCTATTAACAAAATGAGAAAAAACTAATTAAAGCAAATTAGCCTAATGTGCACATGCTGGATAAGACAGATTACTTCTAAAAATCCGAGAAGATAATGGTACCCATATGGGATCTGTTTTTGGCATTTTTCATATAAATTGGACAGTTTTAGAGGATAAATATGGTATAAAAGTCCTTACAGGCAATTATGTCTTTACAATGCTGGTGGCTGACATCATAAAAGTATAATTTTAATTGCTATTAATTGCATTAAGTCTACTCTTGTTGAATACTTAATGCCATCTCTGACAGTGGTATTAATTTATATACTTTAATGAAGCTTCATGGTAGAAGTTTAGAGTTATTGAGCCACTTAAACCACGTCTTGAGTAGTATATTTTATCGGACAACAAGTTCGAGATGTAAGGACACTTAATTTACTTTTCCTTTGAAAAGAAGTTTTACATCTCCCTCTTTTGGTGTGTGATGAAGTGATAGTGCCAGCGATTGGTGTGTGTGTGCGTGTGTGCGTGTGTGTGTGTGTGCACGTGTATGTGTGTGTGTGTGTGGTGTGTGTGTGTGCGTGTGTGGTGTGTGTGTGCGTGTGTGTGTGTGTGCGTGTGTGTGTGTGTGTGTGTGTGTGAATTTTTAGAAACTGTTTCTAGTAGTGTTTGCTACATTTAAGGAGCCGATGTTTCCTGTGTCAGTGGGTCACTGATTGAAATATACTTTATTGAAAAATAAAATTAACTTGTACATTCTGACCGCCAAAATTGTAGGTAGGTTGACTCTTTTAGAAAGGACCATATATATTCAAATATGTTAAAGGGAAAGAGATGAATCGTAAAGAGTGAAGACCATAGAAGCAGAAAGGACTCTTTAAGAAGCAGTCAGAGACACAGCGTGCTCCACTTGCCTCCCGTGCCTCAGTGAGCGCTCACAAGCTACCTTCAGTCCTATGGCTGCTCCGGAGGTCTCTGCTGTTTGTGCGTTTGCATTATTAAGTTCTGAGGAATCCATTCATCTCAATCGGCGCCAGTTTCAATATTTGTGAATTAGTAATCTGCCTGGTCGCACTAATGGGAGAAGGTATCCATTATTGCTTTTTAAAATTGTTTTCATGTTCGTTTACTAAAAATGCACAATTTGAGATGGCAAAGACATCATGGATGAGACCAGCCGAATGCAAGAGGACTCCTCCCTCTCCAATCCTGTGCCGTTTAGTAAATTCTGCCCTGTTATTTCTGCTCAGAAAGGCATGCTTAATAAAGTGAACAAGCAAAAATGTCACGCAAAATATGCCATGTTCTCGTCTATGCCCTATCGATTTTTCCTATAATTAAAGTGACGAACGCGCACTGTTTGGTAATAATGAAGCTACATCTCCATTTGAGAATTTCTTAAAGGTTTAGAAGAGTCGGTTTCAGCCTGTTGCCCTTAGTAAAATATCTTTGCTCAAATTTCCCCGGGGACATCTAAGTAAAAAGCAGGATTGTGAGGAATGAGCCTAGAGATTTTTTAGAAGTCTACACAAGTTTCCTTTTTCTTAGGTTTCGTCTCGATTGCATATGAACCCGGGGATTGGGCGAAGGTTTCAGGGACTCCTGCCATCTCAAAGTGACTGGGGACGGACGTAGCTTCACAAAGGCCATAACTGGACATTGTTATCTGTAGGCCAAGTTTGAAGGCTATTTTAGATTCCAATCTCTTTATTCAGCCGTTCATGCTGAGAATGTCAACCAATTAGTTCTACTTTAGGAAATGCTTTTCATGAGACTGACGTTGGTCCACAAGGAATTAGACTGAAACCACCGGCCCATTTCACATGGGCCAGTGAGTGGCCACTGGTCGGTGACAGCTTCTGATCACAACCTGCGCTTGGGTTCAAACCAATTACTTAACAGCGACAGGTTCCATGCTACCTGATTAAGTCTGCGTGTCATTCAGGGACCCAGATTAATTAAAACAACAACTAGGCAGAAACCTTTTACATAACTTATTTCCACGGCTTGGCTCACCGTGCTTACTGAGATGGAAAGGTCCGTTGGTTGAAGCCATGTTGAAGCCGAGGAACGAATCTGCTTTTATCTTTTTGTGCGTGTAGCTGTTCCTTCTTTCTGAGGGGGAAGGAAAAAGATGAAGTGCAAGTGTAGAAAGTGTTTTCTCTATGTCTGTCTGTCTGTCCACCAAAACAGAAAAGCTTTAGGGGGAGCTGGTTTTTCTTTCTCTCTTGAGAGTATTTTGTGTCGACTATTTAGTGTATTTAACTTGTATGCAGCTTTGATGGGAAACTATTTTTATTTATGAAAATAATTCATGCTTAGTGTCTTTTTTTTTTTAAACACAGGAAAGTCTACTACCCCAAACATATAATTCTAGCTCAAAGAAAGGCAATGACCATGAATGATTTGCTGACTATCTTTCTTCTTATTCTCTTCCTGTGTGTTTCTTTACTTCATGGAATCGTGGACTTTCAGCTACTTGGCTATTTACCTGCGTCCATTCATGGGTATTTTCTGGGCCCCGTTTGCAGTCTGCCTCACCACTCAGCGACCCAGGCATCGCGCCTTTAGTTTTTATTACTTTATTTATTGTTCACTTGGCTCTCTATGGTGAGGAAGCCGTGGCTCGATGTTAATGTTTATTTATTATTATTAGTTTGTCATTTGCAGTCTCCTTCAGCCGTAATTGTGAGGGAGGGGACGGCCGCTGGCGGGCTCCTGTTAGCAGCGGCCATCTATCGATAAAGCCTCCCTGCCTGCTGCTTACTGCTACACAACATTAACCCAAAGGGAGAGAACCGGCAAGTGCGACTTTATACACGTCTCCCCCCATGGCCCGTGCGCTGCTCTCATCCGTCCTGTACTCTAGAGCCTCGGGTTTAGGATTGTAACGTTTTCTCCCGGGATCAAAGCCTCTGGTTTCTGTGAGTCTGGGAGCTGGAATGTGGCATTCGTCTCTGAGCTGATCGGTGACACTGGATCACTACCCAAGGAATGAAAGGAAACGCTGAAGACAGATAATTCGGAATGAGGCACAGATTTTCGAACTGGCACACTGGACACGGGCACACACAGTCTGTCCGTGGACACACTTTAGTTTGCTGATGTTAGAATAGCCATTCGCCAACGGCAGTCTTCCCTATTTTAGTAATTTAATGGCTATATTTATGAGACTACTTGAATTTCTTTTGTTATTTATGTTATTAGGGTGAGTTAAGCTTATGTATACTTTAAAAGTATTTTTAATATGATATATATATATATATTTTTTATAGAGGAAAAGATATAGCCCAAAACTCCTTTCTGTAGCTCTTAGGGCTATGTGCTTCGAACTAACTGAGAGGTTGATATGTGGAGCATGCAGAGGCTTCCCTTTATTAGACTGAAAATATTGATCGTTTAATAAGAGATTACCTTTAGTTGTACAATCAAGCCGCTCCCCTGCTCTGTGGGCCTAAGCCTGAGTTTAGTAAATGTATCACCTATCTCAAACCAGTAGGGGTAGGACGTTCCTTGTTAAAATATTTACCCATGTACCTAATCGTATCCAATTAAGAGCCATCCACTCAATTATTCAAATCAATTATCTGTTGAATTTTCAAATGTAAACCTCACAAAATAAGTTCAGTTGAGATATACTTCTCGATGTAGACTACCATAGGAAATTAATAGCAGCGATATCATGCAAAAAGATTAGATTGGTGATCCTCCGTGATCAGAGAGGCTAACGTAAACTGATTATAGCCCAGACCTTTCATTTCATGCATGTAAACATCCAGTATGTTTTAATCTTCTTGTAACAATTGCATCATAAAATTTGAGCATAATTAAATCAACCAACCTGATTAGGATGAACATGAACTGGAATATTAGACTCCTCTTTCTTGGAGATCTGTTAACTTCAATGATTTTACAGATATAGCAAAGAAAATGTCTAAAGGTAGTTTAGGGTAGCTGGGGACCAGGCTGTCTCCAATCCACAATTACTAATAGGTGTCTTATTCTTTCTGCTCTATCAGAGGATGAATCATCTCCCCATATATGTATGTGCATATACATATCATATTCATATATATATAACTTGTGTGATCATATTACCTCATTTCTTCCCTTCTCTTCCTCTCTCCAGCCCCTATCATGTCCCCTTGCTATCTTTCAAATTCATGACCTCTTTTCTTTAGTTGTTAGACACACACACACACACACACAAAGTAGATAAACACAATGGTTCATAGAATGTTGCTTGTAGGTGTGGTTTTAGGACTGACCACTTGGTATTGAATGACCAATTGGTGTAGTTGTCCCTTGGGAAGATTCTCTTTCTTGCTCTAGCATTCCTTAGTTGCCAGTCGTTCTTTAAGGCTAAGGACCCCTGAGCTATACACTGCTCCCGTCCCCTGTCCAGTTAACATCAGCATTGCCGCTGTCCTTGTGAAGGCCTCAGTTAGGCAGTCATGTTGGTGAGTATTCAAGGCTATAGCTTCTGACATTTCTAGAAGAGACAATGGCATTTACAATTTGTCTTCCTTTTATGCCAGCCAGGGAAGCCAGCTCAACTACACCCACAAGTACAGCTCTCATGAATGCTGTATCGCCAACCTGAGCTCGCCCTTCTTCACCACACAGACCCTGAGCCTTTCTTTGCTCCTTTAGGGTGTCCCATAGATTTTTGCTTGCCCAGGTCCTCATTCTTTCCTGTGCAGCCGTGCACCCAGGTTCCCTGGCCTGCTTTACTCTGGTTTCTTTGGGAAACACAGACATTTCACAGTCAAGCCAGCACAATGACTAACCCCATATGTGTTCATTATGTCGATAAACACATGTATAGTAGTTAGGAGTATTAAGAATAAAACAAATGCAGTAAGATGAAGGATCTCATCAAAGACTACGATGGGGAACCTGAACAAGGTATCTCAGTCAGTAAAGTGCTTGCCTTGCAAGCCAGAGAACCTGAGCTCGCTCCAAAGAACGCATGCTTTAAAACAGCCAGGCCTGATAGCCTGAACTTGTAGTCTTGTACTGCAGAGACAGAGAGTGGGGTGGGGGTGGGGGTGTTCCTGGGAATTGCTGGTTAACTAGTGTAGCCTACTGGGAAAAATCAAACTTGTTGCTTGATTCTGAATCAACAAAACAAACAAAAACTAACTTTTAAAAAATGCTGTGACTGAGGAATGACAGCTGAGACTTCCTCTGGTCTGTTTATGCACATGCATATGCACATGCACACACACACACACACACACACACACACACACACACACACACACACACAGAACTCATTTTCTTGTCTTTGTTTTCAGATTGCATTGTTTCAGAGCAGAGGAAGGAGAAGGAGCTGTTACTGACTTGAAGCCACACCCTCCCCACCCCAGAATGAGAATCACAACTTGGCGGGGGGGGGGGGGGCTAGCAGAAGCCATAGGTAGGGGTTTGCTGGGGGTGTCAATTGTGACCTCCTGCAGAATGATTTAGGATGATCCACTCAGGTTCCTGGAGAGAACTGGGTCTGGATCCTGACACAGCAGGAGATGTGACACAGGCCAAAGGAAACCAAGGGAGAGGAATTGGAGAATGCCAGGAAGTTCAACAAGTAAGAAGGTGCCACCCTGAAGGAAGGGAGAATGAAATGAGAATGGGTGCTGTAGAGGCATCAGGGGCGCGAGGGCAAGGAGCAAGGGACCGATCCTATTTCTTTTGCAAATTGGGCTGGGAGTTGTAATTTCTTTTGAAGGTCCTTAAAAAAATATTCATTTCATTGTTTAACCCCCTACCCCATTTAATTACTAAACCACCTTGTTTCTGTTTCTGCTTGCCTTCTAGCTCAGCACTTGCTATGTTTCACCAAGGACACCATGCTCTTCCCAAGACAACTTAGCAGTGACTGGGCAGTGAGCTGTGTCCCTTCCTTCTGCCCTTTGCTATTTTTGTAGAAGGATTCTTTCTCTCTGTCTCTGTCTCTCTGTCTCTGTCTCTCTGTCTCTGTCTCTGTCTCTGTCTCTCTCTCTCTCTCTCACACACACACACACACACACACACACACACACACACACACACACACACCACTAAGCCAAGGGGATTTAGAAATGTGTACTTCAGCTATGACATTTTCCTTGTGGTGTTGTCTGACAGAAATTTAGAAAAATAGCTAGACCAAAATGTGATTCTGCAGGAGTTCTTCATTTTAAATGGCAAACTGAAGGGCAGAGTCGTATGCATATTTAGAGAGCAGGTTCTAGCGACTCAGGTTTCAGTCGGAACCTGTGGCAAGGGGATCAGATGAATACTGGTTATGGCTGTGAAAAAGGATTGCCAGCCTAACTGGGCCACACAATTCCTTTGAATCTGTATCAAACTGAGAGAAAGATTGTTGAGCGCTACAGTTAGTGCAGCACAGGAGGGTGGGTGAACAGTCATTTACCCACCTCCAAGGGGCTCCTGAAGTTTCCATCTTATTGAATTCCCTCCCATAAACTCAGGGAAACTTTGTTCGTGTTTCCTGATTTCCGGGGGTTTGGGATGTGGGTGTAAGCAGGACATTTGGAATGAGACAGATTCACTTCAGAATCTGACTTTACTACTTCCTAAGGCTTTGATTTTGGTAAGATATGAATTTAAAAAGATGGCCCCAAGGGTGGTTTGAGACCAAGGGCAAAATGAGAAATGACAGAGAGACGGATAGAACTCAAATACAAAACAGTAGAAGAGAGCCAGGTTCAGGCCAGAATTCCGGTGAGCTTTGTTTCGGGTGGGTTATTTTCCATATTATTCTTCTAGGAATAGATATTTGTAGCAATGCATTCAGAGATCATAAGTATTGCAGAACCAAAAAACACATGCCCATTTTCCGACCAGAAATTCTTTCAAATTTTGACAAATATTTTTGCTATTTTTAGTTAACGTTTTCTTACAAACCATTTCATAAACATTCTTTTTGGTCTACAGATGTGTATCTGCATCACCACTTAATGGTTACATTATTCATCATAATGTACATAAATAATCATATAATGTACACATAATCCTATAATGGCTTTAGTATACATTATAAAACTCCTGTTTCCTGTGAATCCTATGAAGATGTTGTGGCTCTAGGTGTGACTCGTAAGAATGCATACAAAGGCTGCTATGAACATAGTGGTACATGTGTCCTTGTTGTATGTTGGGGCATTTTTTTGGGAATATGTCCAGGAGTGGTATAGCTGCGTCCTCAGGTAGTACTATGTTCAATTTTATTAGGAACTGCCAGATCCCCCAGAGCTCCCAGGGACTAAACCACCCACCAAAGAGTACACATGGCTCCAGCTGCATATGTTGCAGAGGATGGCCTTGTCTGGCATCAGTGAGCGGGAAGGCCCTTGGTCCTGTGAAGGCTCCATGCCCCAGTGTAGGGGAATGCCAGGGCAGGGTGGGAGGGAATAAGCGGATGGATGGGTGGGGTAGTACCCTCGTAGAAGCAGGGTGATAGGGGATGTGATAGGGGGTTTCCCAAGAGGAAACTGGGAAAGGGGGATAACATTTGAAATGTAAATAATGAAAATAGCCAATAAAAGTAAAAAAAAGAGGAAGGCATACAAAGGGAAACAAAGGAAGAAAGAAAGAAGAAAGTTAGACAGAACTTGAAGATGAGCACGTAAATCGAAGGGTGTGAAAGATTAGAAGGCAAACTCGAGCAAGATAGGGAACACACGTCCCCCAGCACTCTGGGTTGGCTGCAAAGGTTTGCGCAATTTTGAAGAGAAGTTGTCAGGATTGAATCAAGGGGCAACTCCTCTCCACTAGAGGCAGAAATGAAGGCCTTGATGAAGGATGAGGATTAAGAACAAACAAGCTTCTGAAAACCTTGGGAATGACACAGCAGAGCTTGGTCCGGGAGTAGCTGGGAGTTAACAGAGACCCACCTCCGGATGAGGTGCAGACAGTGAGAGATGTTGGAGCTCAGCTCTTAACACCATCTCTTTATTGAACCCCTCAGTCAAGACTGAGAGACCTATGCCTAAGTGGAAAGTTAGGTGTGGTGAAGAACTCCAAGGAAATGCTGTTTTCCACACACAAAATGGCGGATGTGTACATGAGCTCACAGAGACTGACAATGCCTGCTGAGTTTAAACCAGCCCAAACCTCAGCTGTGAGAATGGCAAGTAGACACAATTGATACCTGTTGGGAAAAAGGAGAATCCATTTTCTCTAATTGGGAGCCACTGAGTATACTAACCACACTTCAGAGCAGGCTCTAGGCCCAGGAGTAGTGAACAAAGACAAAAAGGATTCCACATTCCTTGGGTGCGTTTTTGGTTTTGGTTTGTTTTAATCTTGTTTTGGTTTTTATTTGCTGTATTTTTTTATTTCAGTTTTCTTACTTTAGTCTTTTTTTTTTCTGTTTGGTTTTTGAGAGAGAAAGGACATGAAGTTGAGTTGGTAGGATGGTGGGGAGGATCTGGATCAGGTAAGAGTTGGGAAAAGAGAGGATATACTTAAAATCCATTGTATGAAATTTAAAATAATAATGAAAATCTATCTATCTATCTATCTATCTATCTATCTATCTATCTATCTATCTATCTATTAAAAAAACTACAATACTTTAGCCACTTAGAGTCCTAATAAAATAGTGTGCATCTGTACCTATCCAGCCAACATGTTTGACTTTGGCTAGTGGCTCATGTCAAGTACATAGACAGAAGCAGAAGCGTTTGTTCTGTTATGTAGTGAGGCTGTGAAAAAGGAATCCAGGAGCGAAGAGAAGGGTGCATGTCAATAGAGGCCACTGGATACAGACAAAAGGACAGTTCACTTTAAAAGGACTGCAGGAAAAGGCATTAAAGCATAGGCTGGGCAATGTTATTTGTGTGTATGCTTTGTACGAAAATTAGAAATCTCTGTGTGTGTGTGTGTGCGTGTGTGTGTGTGTGTGTGTGTATGTGTATGTGTGTGTGTGTGTGTGTGTGTGTGTGTGTGTGCGCGCGCGCGCACACACGCGCACACACGTGTAACAACCATGTATAGAAATGAGGACATTGATTTGAAAGAGAACAAGGAGTGGCATCATGGGAAGATTTGGAAGAAGGAAAGCAAAGGCATAAAATAATATAATATTATGATTTCAAAAATAAAAAATAATAAAAATATCATGAAAGCTGAGATTGCTTTAAAAACAGCCATTAGATTATTCTCAAGAGGTTGTGAAATAGATAGGTGATGTTTTTTATGGGACATTATAAAAGAATTATGTTACTAAAAGATCCATAGCTGCTGTTCTCGTTGTGTTGCTCGATGCTTATTTAAAACACAGTTGCCTGAGATAAATTCGGTTTGCGAGCATTTTTCTCCCGTAGGCCACACCTATATCCAATGGGAGGGTTACTCTCGTGGCTTTGCTTGTGCAGAGAGTGGAGCGAGTCAGGATTTAGTGGACGATCAGCTTCATTGCGCTTGGGAGGATGTGGTTTGGGACGAGGCTTTTAGAAAAGACTCTGATCCCATTCCCTTCATTCATAAAACCAAGAGGGTAATCTCTACCCAGTTCGGAGATGAGGATTATTTTTCCTAATGATGATTAATGACCTGATATCAATAAAGCAGTCTCAGCTTTTTTTTGCAGATAAAAAGTGCGCGTCCTCAATTCCCATAGTAGACCATTGTCTTAGTCTCCACGGGCACCTTAGCGGCCTTACTGCCGGAAAAGCCTGTGATGTTTCCGGGGAGTGTGGGATACCCTGCGGGCTCTGAAGTTTAAAACACCTTGCATACTTTTCTTTTATGAACATGGCTGTGGAAAATTATGCAAATTTCTATCAGGGTGTTTTTTTTTTCTTTCTTTCTTAAAACAGCCAAGTACCGACGATTTTGTGTACAGAGATACTCCCTTATTCTGAAAGAAGTGAGGTGTATTGCAACTGAAGACCCAGGGCTGGGGGGTGGAGGAGTATTTCCTTAATGATTGTATCCTAAATCTTCCCACTGGCAGCAGTCACTCTTGCCACTTCTGCAACTAAATAATGATCATTCTCTCACACTATAATTCTGCTTTTCTGTTCTTTGACTTCTAAGGCTCCTATGTCATCTTTCTACTGAGTTATTTTTCCTTTAATCTGGCAATGTTCATGTTTATAGACAAATTCTTGTCTTTCTTTCGGAGGCCCGTATGTGTTCACGCATAAACCCTTTTAACCAAAAGAGCAAGCCACAAAAAGCCTGTGAGATTTTGGCATTTCTTTTCAAATGTATACCTTAGTACAGGCTTATCATAGTAATCCCCAACAGGGCTACTCCACAATTTCCTTATGATTACTTTGCTTTTCAGAACACTGAAGCGTGGCCACTTTGGCTTTAGGTTAATGGGCAAATAACATGTGGTTTCAGCTCCTTGGCAAAAAAGGGTTTTTTTTTTCCCAATCACAAAGAAGTGAGATATACACATATAATATCAATAAGTTATATTGAATGCTTGATTCCACCTATGTGAGAGCAACTCACAGGAATTCTAGAGAGGAAAAAGAAGCTAAATTTTCATTCTTCCATATATATATATATGTATATATATATTCATAAAACAGAAAATACCCTTTCTGGCTTAATGTATTTTGCAGGATTGCGACACACACACACACACACACACACACACACACACACACACATATACATACATATACATATATATACATACATATATATATATATGGTTTCTACAAATTGCTTTGGATTTCAAACTGAAAAGAATATGCAGGTATGACCTATGCTCTGATGATTTTGCTAAATATATCTACTGGAACTTGTAACATGTTAGCAACAGAGAGTGAGTGAGTGGAGGGGTGAGAGGATGGCCCAAGGGCTACCAGTAAGGAAAGGTAGCTGAATAAATGTTTGGAGATGGAGCAAAGCACAGAACACCAAGGAGGATTAAAGAGACTTCAGGAAGCTTCAGCTATTCACAGAACAAAAGGGAGCATGGTAGAGGGGGCGCTGGGGGGATGAACATGGGAAGAATAAGTGCAACAGGGGACAATATCATTTCCTCTTTCTCTAAAAAGGCAGAATCAGAACCATCATTGTGTGTAAGAATTTTAAACTCATAGAAACTAGAAAATCAGAGTAAAAAAATTAGTTCTCTCTTCAAATATTAGAGAACAAGAAAAATATTACCATGTGTCTTAAAAAAACTTTCTTTTCTTTCTTTATTTCTTTATTTCTTTCTTTCTTTTCTTTCTTTTTCCTTTCTTTCTAAAAATAGCTCAGCAAGAGAATAGAAAAAAATTTGGATTTTTGTGAAGAATTCTATTAAGACCAAATTCATCCGTGTTCTGTGTTTCAGCACAAAGATTTTTTCCAATTAGGTGTAAAGAATAAACATTATTTTATTTGAAAAAAATCAATCCCAGTGCACAGAGTAGTAATAGCTAGAAATAGGTTATGTGGGTAACAGAAAATTATTTAAAAACCAAAAGCCCCTAGAGTTAGGTTTTTCTACTCTGTACCCAGTACAAGTGTTAACAGGGTAAGATGAACTTTGAGCCAAGAAAGGAGCCCAGATTTCAAAAGGAACTGTAAGACTCAGCCATGTTAGCCTTTCTAAGCAAATGGACACAGTGCCAATAAGAATGATCACACGTTTCTGTTGCTGACACAGAAGATGCGGGTTGTGTATGTAAGCAAGCACTGGAGATACACAAGCAATTATACCTCAGCCTTGGGTTTCAGTCATCCTGAGAAACAACATCATTATCTAGGCAGTTAAAAGCTGTCTCGAAAGCACATCTCATAACGTCTGGAACTCTACATGCACTTGTCCATTTATCGGTTTATCCGTCTCCTTCCCCATAGGTCACAGGATCTCTCTGGGTCGAGCCTTCCCTCTCTTCCTACAGTGTACTGTCTGTGGTGCGGGCTGTATCCCAGGCTGAGGGCTTTAAAAAACATTGTTGCCTATTTTGTGGGACTGTTGACATTTGAACAGTCCCGAATACGCGTACTGATGCGTGCTGTCTCAGAATAACTTGGCATTGATTCATGTGTGAATGTCTTTCTAGTCTCCTGTTCTTTATTAGACAGCGTTCCTTAAGGTCCTTTGGCATGCTGAGACGTAAAATACAAACATTTGTACAGATTTAAAGAATGTCTTCTTCCAGAGAGGAAATCAAGACTGGTCCCAGATCTATGAGTTTCTCTGAATCACTCACCCTGACAGCCCCCCAAGCCATCCCATAACAAAGGTGAAATTACAATCAAGTCGTTTGCCTGGGCCAATCAAGGAGTGTAAGTTTATTTCTTGCTACATCTTTTCTTTTCGGCACAATGAAAACAGATTACCGGAGAAGAATGGGGCGGTAGGTGGATATTTCTTAAATGAAAGAAATTGTTCACCAGAACTTTTCAATAAGAGAAAGCCTGTGACCCGCTTTCTGTGAGGCCCACACTACAGTAAACAATTGAATCCATATTCAGCCAGATGATTCCAGTGTGTAAATGACTCCCTGGGTAAATGTTAGGCACTTTCCGAGCCGCATTAACTCTTTCAGGCTTCGAGTATGCAATTTAGTAAATTACCGCTGCCTGTACTTAATGGTGCCCCAGGGACCAAGAAGATTAATGCAGCCCTGAAGTGCCTGAGCTACTCTGGGGGAGAGCCTGACTCAATGCAAGCGGCTCATGTCTAATCATTCTTTGTAAAAGGAGGCATTCTTTAAAACCGCTTTAAAGTTACCTTCGTGGTTTAATACTTCACATCCCCATCCCTGAAGCACACATCCTAAAATTCTGATTTTTTTCCCCTCTCCTACCCCATTAAAGACGAGGTTTATTTTTGGAAAGATTCTTACTGACCTCTTTCTTTGAGTTTGAAATATCACAGTAGCTATTAGTTCTTCTTCCACGCTTTTTTTTTTTTTTGTCATTTTGCCTCAGTTGATTTCATTCTGCTTAATCGCCCCTCTGAAATCCCCGACTCTGAAATCATCCCTTACTGCTTTTCCTATTATTTCTCCGATGGCCATTCTCCTCTTCACATTGTTTTCTCGTTTGCTCCCACTGATATTTATTATGGACCCCAGTCTGGCTCCCTCGCCGTAGCTACACCCACCGAGGTTTACTGATTTCTCCCAGGTTCAAGGTCTTCCGTGGGTGTGCTCCGCCCCCTCCAGGCAACCAGCAACTTCCTTTTTCATAGCGCCTGAAATTCGATTCCAGTCTATAGGGTTATCTTAAAGTGAGCAACTCCTCACTAGCTCAGTCCATAATGAAAACATATGGATTCCATCCCAAAGATCAGCTCATTGCAGCCCATCTTCTTTAGCCACGGGGTCTCTCTCTCAACAGAAGCGGCGTTAAACGGCGATAAATTCTCGCTTTACTCCAAGACACGGACTTATAATTTCTTGTGATGTTTCTCTTTCTTTGCATCACTTTGGACTATTGTGGTCTTGGTTAAAAGCTTATCTCTTTACATTGAATGGATAAAATCATACAATAGCCATGTACCTATACGGGTTCTCTTGTCTTAACTCGCTATGTTTTGATATTCATAAATTTGAATGTATACACCGTGTTATGTGTTCTTGAAGTCCAATGTTTATACCTGCTACTGTGGATCTCACTGTGCAGACAAGGGTGGCTGAAAACTCAGCATTCTCCTTCTCAAGTGCTGGGGGCCGCCTGTACCTTTTGAGTGGCAATTTTCACTGGGTGAGTCCTCCACTGCCCCTCTAAACCTGACTCTCTTTTACGTGGAACCAAAGCAAATAGAAACAAATAAGCCAAGATCTCCAGAACTAATAGAACGGACACTATTTAACACAATGAATACATCAGTCCTATTATATTTTGAGGAATATAAACTAGTAGAATACATCCTGAAAGTAGCTAAGAATTCAATAAACTAATGAAGTTTCAGCATTTAGAGTCGGGGAGAGATGGCGCTAAGGATGATGGGAATTGTGTGGGGAGGAGACAGATACCAAGGTAAAGCACCTTGTAGAAGAGTCACAATCTCCTTTCTTCATGAAACATCCTCTCACTTCCCATTAACTTTTAGCTTCTAATTTATGTTTCTTGCTGAGTCTATTGGTTTTCTCTTGAGTATATTTAATTCATTAAAGTAAAAACAACTTTGGAAGGAAAAAAGTAGACCTAGATTCTAGGGTTACACACACACACACACACACACACACACACACACACACACACACACGGACTGCACAGCAAATTCAACAGAAATCTCTACATCTGATCCAATAGTCTCTTGTTTCTTTGTGTGGCGAACACTTTCACTTTCCTTCTAGTTGGCATTAATTATATTTTGCATTTAAAACTTGTGCATTACTACATTGCACGGTGGTACTTGCTAGTTTGAGGCCAGCCTGGGATATGGAGTGAGGTCAAAGACATTCTGGGCTATGTATCAAAACCCTACCTGAGAAAGACAAGAATAAACAAACCAACAAAGCCAGATGGATGGAAAAGGAGAGCTGTGGACTTTTAGGATCTCAGGACGAAGTAAGTATTCTAATTTGGTCCAACTTTACTATTGAAGAAGCTTTCTAACTGAAAGTAAGGGACATGTATTGAATGAACACATAGAATGGCCATAATTCTGTCATCCTGATATCCCTAAAGTATGAATTTCATATGTTCCAAATTAAATATAATAGCGAAGTAGGTTTATCTGAGACATTTATTTTATACATGTGATTTATTTTTCTGTCCCTGGCATGGGTTCTCCTACAACACCAAGGTTTCTTAAATGATTTAAGGTCTTGTGGGAATGTCTGCAAGGCAAGAGAGATAAGCTTCATGGGGACAACCCACTGAAGTCAGGGGCACCAAATCCCAGGGGAGACTGCCATCTAACTGAGCAATGAACACAGTTATGTTTGGAGGCAAATATTTGCCTCTGAATTTGGGGGATGGATAGTCTACTCTTCTATCATTTAAAAAAACATTTATCTGTATGATATGTGTGCTTGTGCGTGACTCTGTATCTCTGTCTCTGCTTCTGTCTTTCTCTGTCTTTCTGTCTCTCTGTTTCTCTCTGGAGTCTCTCTCTCTCTCTCTCTCTCTCTCTCTCTCTCTCTCTCTCTCTGTCTATGTGCACATAGGTATCGCATTGAGTGTGTGGGTGTCAGGGGCCATCAGTTTTCTCCTTCTACTGTGTGTAGATCCCTGGAATTGAACTTGGATTCTGGGACTTGGCAGTGAATACCTTTTCCTGCTGAGCCATCTGGCCAGCACTTCTCTACCATGCACAGCATCAGTTAGGACATTTATCCAGTGAATTTGTCTCCTTTTGACTTAATCTTAATGATAGGGCAAGAGAGACCTGGAACCTGTGGCAAAACAAAAACAACCAAACCCAAAACCAAAAACCAAAAACACAATTCATGAGTAGAAGGGAGGGAGAAAGGAAATAAGTGTGAGAGTAAACATGAGAGAGGGGAGAGAGAGAGGAGAGAGGAGGGACAGGGAGGGAGGGAAGGAGGAAGGGAGGGAGGAGGGAGGGAGGGAGGGAGGGAGAGAGAGAGAGAGAGAGAGAGAGAGAGAGAGAGAGAGAGAGAGAGAGAGAGAACCCACTCTCTGGGCAGGGCATTTCACTCTCCCGTCTCTGATCTCAGGGGCTCATGGGTTGAAGACAGAAGGGTGAGGCGGAGTTGGAGTCTACACGTCTGCTTGTTGGGTTAACCTGTGCTACTCAATTCTATGGACCAAAGCCTGGGAAACAACACTGGTCTCCCTCTATTCCCACCCTGCAAGCAATTCTGTGCCCTCTGAACCTCCTGTGTGAGTCAAATCTCTGTCTCAGCACCTATGTGCACAGAGAGCTGGGATAAGGGCATCGGATTCCTTTGGATTTTCACTTTGTGTATGTTTGCTCCCCCCTTTCTTTAAAGTGTTTTATTTCAGCCATATTTTTTCTACTTTAGAAAGCCAATAAGTATTAATCAATCAGTAATTGCATTGATGGGGGGAAAGTAATAAAAGTGGAACCATAACAGGACTCGAACTTCATAACTTTGAAATATAAAGAGAGGCTTTATCCATGGGAATTTACAGACATTATTTGGCCTCCAGACGGCTTCCATATTTCTTCATTACTGCAATACAAACATAAGAAATATGGAGGGAAAACTCTATATAAGTGCCGTAAATTTCAAGCCGAATTCCCTAGTCTACAGCATGGTAGCCATCCAAGAGTTTTTTAGTGTATAAAATCAGGCTTAATTTAGTGTGTATTTTGCTTTTTCAACAAAAATCTGGAATAGTTAAGTTTTTCGAAAAAAAAAATAGTTTGTCTCTGCTCTTATAGATAACTTGGTTTTTACTTAATAAATACGCAGTTTTCAAACTCTCCCAACTCATAACTTCTGTAGCCCCTCACTCATGAAGCCATCTCCCAAGGTCTTCTATTTTGGTTTGAGCAGAAAGACCTGGGCCAAGACTCCCATTGCTCCTTAATTTTTTTTAAATTACTTTGCCACATTCTAGGTAGTATGGTAGCCCTCCTTGTTTGGTTCCCACTAGAATATTCTATACTAAATTTATACTCTTTCTTCTATTCAAAAGAAGGCCAGACAGTAAAGTTCCTTCCCTCCTTAGGGAAACCTGGTGAGGTTAGCTCTTTGTGAATAGTCCAGGCTCTCTGCCTGTCACGAACTGGATTATAGTCATTACCTCTTTTGAGTCCTGCAATCCTGCCGGTGGTTTGATTCTCTCTTTATGCGACTGCCATAATTCATCCCATCCATAGGTAATTTGCATGATTAACCTGGAAGCCTCCACATCCTGACCTTTCAGAATTTCTTTATTCCCTTTGGTTCACGGCAACTTTACTTGGAATGACTTAGGCTCTTCATAATCAACAGGAAGTGCCTCTCTCAGAGAGTCACGAGTCTCCTTGACTTTCCTACCATCTCTGATGCTGATTGTTCTCAGTTTGAACTCTCTGCCACCAGGCTAGGCTGACTTCCTGATTATTTCCTCCACCTGGACTTCAGGTAGAAGATATTCATGGCTATCCCACGGCTGGTGGTAAACCCAGAACAGAAATGGTCAGCTCCGGTAAGACGTGTGAGGTGAAGCCACTGGTCTTCTTGGTTTCCCCCACAAACCTACACTGGGTTCTTTATCCCACTGACTGAGAGGAAAGGGTTCTCTTGCTCATTGCCTTCAGATTTCACAACTCACTCTCCAAACTTCATCCCTCATTTAGTCAAACATCTTTAATGTGGCCTTTCAGAACTGTCTCTCCATTTTTCCAAACCATCAGTTTCCCTAATTAGATTAATTAATCTATGCTAATGGTAAAGAAAGAGTCACATTCACTGCGATAAGACAGAGATGTTGATTTTGAATACACAGAGTCCTAGGGTCACCTAGTCCCTCCTCGGGGATGGAATCGGGTGAGGTGTGGCTTATGTCTATGGAGTTACCCAACTGGTGGGCAGGGATAGAGTGTGTGACTTGAGCAAAGAACTTCAAACATGAGTTTCAGTTTTAATGCACGCAATGCAATCACACGGTACAATTAACAGCCGTGGACGCTGGAGAACAGGGAGAGAAGGTTGCACAAGATGGCAGAGCCCAGGAGAGGAAATGAAGCTTAGTTTAGTTTCACTTTTCAGCACAGGTGGTGCTCCCTGTCACCTCTGCCCACCTCTTCTGCTCCTCTGTCTCTCAGTCACTCTGAGCTTGGGCTCACTCCTCTGAGCCAATGAGGAGAACACTTGCTTATTAGTGTGGTAGAAATGAAAGAGGAGAGGTCTTCTTAAAAAGCATAGGTCTTACGCTCACTACGCTTACTACGCTTACTACGCTTACTACGCTTACTACGCTTACTACGCTTACTACGCTTACTACGCTTACTACGCTTACTACGCTTACTACGCTTACTACGCTTACTACGCTTACTACGCTTACTACGCTTACTACGCTTACTACGCTTACTACGCTTACTACGCTTACTACGCTTACTACGCTTACTACGCTTACTACGCTTACTACGCTTACTCTACTCAGCTCCCAATGGGATGAGCGGCAGAGTCCTAGCCTCAGCTCACCTATTAAAAATTATTTCATTATTATTTTGTTGTTGTTGCTTTGTTTTGAGGCAGGGGTTGGTTTCTCTGGGTAGCCCTGGTTCTCACTCTGTGGACAAGGCTGGCCTTGAATTCAGAGATCGGTCTGTCTCTGCCTCCCAAGTACTGGCATTAAAGGCATGCGCCGCCACCACTACCTGGCTCACCCTACCTCTCTTACTAGGTCACTATAAATGGCTTTGTGGTCCTTCATTCCTTTAGAATGAAACTTTGGAATGCCCAGGGACTTAGGTTTCTTTAAGTTATTCCATATCATGACATTAAGTACTGTCCCTCTGTGCACTGATGACTCCCCAGTTTCTGTTCTTTAGCCTGGACATGATTGAGTGGACTTTGTTTGATGTTTCTATAATTGCCTAGTTGATATTCCTACTTGGTTGGCAAAATAATCTCAAAGTGACTAACTATACCCATGGTTTGAATACGCTTGGTCCAGGAAGTAGCAGGTGTGGCCTTGCTGGAGGTGTGTCACTGTGGGCGTGGGCTTTGATCCTCGTCCTACCTGTCTGCAAGTCAATATTTTGTTAGCATCTTCAGATGAAGATGTAGAACTTTCAGCTCCTCCTGCACTGGGCCTGCCTAAATGCTGCCATCCTCCCACCTTGACGATAATGGACTGAACCTCTGAACCTGTAAGCCAGCCCCAATTAAATGTTGTCCTTACATCCTTATAAGAGTTGCCTTGGTCATGGTGTCTGCTCACAGCAGTAAAACCATAACTAACTAAGGTTAACCATATCTATCTATCTATCTATCTATCTATCTATCTATCTATCTATCCATCCATCCATCCATATTTGGGCTAATGCATTGACTGTGTTCACCAAAAGTTCATGTGTTGACAGACATATTGACTGATGTCTGTAATTCCAGTACTTGGGAGTTTGAGGCAGGAGGATAACAAATTCCAGACTACCCTGGGTTTATAAGTACATAGCAATACCCTGCCTCAAAAAAAAAAAACCCACAGAAAGCAAAAAACAACAACATGTATTGAGATCTTAAGCCACAGTGCAGTGACATTTTGAGTATTTAGGTTGTGAGAAGTTTACTGCCATGGATGAATCAAAGCTCCCTAGAGCAGTGGTCCTCAACATGTGGTTCACAACCCCTTTGGGGGTGTCAAATGACCCTTTTACAGGGGTCACTTAAGAGCATCAGAGAACACAGATATACACAGTACGGTTCATAGCATAGCAACATTGAAGTTATAAAGTAGCAATGAATCAATGTTATGGTTGGGGGGCTGGGGGTTCCCTCAGCATGAGGAACTGTATTAAAGGGTCACAGCCTTGGGAAAGTTGAGAGCCACTGGTCTAGAGGAAGGGGTTAGCGTTTTCAGAGTGCCTTTGCTATACACATGAGTCTTTCTGCACCTCTGTGCTCACTGCCATTTCTCTTTTCTGTTATGAGGAACACCGATGTCCTCACCTTGCCCAAACCCTTGCCATGCCTTTTACCTGCAAGCCTCCAGAAACTTAAAAAAAATCCTCACCATTAGGACATCGCTTTGCAAAACTAGCTGCTCAAATAAGCTCCTTTACTTTAATGTCTCGGTTTGTGGTGTCTGGTTCTGGCAAAAGAAGACAGATTAAGACACTTTCCATTCAATTGTTCATCACAAGACTCTTGACTACATCCTGGTTCTGGGTAGAATTGTGTCTTTCAAGAGATGCTGAAGTGTTGATCATAATCCCTGTGAACTTGACTTTACTTAGAAATACGATCTTTGTAGATGGTCATATAAAAATTGTAGTCATTAGGGTAAGCCCTCAGGGAAAATGACTGACTTTTCTAAAAAATTCTGACATGGGCACATTCAGAAGAAGACTATGTGAAAATGCAGAGAAAACGCATCCAATTGGCGAAGACCTGCTTGAGGCCACCAGAGACCAGAAGTGGTCCTCTTAGGGAACCACGCCCACTTTTACCTCGATTTCTAAGGTTTGTGGTTCTTCAGGATGGGAGTTCTGTGAGGCCAAACCTCCTTCATTATGTTCCATGATGTACATAAACAATGTAGCAGATTTAATGTCAAAATGGCAGGAGAGCCATTTCTCCTTCTACTGCAGTCAAATTCACCTAAGCTGATCAGACTCACATGTCCTCAGCAAGGACACCAACTCCTTACATCTGGGCATTCTGCCCCATCAAGAATAAGAGGGTGGGATCCTGTCAAACAAGAGCACACCAGCTCTCTTCTGTGATATCACCATCCATGGAACCTACCAGATGGGCCTGCTGTGCCATTATAGATGAAGGCTTTGTGTATTTATTCCTTTTTCTTTCTTTCCTTCTTTTCTCTCTCCACTCTTGCTTTTAACAATTAGTTCTTTTTCTCTGCTAAGGTCTTAAGGATGCTAGGAGGTTTCTCTACCACCGAAGTATAGCTCTGAATTCTGTTTTTTACTTTAAACATGGAACCAACTAACTAACCAACTCTTGTTTTGCTACCTCCCCTGGTTGGTCTTGAAATCATTTGCAGCCCAGGTTTCATCGTATTAGCCATCCTCTTGCTTTAGTCTCCTGAGTAGCTGGGATGGCCTATTCCACCAGGTCTGGACAGTTGCTTTTATAGTCCTTGTTTCTGAGTCTCCATGCCAAGCACCAGGCGAGAAGCAGGGACACAAAAGTGTAAGCAGAGCAGACTTGACCTTGTATGCATGACGCTTGTTCTTACCTGAGTAGATCTCCATTTTGCAGTCAATATTACTATTTCCTATTCATCATTAATTTTAACCTGCAACAGATCATTAACTTTAAAAAACACCTTAGAACCCCTTTATAGTTTCTTGCATTCACTAAGGCTACATCTAAGGCTACTTACTTCTATTCTCTAGTTCACAGTGGTTCACATGGTTTGGTTTTTTAAAATTTGTTTTAACTTCCCTAAAGAGACAACATGAAGCAAACACACACCTAATTCTTTTGGGCCAGTGAATGCTGCAGTCCACAGTTTGGGCTGCCAGGAGACAAGGTAGCAGGATGCTGAGACAAAACCCAAGTGGGGAGCACATGAAGGAAGGCAAGTCCACAGGGCTTCTGTAACCCTGATTAAGTGGGCCCCTGAAATAACTTTAAAATGTAGACTTTAAAAGACATATCATAGGATCACATAAAGGAGGTGGTTATGAATCACTGATGGTGGAAAAATTCTCAAGGAGAGTTCTAACAACTGCTTGATGTTAAGCAGGTGCATTGCCTTTCGATTGAGCCCCAGGAAGGGGAAGCTTTAAGATGATAGACAAAAGAGTCGTCTTTTCTTTTATCTTGATAGTTGGGATAAAGTTTCTCTCCAAAAATTCTCAAGTCAGCAAGGGCGACAATGATTTTTGGTAGTCTAGCAAGCTTAATTATAACATGCTAACTTTGCCATGGGTATTGACAGTGAACGATCATTAATTATAATCATTTTATAAATACTGGAAATCTCGCACAGAACACTTATTTACATATTCATCACACTCATAATATTAAAACGACGGCTAGGAATTTAGTTTTTCTTATCAGTGCAACTCAGAATGTCTGCCTCCAATGTTCCTTAGCTTCTGTAAACATATCTGAGATGAAGGCGTTATTTGAGGGCTACCAATCGTATTACAGAGGTTTTTCTTTCTGAAATCAGGCTAAATGGGACAAGTTGGGGAAGCTGACTTTCATAGTTTGTACATAATTAAAATCAGTCATGAAGAAACTCAATTTTATTTATTCCTCTAAACTTTGTTTACCGGAATCTTGCTAATAAATAAAGAACACAGCTTAATTTATCTTTAATTTAAATCAGGTAACAAATTAGCAAATTAAACACTGAGTTACTTAATTGTTTCTTGTCAGGTGGTATCCAAACTTGCAAAATGCTTACCCACCTGGGTGAGATTTCTGCAAAGTGAGAAATGGGCCTTCCATTCTGTTATAATTAAGGAAATAATAGTACCTTATTTGTTTTGGTTTTTACTTATTTTTTATGCACTTTCATTGTTGTGAAACACTAGTAGGCTCAATTTGGGTGAGTTTACTTATTTCTGTATATTTGGGTACACGAAATGCACTTTCGTCTGCATCTGAAGATCTTAATGAGGTATTTAGTGCACATGGTGCCAATTATACTCAGGGATTTCTGAAGCTGTGGACAGTAGGGTGGCAAACACGGTGAGAAATTCTAGCAAATCATACACAAGCAAATGTCATTCTCTGTGAGTATCAACAGTCTAGTTTTAAAGATGAAGGCTCACATGTTATCTATTTTTTCTATCGTCAACTTGAGTGGATTAAGAAATACCTAGGAGATTAATGATCTCCTTTGGATCTGTCTATAAGGGCTTTTTCAGGGAGACGTAACTGAAGGGACAAGACACACCCTGACTACGGGCAGCACGGGAGCAGAAGGCTGCTCAGTTCTGCTTGGCATTTTCCTCTACTTCTGGCTGCTCTGATACGTACTGGCTGTCTTACAGCATCCTTCCTTCCGAGATATACAGGATCACCTGAAGGACTGAGAGGAGCAAATGCTTCCTTCCTTAGATCGCTTCTGTCTGTGGTCTGTGCTCTGCGTACAACAGCATGAAATCGGCCAAGGGAGCCCAGAAACTCAGGCACCTTAACCTGGACTGATAACACATGATAGCAAAAGGAGTTAAACCAAGGCTTTCCAGTTGTATTCTCTGTTTTGAAGTTCATATCATCATAATAAGCTAAGGCCAGTTTTACATTAGAATGTACTGGGTATTCATATCTGCATATGGGCATGTGCTCAGTTTTTAAATTGTGGTGAGAATATTTCTGTCTACATCATGGTCAACATAGTTTTGTCAATTCCAACTACAGTGATGTAGTGATGTATCAACCTAGAACAATATTGTACATTAAAATTTATTCACTTTGAGTTAAAAATGCCTTAAAGCAGTAACAATAGTTAATGATTGCTAACCATTGGTTGTGTTCAATTTCCTGCATTCCCTGTAGTTTCTGGTTTGTGTGTTTTGTCCACTAGGGTTTTACATACTTTCCACTACTGTGTTTTACAAGTCAAGACAAAAATGCTTGGACTGAAGACACGAACTAAAGGAAGGAAATAATGGGCTCTGTCAGTCAGTTCGTCTGTCTGTCTCTGCTTTTCCTTTACATATCTTTCTAACATAGAGTGAAAGTTTACTATCCTGAGGCCTCCTCCATGCTTCAGTAGTGGATGCTTTCATCTGGAATGAGCCAGAGACACGTAAGATTGCTTGTCTATTTGGAATTTAGGTGCCTGGCTTTGAGGCCTAGTTAGTGAGGTATGTTAGACGTAACTGTCTTAGGATGTTTCTTGTTGTGATTAAACACACCTGACAGAAGGAACCTAAGGAAGGAAAGGTTCATTTTACCTCACAATTTGAGGGTAAAACCCATCCTGGTGTAGAAGGCCAGGTTGCAGGTGGTCACATAGTTTGCAGTGAAGAATCAGAGAAAGATGGAAATTGATATTCAATTCACTTTCTCCTTTTTTTTTCAGTTATGATGCTAGGGTATACAATGAATCTTCTGTGGTGGGCAATCTCACTTGTCAACTTAATTGAATCTAGAGTCATCTAGGACACCTAGGTCTAGATTATTTTAAGAGTGTAGGGAACCTATCTATTATGAGTAGCGATGTTCTGTGGGCTCAGTTCCTAGACTGTATAAAGGGGTCAAACTGTTGTGAGATGGCTCAGTGGGTATAGGTTCTTGCTGCAGAAGTCTGGTGACTTGGGTTTCATTCCTAGAACATACTTAAAGGTAGAAAGAGGGCTCTTTCTCTACACATTTGGCTTCTGTCGTCTACAAAAGCACTGTGGCATGCATGCTCTACCATTGTATGAATGTACACATGTGTGTGCACACACAATAATATGTAAAGGAGAAAATGGAAAAAGTGAAATACACACTCATGCTTTCTGCTGTTTGACAATGAATGTGACTTGACGAGCTGCCTTATACTTCTGTTCCCGGCACCTCTCTGTCACCATCAACTGTAGTCTTGACCTTTGAGCCAAATTAAACCTTTTGTCTTTTAACTTGGTTTTAATTGGGCATTTTATCATAAGAGTTAAAGTAAACAAAGCATCTTTCTACCTCATGTTACCTACACCAAAAACTTTCTCACAGATATGCCAAGAGGTTTGTCTGCTGGTTAATATTAGATCATGTCAATTTAATGCTTAATAGAAATCACTGAAAGGACTGAAAGGACCTACTGGTTGGGGTGTGTGACACTTGTGTACTCAGAAGTCCAAATATGGTACAAATTCTGTGTAACTGGCTTCATCCACTGAGACTAATAAAGACTCATTCCAGGAGAGGGTTTCATATGGTGGGACAACTGTAGGTTCCAGATTGGTTATGCATAGAATGAGAAACACAAGAGCCGAGGTGGGGGCCATAAAGAAGTCAGCCATCCTGTAGCAATAGTTATATTCAATGCAACCAGATTTTGAGAGTCTGTGGTGTAGGCTCCTTCACCCTTCCTAGTGAACAGAGTGACAGGTATAAGATCCCATGCCTGTCTGTGAGATGATGAGTTTGGGCCTCACAATAGAGCCAACGTTGGGTCACATCAGCAAAGGGCCTGTTTAAAGCAGCCCACTAGCCCGAGTTATTTAAGTGACTGAGGCCACTCTCCAGAGCTGAGCCTGGAGCCCTGAAGATGCTCAGCTACCTCAGCATCTCCACGATGAGAGAGTTCGCTTCGTTCCACCTCACAACGCTCCTGCCTCAGAGGCTGGCGTCTGCGCTGCACAACAAGGATGTTTTAAATTCGGTGTCTGACCCTACCCAGAGAGACAGCATCAACACGGAACACACAGTCCCAGGTAGCAATACAAAGAGATGATTAGAAAATGTCCTCTAGCCCATAGACAGCATGGGAAAGGCAGATCTTATCCAAAAGCTGCACTCACTTCATGAAAAACTTTCAACTTTAAATGTTGAAGTTAGTGCTGCTAACTGGGTGCTTTCTACAAGTGACAACTGTAGCCACCATGTTGGAGTCATTTATTAAGTGTCCCCCACATACTAGGCACTGATTCGGGCATGTTTCACACATCAATTGATAACCCAAATTACTGAAGAGAAACCCAGAGTTAGGAGAGGGAGACAAAGACTAGGGCTCTGGCTATGGTCATGTTTCAGCTCCTCCTCCACAAATAAACCAAAGAGAGGGTCGTCTCTTCCAAATGAAATGACCACAAGTACACACCCACAGGCATCCAAAACACCCCTGCAACTTGTGGCATCTGGGGGAAAAATACACAGAAGAGATGAGTGGAGAGAGAAGACTTTCAGAAGAGCGCATTTTAAAAAATAACTGCATTAAAAATTTAAGGTGTTCTTTTATGTGTGTGTTGTGTGTTGTGTGTGTGTTGTGTGTTGTATGTGTGTGTGTGTGTGTGTGTGTGTGTGTGTGTGTGTGTGTGTGTGTGAAAGGGGAGGAAAGAGGGAGAGGAAAAACAGGAGCAAAGGGATGATTAAGTCTCTATCATCTCTGGAGGAAGCAGAGACATCCTCAGACATTCTCAAGGTGGCAGAGGCGGGTCAAAGAGGAGTCTCCATCAGTCAAGTAAAGACGTCTGTGTCTAGTGGGACAGCATAGGCAGGAGCCAATTTACTGGCTATTGTAGAACCGGTCTTGTGTATTTGAAAGATGAAATTGTTTTTGTTCGCTCCAAGATTAGGTTGGTACTAGTCCACAATGCCCCCAAATTATATTTGAAACAAGTATTTATTTCATTCTCTGAGCCTTTACTAATTCTTGATGAAGCCTTGCAGTAGCCCTTGGGCCTTCTGGGAGATAAGCTCATTTCAGCTCACATTTAATTCTCCTGGATCGGCTTTATTTGGGGGAAGACAGAAGACACTGGGTCTTGAAAGGAATTTTCCAGCTTTCTGCCGGCTAGACTTTCATATGAAGTGAGAAACTGGCTCGACATTAGCTGTGTGGTCTTGTGATATAATCTAATAGAGAAAACCTGTAGAGAGCTTAGAGGACAACTTTGTAATACTAAGTGAAGAAAAATCGTGCACCATATGGGCGAGTGCCAAATATCTCGGGACAGGGGACCAGGTATGATTCTTTTCTTTCATCCACACCAGGCCAAAACTAATGACATAGACATCATTTTGATAACTGTTAGGGGAGTCCCCATAAGTCACCCTGCTCAATATCTTGCCTCAAGCCTTTTGTGGATTTCGTGATGCCTGGGTGGTCTGTGACTTTGTTTGATGTCAGAAATAATTGTAGCCCTTCTTGCTGTCTACGAGGGGAGTGTCATGGCTGGAGTTTACAACCAAATTGATATGCAGCCATTTAAAGGAATCGGTGGGGAATGGGTAACTTTATAAAATCATTGTTTTGTCCCCCAGTGGACTGTGGGGCCTGGGCAGTAAACCACTAAGGGTGATAGGGTTTGGGGGTGAAAGAATAAGGCCTTGAGTAATGGAGAGACTAGCAGATCCTGCCTGAACTCACCAATCAATCTTCACGTTGCTCTATGTGAAGCAGCCGATGGGATGACGAGATGTTAGACAAAGCTTCAGTGAATGTCTCCCCTTGATTTATGTTTTTGGTTCTCATCAACAAATAACTATCGTTTAAGAGGGTAGGGTTATTGGAGCTTAGAGGAGACATGAGAGGAAGTAGGCTGTGAGACACTTATGTGATCCCAACAAATTAACAACAGAGCAGCATTTTACTCTTTGAGATACTCAGAGAAGTTTAAACATAGACGATATGTGTGTAGTTGTTTGGTGTGGTGAGATGATGGTGTCGTAGGTACCATTACAGGACTGAACAGAGACAGCCATAAATATGTCTCTGCTGTGTGACCTGCTTAGCTATGCAAATGAGTTTACTTTTATAGGCTCGAAATAAAATTTCACAACTTGCTTAGTTACCAAGAACAGTGAATAGAATTTAAGATTCTTAAATCAGAGACTTTTATTTTAGTTCCTTTTTATGTGTGTTTACATCTATGTGTACTTACTCATGCATAGCCATATGCACATAAGTGTACACACAGTGCATGGAGGTTAGGGGATAATTTTGGTTGTCATCCTTAGGAAGACCATGTGCCTCCTTGGAGACAGGTTCTTTCATTGACCTGGAGCTTACCAATTAAGCTAGGCCTGCTAGCCAAGGAACCCCAACTTCTGTCTCCTCATTGCTGGGACTGTAATCTTGTGGCCCTCTACTGGAACATGGTAAAAAGAATGACACATGGTGGACGATGCTTTGGGGAACTGTGAGAGAGGCCTTTTACCTCAGGAGCAGTCGGTTCCAGATTGTTCTTGGATGTGGTTTCATGCCTCCAGTGTTAAACATTTACATTCAGTTTATAAGACATTACTATTCTTGTCAGATGTCAGAAAATAGCTATAGTTTCCATTCTGGTCAGTATACCCTGAATTTGCATATGGCCTTCTGCCTTGCCTTTGGTCTTTCCCAGGTACTTGCCAGGCAACTGTATTAAAGTTGATCTGTTCTGAGAAAGACCTGGGAAACAGCTGCTCTGTTGATATTTACTATGCACTTACAGATGTTTGTTTACACGTTTTTCTGACCACATGTTTGTCTGAACTCAAACAACTTTCCTTGGATTCTTACTTCCTTTGTCACGTGTGTGTATAAAAGTACACTGAACCTGAAGTAAGATTGTCTGCAGCACCAGACTGTGGTTCACCCCATTCTTTCAGATCCTTAGATCCCTTGTCAAGCAGATCTGCACAGGTGGGCCAGCTGAAAAGTTGACACCCCATGCCTAGCATTTTGGCCTGCATCCTGGTGATTGAATTTTGATCTCCCTGGCTGTAGGGCAAGCACTTTACTAGCTAAGCTATTTCCTCAACCAGAGAACTTTATCTTTAACCAGTTTAGAATCTGCCAGCTTTCTAACAGCTTGTTTCATGAGTTCAGAGACCTCCGATGGTCACGCCAAAAGGCTGAAGAACATTTATTGAGATTTTTCCATCTAGAGTCTGGCAGTCCAAATAAGAGACTCATGGAACCCAGCCAGTCAATGTCTTATTCTATTCTCTCTCTCTCTCTCTCTCTCTCTCTCTCTCTCTCTCTCTCTCTCTCTCTCCCCCCCTCCCTCTCTCTCTCTCTCTCTTTTTCTCTCTCATCTTAATTTTCATGTTTGTTTTGTTGCTGTTGATCCCTGAGTCAATGTTTAGGTTCTCACCTGTGGCAAATGTAGGTTTTACCGCTGACTTCCTGCTGGTGCTTGTCCTTTGTTGGTACTATTCATCAGAGTGTGCAAAAGCAAAACAAGTAGCATCATACAGACGAGAAGAAAACAGCACCATCCACACAATTGTGACATCAGAACGACCACTTTTCTCCAAGCTTCATTAAGAAATTCAGTGTATTGGGGGGCAGGGAAGAGGAAGGACCTAACTGATGGGGATGACAGGGCCGGAAGGATGTGATGCTCCTCTCCTATCCAGACAAATGACTGACAAACAGAAAGATCACGGAGGGACTTGTCTTCAGCCAGAACATATATGGAAACCCGTGTTCAAGCTCACATCACCTGACATACACAGACAAGACTATCTCCCAGTGACTAGATATGGTTACTTGCTAAAGATTGAAGCCCTGGAAGCTAAATTTGCCATTCTGAGATCCTCTGTCTACACATCACTTTGTCCATGGGACAGCCTTTTGCTGAAGTTAGAGGAAAAGCCTTTGTGGCCACCACCTAAGGTGAGGTGTGCCTATAATTTCTGAAACTATTCGACCAAAGGTTTTAATCAGCCTTTCACTGACCCCAAAGAATATATCATGCCCGTTATTCCCTGGAGAGATTTTAGGAGAGATCTAAAAAAAAAAAATCAAAAAAAATCAAAAGGTCATGGCGTTAGTCAGAATCAATCCACAGAACAATTCTGGAGAGGTCAGCTCTTCTCTAGTTTTCTTGGATTTACTGATATGTATATATATATATATATATATATATATATATATATATATATATATATATATATATGTGTGTGTGTGTGTTATAAAATAGTCATAAACCATAATAGAAGAGAGAGCCGGGTACTTAGCCTTGTCCCACGGTCTTCTAGGGGTCACCTATGAGTGTTAACTACCCCAAATTAATTACTTATAAGACACAAAACTCTTTGGAAATTCCTTGTGAATACCTAAAATGATCTTTTTTTTCCCTTTGCACCTACTTATACAACAAGCAACCATTAAGTTTTAATTATGTCTCTTCATCATGCCTTTCATCTTGCTGTTCCCTCCACTGCTAAAGGCCTTTGAAGATGGAGGCTTGGATTTAATATATACAGGTCATCGAGCACTTAACTTTGGGCTACTCAGGCTCACAGCTTCTTATTTGAAATGGAGGCCAAGCTACTTCTACACATAAAAATCCCGATTCCTCCAGAGTTACAAGGCTGTGTTTTTGTAGAGAATTATGGTTGAATTTGGCCTGCAGTATGCCTGTCTATCCCTCTAGAATGGAAACTTGGTGATAAGATCAAAGTTTCAAAAACAGTTTTCTTTGTTCTGTTGGGTAAATTCAAGGTTTGAAATGTAATAAGAACAAAATATTGCCACTAGCAGGCACTGGTTCTGAAGCATTATAGAGCAGATCCAAAGGCAGAAACAGGATGGCGAGAAAAAAGGGAGAATTTTGACCACAAAACGGCAGCGACTAGAATCACCTTCATATTTAACTAGCTATTATTTTGTTTTAACATACCACTTTTCTGAAATATATCATTATTCCGAAATTTATTTGTTTGTAGCCACTGAAGAATTGGGGTCACTCCTGTATAAGCACTCTAGCCAAATCTAATTATTCCACGTGCTACGGTGGTAACATGCTGTATCTTCAGAGGAAATTGATTCTAAAATGTATTCAAAGAAACCAGCTCAGAGACACATCAAGCCATTCAACAGCATAAACATTGCTGTCTAGGAAATCTTAAGACACATTAACAATCTAGGCTTGGGGTAACAGAACTATAGATGCTATCTGCCCGAGAAAGGGGGACTACTCCGTCCAACCCCCTCACTAACCACTTGGATAATTACAGATCCAGCTTAAAGTTTTTCAATGTATCACTTATTTAATTTTATTCCATTTCCTTCAGTCTATGTGCTGATAAGGAGTCTGGTATTTGAGTACTGGCATTTGAATGCTAAAATCCTGTCAGGAACAAAGTGTCTTTTATTTTAAGTATTGCTTGAGCGTCTTATACACAGTTAGCTGTTACTGTAAGCTTTACTTTGGAGGCGGGGGACAAGCCACCGGTTTGTAGTTTTACAAAGGGTGGGTCATTGTGCCATGCAACTTACGTGGGTTTGCTCTGTCACATACAAGATAATCCATAGGACTTCTTGAATGTAGCGCTAGATTGTGTTTGGCACCAGGACAACCTGCTTTATCTAAACAAATCCCTTCCCTTAATCCATTCAGCTCAGAAGCAAACTTTTCCCATTGCAGGGAAGAGAAAGAACAGTATCCACACCAGCACTGTCCATAGGTGAACGCCCGTTGTACTTAGCTGTGTGGAGGAACCCCAGCAGCAAAGGAGCCCAGAGAACAAGCAGAGATGTCCCCTCTCCTTACCCACTCTAACAACTTTTACTCAACTGTTTGCTGTTAATAAAATCCTGGAATTTGGATCTGGCTGACATTTTCAAGCTTCATTTATACGATAAAGATGATTTGGATGCATTAAAATTAGAGCGGGAGAGGCAATTAGAATAGCTTAAAGTACACTATGAGTATTCTAAGTCCCTTGCTTGTGTCTAATTCTCATTAGAAATGTATGAGGTGATGGGAGTAATACCTTAATGAAGTTCAATGCTGGTCAATGGCCCTTTCGAGGGCTAAGAGAATTACTCCGATTATCACTATCAAACCTGCCTACAGACAAGGTGTATACTGGCCTTCCTCCCTCCATCCCTCCCTCCCTCCCTCCCTCCCTTCCTTCCTTCCTTCCTTCCTTCCTTCCTTCCTTCCTTCTGCTCATTCTTTTTCTCTCTTTAACTCTGAATAAGAATGTACTGTCTTCACTTACAGCTACTGGAGATAGTGACACAAAATGGAAATTTATCTCCAGGAGACCAATGTTAGTCCATTACCATGATAAACAAAAGAGTAAATGTGAGTAGTGGCAGGCCTAGCAAACTAGTTCTTTACTCACTTAAGGGAATTTTAAGTTTCACAATTAACATTTTTAAATATCACCAACAAAAGATTTTTATAAAAAAAAAACCATAGAGAAAATGTACTTTTACTCTTTAGATGTCTTCGAGTGAAAGACTATGGGGACTGTTGCAGCTGAACTAAATTCATTTCTTATTTTGATATGGGATTGAGACTATGGGGACCAAGGACTGGAATGTCTTGATTTGAATGAGATCTCCCCCATACTCCCATGCATTTAAACTTGATCCCCTTTTTCTGGTACAGAGGACACTCCTCCATTGTTGGTGGGATTGCAAGCTGGTACAACCATTCTGGAAATTATCTGGCGGTTCCTCAGAAAATTGGACTTAGTACTACCTGAGGATCCAGTTATACCTCTCCTGGGCATATATCTGAAAGATGCTCCAACATACAACAATGACACATGCTCCACTATGTTCATAGCAGCCTTATTTTTAATAGCCAGAAGCTGGAAAGAACCCAGATGTCCTTCAACAGAGGAATGGATACAGAAAATGTGGTACATCTACACAATGGAGTATAACTCAGCTATTAAAAACAATGACTTCATGAAATTCCCAGACAAATGGATGGAATAAGAAAATATCATCCTGAGTGAGGTAACCCAATCACAAAAGAACACACATGATATGTATTCACTGATAAGTGGATATTAGCCCAAAAGCTCGGAATGCCCAAGGTACAATTTATAGTCCACATGAAGCTCAAGAAAAAGAAAGACAAGAGTGTGAATGCTTCTTAGAAGGGGGACAAAATACTCATAGGAGGAATATGGAGGCAAAGACTGAAGCAAAGGCCATCCAGAGACTGCCCCACTAGGAGATCCATCCCATATGCCAAGAGGTGCCTGCTGACAGGAGCCTGATATAGTTGTCTCCTGAGAGGCTCTGCTAGAGTCTGACAAATACAGAGGCAGATGCTCACAGTCAACCATTGAACTGAGAACAGAGACCCCATTGGAGGAGTTAGAGAAAGGGCTGAGGTAACTGAGGGGATTTGCAACCCCATAGGAAGAACAATATCCACCAACCAGACACCCCAGAGCTCCCAGGGACTAAACCACCAACCAAAGAGTACACATGGACAGACCCATGCCTCCAGCTGCATATGTAGCAGAGGATGGCCTTGTTGGGCATCAATGGGAGGAGAGGTCCTTGGTCCTGTGAAGTCTCATTTTCCCAGTGTAGGGGAATGCCAGGGCTGGCAGGGAGGAAGGAGAGGAAGGGTGAGTAGGGAGTACCCTCATGGAGGCAGGAGATGGGGAGATGGGATGGGGTCTTCCGGAGGTGAAACCAGGGAAAGAGGGCTAACATTTGAAACGTAAATAAAGAAAATATTCAATAAAAGAGAAGAAAAAAGAAAAGGAGTTGTGGCTTTGTTGAAGGATCTATACCACTGCAAGTGAGCTTTGAGAGTTTGAAGACGCAAGGCATTTCCTGTTCACTCTCTCTGCTTTCCTGTTTATGGTTTGAAATGTGAGCTCTCTTCTTCCAGCCCCAGTCACCAGGCCTGCCTGCTGCCATCCTTATAGGCTGCAAAGGAGATGGGCCCAGGCAAACCCTTTCCTCTCCAAGTTGCCTTAGTCATGGTGTTTTACTGCAGCAATAGAAAGGTAACCAAAACCACTGGGAAGACATTTAAAGCATACAGAGGGTTGATTGGTGGGTGGCTGAGTGGTAAAACATGTGCAGAACATCCCGAGACCCTAGCAATAGCCCCCCAATCTCTTCCAAATACATCTCTGTATCTGGGTGTATCCATTTATACACTTTCAAATGTATACACACGTTATATACGCATGTGTACTTATGTATTAGTATGTTTTTATAAGATATCATTATCGCTCATTTTCTACAGGCAAATGTCCAAATGTCCTGCTCTAAGATCACTTCTAAATCCCGGGATAATAAAATGGACTCATATAGAGTAACTGCCTTACATATAGTGTGTTTCCCCCCTTTCTCCTATATTTTGCACAGGGCCAGCACAGAAGTAAAGACACAAGTTGATAGCAGGCATTGGGGAATTTTAAGCAATGTGCACAGTGGTTCCAATTATTTTAAGGTGGTATGTGCCCTCGGATAATTGCTTACACGTCTACTTATTCCTAATTTGGGTCTCACTATTCTTAAGTAGCTTTATCATGCCTTCTCCGAGAGGGCCCTTTGCACCCTTGGGCTAGATCAGACATCCGGAGTCATCTGTTTACCAGTGCCGCGTTACCATTAGCAATCTGTAGTGGCTGTCACAGGGCTGTGTGATCAGCAGGTGGTAATTCTGCATGACCAGGGCTGCTGGAGAGATAACGGAAAAACAATCTTCTGGGAGAAATAAAGGAAAATATGCAATGGAATCAGTCCTCTAAAAATGTGTGTTCAAGTAAGCTTAAAGGCCCATTTATTATACTTCTGTTCCTAAAAAGGTGTACATAATCATTTTAGGAGGACCTGATAACTTGAAATCAAGTTCATCTGTTACGGCGATAGCATACATCAAGTTATAGATGTTGGGAGACTTCTCCATTGTTTTACCCAAGACTATTGGCCTCTTTTATTTAAAGGCCAGTATATCCTCAGGCAAATTTAGTTTCTATGCTCAGCTGATTCTGAGCCTATTTCAAACGGTGGCTGCCAACTATGTCAAAATGTATACTGTTTTGTGATATACATGGTTTTCCAAAGGACGACGTGAGATCACCAGTCTCAATCCATTTGTGACTTGACTTAGATTTAAAGTTGCCCTGAAGAAGTGGCGGGCTAGCGCAAACGTGTACTTGGGTATTTGTTTCCAATATATTCATTCTCCTTATCGCTCAGTTCCTCATCGCCAGTCACTAAAATTAGCTTGAAAAAATTGTAAAAAAATATGTCCTAATATTTAGAGAATTCATTACATTAGTATAAAGCAAAATGGCCTACTTAGAAACAACAGTACCATTCTGAGTAATTTGTTCTTTTTGACATTTTCCGGGGGGAAAAAAAAAGAAAGCTCTTCCAACAACGTTAGTGCTAAATAAATGGAAAGAGTATGAAGTAAGAATACAGTATACATAAATTGCATTTTAGTTCGTATTTTTTCTTTAGAAAGATGTCAAAGATAAATCTAAATGTGGTTTAAACACACACTTTGCTTCAAATGCGCAGGAAATGATGCCTAACACAGAAAAATAAAGCCATTAATTTTCCATTTGCATAGCTTGCCCTTGAACTTTCTTTGACATTTCTCTTCTGCTTTAGCAATGGAAAAATCCCAAATTCCAGTTTAAATGATGGGATCTCTGGTTACTGCTACCCCAACTATTGAGTCCAGGTGTTTATCTATCTTAATGTCTACTTTATAGAGAGAATTTAAATGCCCATTTAAATGAAGTACTATGTGCCTTATTATTGGTTGCCTACTGAAATCCCATCTATTTGTACTTCTGAGACATTTCAGCATTCTATTTGGTATATTTTATATAAAATATATTAAAACAATGTAAAATTGCAATCTGATCTTTTTTCAACATCTGTTGGCATGTAAGTTTTTCTCTCTGTTTGGGTTTGAATAGGAACTGTCTACACATGCTCGTACGTTTGACCACTTGGTCCAGGGATGATGGGACTCCTCTGGGAGGTTGCGGGAGGCCTCTCTGGAAGAAGTGGGCTTCTGGGAAGCAAACTTCCAGTGCCATCTTGGTGACTGGTTACCGCCCCATCTTCTCTCTGCCTCCTGATTGCCTCAGAGATGTAAGGGGACTAAAGGAACAGAGTGGGCGGGGAAAGGCCACGGAAGAATGCTTTATGCCAGCAAACGATGACTCCTGCATTAATGACTTTTGTATACTATGACAAAAGACCCGGAAAAGGCAAGTTACAGACAGAAAGGCTTCTTTTGGCTCACAGTTCCAAATGCCAGCCGTGCCTGGATAGAGCCTGAGAGGTTAAGTATTCTCTGCCACAACTGGACTCTATCACCTGAGCTACAAGACGACCAATCTCTTTATATCATTTCTTTCAAATGTTTGTTCTGAGCAAGAAAAGCGACTAACACAGCCTGTTTTACATGAACAGGAGACGACGGACGAGGTGTGGGTAGAGGAGAAAAGGCACAGCGAGATGCTGCTGGTGTGCCAATCGGTAAGTACTCATGTATTGATGGCTTTTCATGTGCTATGACCAAAACAACACACACACACACACACACACACACACACACACACACACACACACACACACACACACAAACTAAAACCAAACCAAAATCCCTAAAAAACTATAACATAAGCAAATTAAGGGCAGAAGGGCTTATTTTGTTTGGTCATAGATAAGGAGCTAGCTCACAATGGTGAATGTGTGGGGGGAAACAGTTCTAGTTATGGACGCAAAGCATGAGGCAATTGGTTCTGTGGACTAAATAGATGATTAGGTTACTTAATATTATTATTATTTGTTGTTTGTTTGTTTGAGATAGAGTTTCTCTATATAGTCCTAGATGCCCTAGAACTTGCTCTGTAGACAAGGCTGGCCTCGATCCACCTGTTTTTGCCTCCCAAGTGCTGAGATTAAATGTGTGCACCACCACTGCTGGGCTAATGCTACTGATGGTTTTTAAAAACTAGGCTTTAAAACATGGTTTCTGTTAGAGTCTAGGATTATGATGTTTAGGGGAATTTGTTGTGTATAATGGAATATAGATACACAGGAGATAGATACAGTGAATATTCAGTATGCTGTGGGAGTATGCATGGGAGAACCATGCCTTTCAGGTCCAAGGTCAGCAAAGCTGTCTTTACAGACAACTACCAACATTTCATTCCACATGGGCAGGAGCTAAGGCTCATGGATATTAGGTGACTTCTTCAATTTCAAGCATCACTAGAAATTTACAAAATTATTTTTTTTTTAAAAATCACATGTGAGGTAGAAGAAAAAGCTATCCTTTGTTCAGATCATTACCGTGTTTTTGGTGTGATTACTGACATCTTAATTTAGAATTATGTTTGCCTTCAAAAAGCTTAGGTTTACAAATCACCAGCTAGCCATTGTGTCTAACGGTGTTTCATGAAGGATTTCCAAACGTTAAGCCATTCAGACAAAACAGGAAGGTTGTTGCCCTTCTTTGTATCTTTGGTCTCATTTGTACTTCAACTTCCCAGCAAAGGAACAAAATTATTTCTGTAGTGTCCATGTTGGGAAGTATGGGCCAGAATAGCCAAGATTACGTGTTTATGACCAGCAGTGGGCTTCATTTTAGAGACGCAGAGATGGTTTGAAATATGGAAATTAATAAATATAATCCAATACATAAACAAACTGAAAGACAAGAAGCCAACCACCATCTCAGATGCAGAAAAGGCCTTTGACAAGATCTGACACCCCTTCATGATCAAAGTCCTGAAGAGATTAATGGTACAAGGGACACACCTAAACAAAATAAAGGCAGTTTACAGCAAGCTGATAGCCGGCATCATCTTAAATGGAGAGAAACTCAAAGCAGTTCCACTAAAATCAGGACCAAGACAGGGCTGTCTATTCTCCCCACACCTTTTCCATGAAGTACTTGATGTCAGCTAGAGCAACAAGACAACTGAAGTGGGTTCTTTTATATTTCTTCTAAGGCTTTATGATATGGAAAAAATTTTAGGAAAAATTAACAGGGGATTATTTGAGGAAGCATGACTCGATCCCTTGAGATTCAGAAACAAGCACGCTACTTTTCATTGTTTATAATTCCATTGTTTGAGAAAGATAGTCATTTTATAAATCACCATCACAGGAATAATGAGTTTATTGAGCCACAGAGTGACTTTTTGAGCAGTTTCCATCAAAACTCACATGTCTGAAGAACAGTACACTACTGGACCCAAACTCAATGGTTTCCCGAGACTAATTGTGACTGCCGGATGTTAATAAACGTGTGTCAGCATAGTTGGATGAGTTAGATGTGCTTGGATTGTTCGGATGTTCCGGGCAGCTCATCACCAATGTAAATCACAGAAATGATGAATGTTTCCTGTCTGATTAGATACTGGCACATTTAAATTATGTTGCATCTGTCTCTTTAAATGAAGGAAATTAACTTTTGAGTTTAATTAAACATTTTAAAAATTGGGTTTTAGTTTATAAAATTCGCTCTGTGATTCTTGCAACTTCTCTCCCTGAGAAAAATGGATTACATGTTTCACTGGGATTTGACCTTAATTAATCCTGTACTTTCTGATCCATCCCTTGTGCTGGAGGAGTCTTATCAAAAGGAATGCAAGCGATGGGCTAAGATAACAATCGGTCATTAACTTCTGTGTGTGATGCTGGCTGTGGTCCGCGGGCATGGAATTCAAAGCCCATTTTGCACAGTAATGTCCAGGGCTTAGTGCCCTATGGCTGGGAGACAAAGTAAACTATGCAGAGCAGCATCTTTATACAGTGTACATGGATTTACACCAGAGCAAACGGTCTGAAACATTCACAGTGCAGCATATGTGTTGGCATCCAGTCCTGCCGGGTCAGATTACACAGGAGATAGTTCATTTCAGGGATGCCAACTGAAGTAAACAAGCAAAAAAATGATCACTTTCCAAACACCATTATTTTTGGTAGGAGTGATTTACGATGTTAACCGATCACTTAACATTAGGGGGAAAAAGATCATGTCTTTCTACTGTTTAATATACTGTCCTTATGCAGTAGCTCTCTTACTGACCAAACTTGACTGCCTTCTAAATAAAGAGAGAGAATTTGAATAAATATTTGTTGCCTGATGATCTGAATCAGATGTAGTCCAGATAAATATAACACATCTGTGGGACGACTCACAAAGCAAATGCCTTACAGCATCTGTAGTCCATTATGAAGTGTAGCGTTTCCCTTTTGGCTTCAGAGACTCAGGATCTCTCTAGTCCCTTTCTAGTTTTTGGAATTTGAGGAACGGGTACTGATTTTTTTTTTGCATTTGTGCAAGTAACCAAAGAAACACCTCAGGATGGTTTGGCACAGTGTGTCACTTTCCATTTGCTAGTTTCCTTTTAAGATTCAAGATGACTTTTCTGATCTTTAAATATTCTTACACAGCTGGCATTTACTGCTTGCCACTACATGCTGGGGGCTCTTCTAGATAGTTCAAAATTAGAAGCAAGATACACTTAACCTCAGTGAAGTGAGTAATTTAAAATAGGGATTTAGAAACAACTTTGAACATGCCTATCCTATCATAAACAAGACGCGGTTATACCAGTTACATTGATCTGGTCATAATGCATTATAGAGATGTACTGAGAATGTATGCATAACTATTATATGTCAATTACAAATGTTAGTAGCTAGTTAGCATCATGAAAGTCATTGACGATAGTAGCTTTCCTCCAAATTAGCATCTTGTAAAACTAGAAGTTGAAACCTCAGGACTTAACTCCCTGGTCCAAAGATTGGGCTCTGAGTTCTATCTCAGACCCTTCTAAACTTCCAGAAAGATCCTATAACCACTTTTAGCTCAGAGGTTTTCTGATAAAGAAAAGGCACACACCATTGCTCCTATCTCTTAGCAGAGTATAAAGTTTTAATCCAAGTGGGCCACTAGTCACTTGTAGAGAAAAGCACCTCCCAGGAAAGTTGTCTGTTTCCAAAACTTCCAGAAAGGACATAAAGCCTACTTAGATCCATAGTTGGCACACTGGTGTCTTTGGCCATTATTCATTCTCACCTCTGAGAATATTTCCCTTTGTAATGATCCCTTTGGGCACTACGAACTGTCATGCTGTCATCCCATGAGAGGGGTTTCATCTGAAATGGTCACTTTGGCTATTGTACATTCTTACACTTGGGAGTGTCTCCTGCTGCTCTGTAACAGACTGCCTGCCCCACAGTGCCCTGTGTGGCTCATCTGAATTCATTCAGTGGAGATCTCAAGGACTGGGGAGCTGCAGGGAGCTCAGAAGGATATACTGATAATATAACTTACACACACAGACACACACACACACACACACACACACACACACACACACAGCCCAAAAACAGATGGTTGGAGAGGTGGCTCATTGGTTAAATCACTTTCTCCTTCAGTCCTCAGAATGTACATAATCATCTATACCTCTAGTTCCAGGCTTCTCCACAGTAGCCAGGCATACATGTGGTCCACAGATGTACATGCAGGTAAAGCGCTTATAAACATAAGTATTTTAAAGATGCCATTTTTCTTCATGGAGCATGCATTTTAAATGTATAGACATCCATACCATCAGAGATAGGCATACAACTTTGTCATGGCTGGTCATTACAAATTGAAAGTATTTAAAGGTTATTAAGAAAAAAGAATTTTTTTAAAAAAAGAATACATTTTCTAATGTTCTAGTTATCAAGCACTGTGACCTCAGTATCCATACCCTCCTAACTTTAAATGGTGAAATCCTAACCCCCAAGATGATAGTGTTATGATTTAGCCTATGGGCGGTGATGAGGTGATGGGAACTTAATTCTTTTTATTATTTTCATTTTATTTGCTTTTTTGAGACAGGCTTTCTTTGTGTAGTCCTGGCTGTCCTGAAACTCACTCTGTAGACCAGGCTGGCTTCAAACTCACATCACCTGCCTCTGCCACCCAGAGTACTATGACTAAAGGTATAAATCACCACTGCCCATCAGGAATTATTATTAGTGAGGAGACTATGACCTGTAAAGTCAGAGAGAAGCTGCATCTGAACCAGGAAGTAGACCTGACTTAGACAATGCATCTACCATGCCCCTGGGATTCCCTGTACCTCAGGCTACAAGACAGGGATTCCTGATGTTTATTCTCAGCACAGCTAATGATCTTCTCTTTGAATTGCCTCAGTGGCTCCATCTTCAACCAGAGCTGGGATTGTCCCACAGCTCTCAGACCCCAAACCTACCCTGAGAGAGCTAGTCTCCCAGGAGGCCTCTCACTCTTAGGATCACAGGCTCACAGGTCCACAGGAAGGACAAGCTCCAGTCAGAGACAGCAAGAACAACTAGCATCAGAGACAAACAGATGGCAAGAGGCAAGTAAAAGAACCTAAGCAACAGAAACGAAGACTACTTGGTATCATCAGAACCCATTTCTCCCACCACAGCGAATACCGGATATCCCAACACATGGGAAAAGCAAGATTTGGATTAAAAATCACATTTCATGATGATGATAGAGAAATTTAAGAAGGACATAAATAGCTCCCATAATGAAATACAGGATAGCACAGGTAAACAAATAGAAGCCCTAAAATAGGAAACACAAAAATCCCTTAAAGAACTGCAGGAAAACACAAACAAATTGGTGAAGGAATTGAACAAAACCATCCAGGATCTAAAAATGGAAATAGAAACAATAAAGAAATCACAAAAGGAGACAACCCTAGATATAGAAAACCTAGGAAAGACATCAGAAGTCATAGACACAAGTATCACCAACAGAATACAAGAGATAAAAGAGAGAATCTCAGGGGCAGAAGATCTCCATAGAAAACATTGGCACAACCATCAAAGAAAATGCAAAAAGCAAAAATCTCCTAATCCAAAACATCCAGGAAGTCCAGGACACAATAAGAAGATTAAACCTAAGAATAATAGGTATATAAGAGAATGAAGATTCCCAACATAAAGGGCCAGTAAATATCTTCAACAAAGTTATAGAAGAAAACTTCCCTAACTTAAAGAAAGAGATACCAATAAACATACAAGAAGCCTACAGAACTCCAAATAGATTGGACCAGAAAAGAAATTCCTCCCATCAGAAAATAGTCAAAACTTCAAAAACACAAAACAAAGAAAGAATATGAAAAGCAGTAAGGGGAAAAGCTCAAGTAACATATAAAGGCAGACCTATCAGAATTACACCAGACTTCTCACCAGAGACTATGAAAGACAGAAGATCCTGGGCAGATGTCATACAGACCCTAAGAGAACACAAATGCCAGCCCAGGCTACTATATCCAGCAAAACTTTCAATTAACATAGATGGAGAAACAAAGATATCCCATGACAAAACCAAATCTACACAATATCTTTCCACAAATCCAGCCCTACAAAGGAAAGTAGATGGAAAACTCCAACACAAGGAGGGAAACTACACCCTAGAAAAAGCAAGACAGTAATCTTCTTTCAACTCAAAAGAAGATAGCCCGTACAAACATAATTCTATGTCTAACAACAAAAATAACAGAAAGCAACAATCACTATTCCTTAATATCTAAAATCAATGGACTCAATTCTCCAATGAAAAGACATAGACTAACAGACTGGATATGTAAAGAGGACCCAGCATTTTGCTGCATACAGGAAACACACCTCAGTAACAAAGAAAGACACTGCCTAAGAGGAAAAGGCTGGGAAAAAAATTTTCCAAGCAAATGGTCCCAAGAAACAAGGTGGAGTAGCCATTCTAATATCAAATAAAATTGACTTTCAACCAAAAGTTATCAAAAAAGATAGGGAAGGACACTTCATACTCATCAAAGGAAAAATTTACCAAGATGAACTTTCAATTCTGAACATCTATGCTTCAAATACAAAGGCATTCATATTCGTGAAAGAAACTTTACTAAAGCTCAAAGCATACATTGCACCACACACAATAGGAGTAGGAGACTTCAACACACCACTCTCAACAATGGACAGATCATGGAAACAGAAACTAAACAGAGACACAGCAAAACTAACAGAAGATATGAACCAAATGGATTTAACAGACATCTATAGAGCATGTCATTCTAAAACAAAAGAGTATACCTTCTTCTCAGCACCTCATGGTACCTCCTCAAAAATTGACCATATAATTGGTCAGAAAACAGGACTCAACAGATACAAAGTGATTGAAATAATCCCATGTATCCTATCAGATCACCATGGACTAAGGCTGGTCTTCAATAACAACAAAAACAAAAGAAAGCCCATATACACATGGAAGCTGAACAACACTCTACTCAATGACAATTTGGTCAAGGAAGAAATAAGAAAGAAATTAAAGACCTTAGAATTTAATGAAAATGAAGGCACAACATACCCGAACTTATGAGATACAATGAAAGCAGTGCTAAGAGGAAAACTCATAGCTCTGGGTGCCTGAAAAAAGAAATTGGAGAGAGCATACACTAACAGCTTAATAGCATGCCTGAAAGCTTTAGAACAAAAAGAAGAAATTTCAACCAAGAGGAATAGACAGCAGAAAATAATCAAACTCAGAACTAAAATCAACCAAATAGAAACAAAAAGAACTATCCAAAAAAAAAAAAAAAAAAAGAAAAAGAAAAAATCCAGGAGCTGGTTCTTTGAGGAAATCAGATAGATAAATCTAGCCAGACGAACCAGAGGACAGAGAGGCAGTATCCAATTAACAAAATAAGAAATGAAAAGGGAGACATTACAATAGACACTGAGGAAATTAAAAAATGATCAGATCCCATTACAAAAGCCTATACTCAATGAAACTGGGAAACCAGGAGGAAATGGACAATTTTCTGGACAGATACCAGGTACCAAAGATAAAGCAGGATCAGATAAACAGTCCCATAAGCCCTAAAGAAATAGAATCAGTCATTAAAATCTCCCAACTAAAAAAAGCCCAGAACCAGATGTGTTTAATGCAGACCTTTATAGAGGACCTAATACCAACACTCTTTAAATTATTCCACAAAATATAAACAGAAGAAACACTACCAAATTCATTCTATGAAGTCATAATAATGCACATACCTAAACCACACAAAGAGCCTACAACGAGAACTTCAGACCAGTTTCCCTCATGAATATCAGTGCAACAATACTCAATAAAATTCTCACAAACCAAATCCAAGAACACATCAAAACAAGTAGGCTTCATCCCAGGGGTGCAGGGATGGTTCAGTATATGGTTCAATATAATCCACTATATAAAGAAACTCAAAGAAGAAAACCACATGATCATTTCATTAGATGAGGAGAAAGCATTTGACAAAATTCAACAACCATTCATGATACAAGTTTTAGAAAGGTCAGGAATTCAAGGCCCATACCTAAACATAGTAAAAGCAATACACAGAAAACCAGTAGCCGACATCAAACTAAATGGAGAGAAACTTGAAACAATCCCACTAAAATCAGGGACTAGACAAGGCTGCTCAGTCTCTCCCTACCTATTCAAAATAGTAATTAAAGCCCTAGCCATAGCAATTGGCCGAGAAAGAGGTCAAAGAGCTACAAATTGGAAAGAAGAAATCAAAATATCACTATTTGCAGATGATATGATAGAATGCCTAAGTGACCTCAAAAATTCCACTAGAGAGCTGATAAACAACTTCAGCAAAGTTGCTGGATACAAAATTAACTCTAACAAAGCAGTAGCCTTCCTTTACTCAAATAATAAACAGACTGAGAAAGAAATGAGGGAAAGAACACCCTTCACAATAGCCACAAATAATATAAAATACCTTGGAGTGTCTCTAACGAAGCAAGTGAAAGATCTACATGACAAGAACTTTAAGTCTCTGAAGAAAGAAATTGAGGAAGATCTCAGAAGGGAAAGATCTCCTATCCTCATGGATTGACAGGAGTAATAAAGTAAAAAGCCCATCTTGCCAAAAGCAATCTACAGATTCAATGCAATATCCATCAAGATTCCAACTCAATTCTTCATAGGATTAGAAAGAATAATTTGCAAATTTAATTTGAAAAGCAAAAAATCCAGGAAAGCAAAAACTATTCTCAACAGTAAAAGAACTAGGGGAATCACCATCCCTGACCTCAAGCTGTATTACAGAGAAATCATGATTAAAACTGTATGGTATTGATAGAGACAGGCAGGTAGATCAATGGAATAGAATTGAAGACCCAGAAATGAACCCATACACCTGTTGTCACTTGATCTTTGACAAAGGAACTAAAACTCTCCAATGGAAAAAAGACAGCATTTTTAACAAATAGTGCTGGTTCAACTAGAGGTCAGCATGTAGAAGAATGCAAATTGACCCATTCTTATCTCCTTGTACAAAGCTCAAGTCCAAATAGATCAAAGACCACCATATAAAACCAGATACAATGGAAATAATAGAAGGTAAAGTGGGAAAGAGCCTCAAACACATAGACACAGAGGAAAATTTCCTGAACAAAACACCAATGGCTTATGCTATAAGATCAAGAATTGACAAATGGAACCTCATAAAATTGCAAAGCTTATCTAAGGCAAAGGACACTGTCAATAGGACAAAATGGCAACCAACAGATTAGGAAAGGTCTTTACCAATCCTTCATCCGATAGAGGGCTAATAACTAATATATACAAGGAACTCAAGAAGTTATACTCCAGAGAATCAAATAATCATATTAAAAATGGTGTAGTGAGCTAAACAAAGAATTCTCAGCTGAGGAATATTGAATGGCTGAGAAGAACCTAAAGAAATGTTCAGCATCCTTGGTCATCAGGGAAATGCAAATCAAAACAACACTGAGATTCCACCTCACACCAGTCAGAATGGCTAAGATCAAAATCAGTCTGGCATTTCCTCAGGAAATTGAACATAGTACTACCTGAAGACCCACTCCTGGGAATACCCCCCAAAAGATATTCCAACATATAACAAAGACACGTGCTCCACTATGTTCATAGCAGCCTTATTCATCATAGCCAGAAGCTGAAAAGAACCCAGATGCCCTTCACCAGAGGAATGGATACAGAAAATGTGGTACATTTATACAATGGAGTGCTTTTCAGCTATTAAAATCAAAGACTACATGAAATTCTTAGGCAAATGAATAGAAACAGAAAATACCATCCTGAGTGAGGTAACCCAATCACAAAAGAACATATGGTATGCACTCATTGATAAGTGGCTATTAGCCCAAAAGCTTGGAATAACTACGAAAAAACAATCATAGATCATATGAAGCTCAAGAAGAAGGAAGACTAAAATGTGGTGGCTTCATTCCTTCTTAGAAGGGACAATAAAACACTCACATGAAGAAATACAGGGACAAAGAGTGGAGCAGGGACTGAAAAAAAGGCATCCAGAGGCTGCCCAACCTGGGAGCCAGATATAGGTGTCCTCTGAGAGGCTCTGCCAGAGCCCTACTGATACAGATGAGGATGCTTGCGGCTAACCATTGGACTGAACAAGGGGACCCCAGTGGAGGAGTTAGAGAAAGGACTGAAGGAGCTGAAGGGGTTTGCAACTCCATAGGAAGAACAATATCAACTAATCAGACCCCACCAGAGCTCCCAGGGACTAAACTACCAACCAAAGAGTACACATGGAGGGACCCATGGCTCCAGCCGCACATGTAGCAGAGGATGGCCTTGTTGGGCAGCTATAGGAGAAAAAGCCCTTGGTCCTGTGAAGGCTTGTTTCCCCAGTGTAGGGGAATGCCAGGGCGTTGAAGTAGGAGTGGGCAGGCGGGAGTGGTGGCATCCCCACAGAAGCAGGGGGAGGAGGGGTGGGAGAAGGGGAAAGGGGATAACATTTGAAATGTAAACACATAAAATGCCCAAGAAAAATAGAATAAAATAAATTGCCTCAGTGGACCAAGACACCAAGGAGGCTGTTTTTCATGTGCAGGGAGAAGTTATTTCCTTCCTTTCTAATTTGCATCAGAGCCATTTCAATCTCCACAATTGTAGTAGCTTATACGGAATCACCTTACCGTGTATTTTTTTTATTACGTAAATCATATTAAGTATTTCATGACTTAGTGCTCTCTCCTAAAGAAGATGGTCTGAGTTCATCTTTTGTCAAGGCATTCCCTTCCTAATGTGGTTCCTCTTTATTCATCCAAATCTCAGATTGGAGTATGTCCATCATTTGCAACCAAGTGGGCTGGCAAGCACTTGTTCCTCACGATTCCGGCAACAAGCACGCAGTCTATGGTAGGCAGACCTCCTTTGCCTCAAAAGCTCCTTTCTGCCTTGCTTTGTCCCACCTTTATTCATTCTCCCTCAGAAGCCTCTCAGGCCCACAGGACAGCTACAAGCCTCTGTGCTTTCTATTCTCTGCCCAGGATGACTTCCACAGGCTTTCCTGCTGCAGTGTCTCTTTTCAGGTGTCAGGCAAAAGGTCCTCTTTTCAGGTGTGACTGACACTTCAATTCCATTAGGAACTCCCTCAGGGATAAGAAAGGGCAGGTAGCAGTGAGAGGAGTCACTAGGAATGCCCAGGCAATTTAGCTTTTCTATTCTATTTCTGTCTGAAAGTGTACTGTTAATCTCCTTAAGTATTATAATTATTTTTTAAAAAGATTTGTTTATTATGTATACCATGTTCTGCCCGCATGGCCAGAAGAGGGCACCAGATCTCATTATAAATGGTTGTGAGCCACCAAGTGATTGTTGGGAATTGAACTCAGGACCTCTAGAAGAGCAGACAGTCCTCTGAACTGCTGAGTCATCTCTACAGCCCCGAGTATTGTAATTATTAATGTCTTTGGATTAGAAAACTGGCTTTGTAAGTTTCATCTACCTCAACATTGTGAGATAAAATTTTCATTTAAAAGTTAAGACGAAGAAAAAAAAAGTTATGCCCAGTATTTCTTCTAAATCCAAACTAAAAATACCTTCTTAAGAAATAAGAATTGATTTTTATTGAAAGTAAAGAAGTGATTTTATAGGAAAGACTATTCTTCTCAATAAAATGGAGAAAAAAATGAAATGTAACTTGTTATTTACTCTAAACTATAAACAAGATTTGACTCAAAATGCAGACCAATACTAGTTGTAAGACTTATTAGTTACTTTTCTTTTTGTCCTAAAATGCACTGATAAATGCAACTTAAAGGAGAAAGGGCTTCTTTTGCCCACAGTTTGACAGTTTTTCCTGGGAGGGCAGCCCTGGCTGTGGGAGCTTGAGGTGGTCAGGAAGAAGATAGTGGTGGACGCATGTGGTCCTGAGCCTGCAGGATGGTGCCGCTCATGGTTACAGGGGGTCTTCTTCTGTCTATTAACTTGGTCTATAAAGTCTGTCACATGTGTGCTAAGAGGCTCTTTTCCCTAAGAGATCCCTAGACCTTATCAAGCTGATTATCAATATTAACCATCATATGGAGATAAACATAAAAGTTAAATTACAAAACTTAAAAGTTTAAAAATATCTTAATCTTTAAAACATGTAAAGCCATAAAAGATTAAAAATCCCTATAAATTTAGACTTCTCCAAATTGACCTTCATCAATTTAAATATTAAAGATTAGGAAGCCAAGCTGCCGATTAGCAGCATCTAGAGTATGCAATAAATCTTTACGACTCGCTTATGAAAAATAAATATTAAAAGTTGACAGTAAATATTAGTATATATATTTATAAATATAGAAATACAAATAACAATTAAGCACACAGAAGTCCTTTATATCAGGAGTCATCCTAGAAATGCAACCTAATACCACAGTGAGGAGTCACAGCACTCTCCCTAAGAGGGCAACTATCCTCAAGGTTGTCCCCAGCAGCTCCTGGAGAAAACGTGAAACAGTGGAGCTCCCATCTCTTGCACTCTCGCAGATTGCTTGGTGGGACTGTAAGCACAATCACTTAATCACTTTGAAAAACACTTTCTGTTTGTTTTTGTGGTCGTTCTTTTCTATATCTTGTTGTAGATGAAACCTAGAACTTTGCACATGCCAGACAACTGTCCCACCATTGAGACAATAATATCAGCAGTTCTTCATTTCATTTCTTTTGAGACAGTGTCTTTCTGAGTTGCTCGGGCTGGCCTTGAACTTGTGATCCTCCTGCCTCAACCTCCTGAGAACACAGGTCTGCATCACCGTGCTGTTAAGCTTTCCTTCTTTTATAAAACTAAGATGCCTTTTCTGTCTGACTCCGTAACTGTATCTCAGAAATTTAACCGAGAGAAAGAAGCACCCCTTTATAGACACTTTATGGGCACAATCATAGCAACTCTATCCATAGTTAAGACTAGAAACAACTGTCCATCAACAAATAGAATGATAAATAAATATTATCATATTTATTTCAATGGAATAGTACTTATAAATGAGAAGAAATGTAATACTGATTTGTGTGATTACTGGTATAAACGTAACTATTTTAGGGCTATTGATATAGATCAGTGTACACTACTTACTGAGTTAACCCCCCTGCACTGATAAAAAAGTATTTTTTAATAAAAGTAATAAAATATAGATCCAACCTTCAGTGACAAGACATTCTCTTAGAAGATATGGATGAGGATAATTGGGAAAGAGTGTAAACAATACTTCTAGAGCCTCAAAAATGCTCTAAACTTTAATTGTGGTACTAGTTCTGTGGCATTGTGTGTACGTATGTTGAAACTCATTCAGATACACACTTACGTGGGAGAATTTTATATACGTAAATTATCTACATTGACCTAAGATGAAAGAAGGGGGGATGAGACATGGCGGTGTGAACGTATGTGGTTGTCAGTGTATGTTCAGTCATGTAAGCACATGAGCAATGAAGACACATATGTAACCACTGAAATGGGCACTGTCATCGTGAATCACGTATAATAACAACATAGATGTCATGAAGCTCTGTTGAGGTCCGCATTGAGAAGCATTCATAAAGTACTTCGAAGAGTGCCTCACAGCTGGTAAGCATACAGAAGTTGGAATTGCTATCAACATGCAATGTCACCCATTACACATTATCCATTAGTATCTTTTTATGAAGATTAAAAGTGAGACTTGCATTTTAGGATCATTGAGTAGTACATAAGTCAAATGTGGTTGATTAAGATCATGCATATGAATTCATCAGTGTGACCAGTCCTCATTGGGCCAGTCACTGTGGCCCTTTTCAGTGGCTGAGATTCCAGGTACTGATGATGTTTCTTTAGTTGAGATTTATGTTAAGAACTTTACTGAGGAAACCTCCAAAGTTCAATTTTGGGGGGCATACTCAGTTGACTCTCAAATTCAACATCCTATATTCAGAAAAACTAGCCAGACCCATCTCCATGTCTGTACCTGGGTTTTATATATCCTTTGCCTAATCTCTTGGCTCATTTGGAAGTAACCCAAAAGGGAAATGACTTAAGCCAAGTCCTAGTTATTCTTTCCTTTTGGTCATTATGGGAGAGCCTAGCTCAAGAACTCATGAATTATAGTCTTTCTTCCCTTCCTAATCAGTTCTCATCACTTGGCAACATTAGGCCTCCTCTTTCTGTGAACAGCCTTCTCTCAGAACATGAGAACATAATTTAATTGATGCTACTCTGCATTTTTCTTTGCTTAATGTGTTGTACAGTAATTCAATTACCAGTGTCAGACAGGTAGAAGATTTCCTCCATCCATTCATTCACTTAGAAGGAAAAGACGAAACTGAATTTCCAAGTCCCTCTAAAATGAAGTGTGGCTATACGACAATTTCCAGATAAGGCTCTCATTCATTACCCAAACAAAGAAAGCACAATCTCACAGTTCAGGAGAAGGAAAATGTCCCAATTCAGAAGCTGGATGATTCACTTCTAAAAGAAAGGCAGCACAATAGAAACACAAACCACAGACCACATCCCTCACTACTTTTGTGAGTTTAAAAGCTTGCTTTGCTCTTGATGGGCGTCCTGACCAAGGAGAAATAAACCATGGCTGCTCTTAGAAAGCCTTATTCTATGGCCAACTTTTACCCAATGTAATACGGAAATAATGTAGATCTTCAAATGGGTGGTATATTTCCTTTTTAAAAAATTTCTAAGATGCCATACAAAGCAATGTGTTTCATTATGACATTTTCATACCACATAAGTATATTTAAGAATGTATGCTATACCCCTTTAGAAGAGATCACAAAACTCTACATAGTACTAATAGAATATCCCATATCTTGAACTCTTCAATGACAGATCAAACCTGTTCTATTTCACAGAACTACTGGGATCATTGTGAACAAGTTCTCTTGTGTTATAAATGCTTTCTCCTTGACTTCCCCTGGCTTATTTTTCCATCATATGTGACAGTAATTAGGAAAGAAAATACGTAAAAGTTTGATGAGAGAAATGTGTTTTCTATGGCCACTGTAAAGGAAGTCCACTTAGGTGTGAATAGTTAATGGATCCTCCATTGAAGGATAAAGGAGCCCATCTCTCTGGTCAGCAAGGCAGAGTGGGTGCTGGCTACTGCCTTGGAAATAGAAACAAATGCTTTAGGCTGCCAGAGTGCTGTGGTGTAGATTTCAAATATGGACCTTGTCATTCTCCCTTTATTTTGACTGCAGAATGGACCACAAGTCTTAATGCCAGCTGACAACTACATGGTACTAACCCACTAAGTGTCAACCTCTGTCAGCATGGCACACATAAAAAACCAGTAGGTTGCATAATTCAGGTCAGTGTACTCGTGCTAAGGCTGCTGTCCCCAGCAGTTCTGATTATGAGAAGGAAGATATCAGCTCTTTTCTTATGGCTAGCTTGATTCTGAGAAAGATCCAAGGATAAGACCAAAAATAAGAACAAAAAAAGGGATCATAGTCTATGTAAGTTTTTGTTATATTAATTAAGAAGGATGTAAAAAATATGTATGCGTTTTAAAGACAGCATTTAAAAATCCAAAATGCTGAGGGCATAAGAAATGCTGTTTCTCAGTGCTGAGGCTTAAACCCAGCATTTCATGCATTTTAGCAACTAACTGCTTTTATCCAGGTTATGTTTAAGCTATTCCAAAGTGAGAGAGGAAGAAAGAAATCTGGGAAGGTGGTGGTATTTGATTTAGGATTTTAAAAGCTGACACATGGCTGTATCTTTTTGCATAATTTCCTATCATAGTGCAGAGATGCTGTAGTATCTGGGTTTATTGACTGTTGATGACTTAGCACAAATGCAGTGTATCCCAATAAACGTAGCAACGTTTTACTTCATTTGTCAAAAAGATGTATGGTGTTTGGGCCGCTGTCCAGGGTGTTCGTCCAACAGCAGAGACCCTGATACAGTGCCTGAGGGAACTTATCTTCCTCTAGGGTAGACAGCTGCAGACCGATGCCTTAATACATGTATATTTGCTATACTGTTATAGGTCATGGAGTGAAATACAGTAGAGAAATACAAGCAGAAACCAAGAAGCCGGGTGAGGTGTCGTGTCAATGAGGATGCTTAGGAAAGGGATCTCTGGGGAGATAGACTTGTACACAGGCTTGAAGAAGTGAGTTCTGAGGAATGGCCAGTGGGTAGGAATACCTGGAGTCAGAGGTCACTTAATGGGACTGGACATAAAGTGTACCCCTCAAGGCTCATGTGTTAAAGGTTTGGATGCCATGTGATGGGCCGTGGGCTTAGTCATTGACCTAATCAGTTTCTAATCCACAGTTGTATTGATAACTTGGTGTCATGGAGGGAGGCTGTTGAAATCCATTGGTAGATCCTATTGGGTGAAAGTAGTCCACAAGTGTGATGCTAAAGGGGACACAACTCCTCCTTGGTTCTTTCCTCTTGGTCATTCTACTTCCCAACTACTATGAGGTCAACAACCGTCTACATTGCATGGACTCAGTACCACATGCTGCCCCTCCCTTCTTGGATCTAGGAACAGTGGGTCCAGCAGATCTTAGGCTGAAGACTCCAGAACTGTGAGTCAAAAAGAAACATATCTTCACACTTTAAAATTGCTTACTTTGGTGTTCTTGTCACATCAACCAAAGGCTGATGAATGCAATCAGCCTTTCAATGGGATGTCCTGGAAGCAGGGAGGGTTGGCAGGCTGGGAAGAGTACAGAAGGGTATGAGGTCACATGAGTTGAGTGAGAATGGCTGCCTCTGGAGAGGAGTGTCCAGCTTTCACTTAGGGGAATAGTAGAGAATCCAGGCGTTGACTGTAACGGTAAAAGTGGTATCGTTGTCTCTATGTAGAGGAATTTGGTCCAAATGAGGGCTGTCACAGCAACCAGGGTCACACATATGTTGGGTTAATGTGGACATGGAGGAAATAAGTGAAGTATTCTTTACATTTATTTAAAGGAAATACATCAGGACATTTTTGGTGGATGGGAAATGGGCTAGGTGTAGAAGAGGAATGAGAAGAATGACCTAAATGTTCTGGTTTTATTCAAAGGCCATGGATATGGGGTAGGAGGTCTTTCTATTTATCTCTTCTATCTCAAAGACAAGGGTCTATTAAACGAAGCCATTCTCTGCTGTCCTGTTAAAAAGATGATGGACTGAGTTCGTCTACTGCCTAGAAAGAAACCCAGTTTGTACTTGGTTCATCTGAGAAATTGTTCTTGAATAGTTATCCTTATATATGTTCTGCATGCGATTCTGACAAGTTCAATTTCTGCTTGGGTTAATGGCTACATAAATGTCTTTACACAACTTAAGGTTGCTTGGAGGCAAGAATGATTTCTAATTTTTTTCCTATGTATTGCATTGCTGAATGGGTTTTTTTTTTTTTTGAACTTGCTGTTTGAGGTCTAGCCTCCCCTTGTACTGGGGGGTAAATCTAATTAACATTAATGAGAGTTCTGTGTGCATATTGACAGGATAATAGACCTTTTAGGATGGTTCTTTCTCTCCTACACGGCCACTCCCCCACTGCACACTGGCTGATTATTGCCAGGTGGTGATACAAGCTCGTGCAGGGGAACACACACTCTGTGGAAATTAAACAGAACAATCCACCTTCATGTATCCTTTCCCCTCATGATTCAGAGAGGAGAGAGGGGCCGCGGGATAACATAGCACACAGCGAATTTGGTGTTCTTGGGGGGAACATTTTTTTAAAAGGTTAATTGCCTAAGGCCATTCAGGGTTATTATTGGCAGTACTCATTAGTTATAACTTTAGTTTTTAGTGTAAGCACATTGATAGAGAATTGAGAAGATTGTCACTAAGAGCTGGGTGACTTGGGCTTTTCACTTCAAATGATAAGAAAGATAAGCTGTATTATAGGTCTATGAAGAAACTACTAAAATTGAATAAGCACGAATTTGGACTTCCCGTGTTGGCTCACCAGCATGTCTAAACATTTCCTTGTTCTTAAGGTTACAAGAAATTGACTTTTCTTTCCACTGTTGTATCCTATAATATGTCCTATATGTGTTAATAGGAGCACTCTAGTCTTGTTTTTGTCAAGTGAAGAACGTTGGATTCTTCCAAAAAGCAAAATCTATTTCATAGCATTCATAGAAGCTGGAATAAATACTCACATAGTTAAAAGTAGATGGTTGTTAACAGTTCTACTCTTCCAACCTCAGCTCCCCAATACAGCTGTGCCGTCGTCGACTGGATGCTGGAGAGCGAGTGCTCACTTTAATAAGGCTGGCTCAGAAAAGGAGTTGGAGGTGTGAATTCATTTTTTTTTATTTCCTTTCTAAAACTTGAGAGGTTGAGAGTCTTGTGGGGGAAAATGTGATAATACTGAAAGCTGGCAGGTTTGTTCAGACTAAACTTTTCCTCTTTTGGGTGGCATGGGTTTAAATCCGTCAGTTAGGAGAGCTTGACCCATTTAGACATGCAACAGCTAAAGCCTTAATCCCAACAGATTCATTTTACAGTTCAGATTTGGGCACCGATACTGCACTGATTCAGACTCACGGGTCAGCACAGCAGAGCAGAGAGGGCTTATTTCTCCCTTCTCCTGAGAACCAGAGGAGCAAAAGGACTTCTCTATCAAATGGGTGTAAATAACTCTAAGATCTCACTATTTACTATTCTGTTACTGATGGAATTTGCTACCTTATCAATAACAGTTCCTAAATAGGGAACGAGATGTTTAATATGCTAAGAAGGATGTGTTAATAGCATTCAGCATTTTCGGTTTTATTATTTAATTATTCATTTTACTTTTGTGTTGATTTTTGAGACATGGTATTACAGCGTAGCATAAGCTGGCCTCAAATGGGTGATCCTCCTACGTGATGGCATTACAGATGTGAGACAGCACACTTGCTCTCAAAGCGTTATCATTCTTGACTTTTTTTTAAAAAACAATCTTTAAAAATATGAACAAGTTATTAAAAATGAATGGGATAGGGGTTGGGGATTTGGCTCAGAGGCAGGGCGTTTGCCTAGCAACCGCAAGGCCCTGGGTTCGGTCCCCAGCTCCGAAAAAAAAAAAAAGGAAAAAAAATGAATGGGATAGCACAAAAAAAGCTGTAGGAGCATGCATGTCTGCACATTTTGAACCCAAAACATTTATGGACCTAGTCAACATTAATATCGCAGATGAAAACCTTATCTATTAAAGAGGAAGCTGTACTTTTAAAGGAATGAAGCTTTTCAACAGACTTCACACACTCATTCCTGAACTTATAAATAGCAGAATAGACTGTGGTAAGTGTAGGGTGGTACTCATCAATGTGTAAACGTCAGCTTATTACTCCAGTCTCCTGCTCATACACAGGCTCTCAAGTGATTCCTGCAAGAAAGGCGCATCCACGGCCTCCGTGCATCAGTCACAGGAGGTGCCTAGTAAACATCTCTAGTAAAAATAATGAATCACCCTGGAGGGTAAAACTATTAGTAGTCCATCTGTTTTATAGAACAGGAAATGGGGACCCAGAGCATCTTAATGGATTTCCCTAAATCCAAAGACATGAGGTGATTCTCATTCAGTGTTTCTGATTCCGTAGTGAACACAGAATAAAATAATTACACTGGGGTCAAATATTGTCCTCATCAAAGTGTGACTTATGAAATACAGAATGGTTTTGACGGGGTTTTCATCTGATTTGATGAGATGTTTAAATGCTCAGTTTTCTCAGTCGCTACTCAGAATACGACAAGCATGTGCAACGTTTTGTTTGTAAAATATTATCTATTTCAATAGGATTCTATTCATTTCTCTCTTCCCCCTTTACTTGTGTATGTTATAAGTCAACATTTTGCAACTGTGTAAAAGTCACTCTAATAAGGACCTGGGGCTGATATAGAGATGGACTGGACATGATCTTTGGCTGTGTTTGAAACTCAGAGCCAGAGTTAAGAATGTACACTAAAAATAACTGTAATCCAAAATCATGTATGTTTAATCTAATAAGAGGCCATAGGACACATTGCCTGCATAGTTTCGGGGCACTCATATTTAGGTTGAGTCTTCAAAGATGTGATTTTGGGTCTCTGTAGATAGCCCAGGATGGCTTTGATCTCATGATTCTTCCATTTCAGCCTACTTGAGCCTTGCTAGTCCTCAGACTACCATCCTGTCAGCTGAATGAGTCTGATAAATAGAAATATGGGTAGCATACCTCTGCCATAATGCCAAACGTAAAGAGAAAGGTAGCACCCATTTGGGCTGAGAGCAAATCTTACATAGAAAAGATATACAGAGTTGGTGAGAGTGTAAGTGATAGAGTTGATGAGAGTGTAAGTGACAAAAGTCTTTGGAGAAAACTTCAGAAGAATTGTGTGTGTGTGTGTGTGTGTGTGTGTGTGTGTGTGTGTGTGTGAGTGTGTGCCTGTGATTACTCCTTAGTGGAGAAAAAGAAAAACAATATCCCCTCAACAGGTACCAATATCCTCTCAACAGGTAACATTAAATTAATCAAAATTATTACAAAGAATTAATGGTGCAGCATGGAATTATCTTTACTATAAATAGGAAAAAATGTCAAGTTGTATACCAAGAGTCATTTAGAGGAATAAAGCAAAAGCTATCGCATGTATATGTATAAAGACAGTCACGAAATATGAATTTCAGACTGTGTGGGTGGGCATGTAATTTTGTACATGTGTTTTACACACACACACACACACACACACACACACACACACACACGTGCGCGCGCGCACACACACTCACACGAAAAAATGTCTTAATGTTTATCAATGAAGCCAATCAGGTCTTTACCTCTGGAAAAAAGTCTAAAAGCTTATGTCCTATCTCATTTGGAATAACACACATTGGAGATCATATATATTTTATAAACAAGGACATACAAAATAACAAATTGGGGCCCTGTGAGCATGTGAAGGGACACTGCCATCTTCTCCACCCTCCTGATCCCTCCTAGCTTCTCCCAGCCTGGGGTGGTGGTTCTACCCAATGGACTGGCTATATAATTGTCTTGAAAATGTCTCTGTGGGCCATTTGAACTAAAACCTAGGAAGGAAGGGCCAGTGAATTCTCTCCATTCGTAGTTTAAATTCTTATTTATTTAAATATCCTTGCAACTTACGTGGCAGATAAGGGGTGTCATCTGACCACAGCACCTTTCTCATGTCACCAGATGTGACAAGTTCTCATCTTGTTTTCCAATTGATATTGGAACTCTTACAGTTTATGTACTATTCTCTAATGCAGAATCACTTCTGTTGTCTCCTCCAGCGCCTCGGGTGAGTTGGTCCACTTTCCTAGGAACATTTACTGATTGCATTTACAAACTCTACCTGTAAGTTAAGCTTCTGTCTTTTCCCAATAGAACTTACAAAGTACTCCCTTGCTCATCTCTTCTCTTCCAAACAAACCAATCCATGCTTTTTTCTCGGAATGAGAAATAGATTTAATTTTTTTTTACCATATCACATTAGTTATTTGTGAAAGAATGCACATAGAAACCCTGGTAATAATAATGATTATTGTCCTAATGTACTGTGGCAATAATAACGTACTATGACAAGCTATAGTAAAGGCTTCCCTGAGATGTAAACTGGTTAGAGTAACCTGACAAATCACACTGGCTGGTTTTGCGTGTCATCCTGATACATGTTAGAGAGGAAGCAGCCTCCTTGGGATCCAGCTGTGGGGCATCTTCTCAATTAGTGATCAAGGGAAGAGGGCTCAGCCCTTGGTGGGCGGTGCCATCCACGGGCTGGTGGTTCTGAGTTCTATAAGAAAGCAATCTTAGCAAGAGATGGGGAGCAGGCCAGTAAGCAGCACCCTTCCATGGCCTCCGCATAAGCTCCTGCCTCTAGGTTCTTGAAATCCTGTCCTGACTTCCTCCAATGATGATCAGCAATATGGAAGCATGTGCTGAATGAACCCTTTCTTCCTCAACTAGCTTTTTCATCATGGTGTTCAACACAGCAATAGGAACCCTAGGTATGTGAGGAAGCAATTTAAGCAGAGGGTTCTGTAGCCTACGTAATAACAAATGCATTCTGCTTTACAAGGAAGAGGAAAGACGGAAGCAGGTACCAGAAAGGATGTGACTCTCCTTACCTGGGACCCGTGCTCTAAATGCTAACCCTTATGAGCATAGACGTGGCATCATTCAGTCACTTGGCTGCTTACCTGATAGTTACATGAAATTTGGCAGCATATGAGATCCTGTGTCCCAGAGGAGGGAGTCAGACCCTGGCTGCACCTCTGAGAGGAACACTGGGGCCTCTGTTGTATTTTTATCCATGAGACTAGACATCCAGGTGTGGATGAACACATTTATATCCTCTCAGTGATGGCTAACTTGGTTCTGTCAACCTCACTCCTCCACGGACATTCAGGAGAATGGCATGTGCGTGTGTGTTTGTAGACTGTGTTAGCATCTGGACCAGTGGATCCAGCAAAGAGTCACAGTCATGGAGGAGCTAATTATTATTTAGTCTGTGGAGGACCAGAGTTAGCAGAGCATGGGAAGAGTTGTAAATTCTTTTGCTTCCGGAACATTCTTGACATGTGTGCTTTCCTGGCCTCACACACCAAAACTCCAGATGATCATGCACTTGGATTCTAGGATATACACCAGTTTATAGTGCTTTTCAGGTCTTTGACCCACGACTAAGAATTATCACCAAACATTTCCAGGCTATAGATTCAGACTAAATCTTCCACCCGCTCTCTAGCTGGTGGATGGTACATGATCACAGTTCTCTCAGCCTATACAAGAATAAGCTAATTCCCCCCTAAGGGTGCCCAGCATATATATGTCAAGAGTGCCCAACTAATGCACTCCTTCCACCTAGACACAAAAATACCTTGGCCCATGAAGAGAATTTATGGGTGTAGTAGAGTTCTGACTGTTCAGTGATTTGAGGAATGGCGAAGATGACACTCGTGTGAAGTTTGTGGAGCATTTTATAGAGGGTTTAGGTACAGAGAAGAGCTGTACACTGAATTATGATGATTCTTGTTATCCTTTTCCCAACGAAGGCTACGGGGCCTGGAGAAACTTACTACACTACATAATGGAGTAGCTAGGGTGATGGAGTTTGTAGTGCCAGTCCACAAGGAAGCAAAACCACAGCTGCATATCAATGTTAATGTCTTTACGTAGCTGCTCAACTATTTCTACAGTCTATGAAGCAGCGTAGTTTTAAATTGTCCTCATGCATGTCTGCGTGTGTGCGTGTGTGCGAGCAGGTGGAGGACAGGAGTCGCTGCCAAGCATCTTCATTGACCATTTTCTTCATTTTTGAGATAAGGACTCTTAATTAATCTCTAGTTTTAACTAGGCTGGCTTTTAATATACCCCAAGACTCTGTCTTTATTTATACCCTCCTCACTGGTGCTCAGGTCATAGGTACATATTGTCAAGTCCAGCCTTCATGTGGGTGCTGGGATCTGATCTCAAGTTTTACATATACATAATATAAATATATACATATGGAACTTTGACATATCCACACGTAACTTTTAATAATATACGGAGTGTGCAAAGTTGATTGTGACTTTTTTCTATGTATATAAATACAACATCCTCTCCGCTGAGTCCTTTTTAACTAATGTTGGGAGGGTAGCACTCAGTATCATCAGTACTTTTTGAAAAAGTTTGGTAGTCTCTGAATGGACTCGTGCCTTGGGCTAGTCAACTTGAATGGCCAGAAACCATTAGTAGCGTGGCAATTCTAAGATCAGACGAACAGAATGCCTTCCTAAACATTACCGACAATTTCGACACAGCCTTTTATATCTTCTGTGCTTAAATACACCGGGTTTTCACAATTTGCCCATTATGCCCCTACGTTCTTGTTCCCTCAGCATTCATCTACAAAAGCTCACGCCTCAAAGCTTCACTTGGCTCTACAAACTGTATTCCTCGGCATCAAAACTAGTTTGTCCAGGAAATGTTTTATTCCCTCAAATATTTCAGTGATATTACAGGTTGGATCTATGTGACTCTGAGATTATTTTAATAATTCCTAGAATATAAACTCTGGTGTCAACATTATTAACCTATTTTCAAGAGCATGAACTTAATGATTCTTTAATTACGATTAAAATTCGAAGTGCCTGCCACTAATTAAAATGTAAGCACGTGTAATCCTAAATACCTTTACAGCACGCGTTTCACTTGGCACCAGAATGAGGATACAAAAGTGACTTTCAGATTTAAGAGTATTTCTTTTTCTTTCTGCCTATTTTAAGAAAAACAACAATCTGAAGGTTCCTTGTATCTTTGAATAATTTATGGTCAAATATTTTTCCAAGTCTTTTATCCCTTGGGGTAGTATTTTGCCTTTGAGTTCCTTATCTAATTGCTATAAATGACAATGTGAATGATGTGAAAAGAATGACAAGAAAGGGAAATTCATTACATGCAGTTTAATACATTTCTACACAGCTATGGCTCTGGTTGGAATACTGAAGGTCCTGAGTATTAGTTGGTACAGAGCCACCACACTTGTCCCTCTGTAAGATGCCTGATATAGCTCTGTTCTTCAGAAAATGACCTGAAAAGCCTTCTGCATCCCACAGATTATTAAACATCGCTGCTTACTGTATGATTCCTACTAAGTGTCTTCTCTCTCAGAATCAATGATGTTTTTTAAAGATAAAAGCTTACACAAAAGCTAACTAAAATGAACAAGAACGACAGCTCCAGAGCTCAAAGGAAAGAAAGGGATATTTTTAGGAGAAAGAAACTTAAAGGAGCCTCTGGGGAAACCTGAACACAGTTGGACACTTGGAGATCAAGGTATGACTGTTCGCCCACTCGAGAATGCCGATCCGGCCCGTGTTCTCACTCATGAGTTCGGAGGCAGGGATAGATCTTCACGACGGTCCTGGATCCTTTTGCCTTTGTCATCACTGAGGGTAGAGCTAAGAACATACGTTGTTTTTTCTGACAGAAAAGTCTTTCGGTTTCTCTTTGCAATACAGCTGATTGAATCCAGATCCTTGCTCATCGCAGGCCAGGCTTCTGCTAAGCGCCAAGCTTACAGCCCAGTCATGGAGAAGTCTACTGGGGGAAAAAACCCGCAAGACTCTTCCCTTCGCAGGTAGAGGGGTCAGATTACCAAAGTGTGCGCTGGGAGTGAAAGTCCAACACTAATTTCCTTCGATACAGAATCAACATTCCACCTCAGACCAAGGTAGCCACGGGAGCCTTCAGGGAGACAGAGGCAAGCCGCTCAGCATCCTTTCCACAACCCAGGCATGAAGGACAGCCATGGGCCTTGGAAGCTTATCACCATGACAGTAAAACCCTGCAAGACTAAAGACATCCCCATGGAGCCAGAGTCACCAGATCTAAGGAAAGCCAGACTCCAGACTGAGATAATTAAGACAGAGGAGGCCGAGTGGGAGAAAAAAGGTTTTTGTTGTTGTTAAAAGAACTAAATTAAACAAAGGATAGAAGAAAGACACCAATCTAGGGAAATGCTGAGTGAACACCAAATAAAGCCTTATCAATGAAAATTACAGTCATTGAAACAAAGGCAAAGGAATTTAATAGAAGAATAGGAAACAGGTAGAGAGAACTATAATTTCAAAGTTGTATTTAAGGAAAACAACCAGAATGCAGCAGAGAGGGGAAAAAATGATATTAATGGATATTTAAAACAACAACAACAACAACAACAACAACAACAACAACAACACAAGGCGTAGAGTAGAGAGAACGGGGACCACATGGTGGGTGTGCAGTGAGATTCATAAATATTCCAAACCTGGAGAAGCCTTACCCTCAGAGGAGATAAGTTAATAAGGGCCTGGGTTTCAAACCTGTACACTGGCAGAAGTGTGCCTGCAAACTGGGGAGAGTGATTTGTAATGTCTGAACTTTTCATTTACCCTTCTCCCCATTCCCATGGATCCTCATTCTTATAGGGTTCCTCTTCCTCCTCCTCCCTCCTTCCTTCTTCCCCTTCCCTTCTTCTTCCTCTTCTGCTTCTCCTCCTCTTTTTCTTCTTCTTCCGCCACCTTCTCCCTTTCCTCCTCTGTGAGAATTTGCATGCTGGTAACTCCATGTCTTCTTTTATTCTGGAGATTAGCCATGGACCAGTCGTTAGATCCACCCACTAGGTCGCTATCTTCCTTCTGTCCTTGTTTTATCATTTAAGCTCTTTTAAATCACATCATTTTCCCATTGTTTCACTCATCCCTTTCCCCACTTTAGTTAGCTCAGTGCGGCTTCCCTCTGGCTCCTTGGGGATGCTTTTAGTTTTGCAGGATTTTCCTGTCATGGTGATGAGCTTTCCTCGGCCATGCCTGTCCTTCATGCCTGGGTCATGGAGTGTTTGGCTTTCTCTTTCTCATTTCCTACTTGAGAATTCAGAAGCCTCTCTCTTTATACTGAGAATCTTGCCATGCCTACACTACCAGTGTCATGGCCGTTTCTAGACTTTGTGAGCTCTAAGTTGGGTGACTGCATTGCCTTTCCTATAAATGTTGTGAATTCTACCCTATCTTCAACATGGCACTCCAATAATTTTTTTTTTAAGTTATGCTGAATCACCTTTTTTTCCCCGAGAGTAGGGGAATCTTGAAGGTAACCACAGGGTCTTTTAACTTTCTCTTCTGATACTCATGTCGTTCGTTTTCATTGTTGCCAAGTCTTGGCCCACACATCACCTTTTTGATGAAGCCTCCCTGTACCTGTAACTCCTTACAGCCTCGTCCCACGATCTGTCTCGAATTTCCAAATCCTTATAGTCTCTCTCTCTCTCTCTCTCTCTCTCTCTCTCTCTCAACTGTCCGAGTTTTATTTATTTCTTGACGCAACATCTAGACAGCTCACACAGGGAGCAGGATGTGCACCTTGGCTTCAGGACAGCACCAGGCTGCACTTCCAGTTATGACACAGCAAGGGCAAGGTGGGCTGGGAGATGTACATTTATACACTTCATAAAGTTAGAGGTGGCTACACCATGACCCAGGGTAGCAAAGGCAAGACTCGGACCCACTGCCTGGACCACTTGTGTTTGCTTGCTCTGTTTTATTTTATAACGTGTACTGTTTTCCTATGTACTTATAATCTTTAAGTAGCCAATAGATAATCAATTGATCCAAAGATTTAAAGTGTTATGATCTGTGACACGGGTTAGAGCATTCTCTCCAGCATGTTTAGCATAGTGAACTGGAGAAGCAAGTCTATTTAATTTAATACATAAAAAGTAATGTTGAGATCACAAGAAAAAAATGACTAGGATTATTTGTTTTATATTCCTAAAGGAACAAATCAATTTCTAATGTTGAGATCATAAGAAATATATAACTGGGATTATTCATTTTATATTCCTAAAGGAACAAATCAATTTCACATTCTATAAAAAAAAGACAGTTTGTATATTCAGGCCATTATTTTTAAATTGGGTGTATTTTAAAATCATCATCATCATCATCATCATCATCATCATCATCATCATCATCATCATTCTAATGATGGAGTCCCTGCAGAATCGCTTAACAGCATCTTTAAGAATGTTCAGGTAGAACAGAGGATACTGGCACAAGACAGATACTCTGCTGAATTCCCATAGCTTTGTGTTGGCCCCTTTACTTAGGCAAGCATTTATCACTATATTTTGAAAGCATTATAGAGACCAAGGTAAAAGGAGTGGATACTGAGACTATGACTTAAGCCACTGACATGAACACCAGTTTCAATTAAACCAGTAAAATTAAGCTATGACCCCAAAAGGGCTACTCTGGGTGAGTTGATTGGCAGCTGTTAGCTTTGGAGGCCTTGAAACTTGTCGCTCACCTTGCGGACACTGTTTCTTCTTTCCTCCTGCATATGTCTAGGGTAAAAACAGATACTCTCCTTAGCTCGGCTGACACGTCTAGGGTTCTAAAAAGCTAAGATCAAATATCTATCTATCTATCTATCTATCTATCTATCTATCTATCTATCTATCTATCATCTATCATGTATCTATCTATCATGCATCTATCTATCTACCTATCATCTATCTATCTATCATCTATCTATCTCTATCTATCTATCTATCTATCTATCTATCTATCTATCTATCTATCTATCTATCTATCTATCTATCTATCTACACATACATATACACACAGCATGGGGAAAGTACAAGATCACTTTTGCTATTTTGTCTTGTACCATTATGAAGCCCCTCCTTAGTGGTGCCCCTGAGTGTACTGTGGTGCTGAACGATTAACCCGTGGTCATTGCTCTTTCTTAGGGCTCTTTATTTATACCTTTCTGGTCTGTTCTGCAACTTCAAATCTTCAGCAACATTCCCCAGGCAACCAGCCACCTTTCTAGTGAATGGACAGGCTGCAGTGAACTCTAGAGCGCCCTCAAGTGGTTCTTACCAAAATAAGCTCTGTGGAGCCCTCCCTTTTAGAGTCCTCTTTAGGTGTGTTCTTTACTGGGAGTAAGACCACAGCTATATTTTAATGCAAGGAATACACACAGGACGATAGACCCAAGAGGGTTCTTTTATGTGTGGAGGCAGATTATTTTTTCAGTGTTTTAACTGTAGAGATGTTCCCAAGATTACTATTAATATTATTATTATTAAAATTAACTTCATATGTGTTAAATCCCCTCATTTTCTCACCGCACTTATTAACCTATAGAAAATAATATTATTTGCAAGGCATATTCTAAAAAATGCAGGCTGAGGCAAAAAAAATCCTTCTGTAGTGGAGGCACACATGTTCACCCCCCAAAATTAGGACAATGTAGCACTTATGTTTTATATTGCAGTGCAACGTCCAGCCTTTCCAAAAGCCCTTTCATAAAATTGATAGATTATTTTTCCTAGTAAAGAGTCTTTTATTCTGTGTGCCAGACCTGGTTCTCCCTGGGTTGAAATATTGCTTTAGCTTTTTCTCCCCCCCTACCATGGTGGCATTTCACTGCTGAATAAAATTACAAATTGTATACCTGATTCTCCAGGGCACACAAAAGTCTCAAAGGGCTTGCAGTGGGCTCCGGAAGAGATATGTTTGTTTGTTATTCCTAAATTGACCTGGTGGGAACCCATGGACCCATGCAAATTTCTATCAGGCTCCATGTTGCATAAAGAAAAGAGCATTTTGTGTGCGAGACATGAGTTATAGGCTTGCGTTGGCTACAAAACAGACCGTACTTTATCAGTACATAGTGAATGGAGTGTAAGAATGTAACAATGGCTGTCATTCACTGTTTTTTGTCATGAGTTTAATGTACATAAGTTTTAATCATCTTGGCTATTTTGCAAAGTAGGAATATCCCCAATTTAAAACAGAGAAATGGAAGGAACGTAGAGATCCATTTGCCCATCTAATAAGTGATGTGGGTAGAATTTGAGCACAGGTCTTTCTGCCTTCCCCCACTCCTCAGACCTTCAACCCTCCTGTCTTGACCTCCCAAGTGGGACCCTAACCATGTACTATTCCTTGCATTTGGCCCAAAGCCAGATGAATATCATGCTTTCACGGTATAGCATGGATGCATTAGTTACTGTTCTCATGGCTGTGCTGAGATACTTGATAAAACCAAATCAAAGAAGCAAAACTTTATTTTGGCTCATATCTCCAAGTCTATCACAGCGGGGGCATGAGACAGTTAATTCTACTGTGCCTCCAGTCGGGAAGCAGAAAGATGAATCCTGTGCCTAGCTTGCTTTATCTTCTTGTTCAATTCTGACCCTGATTCATAGAATGGCCCCCTCTTTCAGTTACAGTGGGTTTTACAATTTCAATCACTCTAATCTAGACACTCCCTCATAGACATGCCCAGTGGTTTGCTTCTTACAAGATTGTAAATGCTGACAAGCTGATAGATAATATTAAGGACCACAAACAATGTGCCCCCGTTACTTTAATTATCTCTGTCCTGTATTTCCTACCGGTACAATGAAGGCATAAGGTGACGTATCTTTGAGTCTTTCCAGCCATAACTATCTTGATATCTAGAATGTAGATCTAGTCTTGTGTGCAGCAAACATCACATAAAAGTTGTCTTGCTTCATATCAGCATCTAATTATTCACACAAATGGAGCAACATATTGTGGCGCTAGAGACCAACAGAGAACTAGACTGTTGTACGTGACCGGCTATCCTAAGAGTTCTAGCAATACAGGATGGGCCTGCACCAACTCAGATGCATTAAGAAAAGAAGTCAGAGAGGTTCATTGGAGAACCACATCTTAAGCAGAGTTTGGTTTGCGACCAGGGATGGAGACACTGGAAGAGGTTCCTTGAAATGTCCAAGTTGGGAGAAGGTGACTGTGGTCAATGGGAAATCAGGTTCAAGATTTAAGGGCATGTTCTCATTTATCCAAGTTTACAATCTCTCCATCCAAGCTTAGCCTTAACTCGTAAGAACAATATTTATAAGAAAAGATTCACAGGAATGCTCATCTTTTGAGTAGACTGAGAACCCCAGTCCAAAGGGGTCCAAATCCAAAGCTTTCAAAGTGACACCAAGTGGGAAAGCTCATAGTTGACCTGGGATGACTGTAGTGAAAATGCAGGTGGCAAGTGTGCACTTTTGGGGCAGGGTGTGACTTTGTGGATAAAGTGAAACACATGTGGCACCCAGGCAGGAATTGCTGACTCTTAGCATCCCAGTGCTCTGTTAGCAGAGTGAGGGGATTGCCTGGGAAGTTCACAGGTGAGATGTGCCAGCATCAGCAGCCTACAGGTTCAGCTAAACCTTCACATAATGAATGAAGCAGATACTGATTGAAGTAGACACCTGGCATTATCTTTGGGCTTTCACATGCGTACACACATGTAAACAGGTACACAAACATATACCACAGATGCATGTTTAAAAAGAAAAAAATACCTTTGAGCTATGTGTATAACTGGTGCATGAAATACAAGTAAGTTATTCAGCCTTGGGCCCCATCTCTAACATGAGTCACATTTGTGGGTGAGTATTCTAAAATGCAAAATGTTTTTAGTCTCACAGCACTTTGGAGAGGTAATTCTCAACTTACATCGATCTGTAATTGTAGATTTTACTCTCCTGTAATAATTGTCATCTCTGAGGCTTACTGCCTCAGTCTGCCAACCTAGGCTTAGTCCTGGAAGCTCCTAGCCTCCATACAATCTTACCTAGACCTAGAATGTTTCAGCCTCTGAGACTCAGTGCTGAATGAGTTCGCCCTTCCTAGTTGTTTCTGAGCTCCGGCCAACTCAGCTGCTCTGGTTCAGACTCCTCTCCAAGCTGACTGACTCAATCTGACGTCTCTCAGCTTCTACCGAATTGCTCTGCTTGCGCTCAAACTAACCCTAGCAATCTGTTCTAATTTTCTAGCTCCATTTGATTCTCTGGTTCATTCTGTCCTCACCTGTGTCTAGCTTGTTCTCTCTCGGCAACCTGTTTCTATACAACTGTCCCAGTAAAACTGCACTCTTTCCTCTGCACTGCTTTCTCTGAAGTCTCCTTTCTGTTCTTGTGAGAGTTGGGCATATCCAATTCTGTCAAATCTTTCTCTGACTCATCACTTTGTCTGTTACTCAGTTAGACATCACTTTCAAATGTGGCTGCTTCCTGCTACAAACTAACTTCACCTTTGTTACTTGGGGTAAAGGTGTGTGCTAAGGGCTGAAGGACAAGAAACATTTAAGTAAGTAACACAGTCTATGGGCCCTGTAGTGTGATCACATATCTTACAATAGAGGTCAGTGTGGGAAAGTGACCGGTCAGAGTCAGGGGCAGGGCAAGCAAGGACAAAGGACTCCATGACCTTCTGCCCTTGAGTCCTTTATTCCTCCTTTCATCAGTCCCATCTCCAATTTCCATAGTCTCTCCCTGCTCATTGATTTCTGTCTCCACTGTCACCTGTCACTGTTCTAAGTCACTATCATCCCAGATATCATTCTCCTTAGGCTTGTTTAGTTCTGTAGACAGCAAGGCAATGGCATGATGTAATGCATGAGGTGGGTCATCTTAATCCCCTGTCCATATCCAGTTCTGGGTTCATTAACGACTCAGAAGAAAACAAACTCTTTGTCTTGAACCAGGAGGTCCCATGGAGTCATGGAGTCAGGAGTTTGAGTGGCTAAGGTTGTCTAGCATCTCCCCTATTCAGAGCTGTGGCGCTGGCCTGGCCTCTCTCTCTCTTTTGGGCTGTCCATCTTCTTCCCCATCTGGTTATCTTTGCCCGGTCCTGGTCCTTCCCTTCACTGGGATGCTCTTCTCCCCTTTTCTCATTGAGACTTTCTTCTTGCCTTGCAAGGCTTAGGTTAGATGACCTCTGTTTCCAAAGGATTGTCTCACAGCCTTATGAGATGCCTCTCTCTCACCCTTAACCTCTTTCTAATAGCAAACTGATTGTTTTATATACACTACTTATTGCAAATTTTCTTATCTATTACTGTTATGGGTATTATATTAATATAATTAAACATATTATATTGTTTAAAGTTATACAATAAATGATTAAAATAATTTATGATAATAATTAACATTAATAATAATAATAGTGTGTGTGTGTGTGTGTGTGTGTGTGTGTGTGTGAGATATGCCCACATATGCACCGAGGCTGCATGTGTTTGGAGGTCAGAGGATGATATCAGGAGTCTTTGTTTTTACTCCTCATCTTACTTTTGAGACAAGTTCTCACTGAGCCTGAAGCTTGGTGTTTTGTTTGAGCTACTCTGGCTGGCCAGCGATTTACAAGATCTGTCTCTCTTTCCTCCCTAGGACTGAGGTTAGAAGCAAGTGTGACCGTGACTGTCTTTTATGTGCATGCTAGAGATTTGAATTCAGGTCCTCATGGTCACAATACTTTTACTCTCTGAAAAATCTCTCCAGGCCCTATGATAATAAAGTGATAATAATAACAATTATGATAATGACGACGATGATGGTGGTGATGATGTGATTAGACACAGTCTTTTGTATCCTCCAACTTCCTGTATAGCTAAACATGATCATTCTGCACCCACTTTCTGAGTGCTGAGCAAGTGGGCTGTACAGCCATGCTATATTTATGTGGTGTTGAGGGCTTTCTGCGTGTTCAGTAGAACTGGGTGATATGAGCTGCACACTCTTCGTCTTTGGACCCAGAGTCCAGCATGAACACTGCTCCCATTTTCTTGACTACCCTTATGCTTTCCTTGGGTGTTGGTTCACAAATCACTTCTTCACTGAGGTCTTTCTGGCTCCTAGACTAAGCTAGGTCCACAAGTATTTGTTTCCACCATTTTGACAATCCCTGAGCTAGCATGCACCACAGTTTAGTCAGTGCTGTGCGTGTTTCCCTGTGCTGCCTTTCACTAGGATTGTGATTAGTGATGGATGACACAGACCTATTCCTATGTACCAGTGCCACAACAGCATAAAATCAGGTCATGGGTGGTGACCTATGCCTGAAATCTTAGTACTCAGAAGGATGAGACAGGGAGATCACCGAGAGATGGAACCCAGTCAGGACTATAGACTGAGTTCCTTGTCAGTCTGGGCTAAAGAGCAAAACTGTATTTCAAAAGAAAAAGAAAATCAGAAAAAGAATTCATAGCAAGGCTTGGTTATTGAGTGCAGCTATGGGGGACAGGAAAACAGGCCAGGTGGTTGTGATTAATCCATTGTGATTAATACAATGAATTAACTAACAAATTAGACTTTAGCAATTAACAGTTACCCTTCCACCTTCATTCTTAGTCATGCCAAGATAGAGCATAGCACTGAGTAACATTTATTTATTCTTTTTTTTTCTTTTTTTTTTTTTATTAACTTGAGTATTTCTTATATACATTTCGAGTGTTATTCCCTTTCCCGGTTTCCGGGCAAACATCCCCCTCCCCCCTCCCCTTCCTTATGGGTGTTCCCCTCCCAACCCTCCCACCATTGCCGCCCTCCCCCCATAGACTAGTTCACTGGGGGTTCAGTCTTAGCAGGACCCAGGGCTTCCCCTTCCACTGGTGCTCTTACTAGGATATTCATTGCTACCTATGGGGTCAGAGTCCAGGGTCAGTCCATGTATAGTCTTTAGGTAGTGGCTTAGTCCCTGGAAGCTCTGGTTGCTTGGCATTGTTGTACTTTTGGGGTCTCGAGCCCCTTCAAGCTCTTCCAGTTCTTTCTCTGATTCCTTCAATAGGGGACCTATTCTCAGTTCAGTGGTTTGCTGCTGGCATTCGCCTCTGTATTTGCTGTATTTTGGCTGTGTCTCTCAGGAGCGATCTACATCCGGCTCCTGTCGGTCTGCACTTCTTTGCTTCATCCATCTAGTCCAATTGGGTGGCTGTATATGTATGGGCCAAATGTGGGACAGGCTCTGAATGGGTGTTCCTTCAGTCTCTGTTTTAATCTTTGCCTCTCCCTTCCCTGCCAAGGGTATTCTTTTTCCTCATTTAAAGAAGGAGTGAAGCATTCACATTTTGATCATCCGTCTTGAGTTTCGTTTGTTCTAGGGATCTAGGGTAATTCAAGCATTTGGGCTAATAGCCACTTATCAATGAGTGCATACCATGTATGTCTTTCTGTGATTGGGTTAGTTCACTCAGGATGATATTTTCCAGTTCCAACCATTTGCCTACGAATTTCATAAACTCGTTGTTTTTGATAGCTGAGTAGTATTCCATTGTGTAGATGTACCACATTTTCTGTATCCATTCCTCTGTTGAAGGGCATCTGGGTTCTTTCCATTTTCTGGCTATTATAAATAAGGCTGCGATGAACATAGTGGAGCACGTGTCTCTTTTATATGTTGAGGCATCTTTTGGGTATATGCCCAAGAGAGGTATAGCTGGATCCTCAGGCAGTTCAATGTCCAATTTTCTGAGGAACCTCCAGACTGATTTCCAGAATGGTTTTACCAGTCTGCAATCCCACCAACAATGGAGGAGTGTTCCTCTTTCTCCACAACCTCGCCAGCATCTGCTGTCACCTGAGTTTTTGATCTTAGCCAATCGCACTGGTGTGAGGTGAAATCTCAGGGTTGTTTTGATTTGCATTTCCCTTATGACTAAAGATGTTGAACATTTCTTTAGGTGTTTCTCAGCCATTCGGCATTCCTCAGCTGTGAATTCTTTGTTTAGCTCTGAACCCCATTTTTTAATAGGGTTATTTGTTTCCCTGCGGTCTAACTTCTTGAGTTCTTTGTATATTTTGGATATAAGGCCTCTATCTGTTGTAGGGTTGGTAAAGATCTTTTCCCAATCTGTTGGTTGCCGTTTTGTCCTAACCACAGTGTCCTTTGCCTTACAGAAGCTTTGCAGTTTTATGAGATCCCATTTGTCAATTCTTGATCTTAGAGCATAAGCCATTGGTGTTTTGTTCAGGAAATTTTTTCCAGTGCCCATGTGTTCCAGATGCTTCCCTAGTTTTTCTTCTATTAGTTTGAGTGTGTCTGGTTTGATGTGGAGGTCCTTGATCCACTTCGACTTAAGCTTTGTACAGGGTGATAAGCATGGATCGATCTGCATTCTTCTACATGTTGCCCTCCAGTTGAACCAGCACCATTTGCTGAAAATGCTATCTTTTTTCCATTGGATGGTTTTGGCTCCTTTGTCAAAAATCAAGTGACCATAGGTGTGTGGGTTCATTTCTGGGTCTTCAATTCTATTCCATTGGTCTATCTGTCTGTCTCTGTACCAATACCATGCAGTTTTTATCACTATTGCTCTGTAATACTGCTTGAGTTCAGGGATAGTGATTCCCCCTGAAGTCCTTTTATTGTTGAGGATAGCTTTAGCTATCCTGGGTTTTTTGTTATTCCAGATGAATTTGCAAATTGTTCTGTCTAACTCTTTGAAGAATTGGATTGGTATTTTGATGGGGATTGCATTGAATCTGTAGATTGCTTTTGGTAAAATGGCCATTTTTACTATATTAATCCTGCCAATCCATGAGCATGGGAGATCTTTCCATCTTCTGAGGTCTTCTTCAATTTCTTTCTTCAGTGTCTTGAAGTTCTTATTGTACAGATCTTACATTTATTTATTCTTATAATAATTATCTACTCATAGATATTTATTGAGCATGTACTATGTGACCAAATTACAAGTTGAGGTATGAACGACGAAATGTCCCAGAAAAGAAGTGCTTATGAATAGTTCTGCTGAACCACAGAGGATAAAGGGCTCAGCTCACAAACAGCATAAAAACGCATTTGCAAGAAAGAAGGCGTTAGAGCTGGGGACAAGCTGCAAAGGAAACGTTTATCTCAGATGAAGAGACAGAGAAATTTTTCACAAAGCCTGACATGGTAAAGTGCTTTCTAAAAATATTGAAAGGCCCCAGTGCTGCTCAGGGCTGCTCTGAAATGAAGTGCTGGACACGGCACAAAGGCTTGCATAGTAGCTGGTGACTCTAGGGTCTTAAATGTCCTGTGACAGGGACATGAACATGGGGCTCTACTCAGCCAAGAGAGGCAGGCTTTGGGCAGGTTTGGGGGTGAAGGGAAGAAGGTGGCTGTTTCTGGAGACATACACAGCAGCTGATCTTTATAGCTGGGCAGACAATGGGGTACACTGGGTTTAGGAAGCCTAAGATTCAGGGATGCGGTACAAAGAGAACACACGAGCCAGAAGCCAATGAAATTGGTAACTAAACAAGGAGGCATCTTGACAAGGATGAACCGCTAGGATGAAGTGATGGAGAGAAAGCTCAGAGCTGGAGGCAGAGGGGAAATTAATGTACGACCATCCTCAGTGTCTGCGGGCGAGCACCACTGTGTGTGGTTTTCTGTGTCATTTCATCGAGCAGACACCATGACTATCTCCATATTTGCTGATAAGGAAACTAAAGTTCAAAGGGTAGAGTGTCTTTCTTAGAGTCACACAATTTTCTAAAACTTGTCAGACCAAAGCGTGAAACAAAACAACAGTCCCTTTACTTGTCCATCTTTCAGAGAATTCAGTACTTCTCCCAGGATTTCATTGTTTATAGGGTGACATTCATAAGGAGTGCTATTACATTTTACAAACAGCCGTGGATGTTGCTGGTTCCAGGGTTGTAGCTTTTGTGATGAAGGGACTGCCTTTTGATTTGTGCTTCATTTTGCATATCTTGAAAATCCCAGAAAAAGCAATCAGCAGATAAGCCTTGCCCGTGAAGTAACTGTTAGTCTCTTGTGGCACATGAGTGGACATGTGACTCCTGTGCAATACCAGAATTTTCCCCAACAATAAGGAAGTCCTTTTAAAGGTTTCTTTTTTTTTTTCAGGAAGAAATGTGAACCCCAAAGGTCTTTTCTGGTTAATCAAAACAGAATTTAAGCAAATTGAATTGATTTAATCTGGAGTTGCACAAATGTAAAACACATGTTTTCAACAAGTATTTTTTTTTTAAAAAAAATCAACCCTGTAATATTATTCCTGATGTTTATTTTTCTTTAGATCCACAAAGATGGAATTAAAATGTAAATCATAGTTTCTCATTTTCTGATGCCTTAACATGAAGATTATAACATTTGAAAAATGAAAATGTCCCTAATCCAATATGACTTGGATCACATGATCTTACCTTTATAATGAAGGGGAATATACAAAATAAAAATGGAAATGTACTGACCTTATGTAACTTCTTCCTTAATACATCATTTTAAAATTTAAAGTTATACTAAAAATTACTTTTTCATAAACTTTGGCCCATCTTTTATTTACTGTGTTTTGTAGCGGACAAATCATTTATTTTCCCATTCAACTGCCATCCATAACAATAATTTAAAACCAGCTAATAAACATTATGGTTTGTTAGAACTGCTACCGATTAAATCTTAAGTGTCTAATACACACAAATATAAACAGAATGTAATTAGAGCTATTTAAAGAACCCATTTTTAACTTAGATTAACCATACTTCCCATTTGCTGAGGATAAACACTCATAAATGAAACCCATTGCTGAGCAAGAAGCAATTACTTCAGTTTAAAATATTAATATGCACCGCCTTTTAAAAAGCCATAGAAAATCATTTATGTAGTGCACTGTACAGATTGAGTCAGACCCAAAAGGAAGAATGGGATAGCGTTCTGTGTCCTAATTGAGAAGCCATCAAGTGAGGGATGGCGTGTTCTTCCCTTTATGAGGCCATTAAACCCTGCTTCGACGTCTGCAGTTTCCAACATAATATTCCCACGTATGTTTAAGTGTGATTTGAAATCGCATGCACACATGGGTACACGGAGAAAGCAAGGGAAATGTACTTTTGACAGAATACTTCATGAACCCATTTTCTCAGGCCTAATCAGGGTGTATTTACAATCTAAACTAATAGGTGATGTGAACGTAATAGTACAGATGGTCTGGTTGAGGACAATGGAAGGCACCTCGCTTTGTAACTGAACAAGAAATATACTGAGTCCACTGTTCAATTCTGCAGTATTTCTTACAACATCCTGGGCTGACAACAAAGCTTCCTTAGGCTACGGTTATACTGAGTGTGGTTAAATGGACTTGCTTTGGGTCGCTGCTATGAGTTAACCGCGGGTCAAGTCCAGTTACAATGGGCACCATTATTGAAAAACCCTTCCCAGCCTCTTGCAGAAGTCCTCAGAGCACAGCTTTGTCTATATGCTCAAAGTGACACCCACTCATGGAAGAAGCCGGGCAGAGCTGTTAACCCTTGATTTGCTTGAAACGGTCACGATCTGTAGAAGCTGCTTGGATTATGTCCCTGTTTACAATACGATACTGACTGAGGGTGTAGGCATTAAGAGGCTAATCGAGCAGACACGTTCTAGTAACAAGCCCAAGTTTGCCCAGAATTGACAGTCAATGCAGATAGGGCCGTTTTACTCCATCACTCCCCAAACAGATGAACTCAGTAGACAATTCACAGGCATGGACATATCTGCCTTGAAGAGTACATGAAGTTCAAGAGTTGAGGACTGTATCATTTGATTCCATTTACAAAGTTATAATCAATTATTTCTATTCTGAGTTGTAGAGAGTTTCACTTTCATCGAAGGTGATAGAAGTGTAACGGCTTCAAGGGTTAGGATTTAAAAAAAAAAAATCTTAGCCAGGCGATTTGATGGCTAGCCTGAGGCAAAATTACTGAGCAAGGGACACTTCTCTTTGAAGCCAGTCCTGATTCTCCTGTGTGGCTTCCACTCTGTCCCAGTACCCAGAAGCTTCATGGGACCCCTTGGATTTCCAGAGTTTCACCTACCACACATGCTTTTAAATTTTTTTTCTGAAGATTTCTCAACAAAGTCCTCTATTGTTACCCTGTTCCTTTATTGTTTCTTCTGTTCTTTTGAACTACAGAGGCAGCCTCATTTAAAAATAAATTCAGTGAGGAGAATGTCTTTGTTATTTCCTTCCTAGTAAACAACAACAACAAGAATCCCAGACCAATATTTAAATTTATGTGTTCTGAGTTAATAATGCTTGACCAAGAAATATTGTGGTAGAAATTTTTTGGATGATTTAATGAGATACTGAATTTTTAATCGCTTTTTGGGATACACTGTATAGGTGACTGCCTGTTCTATAAAACATCCGCTACCAGTCACGTGTCTTTTGTGGTTAAGTGAAGAGCTCAGGTCAGGGGGCTTTGGTTTATTGCTGCATCATGCCCAAATAGCTCTCTAGAATCGTTCAACATTCTAGAACAAGAGGTTTTTATGAGCCACGTCATCGGTCCTGATTTTAGAAAAATATCAGTATTAATTGTTTTCATTTTTATTTTTGCCACTTAGCCCACTGAGTTGAGCAACTTGAGAATTCTAAGAATAGGAAAGTTTGTTAGGGAATATTCCCACTATGTCCACACCACCCGAGCAGGTGAAGGGTTGTAAATGTTCCCTTCCCTAAATACAACCATGGCCCACAGTTTTACCAAGAAACGGACCTACTAGTGTTTGCATCACAGAGTCTACACCATAGTCCATATCTTATACAATTTTATAGCCCATCGACTAAGTAGCCTGAATTAGTTGACTGTATTGTTTGGCAAATGCTCGATAGCCAATAGATTTAATACATTGTTAATTATCCTAGTCTCCTTAAAATAGTATTTTCATTTTTATAACCAAGAATATTTAGAGGCTAATTAGAAATCCAGTAATGTGAATTGTAAATTATGTGTAATTACAATAAAACTAGTGAAGAATAACACACATTACTTATAAATCGTAACACTGTGATAAATTAAAGCAATTACAGGTAAACCAATAATGTTCTTTAATTAAGTAGTTATGAATGAGAATTTGTGCTCGGCATTCACAATAACCTATGAGGCTCAGGATGGCATTCCTGGCTTCTGCAGAAGTTGATGGCACTCTGCTGTGACACTCTGCTAAGAATAACTCCTAAGTTCATTACTGTCATTGTGCCATTATCATGTAAAAACACCCTGGATTGTTAAATGTAAAGTGTGCTGACAAGCAATCAACCATGCTTCTTAATATAATTATAATTATGTCACTATCACTTCATATGCTTTTATGAATCTGAGAGAAAGTTCATATTTCTACAAGTCTTCAGTACTGGTTGCAAAGGAACAGAAGATAATCTGTCATAAGCTTACTGAAAATTCTATTGTATTTGACATTAATAAGGCTATTCATCCTCATAATTATCTGACTGCAGCCTGCCGTCTATAAGATTATGGCAATATTTATATGTTGACAATCTGTTTACTATATTGCATGTTGTTAATATTTTGTTATAACTCTTGACCTGTCCAAGTTGCAGTCGATGTTACAGGAGTGAGTTGATAAATGATTTCTAGGACACTTTTGTCCCCTATGTGCTTCTGGATTGTGTGTCTGTGTGTGTTCAAGTACGTCTCTGGGCATGAAAGCAAAAGGCATCCTATAACTTGGTGAAGACAGGAGAGGGAGGGGAGGGGGTCCATGACGAGGATGCACTGAGGTTAAATGTCTGCCAGCTTATTGAATGATGATATTTAAAAGATGAGCATAGAAAAAATGAGACAATTCTGACTAATCCAGGTATGCACATGCTGTTAACTTGCTTTGATGAATTAACAGTTGGAATTTTCCAAAGCAAGGGATGCCTAGAGATTAGTAGCACAACCTTGTAAACATATTTTGAATATTGTTGATAGATAAACCCAGTCGGTAGTATATATGTAAAGACTAACTATATCAATAATGGTTGGCATGTCTGAAAGTTTGTAAAAAGATTTAATTAATGTGTGCAGGTGTATGTGTGTGTGTGTGTGTGTGTGTGTGTGTGATCTTTTCACATATATTTATGGACTGTGTGTATATCTGAGGTTTGTAAAGGTCATAAGATAAGGTTGTACCTACCCCCTGGAACTAAAGTGACTAAGGAGATGCTTGTAAGCCACCGTGTGGGTGTCAGGAATGAGCTACTGTCCTCTGCAAAAGAAGTAAGTGTTCTTAACCACTGGGCTCCAAACAGATTATTCTATATGCAACCCATTTTATGGATCTAAACAAAGACAGAAACCCATATGTCAAATAACTTCATCGTTCAAATCTCCCATAGAGCATGCGTGTTTCTGTGTTTGTCCCTTTTCGTCATCAACAAGTATGGGTGAGCACAGTTCGATGCGATTCACTATGGGGTTGCACATGACTGAGGAGCACAGTACCCCAAGTTACTCTATGTTAACATGACCCTGAGAAATGGTCCCAGCAGAGAGCAGTCAGGGATTTAAATTCTTTACAAGACTAAAACACGCAGCCACCCTGAAGAGCTGTGGAGGGGAATCTTCCTCAACTACACCCCAGTTGTTTTTAGGACTTTGCCTCCAACTAGCAGAGAACATTCATCTTCCATTTTTAAGTTCAGAATTGGCCTTGGGCTGTGAGTATAAAACAGGTGTGGTTTCATGGGCTTTGCCCCCTCGAGAAGGTTAATGTAACCAGAAGAAACAGATGATGTATTGTATCAAAACTGTCCTTTTCCCTTAGTTATTTTTTCATTCTCTCACAACATTACAAGCTTTTGGAGAAACAAAGGCCTTTGATTTCTTTGATCAGTGGGTTGAGGTTGATAGCTTTCATGCTCTCAGGATAGAGGTTTGACGTGAACACATGAATGAATGAGAGTGCTAGACAGAGTACAGGAAGTGAAAAACACACCAGGAGGTCTGTCACTTTTTCCCTAATGGGCACACCAGGAACAAAGAATATTTGGAGTTGGTTACTTAGCTAATTAAAAATTTATAAAAAATTTTATAAAAATATGCTTACATGAAGTCAAAATACTGTTATTTTATAATTTTAATTACAAATTAATTCTATATTTTTATTTTATGACTATAAGCATCTTGTCTATGTGCATATGTACCATGTACATCCATGGTACCAGGATAGGGCATTGAAACTCTGGAAAAGGATCCCCAGAGGGCTGTGAATCATCATGTGGGTGCTGGGAATAGAACCCAGGTCCTCTGGAAGAGCAGCCAGTGTACACAATGAAGCCATCTCTTCAGCCCCTTGTTATTTGGAGTTTAGCAAGGACTCTTGCCATGCAGTCCAGGCTGACCTCAAACTCATGCTCAATCTTCCTGCCTCAGTGTAAGTTAAGGCAGTATAGGCATATCCAGGTATGCCTATGAAGTTTATTTAATTCAATGATGAAAGCTCACCCTAATAAGAGAGTTAATGAAAAAGCAGTAATGGGATATCTCACTTTTACTTTTGTGTTGTTGGCTTAAATTACTGGAGTCTGTTTAGCAAACGGTGTTTTCAGTTGAAAAAAGAGCTCCTAAGGACTAAGATCCTGAAAGAGTTAATTCATTCCGTTCCTCCTGTATGAGTTAAGAACAATTTTTACAACAGTATGTTTACCTTCTGTTTTGCGAAAGTCAGCTTTTAAGTAAACAGTGTCTTAACAGTTTGAATTGTTCCAACTGTTCTCTGAAAGTTGAGGAAAAGCTATTAAATATTTATTATTTTATATTGTGTTATTTACTGTTATGATGAATATGCAAATTTTATTAGTGTAATTCAGAAAGCCACAAAAATTATAATTCATGAGTGAAGAATCAAATGTAACAAAAACTTGCTATTGGAAAAGATACTTCAGCCCGTGCTTTCATGTATGTCCACAGGTTGTGAAGGATTTTAGAGAAAAATGATGGATGAATGTGAGTAATGGATAAATACACTTGCCCAGCCATGCTTACTGCTATTTTATTTATAATAGCCAGAAATTAGATACAACCTAGATGTCCTTCAACAGATGAATAGATAAAGAAAATGTGGTACTCTACACAATGGAGTATTCATCAGCCATTAAATACAATGAAGTCATGAGATTTGTAGGGAAATGGATAGAACTCAAAAAATATTTTCCTAACTAAGGTATCCCAGACATCCAAAGGATCAATATGACATGGATTTGATTTTTTTTTATTAACTTGAGTATTTCTTATTTACATTTCGAGTGTTATTCCCTTTCCCGGTTTCCAGGCAAACATCCCCCTCCCCCTCCCCTTTCTTATCGGTGTTCCCCTCCCCATCCTTCCCCCATTGCCCCCCTTTCCCCAACAATGTAGTTCACGGGGGGTTCAGTCTTAGCAGGACCCAGGGCTTCCCCTTCCACTGGTGCTCTTACTAGGATATTCATTGATACCTATGAGGTCAGAGTCCAGGGTCAGTCCATGTATAGTCTTTAGGTAGTGGCTTAGTCCCTGGAAGCTCTGGTTGCTTGGCATTGTTGTACATATGGGGTCTCGAGCCCCTTCAAGCTCTTCCAGTTCTTTCTCTGATTCCTTCAACGGGGGTCCTATTCTCAGTTCAGTGGTTTGCTGCTGGCATTTGCCTCTGTGTTTGCTGTATTCTGGCTGTGTCTCTCAGGAGAGATCTACATCCGGCTCCTGTCGGTCTGCACTTCTTTGCTTCATCCATCTTGTCTAATTGGGTGGCTGTATATGTATGGGCCACATGTGGGGCAGGCTCTGAATGGGTGTTACTTCAGTCTCTGTTTTAATCTTTGCCTCTCTCTTCCCTGCCAAGGGTATTCTTGTTCCCCTTTTAAAGAAGGAGTGAAGCATTCACATTTTGATCATCCGTCTTGAGTTTCATTTGTTCTAGGCATCTAGGGTAATTCAAGCATTTGGGCTAATAGCCACTTATCAATGAATGCATACCATGTATGTCTTTCTGTGATTGAGTTAGCTCACTCAGAATGATATTTTCCAGTTCCAACCATTTGCCTACGAATTTCATAAAGCCGTTGTTTTTGATAGCTGAGTAACATTCCATTGTGTAGATGTACCACATTTTCTGTATCCATTCCTCTGCTGAAGGGCATCTGGGTTCTTTCCAGCTTCTGGCTATTATAAATAAGGCTGCTATGAACATAGTGGAGCATGTGTCTTTTTTATATGTTGGGGCATCTTTTGGGTATATGCCCAAAAGAGGTATAGCTGGATCCTCAGGCAGTTCAATGTCCAATTTTCTGAGGAACCTCCAGACTTATTTCCAGAATGGTTGTACCAGTCTGCAATCCCACCAACAATGGAGGAGTGTTCCTCTTTCTCCGCATCCTCGCCAGCATCTGCTGTCACCTGAGTTTTTGATCTTAGCCATTCTCACTGGTGTGAGGTGAAATCTCAGGGTTGTTTTGATTTGCATTTCCCTTATGACTAAAGATGTTGAACATTTCTTTAGGTGTTTCTCAGTCATTCGGCATTCCTCAGCTGTGAATTGTTTGTTTAGCTCTGAACCCCATTTTTAATAGGGTTATTTGTCTCCCTGCGGTCTAACTTCTTGAGTTCTTTGTATATTTTGGATATAAGGCCTCTATCTGTTGTAGGATTGGTAAAGATCTTTTCCCAATTGTTGGTTGCTGTTTTGTCCTAACCACAGTGTCCTTTGCCTTACAGAAGCTTTGCAGTTTTATGAGATCCCATTTGTTGATTCTTGATCTTAGAGCATAAGCCATTGGTGTTTTGTTCAGGAAATTTTTTCCAGTGCCCATGTGTTCCAGATGCTTCCCTAGTTTTTCTTCTATTAGTTTGAGTGTGTCTGGTTTGATGTGGAGGTCCTTGATCTACTTGGACTTAAGCTTTGTACAGGGTGATAAGCATGGATCGATCTGCATTCTTCTACATATTGACCTCCAGTTGAACCAGCACCATTTGCTGAAAATGCTATCTTTTTTCCATTGGATGGTTTTGGCTCCTTTGTCAAAAATCAAGTGACCATAGGTGTGTGGGTTCATTTCTGGGTCTTCAATTCTATTCCATTGGTCTATCTGTCTGTATAGGGTTTCTCCTTCTCAGTATCTTTCTCCATCTCTCTCTGTTTCTGTTTCGCTGTCTCTGTCTCTCTCTCACTCTCTGTCTTTCTGTCTCTCTATCTATCTGTCTCTCTCTATCTCTGTCTCTGTGTCTGTCTTTCTCTTTGTATGCCTCTCTCTCTCTCTCTCTCTCTCTCTGTGTGTGTGTGTGTGTGTGTGTGTGTGTGTGTGTGTGTGTGTAGGACAGGCATTCTCAGAAGCCATCAGAGAGTGTTGAATCCTTTGGAATTGCAGAGAGGATTTCATGCTTTGAATCACCAAGCCATCTCTCCAGCATCACTTCCTTGTATATTTAACTTTAGTTTTTGATCAAATAAGTTATCCCAAAGTCCACAGTCCTAAACTGACTCATATTCTGACTTTCTGTGTTAGTTGTAAAGGCAATACTTGCTCTTGGCTTCCATGAAGACTTACGGTGTAGTATGGGAGACCGATATCTACAGGAAGACACTTCTAATTGGTTGGACAGGATGTATGAACAGGATAATTAACATAGCCTGGAATATCAGAGATGTATGTTCTAGAGAAAGGGATTCACAACATGAGAGTTGACGGAGGAGAGACCATTTCAGGGGAGATGTGAAGAACCTTCAGAAGAACAGAAGCAGGGAACTCTTTGAGGAGGGAGTGGGGGAACCTTATCCAAGGCAGAAACCTCAGCAGTGGATGCAAAATCAGGTGATTGACATGTGAGGTCCTGATGGATTTCAGATTTCACTCTGACAGCAACAGGAAACTGCAGAAGGATTTTAATTGAAGAATAAAGTTAATGACACGATCTGGAAAGTCACGGAGGCTGCCCTGGGGTTCTTCTGCAGCCCCTGGGGTCCTTTTTGCTGAGTAGGAATTGAGTTTAATAATATCATAGCCTGTAATTCAGAACTGTGTACCTTAGTCATTGTTTTAACTACAGTCCTTTACGATGGTGCGCACTGAAGTGCCGTGGCTTTTGTTTCGGTGCCGCTCAGACAATTCCATTTATTCTTTCCTCTTCCTCTTATTTCTCACTTTCCTTCCTCATTCTTTCGTCTTCCCCATCTCCCATCTCCTTCATTTCTTCCCTCTTTTCTCATGCCTGTGCACTTATCTTTGCCCCCTTTCCCCTCTCTCCTCCCTCCTGTCCCTTCTTCTCTTTCTTCCTCTGCTCTCCCCTCCCTTTCCTCCTCTCATTTCCCCCCACCTGCCTTTCCCTCTGACAGGAAGCTTATTCTACAATCTGCCGTTATTGTATCTCATTCGCATCCTTAGCTCCATAACAGTTATTTTATTTTGGTTTTTGTTTGCACTATTCATACAACATATGACTCTTTCACATCACGACAGAGTGACTTATCTGTGTATGAGCTCCAATAAACGATTTCATTAGGTACTATGTGTGATTACTCTTTGTTGCTGTGTCGGAAAACTCAGCATGGTGGGTACCAGTGTAGTGATTGATGAATACTTGTAAAATGAATGAATGAATAGTCATCCTGAATTCTGAAAATATCGCTGAACACATCCATGGGGCTGTTGCAAATTCTGAAACGTAACAGGAGACTTTCCTTTTTAGCCCAGTTTGATAAATGCAGCAGAACGAACTGTTCCTGTGTTAATGTATGTTGAATATATGTTGTTTGGATTGTCTTCCAACCCGGTCAGGGCAGGCCACTTTAATGTTGACTTTGAGCCATCTAAAATGACTTAGGTTCCTGATATTTTATTACACATTTCACCCAGTACTGATTTTCATCATTTCACAAAAAGAGCTTTCCACTTTGGAGGAAACAGATAGTTCTGGGTTCAACGTCTAGCTCTGCGAATACAAGCACGTTCTAAAACTCTTATGGTTAGACTTAACATCTATAAGTAGACAGGCTTAAAGGCTGGCCATGATACAAGAGAGAGATGCAAAGGCCCTATCCAATATCTGACACACAGGAGGGACCTCAGTGATCATCCTTTTGTTCACTGTCTCCTGTCCACAGCTTTCTAGGTCATCTGAAGATTAGACTTTCTTTCCAAGGACACAGTTTGACATGTAGTCACTGAGCTCACAAACCCACCCTTGGGAAACAGCTTCATTAATTATCTCTCCCTTCCTTTCTTCCCATCATTCCCTCTTATTCTCTGGGTCCTGTTTTCTGACATGCCACTCTCTCCAGACTCAAAGACCTGCCTCTTAGTAGCCATTCATCCATCCATCCATCCATCCATCCATCCATCCATCCATCCATCCCCTCAGTCATCCATCCATCCATCCATCTCCTCATCCATCCATCCATCCATCCATCCATCCATCCATCCATCCACTTAAAAGCATTGAAAAGCAACAAATGAAAACCGTGTGTGGTGCTGAGGCTGTGAAGATGGACAGGAAGCTTTTTAAAATTTTGCTGTTATAGGATGAGAAACAAAGTGAGTTAGCACACTCGTATTTCATACGTGTGAACCAATAATATGATACTAATCCTGGGGGGAAATGCATGGAAATATTGAAATGAGGAATCAGCTCTTCCTGGGGAAGTCAAGGCAGAGCACACAGGAGGAGCCATGTGGTTGCAGATAGGCATTTGATGCAATCGACTCAGGGGTAGGAGGAGTGAGGAGGGTGAGAATGTTCAAAAGCGTGGCAGGCGGGTGACTGCACTAAATACCGTCAAGCGAGAGTGGCCTCAGTTGAGAGAACTTTGCTGTCTTTAAGAATGGGTGCAATCCAACACTTGCAAGTGGGTGACGCCAGCCTTTAGAAAGGTAACTCTAGGGGACAGATGGGTGTTTGATGCAGGGGAGGGTGAGCCATGGCAGAGCAGTAGAGTCGTTAAGGTTTCATTTGGCTTCTGCTCCTACCACTGTTTTAAGCTGCTCCTTGAAAAAAAAATCTTATTCTATAGACCTAATTGAATGGACAGTAGCTGGAAAATCATGGTAAGTACGTAAAATCGCCATGGTTTGAGTAGGTTATAATGGCTCCATCTTCTTGCTGTAGGACTCCCACTTATTTCCTTCACAGTTCTAGGCTTCTTCAGCTTTGATACAACATCCCTAGTGCAAGATCCCGAAGTACAGTGAGGCACGATTGTGTGAAGGTTTAGGTCTTAGTGAGAGGCCTCATTTGTGGCAGGCTGCGTGTTCTGCGTGTCTAGCAATTTATCTGATCTAATTGATTTCCATGCCACTGATATTTGTATGCTATCTGTGTATTTTAATATACATAATTATTGAGACATTAGAAAGTCTTTTCTGCCCATTTTAATGGCTCATTACCTGCTCTAGCATGTTATATCCTGGCTTATATAAGAACAGCTGTGACTAATATATGCCTGTACATCATCCTTGTTCATTTTCATAAGGATATTAGACTCAGCAAATGTGTGTCGTGTGGATTTTTATGCACCGGCCCTCTGAACATCACAAAAACTTCCCAGAGCCAGAGATAACTGCACTGAATCAGCTGTTCCCAAGTTCACTTTTAACCAGTGCTCAAATTAGATATCTATGAGTTCCCCTTAGAGCCCAATCCCATGCTGCCAGCTGCTCCAGATGTGAGGAGCTTTTATAGCCTTCAAACACATTTTATCTGTCATCATTTCCACCAACAGGAATATCTTCCCTTTTATGCTCGCACAGAACCTGGTAAACAAGGAAAGAGAAAAGCTTTACTGTGACTCCAGAGAGGTCAGGCTGTGTGGGGGAAAGTGCACAGCGCGTCTCTCTTTGCATCTCTTTCTCTGGCACCCGTCAAAGGCTTATCAACAACCACCTTAATCCATTCATTGAGGATGCCTGAGTTTCCAAACGACCTTTCTTTTTGGAATCCTTTGGAAATGCAGCTTGAGATGATACGGAAGGTTAGAACAAGGCAGGGAGGTGTAGATTCCAATTCGTCTCCACACCAAACGTATTTTTTATCTGTTTAATGGACGATTTTGAGAGGGTTAAGTATTAAAATGATTATAAAGAAACATTTAAATATCACGAGGCAGAGTTCATAACGGTAAATAGCTAGTAACAACTAAGTGTGCTATCAAAAGGGCACTAATGTGTAAGTTATTGAAAACCATACCAGGTAACTGTTGATAATGACTTCTTAAGAGGCATACCATGTGAACAGCTTACACCGAAATGTTGTGAGAACAAATGAAAAAAGAATAAGGGTGTAGAAGGTTAGGGAGGGGGCTCCATCAGTATATCGTTGAGAACCTGAGTTCAGATCTCCAGTTCCCATGTGCTGGTCAGAGGTGGGGACTGCACAGATGCTTGCACATACCTGTCCACACACATGTGGCACATGCACACACAAATAATTAAACATATAGAATTGGTCTGAAGTGTGAACTCTTTCTGAATTCCTTCAGCGAATGGATTAGGGCGGTTTACAGGGTAAGTAGAAGATAACATATGTGCAGCTACGAACATAAGTATAACAGATCTCTTTGCACAACGAGCTAAGCCTTTGAGGAGTATTTAGAGAACTCATCTTCTGTGGGTCACACATATAACAATGATAACCTAATCTATCATGCATACTGTGTTACACTCTGTTACATATTTTACTTTAAACTGAAAAATTAAACTTTCTGTTAACCCCATAAATTGCATATTAAAACACCATGTACGGGATGGATAAACATATTTGCATAATGATGGCTTTAATTTTGTTTACCCTGGTTAGTATCTATTCTTGAAAAGTAGGCCCCGAATTTCTCTATTTACACTCCTAAATTCAGAATAGTCTAAAATGTCATTTTTATTATTCCTTATATTGGAGTGCTGAAAATTAAAAACATTCATCAGAAAAGTGCTGTCTTCAAAAATGTATTGTCCCAATATGGAATGTAAATATTAAATTTAAATATTTTAAAATTAAATTATTATTTAATTTATAATTGTAGGAGCACAGTGTAGTGGGGTTATGTGGGCGGACAGCTGTGGCACCTGGCAGAGATCTACTCATTTGCACCAATGTCAGAGCTGCAGACCACAAGTATTTAGAACAGGGGGACAGAAAGGTGCCTGGAAGGGAACTGTCATCACTAGATCCTTTAGGTCATTGCATAATTCCTGAAAGCAACATGAAAATGTGGCCACATGAATTTTTCTAAGCCTTTTCCGTGTCCTCAACAAAATGAAAGGCAACTGAGGTTCTAGAAACATTTCTATAATTAAATACAAGGAAAGGGAGGAATAATGTAAATGCAGTCACCTGTACTCTCAGTGAAATACCTAACAGATTTGATTAAAAATAGAATCTTCAAGGCATAATGCTTTAGCCCAAACTTTAGTTAAAATCAAGAACATAAGAACACATGCAGAGCCTTAATAACATGCATAAAACTCTTTCTAAACAGAATTTTGTTTCATATAAATTTTGCTCATGATACAAGTTTTTATTTGTAATTAAGAGTTTGGCTTTTTTCCTGTGGTTTTTTTTTTTTTTGATGGTTTTGATTTATTGAGATGGGGTCTCCAGCAGCCTATGCTGCCTTGAACTCTCCATGTGGCTGAAAATGACTGTAAACTCCCCTCTCCCCTCTACCTCCTAAGTTCCGCGATGACAAGCATGTCATCTCTGCTTGGCACATGAGTACGTGCAGCAAATTCCACACATTCACAATTTTATCTAAAACCGCAAACACAAGCTTTCCAACCCAGTGTATGCATTCTGCTTGCTTTAGAGTCTGTTCAACTCTTCTGACTTCTGCTCAGAAGTCTCCAGATGGGAACGATCCCTAAGAAGTGACATGGGTGACACAATGCCATGTGACATGGGTCCTGCCTTCTTTTAGCTTTGACTCTTTTCCTTAAGAGGAGTCTCAGAGCTGTCCATTGCTTTATCATCTCCATTTCTTTAATTCCCAATCCTTAGAGCTAGTGTTGGGTACAGGACTTTGCCTAGGATTTGTACATCACGGTTCTTTGGACTGACACAAACTGCATGTCCTAGATGACATATCTTATGTGGTCTTTAGTGCTGGACAGTAGATGCCAAACCTTACAGAAGTGGCACCTAAAAGTCTGTATTTCTAGATTCAACTGAGAAAGTGTAATATTTGGTAGCTCTGGTAGACTATCTCCCTTCTTGTACACAACAGACTAAGGACAAGTGGCGACTCCTTCTTTTGAGACTTGAATTGTGATCTGACTTCATTTTCTACTGTAACTACCACACTTCACTTTGAAGTACCATTGAAGCATTCCACAGATCACATCTAGCCCCTTTATTGAGATCTAATTGTGTGTGACATTGTAACAAATATAGTCTGTGCTGTACATTAAAGCAAGGTAAAAGGGTGAGAGACGGAATGGAAACAGACCATTTTCTATCAAGCCAGACTGAAGATGAAGAATTTGAGCAAGGTTGTGAGTGAAGTGAGGGAGAGCTTCAAGCTCCTTTGAGGACAGCAGGACCCAAGCTGTGAACAGTTACAGAGAGACCAGTGGCTAAGAGAACTTTCCTGGGAGCCACACTTCTTTGACCCTCTTAAGCATTATAGAAATGCTTGGGTTTGAAGAGCAAGCAGAAATCTTGGATATTTGATTTGCCCCAGTTGCACAATCTATTTTGTTCTCAAAGTCTGTGAGGAAGTAAGTAGTGAGATTCAGGGAACAGAGGGGAGAAGCAGGAAGTGTGTCGCATGGTTCCCTAGGCCAGGCAAGGGAGATGGTGATGCCACGTAAAAGTAGTATCTATGAAGGGTAGGAGACAGTCAGATTAGGATTATGACGGTCTTAAAGATCGCAAGCTTTGGTGGTTGGAAATGCAATAGAAACAACAGAAAAGAGCAGATGATTACTCTCAGGTTTTTGACTATGAAACTGTCCAGAGAGTGGTAAGAAAAACAAAGTTAGAATCTTGGGAGAGTATCAAGATATTAGAATGAGGGTGAGATCATAAGAGTTAACTTTTAGACTTAAGAAGTCTGAAATGCCCAAAGAACACATACATACACATTGTTGAACAGACTGTGTATAAAAAATTTAGCAGAAAAAAATTTAGCAGAGAGGTTGGGGCTAAATAATTACCATTTACATGTGGAATTTAAGGCCACACGATTGGATAGATTATCAGGACATCGGTGTGAGGCAAAAAAGAAGAGGCGAGAGGATTGAGGATTAAATCTTGGTCACAGACATCACACTTAGAATAAGCATCTGCCAAAGGAAATAAGGAGTGTCCGCAAGAGTAGTGCAGAACCGCGATATGACCTCTGTGCTAATGATTAGCTTCATCTTTGATATGTGGGGAAGGCAGCTCATTTACCAAGGGTGGTGAGATTTTAGAGCAACTGCACTTTAGGCATGGAAGGAAGGACTGTGACAACAGTATTCTTGAAAGCTTTGTACTTTATAGAAATAAAGAACGAGCCACAGGGAGCTTAATGACCCAATGTCATCATAATTGGTTTTAGTTGATGTCAGAAGATGTATTCTGTTGGAGAAATGACAGGTAGGGTTGGAGTATCCCATGGTGCAGTTGGAGGTGTTACCTGTCATTCCTATCAACGAGCAGGAAAGGGGACTAGAAACATACACCGGCTTTACTTTTCAGCCTGCGTGGAGAAAATGCTCCTGCCATGGACGTGCTAAAGCAAGCCACTGTGTTGCTTGGTGTATGCTGGATGCAATCCCATGGGCTAGCTCGCTGTTGACTGGGAGGCCAGTGTTCTAGTCATCATTCACATGCTTCTAATTGGTGCAACTCTTACACACACATACACACACACACACACACACATACACACTCTACTATGAGGTTTTATTTTTTAAAAGAATATATCAGATTAATTGTAATTAATTTATTGTAATTACTGTATTGAAATTAATATATTAGAACGTAATATGGTTGGTTACTTTTGGCTTTTCCCCCCCCATATGTTGGGATGGAACCAAATGCTTCAGAAATGATGGGCAAATGCTCTAACCATCTGCCACACCTCCAAACCCAACATGCTTCCTCAAAGTGTGCAGGGGTACATTCTACTGTTAGCCTAAGGCTTGGCATTCAATTAGTATTTATTGATCCCCTGAGGGAATGTTTATCTGCTGGTTCTCATAAGAAAGTGTTGTTAGGATGAAGCAGCCATTTTCTCCCAAATGTCAAATTAAGAATTTATACACATACACAAGATGCAGAATACTATTGTCAAACCAAATATTCTAGAAGGAATTCTGCTTTCAGGAAATATCCATGCCATCATTATACAAAACCGAGTGGCAATCTCTTTCTGTTCTCTAATAGTACCCACTGAAAGTGAAAAATGTGTGTTTGTGTGTGCATGGGTTATAGAGTTGGGCTCCAAAACCATTGGTAGTGATGGAAACTTTATGGGTACATTCGGGGACCATGTAATAATTTTTCTCTCACTGTTGTACTAAAAGCTTCTTTTTTTGGCTTTGATAGCTAAAACCTTCTCTTTTGTATAGGGGCAATGAACTGAAAAACATAGCTATAAGATCCATTTTGTTTCTAGTCTGAGCATCAATAAAATATATGGGATGCTAAAAATAAAAGCAGAATATAGATTATATACCTATAGGTATGTATGTATGTGTACACACAGACACACACACACACACACACACACACACACACACACACACACACACACCCCTCTTTATTGAAAACTTATGGGCTTACAGATTTTATACCAGACCATATGTTTAATCAGTCATTGTCTAGCTTTAGATTGATTAAAATTAGTCAGTCCTGATAGGTAGTTGTTTATATTTGTTTGTTTTTGTTACAGATCCTAAATGAAGTGAGAATTTCCACCAGGAAAAGCAAAAAGTAACTTGCTAAAATGATTCTTATATAGCTTAGAGAAGCTACGAGGGATAGAAAAATTGATAGAAACCCCCAAATTCACTATATAATAATAATAATTGGATGATTGATATAATTGGTATTTGGAGATGATATTTTACATTTTAATTCAGAACTTTACACCAAATAAAATCCAAGAGTGGGAAAATATTGTGACAAAATACTATGATTTTAAATATAGCGGGCAGCTGGAAAAAATGTGAATGTGTGTGCTGATGTGAGGAGTGTGTGTAGAGGGGCTTCAGCTGTGAATGTTTTGGGTAAATATCTGCAAATATTATAGAGCACATACCACAAGGGAAAATATTATATGCTGCTAGGCTCCTATCATGGAACGAGGAAATCCAAGGGGTGATCTCTAATCTCGTCCTCAAGGATAGAATACGAAGATCACCTAAAGAAAAGATTTTTGCTAACCCTGATTTCTCTTTCTTTAATTTGGGACACCAAAAATTTAATTTAGTCTTGATGTTGGATCAAATTCTGGGTGGTCCTCCGGGGAAAAGTGGAGATGGTTTTACTCTTCATTTTCTTGGTGACAAAGGGCTTTTCGAACTTTGTGCGAGATCCTTAAGAGCATAGCAGATATGATGACATGAATAAACTCTCCATGACATTTTAGCCCAGGAATTATATTCAGCCACTCAGTTTTCATCAGTGTTGCAAACAAAGTCCTATTTTTATCACAGATGAAGCATAACCACCTAGATATCTGTTGTTATGTGTCGTCACATGACTGCATATACTTCTAGAGAAGTACTGAGATTTTTTTTTTTAATTTTTTTTTATTTTTTTTTTATTAACTTGAGTATTTCTTATATACATTTCAAGTGTTATTCCCTTTCCCGGTTTCCGGGCAAAATCCCTCTCCCCCCTCCCCTTCCTTATGGGTGTTCCCCTCCCAACCCTCCCCCCATTGCCGCCCTCCCCCCATAGTCTAGTTCACTGGGGGTTCAGTCTTAGCAGGACCCAGGGCTTCCCCTTCCACTGGTGCTCTTACTAGGATATTCATTGCTACCTATGGGGTCAGAGTCCAGGGTCAGTCCATATATAGTCTTTAGGTAGTGGCTTAGTCCCTGGAAGCTCTGGTTGCTTGACATTGTTGTACTTTTGGGGTCTCGAGCCCCTTCAAGCTCTTCCAGTTCTTTCTCTGATTCCTTCAACGGGGGACCTATTCTCAGCTCAGTGGTTTGCTGCTGGCATTCGCCTCTGTATTTGCTGTATTCTGGCTGTGTCTCTCAGGAGCGATCTACATCCGGCTCCTGTCGGTCTGCACTTCTTTGCTTCATCCATCTTGTCCAATTGGGTGGCTGTATATGTATGGGCCACCTGTGGGGCAGGCTCTGAATGGGTGTTCCTTCAGTCTCTGTTTTAATCTTTGCCTCTCCCTTCCCAGCCAAGGGTATTCTTTTTCCTCATTTAAAGAAGGAGTGAAGCATTCACATTTTGATCATCCATCTTGAGTTTCGTTTGTTCTAGGGATCTAGGGTAATTCAAGCATTTGGGCTAATAGCCACTTATCAATGAGTGCATACCATGTATGTCTTTCTGTGATTGGGTTAGCTCACTCAGGATGATATTTTCCAGTTCCAACCATTTGCCTACGAATTTCATAGACTCGTTGTTTTTGATAGCTGAGTAATATTCCATTGTGTAGATGTACCACATTTTCTGTATCCATTCCTCTGTTGAAGGGCATCTCGGTTCTTTCCATTTTCTGGCTATTATAAATAAGGCTGCGATGAACATAGTGGAGCACGTGTCTCTTTTATATGTTGAGGCATCTTTTGGGTATATGCCCAAGAGAGGTATAGCTGGATCCTCAGGCAGTTCAATGTCCAATTTTCTGAGGAACCTCCAGACTGATTTCCAGAATGGTTTTACCAGTCTGCAATCCCACCAACAATGGAGGAGTGTTCCTCTTTCTCCACATCCTCGCCAGCATCTGCTGTCACCTGAGTTTTTGATCTTAGCCATTCTCACTGGTGTGAGGTGAAATCTCAGGGTTGTTTTGATTTGCATTTCCCTTATGACTAAAGATGTTGAACATTTCTTTAGGTGTTTCTCAGCCATTCGGCATTCCTCAGCTGTGAATTCTTTGTTTAGCTCTGAACCCCATTTTTTAATAGGGTTATTTGTTTCCCTGCGGTCTAACTTCTTGAGTTCTTTGTATATTTTGGATATAAGGCCTCTATCTGTTGTAGGATTGGTAAAGATCTTTTCCCAATCTGTTGGTTGCCGTTTTGTCCTAACCACCGTGTCCTTTGCCTTACAGAAGCTTTGCAGTTTTATGAGATCCCATTTGTCGATTCTTGATCTTAGAGCATAAGCCATTGGTGTTTTGTTCAGGAAATTTTTTCCAGTGCCCATGTGTTCCAGATGCTTCCCTAGTTTTTCTTCTATTAGTTTGAGTGTGTCTGGTTTGATGTGGAGGTCCTTGATCCACTTGGACTTAAGCTTTGTACAGGGTGATAAGCATGGATCGATCTGCATTCTTCTACATGTTGCCCTCCAGTTGAACCAGCACCATTTGCTGAAAATGCTATCTTTTTTCCATTGGATGGTTTTGGCTCCTTTGTCAAAAATCAAGTGACCATAGGTGTGTGGGTTCATTTCTGGGTCTTCAATTCTATTCCATTGGTCTATCTGTCTGTCTCTGTACCAATACCATGCAGTTTTTTTTTTTTAATAGAAGAGCTTTCGCTTGAATAAAAGTTTATACCCTTATAATAAGAAGGGAAACGAAAGATTGGGTAGCATAACAGATTCACAGCTAAGGGGGGATTCTGCTAAACCTGAAGAAGTGCCTCACTGCTCTATACTAAATTATGTAAATTATATTGAAGAATCAAAATTCTGCCCCAAGATTCTTCTGAGACTTGGTGATTTATTTATTTTTTTTGTTTAGTTAATTGTTTATTGTTTATTTGTTTCCAACGATGATGCTTCATTAAGCTCCTCTCAAACTATTTACCTTGCTTATTTTCTTTTTTTTTTTATTTTTATTTATTTATTTTTTTTATTAACTTGAGTATTTCTTATATACATTTCGAGTGTTATTCCCTTTCCCGGTTTCCGGGAAAACATCCCCCTCCCCCCTCCCCGTCCTTATGGGTGTTCCCCTCCCAACCCTCCCCCCATTGCCGCCCTCCCCCCATAGACTAGTTCACTGGGGGTTCAATCTTAGCAGGACCCAGGGCTTCCCCTTCCACTGGTGCTCTTACTAGGATATTCATTGCTACCTATGGGGTCAGAGTCCAGGGTCAGTCCATGTATAGTCTTTAGGTAGTGGCTTAGTCCCTGGAAGCTCTGGTTGCTTGGCATTGTTGTACTTTTGGGGTCTCGAGCCCCTTCAAGCTCTTCCAGTTCTTTCTCTGATTCCTTCAATAGGGGACCTATTCTCAGTTCAGTGGTTTGCTGCTGGCATTCGCCTCTGTATTTGCTGTATTCTGGCTGTGTCTCTCAGGAGCGATCTACATCCGGCTCCTGTCGGTCTGCACTTCTTTGCTTCATCCATCTTGTCTAATTGGGTGGCTGTATATGTATGGGCCACATGTGGGGCAGGCTCTGAATGGGTGTTCCTTCAGTCTCTGTTTTAATCTTTGCCTCTCCCTTCCCTGCCAAGGGTATTTTTTTCCTCATTTAAAGAAGGAGTGAAGCATTCACATTTTGATCATCCATCTTGAGTTTCGTTTGTTCTAGGGATCTAGGGTAATTCAAGCATTTGGGCTAATAGCCACTTATCAATGAGTGCATACCATGTATGTCTTTCTGTGATTGGGTTAGCTCACTCAGGATGATATTTTCCAGTTCCAACCATTTGCCTACGAATTTCATAGACTCGTTCTTTTTGATAGCTGAGTAATATTCCATTGTGTAGATGTACCACATTTTCTGTATCCATTCCTCTGTTGAAGGGCATCTGGGTTCTTTCCAGCTTCTGGCTATTATAAATAAGGCTGCGATGAACATAGTGGAGCACGTGTCTCTTTTATATGTTGAGGCATGTTTTGGGTATATGCCCAAGAGAGGTATAGCTGGATCCTCAGGCAGTTCAATGTCCAATTTTCTGAGGAACCTCCAGACTGATTTCCAGAATGGTTTTACCAGTCTGCAATCCCACCAACAATGGAGGAGTGTTCCTCTTTCTCCACATCCTTGCCAGCATCTGCTGTCACCTGAGTTTTTGATCTTAGCCATTCTCACTGGTGTGAGGTGAAATCTCAGGGTTGTTTTGATTTGCATTTCCCTTATGACTAAAAATGTTGAACATTTCTTTAGGTGTTTCTCAGCCATTCGGCATTCCTCAGCTGTGAATTCTTTGTTTAGCTCTGAACCCCATTTTTTAATAGGGTTATTTGTTTCCCTGCGGTCTAACTTCTTGAGTTCTTTGTATATTTTGGATATAAGGCCTCTATCTGTTGTAGGATTGGTAAAGATCTTTTCCCAATCTGTTGGTTGCCGTTTTGTCCTAACCACAGTGTCCTTTGCCTTACAGAAGCTTTGCAGTTTTATGAGATCCCATTTGTCGATTCTTGATCTTAAAGCATAAGCCATTGGTGTTTTGTTCAGGAAATTTTTTCCAGTGCCCATGTGTTCCAGATGCTTCCCTAGTTTTTCTTCTATTAGTTTGAGTGTGTCTGGTTTGATGTGGAGGTCCTTGATCCACTTCGACTTAAGCTTTGTACAGGGTGATAAGCATGGATCGATCTGCATTCTTCTACATGTTGCCCTCCAGTTGAACCAGCACCATTTGCTGAAAATGCTATCTTTTTTCCATTGGATGGTTTTGGCTCCTTTGTCAAAAATCAAGTGACCATAGGTGTGTGGGTTCATTTCTGGGTCTTCAATTCTATTCCATTGGTCTATCTGTCTGTCTCTGTACCAATACCATGCAGTTTTTATCACTATTGCTCTGTAATACTGCTTGAGTTCAGGGATAGTGATTCCCCCTGAAGTCCTTTTATTGTTGAGGATAGCTTTAGCTATCCTGGGTTTTTTGTTATTCCAGATGAATTTGCAAATTGTTCTGTCTAACTCTTTGAAGAATTGGATTGGTATTTTGATGGGGATTGCATTGAATCTGTAGATTGCTTTTGGTAAAATGGCCATTTTTACTATATTAATCCTGCCAATCCATGAGCATGGGAGATCTTTCCATCTTCTGAGGTCTTCTTCAATTTCTTTCCTCAGTGTCTTGAAGTTCTTATTGTACAGATCTTTTACTTGCTTGGTTAAAGTCACACCGAGGTACTTTATATTATTTGGGTCTATTATGAAGGGTGTCGTTTCCCTAATTTCTTTCTCGGCTTGTTTCTCTTTTGTATAGAGGAAGGCAACTGATTTATTTGAGTTAATTTTATACCCAGCCACTTTGCTGAAGTTGTTTATCAGCTTTAGTAGTTCTCTGGTGGAACTTTTGGGATCACTTAAATATACTATCATGTCATCTGCAAATAGTGACATTTTGACTTCTTCTTTTCCGATCTGTATCCCCTTGATCTCCTTTTGTTGTCTGATTGCTCTGGCTAGAACTTCAAGAACTATATTGAATAAGTAGGGAGAGAGTGGGCAGCCTCATCTAGTCCCTGATTTTAGTGGGATTGCTTCAAGTTTCTCTCCATTTAGTTTAATGTTAGCAACTGGTTTGCTGTATATGGCTTTTACTATGTTTAGGTATGGGCCTTGAATTCCTATTCTTTCCAGGACTTTTATCATGAAGGGGTGTTGAATTTTGTCAAATGCTTTCTCAGCATCTAATGAAATGATCATGTGGTTTTGTTCTTTCAGTTTGTTTATATGATGGATCACGTTGATGGTTTTCCGTATATTAAACCATCCCTGCATGCCTGGGATGAAGCCTACTTGGTCATGGTGGATGATTGTTTTGATGTGCTCTTGAATTCGGTTTGCCAGAATTTTATTGAGTATTTTTGCGTCGATATTCATAAGGGAAATTGGTCTGAAGTTCTCTTTCTTTGTTGTGTCTTTGTGTGATTTAGGTATAAGAGTAATTGTGGCTTCGTAGAAGGAATTCGGTAGTGCTCCATCTGTTTCAATTTTGTGGAATAGTTTGGATAATATTGGTATGAGGTCTTCTATGAAGGTTTGATAGAATTCTGCACTAAACCGGTCTGGACCTGGGCTCTTTTTGGTTGGAAGACCTTTAATGACTGCTTCTATTTCCTTAGGAGTTATGGGGTTGTTTAACTGGTTTATCTGTTCCTGATTTAACTTCGATACCTGGTATCTGTCTAGGAAATTGTCCATTTTCTGAAGATTTTCAAATTTTGTTGAATATAGGTTTTTATAGTAAGATCTGATGATTTTTTGAATTTCCTCTGAATCTGTAGTTATGTCTCCCTTTTCATTTCTAATTTTGTTAATTTGGACGCACTCTCTGTGTCCTGTCGTTAGTCTGGCTAAGGGTTTATCTATCTTGTTGATTTTCTCAAAGAACCAACTTTTGGTTCTGTTGATTCTTTCTATGGTCCTTTTTGTTTCTACTTGGTTGATTTCAGCTCTGAGTTTGATTATTTCCTGCCTTCTACTCCTCCTGGGTGTATTTGCTTCTTTTTGTTCTAGAGCTTTTAGGTGTGCTGTCAAGCTGCTGACATATGCTCTTTCCTGTTTCTTTCTGCAGGCACTCAGCGCTATGAGTTTTCCTCTTAGCACAGCTTTCATTGTGTCCCATAAGTTTGGGTATGTTGTATCTTCATTTTCATTAAATTCTAAAAAGTTTTTAATTTCTTTCTTTATTTCTTCCTTGACCAGGTTATCATTGAGTAGAGCATTGTTCAATTTCCACGTATATGTGGGCATTCTTCCCTTATTGTTATTGAAGACCAGTTTTAGGCCGTGGTGGTCCGATAGCACGCATGGGATTATTTCTATCTTTCTGTACCTGTTGAGGCCCGTTTTTTGACCAATTATATGGTCAATTTTGGAGAAAGTACCATGAGGAGCTGAGAAGAAGGTATATCCTTTTGCTTTAGGATAGAATGTTCTATAAATATCCGTTAAGTCCATTTGGCTCATGACTTCTCTTAGTCTGTCGACATCACTGTTTAATTTCTGTTTCCATGATCTGTCCATTGATGAGAGTGGGGTGTTGAAGTCTCCCACTATTATTGTGTGAGGTGCAATGTGTGTTTTGAGCTTTAGTAAGGTTTCTTTTACGTATGTAGGTGCCCTTGTATTTGGGGCATAGATATTTATATTGAGAGTTCATCTTGGTGGATTTTTCCTTTGATGAATATGAAATGTCCTTCCTTATCTTTTTTGATGACTTTTAGTTGGAAATTGATTTTATTTGATATTAGAATGGCTACTCCAGCTTGCTTCTTCTGACCATTTGCTTGGAAAGTTGTTTTCCAGCCTTTCACTCTGAGGTAGTGTCTGTCTTTGTCTCTGAGGTGTGTTTCCTGTAGGCAGCAGAATGCAGGGTCCTCATTGCGTATCCAGTTTGTTAATCTATGTCTTTTTATTGGGGAGTTGAGGCCATTGATATTGAGAGATATTAAGGAATAGTGATTATTGCTTCCCTTTATATTCATATTTGGATGTGAGGTTATGTTTGTGTGCTTTCATTCTCTTTGTTTTGTTGCCAAGACGATTAGTTTCTTGCTTCTTCTAGGGTATAGCTTGCCTCCTTATGTTGGGCTTTACCATTTATTATCCTTTGTAGTGCTGGATTTGTAGAAAGATATTGTGTAAATTTGGTTTTGTCATGGAATATCTTGGTTTCTCCATCAATGTTAATTGAGAGTTTTGCTGGATACAGTAACCTGGGCTGGCATTTGTGTTCTCTTAGGGTCTGTATGACATCAGTCCAGGATCTTCTGGCCTTCATAGTTTCTGGCGAGAAGTCTGGTGTGATTCTGATAGGTCTCCCTTTATATGTTACTTGACCTTTTTCCCTTACTGCTTTTAATATTCTTTCTTTATTTTGTGCGTTTGGTGTTTTGACAATTATGTGACGGGAGGTGTTTCTTTTCTGGTCCAATCTATTTGGAGTTCTGTAGGCTTCTTGTATGTCTATGGGTATCTCTTTTTTTAGGTTAGGGAAGTTTTCTTCTATGATTTTGTTGAAGATATTTACTGGTCCTTTGAGCTGGGAGTCTTCACTCTCTTCTATACCTATTATCCTTAGGTTTGATCTTCTCATTGAGTCCTGAATTTCCTGTATGTTTTGGACCAGTAGCTTTTTCCGCTTTACATTATCTTTGACAGTTGAGTCAATGATTTCTATGGAATCTTCTGCTCCTGAGATTCTCTCTTCCATCTCTTGAATTCTGTTGGTGAGGCTTGTATCTATAGCTCCTTGTCTCTTCTTTTGGTTTTCTATATCCAGGGTTGTTTCCATGTGTTCTTTCTTGATTGCTTCTATTTCCATTTTTAATTCCTTCAACTGTTTGATTGTGTTTTCCTGGAATTCTTTCAGGGATTTTTGCGATTCCTCTCTGTAGGCTTTTACTTGTTTATTAATGTTTTCCTGTGCTTCCCTAAGTGTGTTCATGTCTTTCTTGAAGTCCTCCAGCATCATGATCAAATATGATTTTGTAACTAGATCTTGCTTTTCTGGTGTGTTTGGATATTCCATGTTTGTTTTGGTGGGAGAATTGGGCTCCGATGATGGCATGTAGTCTTGGTTTCTGTTGCTTGGGTTCCTGCGCTTGCCTCTCGCCATCAGATTATCTCTAGTGTTACTTTGTTCTGCTATTTCTGACAGTGGCTAGACTGTCCTATAAGCCTGTGTGACAGGAGTGCTGTAGACCTGTTTTCCTCTCTTTCAGTCAGTTATGGGGACAGAGTGTTCTGCTTTCTGGTGTGTAGTTTTTCCTCTCTACAGGTCTTCAGCTGTTCCTGTGGGCCTGTGTCTTGAGTTCACCAGGCAGCTTTCTTGTAGCAGAAAATTTGGTCTTACCTGTGGTCCCGAGGCTCAGGTTCGCTCATGGGGTGCTGCCCACGGGCTCTCTGCAGCGGCAGCAACCAGGAAGACCTGTGTCGCCCCTTGCGGGAACTTCAGTGCACCAGGGTTCCAGATGGTCTTTGGCTTTTTCCTCTGGCGTCCGAGATGTGTGTGCAGGGAGCAGTCACTTCTGGTTTCCCAGGCTTGTCTGCCTCTCTGAAGGTTTAGCTCTCCCTCCCACGGGATTTGGGTGCAGAGAACTGTTTATCCGGTCTGTTTCTTTCAGGTTCCGGCGGTGTCTCAGGCACAGGGGTCCTGCCGCTCCTGGGCCCTCCCCCACCGTACTGAGATTTTAAAGGGGGAAGTTATTGTCAAATTACTCCCATCTCCTGTTAGCTTTGGGAAGATGAGCTACAAGTCAATATCCTTAGTATGCAAAGTCAATTGCATGACCAGAGGAGAGTTGCTGACTAGGCATCCTGGTTAGGTAGCATTTCTGAGTCATTATGTCATGCATGTCAGACTAACTGCTAATCATAAACCAACAGTCAGCCATTTTGAAATCTTCTGAAAGTCAAAAGACTATCTGGAATAGATAGATGCTCACAGAATGGCCCTTGACTAAAGGGAATGACACTTTATATATGCTATATAGAGAGGTATTCACATGGGAGATAGGAGACTGCTATCTTACATCCACCCCTGCCCCCACCAGTGGTTCATCAACTTCACCAAGTGATCGTTTATAGAACATAACACTACTTGCTAGATGGTGAAAATGCCAATCCTGGCATTGCTTTGAGGGTCTCAGATGCACTTAATTTGTATTCCCTTCTTTATCCAATCACATGGGTCTATAGAAAAGGTTTTGTGCCTATTTTTCTATATTAGTACAGGGAAGCTCTGCTGTGCTCACTTGGTGAGCAAAGTATTTGGAGCGAATCTCTGACTAGAAAAATGGAAAAATCACGGTTGTCTTAAAGGAAGGAAAGGATTTGAAATACAATGAAAATTGTTAAAGTTTAGTTGTTTTGGGCAAAGTGATCGAGATGAGTTGTGTGTACACACACATACACAAACAGGCAGAAACTAGATGCAGATTGGGTGAAATGATTTGATACTTGAGAGAATAAAGAATCTAGCAATATCCAGATGTGCTACTTCTGTCCCCGACACCTCTCTCTCTCTCTCTCTCTCTCTCTCTCTCTCTCTCTCTCTCTCTCTCTCTCTCCACACCCCATCCCCCACCCCCAGGAGAAAGAAAGTGAGCACTTCTTTCCCGTGGTGAAGTCACAGCCAAGGACCGAAGCTTATCTTTTGTTCTACTTCACTCTGGGTGCTTTACACGGACAAGATGCCCAATTAATGCTCATGGAATTGAATTTATTGAATTGCACTGAAGGAGAAAGAGGACTCGTGGGATTGAGAGCTGTCAAGAGTATATTGCAAGAAGGTTTGGGACAAGTGGAGAATGGAGTTTTAAATCTCTGGATTTGTCTGTTGGGACCTGGAGATGTATGTACCTTGAATGGGAAACAAACAAACAGCAAACATTGGAACTGCTGAGCGTGTAACATTGTCGAGGGTACTCCTTGGAGCTTTATATACAGTTTGTGAAGGAATATATGAATTTATAACTATCATCATGTTAAAGCCTGAGCCACATTTTATTTGTCTTTCTTTAGATTTTTATAAACTTCTGTATGATACAAATCAGGTAAACTACAAATCAGATAACTTCCCATGCCTCATTCCTATTGGCTATGGCTTCTACTAGGAAAATCATTCATTAAACTTGGATGGTAAGTTACTTGCTATAGAACTTGAATTTATATAAAACAACATTTTTTTGTTTTGCTATTGGGGAAAATACTTCTTTAGAGGTTCTTAGTACCAATCAATTTAGATTTAAGGTCTTTTGCAAAATATGAAGAAAAAGTCAAATTTGGCTTGGGAAGATGTGGACATTTTGAACACAGAAATGCATTTTTCATACATTTATTAGTGTGTGAGGCCTCACACGTAGATCACTGGCATAGGTATTTGAAGGTTACACTTGATTCTGAGTTCCTGCAGTGCTCTCTGCTTCCTGACCCACCCTGACGTGAACAGCCTTGACCACCATGCTTCTACCACCAGAAACCAAGCTGCTCCACCAGCCTCCCTTGCCGCGATGCACTGGAACTATTTGAAAGTGTGTTGAACCAAGCCCTCCCTTTCTTACGCTGTCCCTGTTATGTGTGGTGGTCATAATGATACCCAGGTGACTAACGTAGGGACTATGAAGAATTAAAAAAAAGAGGCATACGGTGGGTTAAAAGGTTTAGGAATTCCCAAAAAATTTCCAGGCAATCCATTTCTTCCAGTGGGAAGACTTACTTGTGGTTTTCTCATAGGGGAGACTAAAACTTGAGACCCATCCTACAACATGTCTGTGACCCAATTATTACCAGCTGGGCAGAGTCCTCCGGGATTCATTCAAATATAGCTGTGTGGAGGAGGGTGGGTTGGAGCTCCAGCGCTGACAAAGAGCTGAGAAGCAAGTGCGTGGAGAAAATTATATTGCAGAAAAACCAACCTATCGAATCATGATGGATACAACATGGCAACAACCTCCTCCTCACCCACAAAAGGGAGCTGGAAGCCACAAGCCCTTGTTCTCTTCTCTCCCAGAATATATATCTCTTCACCTTATAAACAGCTATGATGTAAAGAACTCGCCTTCCCTTTACCCTTGTGCCCCATTCTTCGCTTTTACCCATGGACGCTCAACCATGGTCCTTGGCCCCAGAGCCCTTTAATATTTTCCTGTCTGACTTTGAAATGCATCTTGAGAAGTTTGAACTGGAATATTCCAAGATGAAAAGCAGGAGCTAACTTTTAAGTATGAGGAATAGTAGAGTGTTTTTTTTTTTTTTTTTTGAGAACGTTGTTCTCAACTTCAGTAAAACTTTTTAGTTCTTCAACATCTTTGTGTGACATATCAGAGTGATGAATTTTAATTTTAAAAGGGATCATGACGAGCTTATTCAACACTTTCATTTTATAGGCAATGAAATGGAGGTCTAGAGGGATTAAGTGACTTGCCTAAGGTCATTTTCATAAAAATGAAAAAAAAAGTTGAACTAATTCTTTAGCTTTTAGATTGGAGGGAATAAAAAAATCTCGACTTCTTTCTCCAAGTCTTAGCACATCACTTCTCCCTCCCACCTAGCTCAAGGCTGGCTCTCATCTATGGATACCCGTGTTACCTCAACTCAGAACATGATAGAAAAAGTGGCTATTAAAAAGTACAGTCTTTAAAGTTAACCTAGTAGGAATGGAAGTAGAGAAAACAGTTAATGTATATGGTGTGAGAAGCCAGAAACCGAGTTTTTGAATTAGAATAATTGTTTTGTAATAATCAGAAAATAAAACATAAAAAAAGCTTAGGTGTGTGGGAGGCTTTTTTCCCAATGGGTTCATAATTAAATAAAATACAGAGAAATCCTCTTGAGGAGGGCATAGAAAGGGGAGGGAAGGCGCGAGCGCGCGCGCGCGCACACACACACACACACACACACACACACACAGACACACACAGACACACACACACACGTTTGTTCAGGAGTCAGAGGTACAATGTATACCCATTATGTGTGGTTCCAAGCAGCAAAAAGAAAAAGTGAAAGAGAGAGAGAGGACTGCACAGTGGGCTGGGAAGTGGGACTGTGTAGAGCTAACAAGGACTCCATCTTTGTCTGTAGCTATGTGCTAAATAAATTTTGTTAAATGAGTGTTAACAGGAAGTTAGATCACTTAGATCTGTGACTGCTTTGAGAGATGCTTAAACTTTACAAATAGTGTATTTTGAACAAAATACAGATTTCCTTTAGGAGCCTTCTAAAAGAAAGTGTTGACAATTGATGCAGTCCTGTGAAACAGCCCACACTGTCTTCCCCAGAGAGGAACGGAATCTAACACGGCTAATAAGTACTTATTAATGTAGCACGCTAACGTGCTGAGCCTAGTGCCCTGCTTCTTAGTAGGAAATGAATGTGCTTTCCGGAGTTACATTACAGGTGGAGCAGCACAGGATCCTACACAATGTTCTTGATTAGTAAATAAATAATTGCCGTGGCTTGACTTACTAAAGAAGACATCAGTTGAAATGAGGGTGATTAAAGCTGACAATGGAATTGTACAAATGACCCTAATAAATGAATTTTCTCCTTCCTTTCGTGTTTATGCTCATTACTCCCCTTTCACACAGTGTGGACATGAATATGCATGCGTTGCCACCTGTGACACCCTTTGCTGGGTACAAATGACGTCCAGGGACACATTCTGTGACATCCATGAGCCTGACATCATTCTATCTTAAGCTGGTGAAGTTCTAACTCTGCTCCAACTCCCTACCCACCCCCTCCCTTCTTAAACTGCCACCGACTTGGAGATCGTTCACCTAGAAAAATCTCCAGTCAGATGCCAGATAAAACTAACCATTTTACAAGGCATCAAATCTTCTGCAGCTTTGGATTAAGGGTTCTGACCTTAGGAAAAAATACCTTCTACTTCCAAACACCCCTTCTCTTTGTAAATACAGTAAACCGATGGCTATTTTGCTCCTGCTCCCTGACAGGAGCAAGATAATGTCACTCTTCAAATAAGTTCTTATTGGTTGCTTTTTGATGGATTTATCAGCTGCCAGCAAATACTGGATTACTATTTTGGTGAGGCCATCCATGGCAGGCCTAGAGATAGGAATACCTCCGTGTGGAGTCCAGGCATTGCAGGTAGGTCTCCGTGCACACAAACCTGAAGGAATTAGAACTACCCCAAATGCTTTAGATCTGTCCCAGCTCTTAGAGATTTAGGACCCGGAGCGTTAATTGACAGCATTATGTCCGATGAATTCATGGGTTTAGATTAAAAGGTGGCATTGCCATCTCATTGGTAAACTGATAATAGTGTTTCTGACTCCCAATCCATGAATTAATGCTGATTCTTTAAAATGCAGCAGCAATGGCATTTTCTCACAATAAATAAGTTATCCTTTCTGGTGGCCTGGAAGATGACTCCCTTTTTGGAGTGGACCACATAAACCCTCCTGAGCCTTTCTCTCCTCATTTCAAGCTCAGCATCTTTATGCATGATGGTTACTTGCTAGCATTTGTATGAATGCTCAAACTGTTTTTGCTGGGCTGGCAAGATGGCTTCAGTTGCTAAAGATACTTACTGCCAAGCCTGGCAATCCCAGTTCAATCCTCAAAAATCAAATGCTGGGGGAAGAAGGGTAGCTCTTGCCAGGTGTTCTCTGACTTCCATACATGCACTGCGCATAACAGTCAGTCAGTCAGACAGACAGGCAGACAGTCAGAAGACAGACAGGCAAGTAGGCAGGCAGGCATGTATGCAGGTATACACACACACACACACACACACACACACACACATAATATACACACATGTGCATCACCCACAATTAATAAGTACATGTAAAATACATTTTGCCACAGTTTTAGTACTTTATACGTTGCATTATTTAAAGTTGTGGGGAGAACTGGTTCATTATAAGTTACTTTAAAAGTGTTAGAAACAATGGGTTTGAACTGTGTGAGATTGCTTTGTCTTGCCAAAACTTTTAGATTGTACCGACATTATCTTATTCTAAGCAGGACTTATAATATAGAACAAAAAAAAAACCATAGAAACAAACTCAAATATCAGCCAAACCTTTCTTCCATAGTCACAAGAGCACTTAATTTGGGGTAGTTACATTAAATTACGGAGGATTTTATATTATACAGGTGAAAATCATAGGCTAAATCTTGACAACTCTTGATGCCTATCTGGAATCCACAGAATCTTAATAGGTCGTAAGAGGAATGGGGGCAGGGTAAGGTGGAGGCAGACAATGCCCAAGTGTCTTAGGTGTCTTGAATTCATTAGATATAATATTGTGAAATATAGTATCATATAAGATTATTATATATTAATATACTATGCATAATGTACGCTATACTTAGTGCTGTTTCACAGGTGTGCACTCTTTGTGAGTGGAGTCATGTGAAATGAGTCCGGAGAATGGTTTAAAGAGGGGATCACACTTGTTCTACGCATTTGCATTGAAGGTAGACATTAATTCTTACATCCATAGAACATTTTATTTTATCATTCAAATTATTCAGTCTCTTTCATTTAATCATGCTTCAATGTATTTATAATAAATGAGAATACATATAAACCTTCCAGAACATCTCTGGGAATACTGAATTATATTAATGACACTCTTAATGTCATTTATTTGACATGGGATCTGATTATGCCATTAAAGATCTAGTTCTTCTGATACTCACACAGGGATCAGAAATAACTGAATTGGGGAAACATCCCAGAAACCAGGAATAGTTATTTTTAAACTCAATGGCAGAATTCACACGTTTGAAATGGTACAATTCACAGTTTCTCCTCTTCAGGAATGTTAAATCTTGTTTGAGAGGAAATTCATATATCCCCGGGTAAATTAGAAAACAATTTGGAAGCAGTCTTTAACATTTGAAGACTGTCACAGACTGCATGTGCCATTCAGAGTATATTCAAAACAGGAGAAAAATCACCCCGGGCTGGTGTTGGTTAAGGCTCATCTTAGTGTGAGGGCAAGCATTGGGTTGAGTGTTAAAGATGCGTAGGATAGTTGGTACGGAGAGAACAGAAAAGCTTGGAGGCGGGAAGGGAGCAAAGATGAATGTGAACATGTCAGGATGCTGAACTGGCTGAGAAAGCCGATAAGAGCTAAAAATCTTGTAAGAAAAGACTGACCTAGCAAAGTGGCGGCCATCTTTTAGGCCCTCTTTGAGGAGGTCCATGACCTCGCTTGCACCTGAAAGCTGTCTAGGTCTCCAGTACTGGGTGTGCATTCCATCTGTTCGGTGGACCTGAAGTCCGATTAGACAGCCGTTGGCTCCCACAGGTATATGAGTGGCACTTATGCACCTCTATGCATATCTTACCACGCTGGCAATTGTGGCTCAGAGATGTTACAGCTGGATCGGTCTGCTCTTTGCTTCTCCCCCTCGGCAGCCTGCATAGTGTATTCTGAAACCTGGAAGCAGGCTGCAGGAAAGAGGCTTTTGGTCGGATCCAGCTCAAGTTACCCAAGTCCTTTATCTTAGGTGTCTTCAGCAATAAAGACCTACTTTTTTTTAAATTTAATTTTTCTTGGATATTTTATGTATTTACATTTCAAATGCTATCCCCTTCCCCCCCCTCCCCCTGCTTCTATGAAGATGCTCTCACTCCACCCACCCACTCCCACCTCAACGCCCTGGCATTCTCCTACATTGGGGAAACGAGCCTTCACAGGACCAAGGGCTTTTTCTCCTATTAATGCTGGACAATGCCATCCTCTGCTACATATGTGGCTGGAGTCATGGGTCCCTTGGTGTGTACTCATTGGTTAGTGGTTTAGTACGTGGCAGCTCTGGTGGGGTCTGGTTGGTTGATATTACTGTTATTTCTATGGAGTTGCAAACCCCTCCAGCTCCTTCAGTCCTTTCTCTAACTCCTCCATTGGGGTCCCCGGGCTCAGTCTGACAGTTAGCTGCAAGCATCTTAATCTGTGTCAGTAAGGCTCTGGCAGAGCCTCTCAGGAGACATCCATATCAGGCTCCTGTCAGCAAGCACTTCTTGGCATCAGCAATAGTGACTGGGTTTGGTGTCTGCATATGGGATGGATCCCCAGGTGGGACAGTCTCTGGATGACCTTTTCTTTAGTCTTGGCTCCACTCTTTGTCCCTGTATTTCCTCCCATGCACATTTTGTTCCCCCTTCTAAGAAGTACAGAAGCATCCACTTTTTGTTCTTCCGTCTTCTTGAGCTTCATATGATCTGCAAATTCTTTCTTAGGTATTGTAAGTTTCTGGACTAATATCCACTTATCAATGAGTGCATACTATGTGTTCTCTTGTGATTGAGTTGTCTCACTCAGGATGATACTTTCTAGTTCCATCCATTTGCCTGTGAATTTCATGAAGCCATTGTTTTTAATAGCTGAGTAGTATTCCATTGTGTAAATGTACCACATTTTCTGTATTCATTCCTCTGTTTAAGGACATCTGGGTTCTTTCCAGCTTCTGGCTATGATAAATAAGGTTGCTAAGAACATAGTGGAGAATGTAAGGACCAACTCTTAAGCACTGATATGCAACCAAGAGCTACATTGATAATCTATATTGTTTTGGAAGTGACTTCCAACTGGCCAACGGTTTGAAAGGATGTTTCTAATACTGGGTTTCTGTTAGTGAGCGTCTGTCTGTGTGTCTGTCTGTCTGTCTTTCTGGAGCATTGTCAGCATTAGTATCCACTAATGTAGACATATTAAATATATATGTATGCTAATATAAATTAATATCATTCAGTGATAGACTAGGATCATCCCCTAACATATTCTAAATCTTATGCTTATATTTATATATAAATATGTCAACCACCCTATCAGAGAAGCCATCACAGAAAATCAACACAGGAAACCATCATGGGAAATCACAACAGGACACATGCAGAGAGCATATGGAGGAGGGGAGCCAAGCTCTAACAGGTAGACGTACATTGTAGCTCTTACATCTAGGGCTCAGGAACCACCATGGAAGAGAGGTAGAGAAATTGTCAAAGCCAGAATAGCAGAGAGTCAGCTGCGAAATAGTCTTTCCTAGAGATGACTGTGTAAGCAAGACCAAAACCATGGTGCTATCAATGGACACGTTAATGCAGAAGTGAAAATAATTTGAGGGGCCCACTCTTAGACAAAGAATAATAGGAAACTAGTAACTTCTGTGAGAGTGAAAATTAGCTTCTCACAGGGATGAACCCCCTCACTAGTTTCCAGTGCAGGATGGACAGACATGAAATTATATACGTACCACTAGCAGAAAACCAAACTCAGCAATTGTGCCTGTATATATGTATATATTATATATAATAATAAATCTCTCTCTCTCTCTCTCTCTCTCTCTCTCTGTGTGTGTGTGTGTGTGTGTGTGTGTGTGTGTGTGTGTGTGTGTGTGTAAAATGTTAAGGAAAAAGAGGCTCCCAACTCAAGATAGGAAGAAGTGGGAGATTCCTGGGAGGGGCTGGATGTAGGAAAGGGTAAGCAACAGTGATGTAATTCTATTTTAATTTAAAACATTTATTAAAAAGGCCTCTTTTAAAAACATAGTCTGGGGCCTGAAGAGAAAAGCATTACTGTTCTTTAGGTAAAATAATAATGGGAGAGTGATGAAATGGGTTCCATTCACATACACCTTGGTGCTGGTCTAGAATTTTACATTTATTGTAATGTACAAAAAGAAGCTCATATAACAAAGGGAAGATGTGGCAGAGTGACATAAAGCCATCACGAGTTAGAGAAAGTGGCTCATAAGAATAGGGTCCGAGAGGCCAAATCCACTCCATCTTTGGACCAGCCTCCATCTCAAAAGAGCAAAAGCCTGGGAAGTTGATCTTCAGCTGAACTCAGGTTGTACCCAAGTACCAGGAAAGACCCCATGACTTGTCCCTGGCCCATACCCCATAGTAACTCCCTAGCTACTCTTTAGCAACAGCCAATCAAGATTAGCTGATTGTTCCAAATGTATTTTCAGACCGTTTGTGATTGTTCATGGTTTTGCTTTAGAGCACCCACCTTTTGGCTTACAAAAGTCATTCAATTAGATGCGAGCCAAGCTGGAAACACCCCCCCCCCCCCACCTTGCTCACTATTTCCTATGAAACCTTCTCCTGCTGAAGGCTGGACTCTCTCCTCCTGCTGCATCAGGGTTGGTAGTGAGCGAGCTCCAGCTTGAATAAAAGAGACCCCAGTGCGATGGCATCAGAGTCAGCTCCTTGGTAGCCTTTTGCTGCTCTTAAATGAGGCACAATAGTCAACCACCAAGAATAAGGTGATGAGGGTCCAAATTAGATTAGCATTTTAGAAGGGAAAGAGACTAGACATGTCATGAAGCACATGTTCTAGAGCTTCGTGACTAGAGAGAAAGGAAGAGAGGGAGGGAGGAAGATAGGGATGGGAAGGGAGAGGGGTTGGGGAGAGGGAGAGAGAGAGAGAGAGAGAGAGAGAGAGAGAGAGAGAGAGAGAGAGAGAGAGAATGAATCTGTGATAGAGTTCAGGGGTAGATCATTTGCATTGCATTCTCAAGGCTCTGGGTTTGATCCATTCACAGCATCTTAAGAGCCAATATAGAGTCTATTCAAAATAGGAGAGAAGTCATCATGGGCCAGTTATTGAGGTGGAACAGCAAACCATTAATGGCACTGTAAAGGGTCTTAGCTCATTTGGTGCTGGTATAACCAAGTGCGAAGATTGGGTGACTTACAATAAATGGAAACCCATGTTGATATTTGGTAGCTGGTGAGTTCAAGAGCAGGTGGTGGCACCTTTCAGAGCAGCTTCAGGCTCCCAAGGTTACACCTTGGGTGCACAGAGGATCAGGGAGTCAGAATTCACATCAAGCTCTTGTTCTCATTCATTCACTCATTTATTCACTCACTCACTAATTCATTCATTTACTTATTTTACATCCCAATCACAGACACCAATTTCCCCATCACAGAGCTCCTCCCCCTTTCCTTCTCCTCTGAGAGGGTGCGGCCCTCCCGGGTATCTCTCCCCTCTGGTACATATTGAGTCTCTGCAGGGTTAGATGCATCCTGTCCCATTGAGGCCATTCAAGGCAAACTATCAAGCTCTCCTTATAAGAAAGGCATCATGCATTCACCTCTTAAGCTGTCACACTGGCAACTCCTGAACTTAGGGAGGGCTGCAGTCACAGGGTAGGAGGAAGTTAGGCAAGGAACTCACTGTTCATCAACCAGTACAATGAAACTGGACTTCACAAACTTGACCCCACGACTGAACACAAATAGCTGCAAATAAATTCACATTCAAGAAAGTGCTGCGTTAATAATGGTAGACAGTGATAACACTGATTAGCAAGAACAGGTAAGCAATCTGAAAAATGTGTGAGGAAATACAGAGGCAAAAGGGTAACTCCAGAGATTCTGTGTGGAAAGGAACTGGGATGAAGAGTAATAGGAAATCAAGCGGAAATACGAAAGGTGGCAGGAAGGTTAAGGGGATGCTCAAAGCCAGGAATGAGGACGGAAGTCAGGTCTTGAAAGCTGTAAAGATGGAGGGCGTTTGTTCAACATTAGGGAAACCCAAATTTCGGATCCTATATTTGTTCTACCGGGACTATAAATGAATTAGATTTAAAAAAATATTTATTGAGAAAGGGATTATTTCAGACAAAATTTATTTACCCAAGGTGGCAAGATTTCCATTTCTTTAAAGGCATTATCCTCCTCGGAGGCAGTGAGTAGCCAGCTCACTTCTGTTTGTTTCTTGCAGGAATCTAGCAGTTCAGCTGAACTAATTTAAGTTTCTGAGCCTATGAGCAGCTGCAACTTTGTATTTAAATTTCATCCGCTGTCTGTCCTACTTAATGTTCCAGTAACAATCCATCTTCCTTTCAAGCCTGACAATTTCATGAGGGTATTGACCACCCACAGAGAGTGTGCCTTCAAAAGGGAAAGCCCTTTAAGAGCTGTGTTGAGTGAGGCAAACTGCTTAGATTGTAGTCAATACTGTTAGAATGGAAACCGGGATAAGAGTTCAGTGACTCAGAAGAATTAGTTTCATTTTTTTTCCACAGATGCTTCAGGAAAGCGATAGCATCCAGGAAAACAATAGAAACCAGGGCAGCGTGATGGTCATAGGGGTGGGAGGCCCTTTAGCTAAGCACCCTCCCTCCCTGCAGTAGTTAAACACCTGGTAATGGAAACCACACCAGCCTTGAGGGATTGAGTAGTTCCCAGGTAAGTGTGAGCTCCTTTGTATGAGACTAACAGACGAGGCTGTATTCTCTCTGGCTTATAAATATTCTAATAATAGCGTGGGGCACATTTTAGTCTGACACATTAGAATGAGCATTATGATTTTAATGATCTGATAGGCAAAATAACAAAAAAAAATCCTCCACAAATATTGACATTTAAAAACCCTTTAATAGTAGTAAAAATCCTGCACATTGGACCAATATTCTAATAGCTCCATTTTCTTAATTTTGGACACTTAGTGGCTTTGTATCAAAGTATTTTTTGAACAAATCTTACTGCTTCGCCAGTATTTCAGAATTGCGACCGTGTTCCTTCACATTAAGTCTGTTTCTGAAGCGACCCATATCTGGCTATCAAGTAACCTATATCAGGCAGTACCACATGTTCACATTCAACTCCAGCATGCACCCTTTGGGCTGATAACTATAATATGACAATTCTGATAATTAAACTACCTAAAGCCAGGGGCTGATGGCTTGCATTAATTCAAAACAGCTGAAGGTGAGACAGCTCGGTATTCAATTACTGCAGACTGGACTACATACACTCTCGACCGTGTTGGCGGGGCTTTGCATGGGCACCCTAAATGTGATACCTGGCAAAAAACCCCTACAATTTAAATAAATATTGGGTACAGTTGATGGATTTTAATCTACCCATGAGTTCATCTGAAGAAGTCTCTTGATTAGTAAGACCGAGTAGGTCAAAGAATGACATTTTCCAATCAACCTAACATTCACAGAAAATTATATTTTCCTATATCATTCATTAAGAGCTAGTGGGATTCAGATTGTTGAGCTTATAAAGAAAATCCCAATTAATTAAAATAATGGGAGGATAAAAAATAAAAGCAAATTATCTTTATTCTGGGGGTATAATTGTAACATTTATATTCATAGATTTCATTAGCAGTAAAAGATGTTGACAATTTCACCGTTCTTTTAAAAATGTCTTCAGAAAAATCTACAGTGGGAGATATGATTCCAGTGGTTAGAGTTTTATGCCACTTTTGCTTTTTTTTTTAAAACCAGAAGAGTCAGGAGTATTAACCTGAGGGGGAATTTCTAATTATTGCCTATTCAATTAAGCTGTTCAGAAATCTTTTCTATTAGTGGCACTGCTATGATTCTATAGCAGAGACTGACTACCAGGAAATGGCGTGAAATATCTAGATGCTGTCTACATATCACATTTTATGTGTGCACTTGAGTGGACTACAGGATGCTCAGGGAGGTTCTGAAATATTACTCCTCAGATAGCGTTTTGGGCAGAGATTACCCTGTGTATTGGTGGAACAGGTAAAGAAGACTTTCTGTCATCAGTATTCATGGATGAGGACCACCTAGATGTGTCACAAAGCATGGGATTGTGGGAACGTCACATGCTTGGACATCCATCTCTTCTGCGCTTAGGTGTTGTTGCTCCTGGAATTTGGACCATGGCATCTGTACAACTTTCCAATTTAAACTAGATTGTGTTGTTAGTTTCCTGGGTTTCCAGTGTGCTGATGGTTGGATGTGGGATACTCAACCTCCACAATCTTACCAAGTGTTCTAATACTAACCCCAGGCTCATACTCACAGTTCTGGGGACTCTAGAACACTATAGAGAATTGTTTGAATCTGACTTAAATTTACCTTTTTTTTTTCATAGACTGTCTAAAAATTTGCAGGTAAGCCTTTATCAGAGAGCAATACTGGATACTGCCAAACTCAAGTGGTATAATTGTTTTCTTTCTTTGAGTCAAAGTCTCAGTATATAGCCTGACTGGTTTGGAGCTCTCTATGTAGACAAGGGTGGCCTGAAACTTGCAGAGATCCACTTAGTTCTGCTTCTCAGGTGCTGAAATTAAAGTCATGTGCCACCATGTCAAGCAAGCTGTATAATTTTTGATAGCTTGCTCTATTCTTGCATTATTTGCTCTTTATCTCTAAGATGTGTGTCTACACACACACACACACACACACACACACAGACAGACAGACAGACAGAGACAGACACAGAGACACAGAGACACAGAGATGTTTAAACTTCTTATAAAGTCCTTGCTGTCTTTCAATAAAGGGAGTATGGCTGATATTTTAAAAGAGAATGACTTGAATTCGAGACTTTTGTATCACATTGCCTGTTTTGTTTGTTCCAATTTTGAGGCTTTATCATTAGAAATCAAGAGTATATAAAATAATGTATCCTGGAGTCTGATAGGTGAATTAGTATGCAGTACAGGGACAGTGATTTCGAGTAAGATGTAGTGCATGTGGAGTTCTGTAACAGCGAATGTTGGTAAGACACATCTGCTTAGATGAAGACCCTATGTCCTTAGCCATTGCAGTTGTGACTTTGACCTTCTTAGGGAACATTCACCTCAGTGGAGACTGCCCAGGACACAGAGCAAAGAGAGTGAAGAGAGCAACAGTGAGAAAAGAAGACACATGTAGAACACAGTTCTGTACCCATGCAGATCAAAAGGTGACAGGAATTCTCAACGAAGGAGACTTGAACATGGTCAGAACTCAGAAACATATTTTATCACAGGCCTTATGCCTATGCTAATGACACAGGAAGCCAGATGAGTGCTTGAACCTATCTTAAGGGTCTTAAACTTTTCTTTGTTTATAAAGTATCTTTTGTGTCTGTAAAACTCACAGATGCATCTGATGATTGCTACCCACATTAGGTTTTCATTTCTTTCTTTTAGTAATACTTTTGTATTCAAAATACAACATTGTGGCGCTCTCTCTCTCTCGCTCTCTCTCTCTCTCTCTCTCTCTCTCTCTCTCTCCTGTGGTGCTGGGGCTAGAACGCAGAACCTTATACAAGCTAGTCAAGTGTTCTTCCACTGCGTTTTGCCTCAGCCCCCACTACCAGTTTCCTAAGTCTATCCATTGTGGTGGGCCAACCCAGGCAGCACCGGGATCTCAATTTCAGTCTCGTGTCCAGAAGCGCAGGTTCTTTGAATGGTTTTCTTTGTGCCTGAGACCATTTGATTGCTCCTTAGGGTAAACAAGGTGAACAGAACGGAAAACTTTTGAGAGAGTGCTGTGTGAGAATTCATGAAAGAAAACAGCAAAGTATTTCAACTGTTGGCTGGGCTTTTATGAGCCAAATTTCTTCCAGGCAGTTATTTTCTGTAGCTTCCAGATTTTATTTATGTTGGCTCAATGGAGAACTTTCCTCGTGGTAAAGGACATTCAAGCAGGTGTCAGGTACTAGGAATAATGTCAGATATTAATTACCCAATTTAGAAATATCACTGAATTAAACTGAATTAAAACTGATCATTAAAACGCTAAGGTTTATTAGTAAGGTATAATATCAGAATTAAGCTGGTAACAATACAAGATTTTTAAATCATATTTTTGATTACTTTAAGTTTTAATTTGAATATGAAATGAAGGCAGGCAAAGTAAAAAAGAAAAATATAAGAGACTTTCCTAAAAATGTGGCAATAGATACCTGAATGCTTTGTACATGTTTGCAGTGTAAATTTGTTATTTACTTTACATTAAATATGTAGAGTGTTTGTAAATTATTAAATGTCAACATTATATAAAATAAAGAATAACTCAAAAGTGTATCTTTGGGCCTGACCAATACAGATGGAGATGCTCGCAGCCAATAGTCAGATTGAGCATGGGGACCCGCAATAGAGGAGTTAGGGGAAAACTGAGGGAGCTGAAGGGTTTGCAGTTACATAGGAAGATCAACAATATCAACCAACCACACTTCCTAGAGCTCCGGGGACTAAACCACCAACAAAAGAGTACACATGGAGGGACCTATGGCTCCAGCTGCATATGTAGCAGAGGATGGCTTTATCTGGCATCAATTGGAGGGGAGGCCCTTCGTCCTATGGAGGCTCAATGCCCCAGTGTAGGGGAATGCCAGGGAGGTGAGGTAGGAGTGGGTAGGTGGGTGGAGCACCCTCATAAAACAGGGGGAGGGGGATGGGATAGGGGGTTTGCAGAGGGGAAACCAAGAAGGTGGTGGCATTTGAAATGTAAATAAAATAACCAATAAAAATAAACTGAAAAAGCCCATCTTTGTGTGCATCCATGTTTAGCTATATGCATATGTAAGTAAATTAATGTATATTTGTTACTCATTGCCATTGTATAAAACAGAGGATTCAGAGAACAATTCAAAAGTCAGTGTTTGTGCGTGCATCTATGTGTGTGTTCGAGTGTGCATGTGACTGTACCAAAGGTCATTATCCATTATCACCCAGCAATCAGTCTCTACCTTGTGTTTTAAGACAGAGTCTCTCACTTAACCTGGAGCTCACGGTGGTTAAAAATGTGGCTGATTTCACTTAGAATTCTGTTAGTATTTTGACAATCTGGAGAGAAAGAAAATACCTTAAGCCTGAAAAACTTTGTGTGCCTGCCTATGCGTGTATGTGTATACTACATACACTATATGTGTGGAGTGGAACATTATTTTGGCCTTAAAATTCTGTTTATATGCTATGCCATGAAAGACTAAATACTGACTCTGTGTTATAGCCTTTTTTTTTAGAGGGATCAGGGAGGCTGGGCAACTTAGCTACCCAAATCACCAATCCCATGTAAGGAAACCACTTCCTATGTTCCCATAACTAATTCTAGGAAACTTAATGCACCCACATGCACTTAGAGGAATATGTTTGTTTGGTCTGATACTATCCTTGGCATCTGGGATGAATAGAAATACGTTCTCAAAAATATTTATACAATACCCTTATAGCATTATAAGGTATAATGAGGTATAATAAGGTGAAATAAGCCAAGGCCGGAGGGCAAATATTATTTGAGAAGAGTATAGGGATCAGCAGAATGGAGAAGGCATAATGGAACCAGGCATGATCAGAATGTGATATACGTGTATATGTGACTATATATATGTATATGTATATATATGTATATATATGAAAAAGCACAATGGCTCACTGTTCTGTAGAATCAATGTGAATGAACAAGTGGACACATAGATTATTTGATTTGCTTTTATGCAATGCATATAATTTAGAAACTGTAGAGGCTGAAAATAGCCCATTTCCTGTAGAGACAGTGAGAGTGGGCACCTACTGTCTAATGAAAACAATTTCTGTTCGAAGTGACAGAAAGGGTCTGAAAAGTGTGGCTACACAATATTATGAAAAACACACTGCCATTAAAACTGGATTAAAGATAAATCTTATATCATATATAACGATGAAAGGAAGTTTAAAAAGTTGAAAAATAATAAAAAGAGGACCCTTACATAGTTCAACTAAAGTTACCTCTCTATTTAAGAGGAGAATTTTAACTGAGTCATGGTAAAGAAGTGGCTAGCTTTTAAGCAAATCCACACAGCTACCAGTTGCTAGATAAACCTGTAAAAAGGCCACGAAAAAATGATAAATTCATTTAGAATTGTCAATAATGAGATTGGCTTCACCTGATTTCGTTTGGAGACCACAACTAGTTAACTTGTTCATCAAAATGTGTCATTTCTCCATGGGACTCTGATGGGTTCCCCTAACTTCTGAGGATTGTGGTGCTGAGCACGGTTCCCTTCCCCACCCCTGGCTGTCAGAGAACTCCACTGAAGTGTGGTGGCCAGCTCAAGACTCCTTTTACGATTGGCATATTTCTATTCTTCCGACTTTTTTGTTTTGGTATTAAAATTCTATTTTAATATGCAGTTTATAACACTGTAGGATTACTGTCGGCATTTAAAAAATGTATATCGTCTTCAATTCTTGGTGAAAAGAGTTGAGCTATAAATAAATAACAATATGGAAACAGTTTTATTGGTGAACACAGTATTTGACATGATGACTATGCCCACTGGCTTTGCTGAATACATCTAGCAAGGATGATCTAGACAAATCAATGAACTAAGTATGTATGTATGTATGAACTAAGAATGAAGTAAGTATGCATACATATTAGAACATGTAAATGTGCTTGTGCACACTCGAGCGCGTGCACACACACACACACACACACACACACACACACACACACACACACACAGAGAGAGAGAGAGAATTTCTTTAAACACATTCCATATTTGTTCCTAGGTCTTAGGCGTTTTTCAATCTACCAGTTGGGAAGATAAACAGTCTCCTTTTAACCCATCACAAAATATTACACAAACTGGATTAGTTATGTTACTTTAAATAGAGAACTTATTTAAGCAAAGTGTTATTTCAAAAAAAATACAAAAAAAAAATAACAGTCAGAAAGCTCCAGAGTTTAAAGATTCAGAACAAAGACAAAAGCCAAGCCATCAATTTGAGTAGTGAAGTAACACAATACCTTATTGGCTGTTCCTTTTAATGCTACCATGGAGAGCACGTTCAGATGGTTTTAGGTCATTACCTCTATACGTAGGACTACAGTACACTTCCTGTTTTTAGTTCTCAATGCTGGAGTGGGCGAGTGGACTGTGGAAATACCACTGAGGCCCTTTCCAGTAACAGAAGCCTATAATTATATGGAAATATTAAATTTTAGAATCGCAGACCTTAGAAATAATTGACTTTAATGTGCTGTTTCTACAAATGAGGTCTTTGATGCCAAATACGCAAGGTAATATAACCAGTGAGGAACAGAGTTAGGGTTATAACTCAGGTCTTTGGCCTTGATTTTGCTTCCCCAGAAGGACTATGGTGTAATTAGAATGGGGCACCTAACTTTATACATTTCTTCCCTCCAATTCAAGAAGTCTCCTGTCTGGCAGACTGCACTCTATTCTGGAATACTTAAATAGAAATGACAAGAATTGGGAAATAGCTCGACCCTTTCATTTCTCATTTAGTATACCTTTTCTACAGAAACCCTAAACTACACAAAGTGAGGGGGTACACGAGTAATGAATGAATTCCCAGCTCCCATGTAGAGGAATAATTAATCCATTTGCCTCTCTCATTTTGATTCTGTCCCTCCCTTAAAATTTATTATTAGAATAGAACAGATGCCCTCTACAAAGGGTTTTTTTTTAAATGATGTCAGAGCCTGGAGAGCCAGGGTCCTGCAGCAAAAACTCTACAGGCAAATAGGGAGGGCTGTGGAAGTCCTTGAGAACATATGTTCTTTTACCTAAAACCTTGAACTTCCAGAATTAAGTTGAAAATTACATCGTGGTGTTTGCTGCCCCTGAACTTTCTGACTTTGAGCTATGTGCATATTTTCCTTCCATTCAGAAGTGTATGGGAAAAAAGAAAAGTCACAGAAGTTACATGAATGTGAGGGATAATGTAAGAGAGAATCATTCTAATTGGGAAGGATGCGTGTCAAAAGCCTGAAACTAAAAATTAGGTTAATTATATGGTCGAGCCTCTCAGTGAAGAATGAGCACATTAATCATTTAATGGAAGCGTTACAGTTCCCATAATCACTTCATTCCCCTGCCCTGGTTAGAAACCCAGGGAACCCAAGGGTTAACAGCTGGCCTGGCAGGGTTTAGACCTTGTCTCCTCTACAGTTCTTTAAGTCTTCAAGAAATACACTCATGCCACTCACATGCCTTTGGCTTTTCATAATTTCAACATATACAAACTCTGCTAACAGAAGTAATGCGGCAGTAACAAAAAAATGTGGAATGATTCAAAGACATACAATGTTTCAAGATATAAGATGATGCTTTATGGTCACTAAATAGTGCCCCTTCCTGCCTGTTTCCAAACAGCACCTACAGACCTGACAAAATAGGTTTCCTTATGTTCATATTAATTTATTCTATTTAAGCCTGTTCTCCCTAAATTCCTTTATTTTGCCATTTACTTTCACCTTGTTTTTTTTTTTTTTTTTATTTCTTAGCTGTTTTGGTTGGTTTTAGGTTTGAAAGCCAAAAAATAAATAAATAAATAAAAAATAAATAAAATAAAATAAAAAACCACACTAACCATTCTATTTTTATCTATATATTTTATGAAATACCCAAAATAGAGTTACTCTTCTTTTCAGATTGCAAGAAAGTATTTCTCCCTGGGATCATGGAGGACAATAAGTCTGGAGATGTTCCTAAGTGGGAGCACCTACGAAGGACTTTATGTTCATTCTGCTAATCCAAATTTATGTGATAATATACTAGTGAGTCCCACTGACTATTCAAATTAGCTCAAGTAAAATGACAGACTGTAGACTACATAATAAATACAGAAACATGACACGCGTTAGGAGTAGGACTGATCTCACTCCGACCTCTTAGATCCACTGGGGGTTGGCTACTGAAGTTGGTCCTTTGAGGAGCTCTGTTCAAACGCTTCATGGATTTTACTGCCTTTGTCAAAGATGAGGGCTTGTCACTAACCAGGGAACCTGGAGCTCTTTTGTTTACAGGAATATTTTGTGCAAGCTAGGGAGCATATCTTTTTTCTTTCTGCTTGTTTGTTTCCTAATTGGTTTTCAAAGGTAGGATATAGGCTTAATAAACATTCTTAAAATTAGCATGTGGTAATTATATACTCTGAGCTGCATCCTGACATCTTCGCTCAAGGATACAATGTAATTCGATCTTATTTCTCCTCTCTGAGGTCTGTTGTCTTCCCACCAAGCTCACCCATCCCTTCTGTCTTCTCTATTACTACCTTCTCAGCTTTTCTCTTATTGTTTTTAACCTATTAGTTTAGTTGGAGCATGGGCGAGGAGTCATTTACAGGCGAATGTGCAATTTAGCGGTGCTTTTTCCACCAAAGAATTTTTTCCATCCCTCAGAAACATTAATACTGGATAGACTGATCCTTAAGGAAAGGTGGGGTCTCCATGACAAAACGTTGCCAAACTGAATTGTGTTGACTTTATAATTTAATTCACCAAATATAATTTTATTTAATACATACTAAGTATCAAACATTATTCTTACTAGCAATAATTTTCTTTGGATTCTTTAACTTATATCATAATGATACTATGAAAATTGAGTATGAAAATTTGCCCCTGCTTAATTTTTAAAAATATTTTCCATCATAAAATAAACTGTTGATGAAAACTACCATCTTTTAATGCTCCGATGCCTTTTATTATTTTTAAACTTCAACAATTCTCAGTATTTGAATGTTTGGAGGTTTAAACTTGTCTTCCATTAGTTAATTCGCCGTACACTCAGAAACATCCCAGACCTCAATCTCTTGTTTTGTGATTCGGTGCGATTAGAATTACACATTCAGGAGATCACTGGACATCGAACTTGCTAACTTTCATACTTGGAAAGGCGAGACATAGAGGAAGGTGCCTTTGGCTGGTATAGGTCAGCAATCAACATGAGGCAGAGTTTAACAACGTTTCAATTATGAAGTGAATGAATAATATTATGAAGTCTCATGAAAATTATAATAAATTATTTCAGAGAACAGGAAGGGCACGGAAAATGAAAAATCCCAGCCTATTTATCGCTTCCCCATTGACTTGCAAGTGCTGAATTTTGAAAAATTAACTTAAACCTACTAAAAAAAAACCTCCTCGATTTTATTTTTAAAACCCAAACTGAACATGAAAAATAAGATAAAAAACCAATTGTACGTTCCCCCCTTAATGTCAGTATGTGCGAGAGGCTCACAGGGGTGAATATTTGACAGATCACTTTGGAATGTGCGAGAAAGTCAGCGCCCACAAGTGGGTCTACTAATTTTATAAGAGGGAATTAAGAGTCTAAGGTCTCTGCTACATATCCCAGCATCACAACTGGGGCTTTTACACAGCGATCTCTAATGTTTAATGGGGGAGATGAACACAGGAGCATTTCGAGGAAAAACCCTGAAAATAATTTCTTTCCCTGTCCGCTGTTATTGCTGCTCTCCAACTTTTGGAAACGAGGCTCTCACAGACTCTGATGGGGCTGTAGACGGGATATCAACTCTCATGAGAACGTTCTGAGTAGAGGCACTAACTTGGCATCTTTTCCTCTAGGTTGGCAGTCGCTTCCCCTCAGTGCAGTTCCACCTCCTCTGGGTCCCACCGAGTTTCTGCCAGCCTGCAGCTATTGCTAAGCAGAACAGTGCCTTCTTGGTGCACTCCTCTACATCCGCTAAGAGGATGGCTGAAAACAACATGGCTGGCAGTGCTTGGGAGGCACTTCCCCTTCCTCTCTTTTTGCCTTCTCTTCTCCCTTCATTGTCTTCCTATGCTTGTTTTTTTTCCAAGACAGCCATTCACGTGTAAACCATGTGCTGAATATTGAGCCTCACATTCAGATCACGTGACGGTGCTGTTTCCTGTCACCTGACCCGTATTTTCTCCACTCTGACTCACCAGGTGAAATCCTGCTCTTCCCTATTAGATGGCTATAGACTAGGAGGGCATTTTGGTTATCAAAGAGCAGCCCGAGACTCACTGAGAAGGCGATTTCTAACTGAAAAAAAAAAGAAAAAAAGAATAGACTACAGTTCTACCCCCATGGTGATAGGGTGATGTGGGAATTACAGTCAGACAAGAGGGCAGTGATGACTGAGAGGATGAACTGAAAGGATGGAGAGGTGACAAAGGGCTGGGGCGCTGTCAGAACCATCTCTTTAAACAACGAAGGAACCATCGTGTGATAAATAGAAAAGTTCCCTTAGAAAAGCATATCACATAAGCACATTCCTAGCATTTACCAATGTGAAAATAATCACCTACAAAACCAATACAGTTGGTAAGACAGCACCTAGAGCAGAATCACGTGCCCTCCTACGGCGAAGAGTCGATGTGGAGAGATGTAACTTTCGATCAGAGTAGATGTCAGGACATTGCTAAGATTTTCCTCCATGTCCTCGACTTCCTTTTATTTTCTTCTCCTTTCCATATCATCATCTTTTCTTTGTTGTTTTTCTATCATCCTAACCACATTCTTACTGTATTAGTGACCATATTTGTTACTAACCATAACTATTACCTATCATTCACCCAAAGGCTCCCCTCTTCTCTAAGCACCCCCGTCTCTGTCTCTGTCTCTGTCTCTGTCTCTCTCTCTCTCACACACACAGTAATATATAAGTTAGCCATGTGACTAGATTTTCTAGCATTTACTCTCTAGTTAATAGTCATTCATGATCTTGCATAATTCTATTGTAGCCTTTTAGTTGGAATGGGTTTGATCCTACCTAAGAGCTGAATAACTTGTCCAGTACTTAGAATATGTAAACCCAATAACCAATATCCCTTATTTATAACATCACATGCGGAAACCAAGCAGGCTCATCTTGAATTAGTAATGCTGTAATACCCATCACAAACATTAAAAAATGTTTAGTAGAAAAGGCAAAAATGTTTATAAGCCTCTTCTACTCAAATGCAAGTCACATCTTTAGCTTGGGTATGGAGACATAGATCTGACAACTGCATTTGCAACCTCCAGGTAGAAAAGTGTGTGTGTGTGTGTGTGTGTGTGTGTGTGTGTGTGTCTGTGTGTTTGACAATGGCAGGCTGTGGGTATATAAACAAAGTATATTTAAGGTACTTCCTCCAAGGCCTCTGATAGGAAGGGCTAACATACATTTTGCCCTTTCCTCTTGCTGGAAATGTAAAGAAAGATGTGTGGACTGGAATGGTAGTTCCTATCACGGACCTGGTCTAATGTCGTAGAACTATACTGAAGGGCTACAAAGGTCAGAATGAAACCAGGAGACTTCCATGCTCTAATTGAGGCTTGCCCTTGAGAGAAAGTAAGCTCTTGTGTACTTCAGTGATTTGTTTTCCTCCTTGGAAATCTCTCATTTAGGGATGAACAAAAATACTGATAGAACAGGAACAACTAAATATAAATAACTGAACAGTATTAATTAACAGGTTTGTCCTTCTGTTTTTCCTTTAATTAATATGAAACCAAATATAGCTAAAAAAACAGAAAGTCATCTGCTGTTCTGGCTTATTCTGTGATTGCTACTACTAGTTCTTCATATCAAACGCAGGCTGCTTAGATTTAACGAAAATGTCCTTAAATTTGATATAATTCAGTATTATTCCAACCATAAGTTGTTATGATGCACCAATCCACATTGGAGTCCCACCTCAGTCATAAGGTTTAGAAGGGATTTTTTCTTCTCCTCTCAACTCTTATTAGAGTAGCATTTAAGAAGGCATCCCCTTCGGCAGGTTTTATTTAACTACTTCACAAACTCAGGAATTGAAGGTTTTTGTTTTTTATTTCACCCAGCTCATAGGCAAGTGATTTATCTATAGGGGGTTTTAAAAAGTTTATTGATGCTAATGGTTATGTATACATGCTATGATGCTATGATAAATACAGTTTCCTAAGAACTCTTAGAGAGCACTGCTCTATTATTGATAATATAATTATTTCCCTTTCTTTTTCAAGTCCCCTTTACAACTGTCTTCCCCAAGAGAAATATATATCTAAAGTATTTGACCTTGCGAGTCAAGGAGAGCAAAATCTATGAATATCTGAAATCCTAAAACTTTTAAATGCTATTAATAAAGACATCAAAATTCTGTTTAAAACACTTTGCATATCTAATGTTCTTAACAAAACATGCATTTCAAGCAGAAGTTTTAAGGGTTTTAAATCACAGATTTTCACAGCATTTCCTTCCGGCAGCTGATGAAAATTGGATAATATACAATCAGAACACTTTTTCTACACATTTTAAATTGATTGAAAAATAGAAACAGATTTAACATTCAAGAAAATACATTTGCAAACCGTTACATAAAAAATGGCCTGATCTGATTTAGTAGATGTTAGGTATAGAAATTTTGAGCTGAACGCATACTCTGAGATGTTTTAAAACAGAGGGAACAGAGCACAGCACCCCAAGCTGCCATTCTTAAAACACATGCCTCTGACTAACAGTTTGAATCTTTCTATGAAGACTGCCATCAAAGGAAGTCTTTTACTTAATGGAAGATGTTCTCCACTTTTTTCTCGAGGCACAAGCTTGGCATTAAACAGCTTATGAATGGGTTGCGATGCAAAACATAAAAGTAATAAATTGCTGGAGAGGCGCTATATGGAAATACAACGTATTTGCATAAGATTTGAAAGTTCAACGCATATTCCAGCCTTCAGTGTGCGACATAACTTGATGATTGAAGAATAACTGGGTAACCATTCACGTGGTCGGATTGCATTAGCCTAGTGTACATTCAAAGAAAAATAAGTAATGAACTGATATCACTCTTACTAAGCTGCCAAAGCATGGGCGGGACGGCTAGAAAGGCAACAAGGGGACTCAAATTTCTGGTCAACATTTGCTCCCAAATGTTGTCTTAACAAAGCCACTCATTCTTTTGCAAGAATAAGAAAAGGCAGAGTGCTTTTCTTTGCAAATTCTTTTTCCTAAGGTGCTCGGGTTGTGTTCAAGCATCTTTCAGGTCAGGTCAATCATATCTGATGTGCAATGACTAAGAGTTTCAAAAGCTGGAAAAGAAAAATAAAGAAAGAGGATCCCAAAGTAAGTCTTCCTTGTTCTTCTCGATAGCAATTAAATACCCTTATCCAGGGTCACGTGATTCTAAGCCACAGCTCTAGACAGGAAGTGCATGGAACTAATTAAGCCCATCATTGATAGTGAATGGAACATTCTTTTTAAAAAAGGCATACATTTCTGAGCAAATGAGATGAATGCATCCCATTTGTAACACATTTTCTAATAAAAGTATGGTTTCTGTGGCACAGCCTACTTGACTGCATTTGAAACTTATTTCAAAGAGAGTAGTCAGTTGTTTGCAAAGAAGAAGGTTATTCCTAAAACAGAAATAATTATGTAAACCAGAAAGAATAAACTGAAGAGTTGAAGCTATTCTATAATGCAGATAAAGTTGAATTATAGGATGTTAACTCTTAAAAAGGTCTGTGTAGCATTTAGTGTTATAATTAGAATAGGCGGGAAAGTTATTAACAAAGTTAGGATAGTTATGGGAGTGAAATGAGGAGCCCTCTACAATAGGAGATAAGTGGGACCCCCTTAAGAAACTTGGAAATCCATCTACTTTATTTGTTATTTGTCTAGAGTTGAACATGATGAGAGAGATGTCTTTTAACTTTGCCAAAGTGAAGACAGAGACTCATTATAGTTACTTGTCCTAATAAAATTATGACAAAAGAACTTCTGTTTGGCGTGACAGAGACACTGCCATCGGACCTTCTCTTTTACTGTAAAGAACAATAAAACTGGACAAAAGATAAAACACTGTTCTGAGGCAATGATATCATGCAGTCGTGACTATGCCTCTCCATAGAAGGGAAGGCCATGAAGAGAATGCAATATTTGTTCTCGCTTCCTGTTTGGGGGTGATTCCCAGATGGCATGAAAAGAAGTAGAGCCAAAGAAGAGAGCTACATCATCAGACAGAGGCAGCCGATAAGAGACAGCAGGTTGCTGGATTGTCTGGCATTTGTAAAGCAGGAGACTGGAAAGGAGGATGACTAGGGTAGCGTTATGATTTGAATAGGAAACGTCTCCCACTTGCTTATGCTTTGGGCCCTCGTTTCCAAGATGGAATTGCTCTTTTGAGAACCTATAGAAACTGTTGGAAGGGAGGAAACCGTAGGTACTGACAACGGGCTTCGAAAGCAGCTTTTAGTGCATTTGACGCTTCTCAGGCTCGTTAGAGGAGTCTGCGGTGAGGAGAACCTTCTGCTAGACACTCCCACTTCCATGACTCAAGCATCTCGGCCATGATGCTCCTGTTATGATGGATTAAAACTCCGTAAAACCATGGGCCAAAATAAACCTGCCTTCTCTTTTCTGACAGGGAGCATGGTCGCACAGATAGAAATACCTGTACTGAATAGAGGTGGGGAGTGGGGGGCTAATCTCCTGGGCATGGAGTTTCTCTGTGAGTTATCCATACAGTGAGGCAAAGAGTGGCTGTGAATCGAGAAGTTGAGTATCAATATCTCTTTAATTTTTAAGTCTACAGTTATACAAGATGGATACTGGTTGAATGGTAAGACTAATGGACTACGTCATTGTAATAAAGGGTTAGTTCATGAAGAACTCTCATGAACTTCAAATATATCCACTGCTACAGTCAAGAATGAAAGAAGGGATTGGATCAGAGTTCATTCACGTGTTTGACAACTCAGTGGAAGAGAAATGCTGAAAAATACAACAATAACATAATAAAGTGTTGATAACATTGATAACTCTGTATCTTAAACAATTGTATTTATACTTAGAAAGTTCCTTACCAAGAAACTCAAAAGTTGATAAATTTTCTTGTGATTGTCTATATAAGTTTTATACAATAGATAAATCTATAAAAATTATTTTGAAAAAAAGATAAAATGAAATACTTCAATACTTTCCAACTCATTAAATGGGCCAGAAGCTTCCTATCAAAAGCCAAAAGTACATTTCAAGAAAAGATATTTATCTCTCTCTTGAATAAGTAAATAAAATAAATTATTTTAAAATATCATAAAAGTCAAACTCAGAAGGACATAAATCATGACTAAGTAGGAAATAGAAAAGGAAGCAGGGTGAGGCTATTTATGAAAGTATCAATTTAATTCACTAATTTATCAGAAAAGGAGGAAACTCCTTATAATCATTTTAATATATGCAGAAAGAAAAGATAACTTTTGACAAATTAAATATTTGTTCATTATAGAGAATACTTAAAAACTAGGAATACAAATAAATTTACTTTGTTTGAAAAAGCGTTTTTACAAAGCCTAAAATCAATATCATAATGATAAAACATTTAACATTTTCTCCAAAGATCAGGAACAAGATAAATATGTCTGTGCTCAGCACTCCTGTTCTACATTGTTTGACTAGTCTAAGATTGTACAGAAAAGAAGAGAAAGTCATAAAAGGGGCATAAATGGCGATGTAAAATTCTCTGTTACATTAAAACATCTAATTAAATAATGAGGCAAGCCAACTCTAACTGTTCATTAAGGTGATTTCTAGTTTGGTTAATTTAGGAGTGTGATGTTTTTATATATTTATAATTTTAAATAATAAAGTTTAGTTAAAGGATACATACACATGCACACACAAATATCCCCACTGGAAATAATGAGGTTCGAATATTTGTATGACACAGGTCAGCACTTTATAAATCAATGATATATCTATATTCTGTCATCAGACAAGAAAGAAGAAATAAAACTCTTGATTTATAATACAATAGTAGGATTAAACAGTTAAGCATAAACTTGAAGGATGAATGAAAGTGGACAGAGTATGAAGAAAGATTTAATGGGAGGAGATTGTCATGTGTTCATGAGTCATGGTTTAGAAGACTAAACATGGCGGCCATAGCCATTTCTCTTCTTTGTAGAGCTGGTGTGCTTATCCTAAAACACATATGGAAATACAAAGCATTTATCACTGCTAAGGAGCAGCCTAAGACCAGACAGTTGCAGATCTATGTCATCACAGTTAAAGGCTCATGGTAGTGGGACTAATTCACAAGGTAGGATAGATCCATGCAATCAAATACCCAGTACAGAACTATACATAGATGATTCGCTGGCTTTAAAGCAAGTGTCAGAGCTATTTAATTTGGAGGGGAGTAATTTATCAATAAATTACACTAGAAAAGTCTGTAAATAAATAAACATGTACATTAAGTCCTTCCCCACCACCACACATTAACTTAATTCAAGGTAACACCCTCTAAAGTTTAGAGATAGTACAATGCAAAGACGTTTAAATTATTTTGGCATACACTTCTGAGAGTGGACATAAGGAGCACAAAGCATAAAGAAAATAGGATGCAATTAGACCTCTCCAAAGTCTATTCATTGAAGGTGTAGTTTAAAAATAGACGAATCTTAGATGGAGTGGAAATATCCAAAATGGACAATATTTGGCTTAGAATTTATGTCTCAGACATGTTCGAAAACAAGGCAACTACCTTAAGAAATTAAAAAGAATAAAAAGTATATGCATGCCTAAGAAGTAATAAAAGTGGGTTCTGCATCACCAGTCACAGAGTAGTGCAAATTAAAAGTACAGGGAGACAACAAGGTAGGGTCAAACCCAGAAGATTAATGACATCAAATCCTGAGGATGATTGGGAAGAAGCGTAACCGTGAGACATTCTTGACTGAGTATAAAGTGGGGTAGGCAATCTGTTATGATGAGACATTCCTAAATAGTTTCTTGAAGAGTTAAACACACTCGTTCTATGACCCACAAATTATCTGAACAGAAATGAACACACAGACACAGACACACACACAGACACAGACACACACACACACACTCACACACACATACGTTCACACACACTCACACATCTATACACACACACACACACACACACACACACACAAACTCACACACACTTGTATGCATATGTTACCACAAAAGGACTTCTTCAAAAAATGCTTACAAGCAACTTTATCTCACACGTGGAAACAACCCTCTATCTTGTGAAGTAACAGTTAAATGTGGCACATTTGCTAAACGCAATGCTAGCAAATAGTAAAATAGCAAACACAACTACTGCTATGCTATACAGCACAGATGAGACTCAGAAGTGTCACTGCGAATGACGGATTTCCAAGTAAAGAAAGCAGACATTGCCACATTGCATGGAGCTGCAGCTCAAGGCCAGGCCAGATGAATTCTACCATCAAAATGAGACAGTGGTTGCCTACACTGGGTGAGTGGGGCTGACCTTCTTTACTACAGGAAGACCTTGTATTTTTACTTATGCACGTTAATAGCAAAATGGAATATAATCCAATCATCTTTAGTTTTGTAAAAATTTACCATTTTAAGAATAAAAACTGGATGACTGTCAAGTTATCTTTTAACATCAATTTGTATTTTTCAACTCATTTACTATTTTATGACATACATATTTTATAAGATGTATAGCAACATATTAGGTTTACATAAAACTTGATCAGAAATTTTTGATTTTAAGCATTCCTATTACATGCAGAATCCCCATGACAGATTTAGCAGACATCTAAGACCATGTTTTGGCGACACAGAAGGGAAGACTACAGATGCTTTTAAAACTAAAGTATATCCTGAAATTTAGGGACTAGGTTGAGCAGCCCCCCTGTAGAACAGATTCTTAACAGTTAATGTACCAGATTGTATCAAATGCTGCACCTAATTAACGACACTAAACATAAAGAGGCGAAATCTATATGACATTATTTTAAGAAATGAACTAAAACAGAAATTGATAATGTGAGACATATCAGTAACATTTAGTGATATGAAAATTTTCATGATTTATTTTTGGAATTTCAAATAAGGAGGAATCCTAATATCTTCCTATTAAAATATTCAACTAGTCCAGTAGTCAGAGAGATAACCAAGTGTCAGTACGTAACTGCTATTTAGAAAAGGTCTAAAATTTAGTCAGCATTAGGAGGCTGGTAGTAATCCCATCCATAGTAAACCACCAGAGAGATAAGACGACCTCCCTTGAGATAAAAAAATTGTGCTCTTATTTCTCATTTATAACGTCAAGCATGATGGAGTCTTTAACAAACGTGTTACCAAGCATTCGGTTGAGCTAACTGTATTTTCATATGTTTTCTTGGATCCTTGGAAGAATTCATGCAACATCTCCATCCCATATTAGTTGCACATTTAATCAGTCATTGTTAAAAAAAAGAATGTTTTCTCTAACACTGAGGGACACTTGCTGTAAACATCTGATGAGATGGATCCCTTTCCTGATCTTGGGCAGGCCATTTATTAAACAAAACTGTAAATGGGTATGTGGTGGGGGGACTGAATCCAGATGTTACTCAGCAGTGACCTTCAATTGAACAGGTGATATTTGCTGGGCTTCTGGGTGACAGCGTTTCCAGCCCAACTAGCTGTTAAATCACCTGCCAAGCAGCCATTACATAGATGGGAGAGTCACATGGCCCTGCTGCTCATATTTTCCCCTTTTGATTTTAATTTTAAGTCACTCCAAGAACAGTGAAGCAATTTTGAGAGTTAGAAATCTAGGTTGTGGCTAATGCTAATAGGAGTGGGGAAAGGTAGCTGGGTGGGAAGCAAGAGGTGGCAGGGAAGCAAAGGTGGGCCCACTGGGACATTGGTGAAGTTCATATCATCTGCTGTGTTCTGTTGCTGGCACATAAATGCTCACTTTGTGAAAATCCATGGGGCGTGCAGACACTCGCATGTTCTTCAGGATGCGTCTTGCATTTCAAATCATTTTACCCTAAGTATAAATTCCTTTCAGAAAGATATGGAATTTCTACAGCATTGTACAAAACCGAAAGATTTTATGCTAATGTCTAAAAAACCCTATAATTTAAATTTTTTTCTCTGCTAAATCTATCTTCTTTTCAAATAAGCCAAGACCTTGAATTTTTAAAAAAAACCAATTTCCTACCTATCTCTGTGGTGTGTGTGTGTGTGTGTGTGTGTGTGTGTGTGTGTATTTATATATGTATGTATATGAAATAGGGCTTAAAAGAAAACGAGTCAATGAAACCTGAAAACTGTGATTACAGTATGATTTAGAAATGTATATGGAACTTACCCAAAAGGTAGATTCTTCCTCAAGCTTTGTGGCAGGTCCCTCGTGTCACCAAAGCAAAGGTATCAAGGCAGTACAAGCCTGAAAGGGAAAACAAAGAGAAAATGTACTATACCATAAAACACTCCTTTAAATGTCTAATCTTTTTATAGTATATTAATCTACATAAGTCATAAAAATAAGTCATTCAAATACTCAGGCAAAAATACCCCTCTTGTTTCTTGACAAGAACATTATAAAAACTGCAGTGACTGGGCTGCCCTGAATATGGCTCTTAATCAGTTGTTTTTTACATAAATACACATTTGTAATACCAGTTCTTATAGCCAGTATTTGTGTAAGTGGTACAGAGCTATAGCAAGTTAAGAAACAAAACAAAACAAAAACAAAAACAAAAACAAAAACAAAAATAAAAAAAACCCTTCTTCAAAAAAGTTGTGTAAATACACAATTGTAGCTTACATCCGGGTTGCTGACTTCCTAAAGGAGACATACATATAGAAAAGGCTACTTCCAACAGAGAGAATGGATCACACGTTAAAGCATAGGTGAGATGTCAGTTGCAAAGGGGAGGTGTGTGGGATAGCCATTCAGGCACATGGGAGTTACATTATAGCTTTTGAACATAGGGGCATGAAAGGGAGAAGAAATTTAAGGCACTTCAACTTGATAGACATTTTTAGAGGTATTAGATTGTAGAAGAGTGTTAGCTTAGATTTTTCTAAAAACTACTTTAATAAGGATTCTTAAACCCTTCAAACTCCCTTTTAGCCCACCGTCCAAAAGAGGTAGAGAAAAGAAAGGTTATCAGGGGAAGTGGACTTGTTTAAAACTATTTTTAGGGTTTGATTCCAATCTTTGTTGTCAGCATATCAGCCGTTCAGTTCATGTAAAGTAGCAGCTTGATCTACCTGCAAACACCACTCACAAATCAGCGAAAGCAGTTCAATCCAGAAGAGAGCAAGAGGCTCTGCCAATTGGCTTGAGTCTGAGGAAGTGACAAGAAGCTGCTGGAATACAGTCTTTGGTGCTTTTCTCTCTATGATATCATGTCACAACAAATGATGACCAGTGAAGAAGGCAAGGGGGACCAGTGCCACAGCATCATCGGCAAAGACCAGCATCAGCAAAGCCCAACGAAGACCAGCAAAGAGTTGCAAGGTGGACCAATGCCACACGCAGTGTGCTCCACTCTCTGTAGGGTTGTACTTATACCCTTTCCAAACATCATGTGTCCTTTCACGTGCCCTTTCCACCAGGCAGCTTCCAGGAAAACACCAGATGACTGTTCTCAACAAAACATCTTCCCACGTGTCCCCAAACATCCTCTCATGAGACAGTCTCCAGAGAAACATCACATGACACAACCGAGTCTCCAAAGAAACCAGAAAATTTTTACTTCAGAAGAAACTTTTCATGCAAGAGACTGCATTGCAGACACATTGGTAGGTGTGTGACTAAGGTTTCAGCAGTGGGTAAGAAAGGTATGAGCCGTGTTTCCGTCTTCACTGGGACTGACTGACACAACGGATTTTAATGACAAGGAGCAGTGGTCCCTGGAGAGTCTGTAGAAGAGGAACAAATGTGACCCAAGAGGCAGAAACAACATTTTGAGTTGTAGGGGAAAGATTAAGGCTATGGCATCTGATGGAATCAGGAGCGACAGCACCACAGTAGTATGTGAGGAGGAACCGGGACAGTCTCACTTATATGGGCAGAGGAAGGAAGTCACCAGAGACATGATCTTCAGGAGAGCCAGGTGTCAGGAAAATCAAGCAAAGATTTTAGAAGGGTAGAGTAGAATGCATTGAAATTCAAGCCGGGTTCATATTGGAAAGTGATTATTTCTCTTTTTTTCTTGACTTGTTTAGATTTAGATACAAGGTAACTATAAATCTAGGGAGCAACAAAGACCGCATGATACTCAGTTTTCGCAAGTACACATTAGTAACAGAAATCTGCAGGAAGCTGTATATTTTCCTGTGCCTTAACAAACTAGTTGTTAAGAGTTTGGAAGTTATCCTAGATGGAGATCTGCTATGCTGTGGTAGGTAATTATTCCCATGAATGGCCGTTTTAAATGTTCTTTGTGTGCCAGTTATCCTTAACACACTAGGAGATAAAACTTAGCATACCAGAGTTCTGTTGTTGCAGGTAATTAAATTTAGCATACTACAAGTCCCTGCCAGTGATTACATTTAGTAAACTAGAAGTCCCTGTAGGGGATTCAAACATTTCCTTTCTTTAAGTGGCCAGAATATTTGTGGACATTAGATCCCCCAGAGTCCAGCAATATGCCACTTTAAGCTGTCATGTCTAAAAGAAGGGACTGAGGACCATATAACTGTCTGTGTGCTGAGTTCTAAACTCTGTGTGATGAATCTCAGAGCTTGGTCTACTTCAGAAGTTTGGGGTTCACTTATGACTTGGGTGTGCCTGTGCAGCCAGAAGACTTGATCTGATGCTGGGTATGAGGGGCAAACCTGCAGCCAGGACAAATCCTGACTCCACAGTACATTTGGGTGTTGACAGAGATGATTACTAGTGGATGTTTATGGGGAAGCATGAAATGCTATCCTAGAAGACTCATGGTAATTAACTCAGTTAACCGTCCCATCTACCTCAAAAGGCAGATATTGCTTGGTTCCAAATAAAATGGATTAGGTAACAAAAATTCAGAAAATTCCCAAAGATAGAAATTACAAGTTGATGTGTGGAGAATAACCACTCATGGGTGCTAATAAATTTAGCCATGCCATCAAGACCATGTTTGTAAATATCAAGTGATTTAAAACAATCACTTGCTATTACCTTTACTTTGGGAAAAAACATTATTTTAGCTTATAGCAATTTGATCTTCCTTGCAGCTGTATAGAAAAGAATTAATATCTACAGCAGTGGTTCTCAACCCATGGATCATGTCAGCTATACCGCATATCAGGTATTTACAGTATGATTTTTAACAGCAGCAACATTATGGTTATGAAGTTGCAACTAAGTAATTTGTGACTTGGGGTCACCACAACATTAGGAACTGTTATTAAAAGGGCCAGTGCACCAGGAAGTTTGAGAACCACTGCTCCAGAGATCTAATGAAGCTTGTTGAGGAAGTCTGTATTCTATGCAGTTTCATACAGTCATAACCGAAAAGTTTATGGCCTCAAATTGCCTATTTCCAATGCGCCTAGAATTGTTCTATATATTGAGGTTTTTCCAATCAGTTTGCTTGCATATATATATGGGGCATATTGGAAGAAGAACCCTAGAACAAACAGAAGAGTTCTGGCCAGATTCCTGAAACACTTGGTACATATATCTGAAGATCAGAGGAAAAATGTCTATAATGAAAATAGACAGAGTGGGAAAAAATGGTTATTTCTGTCAGTGCTAAAAAGCTGAGAGTGTCACTGATTAAGGTCACTGCCAATTTCATCAATGGGGAAAGTGCTTTAGCAAGCAGTCAGCCCCTCATTTTCACAACACGGTATAAGCCCATGGTGATGGCACTGTCAGTGTATCCATGATCAAGCACAAAGAAGATCCAAGGGTCAACTAGAAGAGAATATTTTAGTAGAGCACCAAAGTTATCCGAAACCAACTCCACATAATGCATATATGTCTTGCTGTCCCCTGTCACCTTCAGGGCCATCACCATCAACAAACTGACAGGGAAAAAGAAAAAGGACAAAGGCAGAAGAACACTAACCAAAAGCCAAATTAGCATTTTCTCATATCTTCACTGGAAACAAAATCTCAAATCTGCAGTTGGAGTCTTTTCATTAAAGGTTCATTCTAGAACGAACTCTGCTGATAGAAGATATTAAGATGTAAATTTTTATCCCAGGCTAATATTCAAAACCATATTGCTAGTTATCCACCAGCATGGCCTAGTTTGCAACTCAAGTGAAATATGTTCAATGCTTTTCATAACCGTAAGCCTCACACATGGACAAAGATACTCGTTAATTGACTTTCGTAGCACTTGTTAACAGGATGAAAATGTAGCAATTTCACATTAGAGCACACTTCCTTTTGTGCAGACAGCTGGCATGTTTGGACATGTAGATGTCACAGGCCCCAATGGGACACATCGAATCGCCTCACTGGTGAGAAAATGGAGAACAGTAAATAGAGAGTGTGGCCTGCTAATTTGGTGCCGTTAATTCGTGGACGTTGGAAAGAGAAGTTGTCCTCTGAGAAGACAGCAGCTTAAATAAGCAAGAGTAATATAATGCTGTGAGTCCTCATCGAGACTTCTGTGCACAGCAGGTTTACACCCGGGACAGATGGATGTTAAGATACAAGTTTAAACTTGTGAGGGCTCTTTGCCTACCATATCAAATTGGATCTCATATAACCTCACCTCACCAGGCCTCTTGGAACTGTTCTCTTGGAAGATTCATTATATTTCTGCACATGCATGTAATAAATATTATTTGCCCAATTTTTATGCTTCTTTCCCTCTGTATTTCTTCTTCTTCATCTCCAATAAATCCCCTTTTATACCAATGCCCCCTCACTAATTTTACATTTGGGACAGAGCATATGGTACTTTGGCTTTGGGGACTGTTTATCTGATTCTGCTCCATGTCTGGGTTGAAACAATGACCTACTACACTGGTCCTCCCATCAGTTTTCTAGTTGTGGCCTAATTAGTTGTAAGGTGTATTTTTGAAGGTGGGTAGATCTCTGTTGCTTCCTCAGATACAACCAACTGTCTCTCATCCTCTCTCTCCTCTCCTTTCATCTTCAGTAGCCTGGGTGTTTCAGTTTTATAGCCATTAGCACCAGAGGGCACAAAGGTGAAGATGCGCTTTTCACCTGGGAAAGCTTCTTATTCTCCAGGTCATTATCAGTGAACCCATGCTTAAGTCCCTCAAACTCATGCTCACCCTGTGGACGCCAGTGCTGCTTGGAGGTTCTGCTTGATGGTTAGAAAACTCATTTTGCTAGATTACTACCTGCAAACATAGCAGAGAATCATCAATAGTGTCAGGGGTTGGCACTCTCAAAAGAAATGGATCTCATGTTGGAGTAGTCATTGGTTGGTTGTTCCTTCAGTCTTTGCTTCATCCTTATCCCTGCACATCTTGTAGGCAAGACACATTTTGGATGTCTTTTTTCGGATGGATTGATACCCTTTTTTCCTCTTTTGGGAATCCTGCCTGGAAGGCTGTGGCAATTTCAGATTCTAGAGGCTTCATCCAGCAGCTGATGGAGGCAGATGCAGAGACCCATAATCAAACATCATAAACAAAGACCCAGGGAATCTTGTGGAAGAGTTGGGGATAGAAGTAAGCAAGTTCGAATGATCAAAGACACCACAAGAAGACCTACCAAGTCAACTAACCTGAGACCAGACCATGGAGGCTCACAGAGCCCGGAACACCAACAGGGAACATGCAGGAGCTGGAACTAGACCTCCTACACATTTCAGCAATGGTGCAGCTTGGTGTTCATGTGGTTCCCTAACAAGAGGAACGGGCGATGTAGCAATCTCGGTTCCCTGCCGTTGCTTCCACTTCCCACCTACCTGGACCACCTTGTGGGTCTCAATGGGAGAAGATGTGCCTGGACCTGCTGGTACTAGATGACCTAGGGTTGGATGGTTCCCAAGGGAGCTCCCCTTGTTTGAGGAGAAGAGGAAGGAGCAATGAGGAAAGGGATTTGTAAGGGTTGGACTGGGAAGAGGGTTGTGATTGAGATGTAAAGTAAATAAAAAAGAAAACAAATACAAAAAGAAAACCCATTTTGCTTTCTGATTTTGAATCATGTACAGTTTTCATAAATGACGATGAGTATTTGCTTATGACTCTAGTGCTGAGGTAGTGGACGGTGCTTTCATGAAGCAATATTAGTGCACTGCCAGAATTAACTGTGTTAGACTAGTATTCGGCCAGGACATCTGCCTGCAACCCAATTCAACCCAATGCTCGAGCACTTGGCTCTGCTCCTGCAACATAGGTTTCCATGGAAATCATCAGAATTCCTGAAATCTAAGGAGGGACATGGCTTGTATTACTGCTTTCAACTTGTCTTGGTTGCAGACAAACCTAAGTGAATTAACATTTATGCCATTATCATTAGATTCTATATCTCATCATTTGGATTCATTGCCCAATTGCTAAACTATTAAAATATTAGGTATTGTATTGTTTCTGCTAAGGTTTTTATTATTATTTTTCTTTCTGAGTAGAAATAGATTGATGTATGTCTATTCCCGCAGTCCAAAGATTTGAGTCCCATTGCCTTAAAAGTCACAAAACATTTCATGAGCTGGGCACTTAATAAAAGGATTGTTGGCTGTGGAAGATACTTTTAGATCTTGTATCTAAGAGAAAGGTTTAGGGGTGTTAGATACCCCGGAAAGAGATGTCAATGGCAGCCAACATCTTGACAGTCTTGCCAAGGGTCAACTTTACGTGTACACCAGAGAACCCAAATTTGTTGCAGTTTTGACTTCTTATGCAGGTACCATGAGAACCATTATCGTCTTTGCTTCTAATCCATTCTTTTGCCATTTTCAGGCCTTCATTTTGTACTCAGAATGTAAATTACATTTCCTATTTGTCCTCAAACCAATGTAGCGTTTCTTTATGCTTTTTAGGCATGATATTTACTGTGTCTGTGACATTTTTATTTAGTAGTCAGTATTAATAAATCTTCATGAAAGTAACAACATCATTGTGATTTTGTTGAAAATTCATTGCTTATGGTTCTTTGAAGAAGCATGAACGTTCAGCCACAAAGAAAACCAATCCAAAGGGAGAAACATGGTTATTGATGGCATCTAATTCATCTGGGAACTGGTGAAATTAATATAGTTAACAGAGTGTTACTTCCTTTCAAATTCCATTCTTTTTAGCTTATGATTAAAGTAGTAATTTTTAAAAACTACCTAGGCAAGACTCTGTATGAATCACACCACCCCAGACCCCAAACAGTTTTGCTGCCTTTAAAAAACAGACACGATATACTATCATTTGCTCCTGATATATTTTGGAAACTCCTCTGTGCTTTTGTTCTGAATGTCTGAACCGAACTTCTCTTGTCAGTGTCTGTCCTCACGTCCATGCATCGCTTCAAAAGAACTGACGTATTGGCTTCTTATGGAATATGCTATCTTACCATCAAAATGCATGACTGTTACATTTTCTGAGTCATACATTTTATCCCCTGAAAGTTACTTTCTATCATATTAAACTGAACATGCACTTCCAGTCACCAGAACAACCAAGTGATAATAATAAATATAATATAATACACTACACATATACAATGGAATGAGATAGCAATCCTAAAATAACTTCACTTTAATTAAGAAAACACATATAAAAAGCTCTCTCCAACAGTGTGTCTGGCACATTGTAAGACCTGAAAATATGTTGCTTTTTCCCCCTCACCTCTTCATTTGCTTTTTGTAGCAGGTTAGTTGGAGACAAAGCTTGTTCTATGTCCCCACTCCCCAGGATGCATTTCAACTCACAAAGTTTAGCAGATTAGATTGAATTGAGAAGGAAAAAGCAAGGTGAAATACTAGAAAATACATTGAAAAAAAAAGAGTGAATATACTTTCAGCATGCCAGCTAAATTTATTTAATGAAATTTCAATTTTTATTACATTTCTTAAAAAGTTTAGGACCGTATGGGAAATTATGGTGTTAGTGTGTGTAGGGGGTATACTATGCCCCTCAGCTATTCAACACAGTTCTTCCTAGCCTCATGTAATACTTTCTCCTGGTGAATGTATGTGTGTTTATGTGGGTAAGTTTGTCTAATCAAAAGTCATTGTCCTGTTATTTATACTTTTTATTACAGAATTTAAATATCTACTTTGTCATCCATAAAACATTTAAAATGCCTTTGCTTTATAACATCTGACCAAGTAATAATAGCCTCTTCAGAACATCTTAGAGAGCAGCGCAAAATTGAAGAAGTCCTCTTATTGTGTCACTAGTAGCACAATAAAACCATTACTTAAGTGGATATGAATCATGCCACCCAAAACCAATCTTCATTTAAACCACCAGTGAACTAACCAAGGAAAAGATTATGGGGATGTTAAATATTGTGAAACATTTGCCCCAAATTGAAAAATACAGAAACAAAGACATTTTGACCAATCATGGACTATGAAAGTACTAGAAGCTTTGATGGGAAGGAGAAGGAAGTGAAAGAAAAAAAAAGGAAAAATCTGTATAAATACTGACCAACCCCCTCGGCTCTCCCAGCCTCACTGGCTTGTGTGTTGTCCATGTAATGAATATTTCAGTTGTATCTCAAGTTTCTTATATTTTCAAAGGCAGTAAAGACGATGAGTTTTACATCTGTTAAAGACCTCTGATTGGCAGACACACTGAAAGATTGCCTCACATTTAAACGGAGAATGCTCCTCAGGAGCCATGGCCATGAAATATTCATCACACCTTCTTTCATAGGAAAGAGCTAGCTGGCTTTGTGTCACACTGCTTACTATTAATACCAACAAAATTACATGTCTCCTGTTAAATATCATTCTTAGGAGATGAATGAGGGGTTGTTTGTTCTAGATGATCAGAGAGAATAATGCAGGTTACAGCTTGTAGTTTTCTTGTAACACGGGTGTTTGAGCTTTGAGGCACAGAAGACACCGGGCTTGATAACCACTTCTTCAGAGGACCGTGTGAGATGATTTTCTTTCTGCGTCTGTGTTCTTTTAATTGCAAAGGTACATTTTTATCAATACCCACCTCTCTTTGTGGGAAGCCTTTGGATATAAAACTGCTGTAGTTATACCTTTGAGTATACTTTTATTAAGCGAAGCAGAGACTCATGTGTTTCCAAATATTGTTCAAATCTCCAAAGCCAGCTGAATAAACAAACATTATGTGAGCTGTAGCCCAAAAGTCTGCGAATGACTCCTTGGGATGTAAAAAATAACTATGATTCCTTCTAAGTATTTCTTGGAGCCAATGATCAGCAGTTTTGTTTAAGTTCTGGGACCCCCTGAGCCTCCATAAAAAATAACTTTGAAATATTATATTATGTGTGAAAATTTTACACACATGCACATTTATAATCAGCAGACAGGGCCTCTGCCCTTCTTCAACCCGATAATCAACCATAGGACCTACTCAAACATGAAAAAAAGGAGAAAGATTCAGAACGCCAAAGCACATAATCTTAGTGCCATTTAGAACCATGTGTCTTTCTGAAATCACCTATTACTGCAAATCTCTTGGTTATATTTCTCTGGACGTGTCTGTTTCTCATTATCAAAGTCTAAAGAAATTGGATACAGTTATGTAACACTTGGCAAAGGGGGTCTAAGAAAAATTGCATCCCGCAGTTTCCAGCTTATCTTTCCTTTCCAAAGCTGTAACCACTGTCTGACTTTCTTACTTGGGAGAAGCCAACTGGGACAGTGAAAGGGAAATAAAAATCAAACCAAAGTCAATAAAGTGATGGCCCTGTGCTTGAATCAATCATAGATGTCAGCTTTTAAACAGTGATTATAGTTAACAGACACTAAGGTAGCGTGAACAGGAAGACGGGTTACTTTTTAAAGTCACCTTTCCCTTGGAAGATGGCACTGAGTATTTTCATAACAAGCTTGCCAAATACAATAATAAAGAGGGCTGGAGAAGTTGGCTGGACTGGAACCATACTCATGGCATAGGCATGAGTACCAGAGTTCCAATCTCTAGCACCTACATAATAGCCAGACTCACTGACATCTATCTGTAATTCCACTGCAGAAAGCCAGAGACAGATGGGTTCCTGGAACTTATTGGCTGGCCCGCCCTACCTAATGAATGAGTAACCCAGGGCCAGGGGGCTCAAAAGGGAAGGTAGAGAGTAATCAAGAAAAGACCTAGTGTTGATCTCTGCCATCCACAGGCACCCACACACCTACACCCACGTGACTGTGTACACAGGTGAACGTCACATACGTGCACACATACCATCAAGAGGATGATGATGCCCCAATATCTGAGATTTACAATGTTCACAACTGTAATTAAATTATGAGCAGCTGCCTTCTGTAAAGCAGATTAAGACCTTGCAGAGAGACAGAGAGCCTATAATGAGTTTCCATTTGTGATTTAAGTCAGAACTCAGCGCTACACATCCTCCTTTCCCAGGAATGAAGAAGAGAGAAGAGTCCCGAGAAACTTTGTGAGGAAGAAGTTCAATGGGTCTCATTCCAACAGGTGTGCTCCCCCCTCCCCAGTTCACGTTAAGTCAGTTAATTTATAATTTCTTCAGATATTGCACAGTGTTCAGACAACTTTAGATGCCCATCTGATCAATTAAGGCACAACGCTGTTTTTGCAACTGAAGCTTTTAAAAAGCATTATGGTTAAAATACACTGCGAGGGCCTGCTGGGATAATTGGTTATCAAAGTACGTGGGTACCAGCGAGCGAGCAGCCTTAAAATAGCAGGAAGTGCCACTGCACACTAGAAAAGAAATCACTATTTCACTTTTTCAAATAAAACATATCGCACCTCTGAGTTCACAATGGGGTATTTGCTGAGAGCCTGTAATTAACTCATAATGATGAGAACTGCGGTGATAAACATTTCCTTCGCCAAGCGCTTGCTTGTTTTCCCGTTTCCTCCAAGTTTGCTCTGTCCTTGTCAGTTCTTCTAGTTAGCTTGTCACTACGAATCAAGGCAATAATGGAGGAAAGAGCAAATAGTTTTTGTAGAAAGGGATTATTTGTTTTAATTTTTACATAGAGGACTTGATAGAAACAATTACTTTATTAGGTAGCTTTTACGGGCACTGGCAGAATGAGCGAGTCGGGGAGGGAGAGGGAGCTTTGACCTAGTCCTACAACAATGTCACTTTGGAAACTCAGAACCAACCAATTCCGACTCTCAAGTCTAGTCACCTATTGCAGCTGTTTTCTGAGTCATCTCCTGGTCTGCACACAGCTGTTGAATTAATCTCCCCCAAATACCTCTCCATCATGTTGCTCCTTCCCTCTAAACTCCGCGAGAACCGCCCAATACCAATAGAACAAAGTGCACATTCCTCACCAGGCATTAAGCCCTCCACAATCTGTTTCCAATTTTCTTGTCTTGCCTCATTTCCCACTGTTCCATTATAACATAGAAGCCCATGTGAATTCTCCGCTCCAGTCTGTTTCATGTCCTTTGAAAGGCTTTGCTTTCTTCTTTCCTTGTTCAATCCCTATTCCCTCGCAAGTCCTTAGGTGCTGGTTTGGATCAGGGAGCGTTGTCTGGCCTGACTACCTGATCTGGAACACGTCCTGGCTCTGCATGAAACTGTAAGCTGCATCTGAGGAGTTGACTCCTCCCTCCTTGCATGTCCTGTCATTTTTTTTTTAGCACAGTATCCTGTTTTATGGTACTTTCTGAACCAGCCACCGGTAGGACAGTCATTACTGTAACACCCAGAGAAATAGCCTGCCATTTTGTTTGCCTCGTCAGTGTCATTTAGAAATAGCTATGTTATGATGCAAGTCCCAAATGATTTCTCTCTGGTTTCTCTGTAACCTCCCGAAAGTGAGAATTCGGTAGAGGATCAAGTAAATAAACCACACAGTGCATTTGCACCGAATCTATGGAATCTATAAATATAATCACAATACATTCCGTAACCGAGCAAAGGCCATCAGTGCATGCAAACGCTAATCATAAATGTAAAAATGCGTGAGAAAGCCAGTCCCAGCCCAGGATACCACCACGATGCCAAATCCCTTGGCTGTTCTGGACTTGGTACAATGTATTGGCTTCACCTCTCCACCTGCAACTGCATAAGGGCAGTCTGTGCTTCTGCAGCAGTTCTTGCTGTGTTCCTCTCCCTCTGCAGATAACATGCTTCTGCAGTAGAACAATCATGGTGACCTGCTTTCGGCATTGCTAATGGGTGCCCTATCTCACGTGCAGAAAGTCCGAGCTCCTTCTGTCACTGCTCTGAACTCTTTCCCTCCAACCCTACAGGCACACTGCCTTTCCTTCCTCCTGCAGCCCTGTCCTTACCTTTACTAATTCCCCAACCTCCTGCTTTTTCCTGGCTGTTCCCTAAGTTCATTTTGGAACATTTTTCTTCTGTAATGTCTTCTTTTTCTAAACTTCAAACATGGCAAATTGATGGAATGCTGGACCTATTTTTATTGGCCAAGGTTTCAATATGTTTTTTTTAATCCATCAAAAATTATTGCACAGAATAGAACAGAACTCAGTGCTCATATATTTATTTCCTGCCATTTTTCTGTATCAGCCTATCTATCTGAACAGAAGTGGACAAGCAACAAATTATTTCAGTTTCCCACAGAAAGAAACAAAAGTGGAAGCATGAATTCGCTCTTTCCTTCCTCCCCCTCTTTCCTTCCCTTTTTCTCACATTCCCTGGTACAAACTTATTCATACAGCAAATCCTCCATAAATGCCGCTTATAGCAACAATCCAAAGGAAACTCATCTGAATCATCTCGTTTCCGGGTCTTTCATCGGCCATGGAGAATAACGATCTTAAGTTCAAACATGTCTACCAATTTCGGCTTGCAGGTAGCTCTCTTTCCTCAGCTTAAATGGAAGGGCTCAACGTTTCTGTGTTAGGTTCACATGAAAGGGACACCAAAAAAAAAAATTGCATCATGATACTAACTAGGACACTTGGTTCATAACTGATACTCTAAATTTTTATTAATGTTAATGTTGCAATATTACATGTTTTCAATTAAGATTTGGGGAGAATCGCCATGCAGATGGAGGGTGGTATATGCCACTTGATGGCTGATCTTACCGTATCGTTATTCAGAACAACATCTGGTAAGTGTAATTACACGCGAAATTGAAAGTAATACTACATAATTAAGGACCAATGGTAAAACATATGGTACAAAAATTTTTGAAGAATCAATAAAAATGTTAAAACATTAAGACTATTGTTATCATTGTCAAACTTTTCAATCAATACAAAGAAGGCTGACATATTTTATAACACAGTAAAGAGCTACAAAATACATTTCACTTTAATCCACTTTCACTAAGCAATTTTACAAACTTTTTAGATGGAATTTAAGGGCATGGTCTGCTCTTTCAGGGGAGATTGGTTTGGTTCCTTGTACTCATGTCAAGAGCTCACAAACGTGCACAACTACAGTTCCAGAGGTCCCAGTGTCTCTGTGTTCCATAATCGGTCACACACATGTGCACACCCCCAGCCCTAAACATATGCACATGGTTGTTTTTTAAAAAATCATCAACGTTATAACACAAAATTAACAGAAATTTCAGTGCTCACGTTTATTTCCTGCTATGTAATTCTGCATTGGTTCGTCTATCCCAACCAAAATGGATAAACACCAGATTATTTCAGTTCTCATGAAAAGTGCAAAAGTTGAAAATGAAGCTTAATAAAACCCATTTTTGTCTATATTTAAATAAAACCTCTGGATCTGTTGAAGTGTGCTGTACTAGAGATTAAATGAGCCTGAGAGGGCAGGCTTTGGGGGGGCACCTTTTTCTTATATCCATTCATCATTAGCCAGCGTTGACATAGATTACCTTGTGACCCTAATGTATTATGACTAACTTAAAAATTAGACGAACAGTACATAAATATACTGCAGAGGTTGATTGCTTGGGTCCGGCTGACCTCGAATGACTCGAGAGGTTAAATGTGTTGGAAAAAATAATAATGAAACCCCAGCAACTGTCAGACAAAAGCAGGCAGGCCATGTTTCCTGTTGCCTAGATTGGTTTGAAGACATAAATTGCCTATCATGCCATGATTTTGCACCAATTTATTGGCAATTTAATCACTTAGTAAAGTCAGCCATCATCCTTTATTGCCAGTTGGAAAAGACAAAAAGGAAACCATGTCTAGGGAGGGATTCTGTAGTCTGCCCATTTATTGGTCCTTAAATTAAGCTGCTTTTCTCCACAAATCCGCCTAGGCCTTGTGGAGTAGCCCAGTGTTCTTCTCACTAATTTGGATTGCTTGAGGCCATAGAGTCATTGAGTGGTTCCATTCATGAACAGCAGATGATGCATGAGAGAGCCGGGATGCTCTTCTAGGAACTGAGCTCCGAGGAGCCGTACTCTACCAGAGGGCTTTTGATAAAACTTCCATCCAGTCTACAAATTGTAGACATTGATTTGAAATAAATTGTGACTGATGATCTGTCGATGACGATTTCCATAATCATTATGCCGTCAGTAATTTATCAAGGTAATGATATTTGTGTCCCTGATGTCACATTCATCCTGTACTAGGGAACTGAAGAACACGCTGTGATTTTTAAAGCCCTTATTAAGACCTGTCTGGTTGTGCTATACTTCTAGCCATACGGTAATCAGTGTGAGAGCTACAACAGAATAAAATATTTTAAAAATCCTCATAGGTTTGTACTAAAATTCTTTTGACAAAAGTCTTCCCTTGCACACAGGCAGAGACCTGAGCTTACAGCGTTTTAATTAAATCAGCCTTACTGAGATTGCTCGGTGTAATTTGCCAATATGCTTTGGAAAGAGATATTAGACCATGCTGGCCAAAGCAATCTGCCCAAACACCCTCTCCTAACCCCCTTGGACTGGTTCTTCCCAGTGCACCTCCCTCCTCACTTAGATAACGGCTACTTCCTAGCAGCTATGACTGTGTAGCGAGCACAGTCAACAGATGCACCTGTATCCTGCATTTACTCACATTAGGTTTCAAAATTCCTGAACAATATTCCCTCCCATTTCAGAAAGAAAGCTAATGACATTAAACACTAAATGTCACAAGTGTCTCTTCACCAAAAATGAAAAGTGAGCTGAGAAAGTCAACGAGAGTGATATAATTAACAAAATTAGCAAATGTGTTTTGAGATTGCCATTATAAGATGAATTCCGATTAGACTGTAAATGTTATAGGATCATATCTATTTTCATTTAGAACATGGCTTACACGCATATAATCCAATGTCATTTCAAGAGGTTCATAAATAATTCTAGGTTGGCAACTTCTAAGGCTTTACAAAAATTAATATGAAGCAAAATAACTTTGAAGCTAGAAACTAGAGTATTATCTACCTTCTTTTCTATGTTTACTGTGTAGACACGTCATCCTATTAGGAAATTCTGCATAGGTCACATGTCCAGGAAGCCTCTACCTGATGATCAACCAATCAATAACTTTGCCTGAGACTGAGTTTGTGAGCTTCAGTTTCTAGCTGCATAAATGTATGTAGGTGACAAACTGCCACTTGTTTTAGAAATGGTTCTTCCTTCACTTACCTGAATTAATTACCATAGCTCTATGACTTTAACCGTTAAGATATATCATACTGTCTGGTTGCTTTTCCTGGAATTATTTATTAATTTACCTTATGGATTGATTATATCATGGCAAAATAAGTATAACATGATGTTGTCCATCTTAGATTATATATATACACATATATATATATCTATATAGATTTTTGTATATTCATTTATTTGTTGTGTATGGATCTAGGAATATGCAGGTACCTAGGAACATATCCTGAAGCCAGTGGGCAATTTGGAGGAGTTAGTGCTCTCTTACCCATAGATGGGGCTCAGGTATCAAACTCAGGATGTCAGGCTTTGGCTTAGGTGCCCTTGCCTGCTGAGCCGTCTCATTTACCCTTAACAAAGACTTAACACATGTGGTTCTACTGAATTTAAAAGTTCTCTGGGTAGTAAAAGAAATGATATTGAGTGAACAGCCAAGCTATGTATCTGACAGAAGATTAATATCTAAAACACATAAGGAACTCAAGAACAGCATAACAAATAAAGAACCCAATCAATTAAAGGATTAATTAAATAAACAAATTCTTAAGTAGATAAAGCCAATTAATGCTTACCATCCTCAGCTATTAGAGTAATGCAAAATAAACTACAATGAGAGTCTATCTTCTCCCACTAAGAATGGCTACATTAAATAAAAGAAGACAAATCAGAAATGCTGGCCTTGATGTGGGTGAAAGAGAAGATTCATGCTGTTATAGAGAATGTGAATTGGTCCATTCATTACAGAAGTCAGCACAGAGTTTTTCACAAAACAAAACAACCAAGTAGCCAACCAACCAACCAACCAACCAACCAACCAACCAACCAACCACAACAACAAACCCCCAGCCACCTGAAAGCACAGCCATACTACGATCCAGCTATACTGTCCCTGGTGCTTGTCAGGGGATTCTAAGTCAGCATGCCACAGAGCTCTACACTAATGTTTATTATAGAAGCATTTGCAACAGCCACTTTCTACCTCATTTTAGCAGTCCAGCAACAACTGAATGGGCAGAGAGGTATCTATAACAATGGCGTTCCATCCAGTCATAATGAAGAATGAAATTATTCCATTTCCTGGATAAGGGATGCAATCCCGAACATTGTATTCTGCAGAATAAGCCAGGCTCAGGACGACAACATTACTGGTTTTCTCTCATTGCACGTGCTGTTTATGTGACATGAAAATGGAAGGGGCTCTCTCTAGGAATTGGAGAGGTAGCTGTGCAGCCAAGAGCGCTAGCTCTCGAACAGCTTTAGGTTTGCTTCCCAGTGCTCACGTGATACCTCACAGTCATTTCAAATGGTCTCAGAGGATCTGACGCTGTCTTCTGGCCTCCCCAGGTACCAGGTGTACACAGGTTCCACAGACAAATGTTCAGACAAAACAGCCATCGATATACAAAACCAACCCAACCCAGCCCAATACCTTAAAAAAATAAATACAATACAACAAAAATAAATAAATAAATAAATAAATAAATAAATAAATAAATAAAAGGAGAGTCATAGATGAAGACAACACCCAACAACTTCAAGACTCTATGGGCCCGCGAGGCAGGCATACCCGCATACATATGTGGACAAGCGTACACATTCACATGTATACACACTAGAAAACAAAGCAGCAAGGACATCTACAGACAGGGAGATGATAAGGAGGGGAAGAGGCTAGAAGGCACCAGAGTGGGCATGGCTAAAGTATGTATTATAGTTGATAGAAAATCTTTATGCAACCCACTACTACTTACAGTGAATGTACACTCTTGTAGTTTGCTCCCTGATACTGTGATAAATTAATGACCTAAAGCAATGTGGCATGAAAGGGTTTATTTGTCTTACAGGACCATCTCCAAGAGACACAGAGGCAGGAAGTCAAGCAAGCACAGGAGGAATTCTGCTTAGTGACTGGCCGTTTTCCCAGGCTAGCTCAGCTCCCTTTCATTCACAAGCTAGGCACACCTGCTCACCAGCCCACTGAGTTGGGCTCTTCTGTGCTAACTACTAACCAAAGAAACAGCCACAGACATATGCATAAACCAGTCTGGTTGAAGAGATTTCTAAGTTGAGGCTTCCGCTTCCCAGTTTGGGTTAAATCGTCAAGAAATTGAGCAGCACATATACCAATAGAACATTTTCAAAGGAAAAACAATGGCAGTCTAGAGGGTAGTCATAGAAACAGCACACACACACACACACACACACACACACACACACACACACACACAATCTTTGCTAGATATGCTGCTCTACATTTGAAGAAACTATCATGATCCCAATTACTGGAACTAAAACAAAACTCTTGACTCTAAAAAAAATCTTCTATACAAAATTCTGCGCATTACTAATGTTTCTGTAACCATGTCACAAGAAACTTCACCCTGGGCAACAAAAAAGCAGTTCAGATTTTGGTTTTTGACTGTAAAAACCAGGAAGAGTGGATCTCCGAAAGCTAAATTACCAAAGAACTTACGGTCAGAGAGTGTGGAGTTAGGACCTGAACCCAATGCAGACCACTTGGGGGGGTCCCAGATTACAAATGCCCATTGACAAAATGAACATGATCCAAGAGTCAAAGGCTTCTGGCTCTAAGACATAGCATAGACTCAGTTGTCCCGCCAATCAGGTATTTATCAACACCTGGATTCCTCTGTTTTCTGCCTTTATTGAGCATCCACCTTGCTACTCTTGTAAGGGACTGAAAACCAGAGGGTTCATTGTGAACCCTAGGCAATTATACTTCTTTGAGATTGACCTTCTCCTTGGCTTGATTAGAAAGGAGTGACCCAGGTAACTAAAAACCAGAGCTCTAAAGTTGACAGGACACTCAACAGCAGACACGTGGATCTAGAAGTCATTTTGTTTTTAGTTTTTATGGGTTCTCCAGTTTTATTTCCTAGGGTGAGTCTTTTGCTAGCATGTATGTATTGACTTATGTGCCTGGTACCTAGGGAAGCCAGAAGAAGACATATTCTCTGGAACTGAAATTCAGGCAATGATGAGTGATGATGTGGGTAACGGAAACCAAATCCAGGTCCTGAGTCATTTAAAATCTATCGGTCAGGTGTTCTTGATGCATGGAGAAAAGTGTTCAGCGACACTCAAATAAATCTTAGCAGACATTGTGTTTTATGTACATTGTAGGCCTCTGAGCAAAGTTTAGAACTCAGAGACAGATGACAAGGGCTCCGGATTTGCATCGTGTTTGTGCTTCCCTACACATATCTTTAGTTAGGCAAATATTGATTTGCCTTGAGTTAGATCTGTTATTTCTTTGGAATGTTATTATTGTCTTTGAGTCATGTGTTCGCTCGTGTGTTACCTGTATGTTTGCCTCAGTTCTCCATTGTAATGCCAGGACAAATGAGATGAAGCTATCTTGCAGTGTGGACAGGAGCACCTTAAAATGACCACCCTTGAAAGAATAGCTGTCTTTGGAGTCTTTGTGGAGTGCTAAAACTCAACCTGAGTTCCTCCAGTCTATTCTGTTTCATGATGATGTATGTTCAGTTTGGATAATTGAGCACTGGGACAGAGACTACTACAACCATGTCCTATGGCTGAACCATAGAGTATTGTAGAATGTATGATGCATGAATGCTAACATGAGTTATACTGTATGGAGAATTGATGGATTTCCCTGAAGAAAGTAAGGAGGTTAGCTTGTAAAAGAAACACCATTGTGTGTGTGTGTGTGTGTGTGTGTGTGTGTATACATAGAGGTCAGAGGTAAACCTTTAATCTTGCCAAATGTGCCAAATGTACAATTGAAAAAGCAAGTGGATCTCATGCAGGGTGCAGAGCCAGATACTAAGGCTCTTTTGTAATGGGTAGGTTCCTGACACTCAGGTCTCACATCTTGAAGAGACATTTCTTAGGGAGGAGACACAAAAGAGGTTCTGAAATCAACTCGGTGTAGTTCAGGAGAGATGTGCAATGCAAAAGTAGCTGGCCCTTTCCTGATGGCTTTCATCCCAGATTCATCCTGTCTACCACCTCGTTCAGCGCAAACCATAGCAGCCTGTGGTTACTTACCTTCTCCAGCAATGTAATGTGGAAATTACATAATTCCGATGTGTGGAATGGAATCAAGGAGAAAATTGAATATAAGCAGATATTTATTTAAACCATTTTAAGGAAAATGTAGCAGGTTATGTCTTTAAAAATATTCAAAGGAAACAAAGAAGGAAGCTTTCTATGAAAAACAGTTCACCCACAGGATCTATAATGTTTTCATAATACAATTTCAAATATATGATGGCATATAACAGACTTCGACTTCTTTATTTTAAAACACTTAAGATGACAATGTGTCAATTAATTTGGTAACCTAAAGTTGGACAGATCCTTTGTTCTGGTCTCTTACTGACTGAATTGTGGATGAGCAGAGAGCACGGGCAGATTGTTAGTAAGTGAGGAGAATGATTCAACTCTAAAACATCTCCAATAAAATAGTGGCTCCTCAGTCCCGAACTTCATCTGATATTTATACGTTTTTAGTTTAATTCTCTTTCTCATGTGGGGTTTGTCTGTGTGCAGTGTATGTTTGTGTGTGTGCGTGCATATGTATGCATGTGTGTATGTATGCATGTGTGTATGTATGTATGCATGTGTGTATGTATGCATGTATGTATGTATGTATGTATGTATGTATGTATGTATGTATGCAGGTATGCACTTTTGCAAAACCATGTATATGTACAGAGACCAAAAAATGAAGTTAGTGTCCTTCTGAATGAATTTCCGCCTTCTTTCTTTGAGACAGGGTTTCTCTCAAACCTGGAGTTAGGTTGTACCCATCAAGCAGCAGTGATTATCCTGTTGTTGCCCCTAGAAGTGCTGGGTTGTAGGTATCTGTAGCCAAGTCAGCATTTACATAGGCTCTGGGGATGTGAAGTCTCGTTGTCATGTTTGTGCATAAAGCACTCTTAACTGTATAATTTGATACTAAAACAGAATGGGGACAAAAAGAAAACAAAATAGCAGGCTAATATCCTCGACAGACATAACTTCAAAAATTAAAAGAAAAAAATAGAATATTGGAAAACAAAATCCGACTGCAATCACATGAAAATACATGCATGTGAAATATTTGTCACAATTCAGGAAAATTAATTACAAATATTCAAGGAAGATTCAACATGGGAAAAATCAATAAACATAAAAATCTGGTAATAGAATGAAGAATAAAGAAAAGGCTTTTGATATGACTTAGCATGCTTTATGATAAAAAATGCCAAATATGTTAGGCTTATAGGGAACATACCTGAACATAATACATTTAATACATCAACCCTTAATGCCACAGGAAACCGGGAAAAGCCAAAAATTCTCTAATCTCTGGAGCAAGATAAAGATGTTCACCTTTATCACTTTTATTCATCAGAGAACTAGATGTCCAAACAGAAAAACTAGGCAAGAAAATAAAAGAGCTTCTAAATGGGAAAATATGTCAAATATCCTTATTAACCCATGACATGACATTCTACACAGAAATTCCAAAGAGACAAGCAAAGTCCTATCAAGCCTAAGACTCAACAAGGTTGTGAGAAACAAAATTGACATGCGCCAATTCCTCAAGCCACACTGTACGAATGCCAATGATCAGAACCAGAAAGAAGAGTGATTTCATTCCTGATAGTTAAAATAAATGAATAATCTAACAAAATTTAAACCAAAGAGGTAAAATTTTCTATAACAAAATTTGTAAATAAACTGAAATAGATGAATCAAGATGAAGGATACAAACAAAAAGATAAAAGAGTAAAAGAAAGAAAAGGGAAAAGAAAAGACATCTACATTTGAAGAATCAAGATTATTAAAAAAAACACTCATTTCACCCAAACTTTCTACAGATTTAGTGCAGTCTCTGCTGCAATATTGATGTGGTTCTACTGAGAGTCAGAAAAAAAATCAATCTTAAGATTTGTATATGATGCAAAAAAATCATGTAGCTATCACTGTCATGAAAATAAGCCAAACACAAAGGGACCAGGATGGAGGTGAGCACATGCACCTGGAGCAAACCGGTTGATCTTGGACAGAGAGTGCTAAGAACACAGCAGTGAGAAAGCAGCCTTCTCAGATGGAGGAGGAAATCGGACACCATGTGCCCAGAGGCACACTAGCTCCTATCACTCAGCCATGAAAAATGCACCCAATGTGGGTGGATGGTAGATACCGGAATGTGTGTGTGTGTGTGTGTGTGTGTGTGTGTGTGTGTGTGTGTGTGTATGTGTGTGTATGTGTGTGTGTGTATGTGTGTATGTGTGTGTGTGTATGTGTGTGTATGTGTGTGTGTGTGTATGTGTGTGTATGTGTGTATGTGTGTGTATGTGTGTGTGTGTTTCTGTGTGTGTTTGACAAGAACAAAAACAAGCCAACAATAAATATCAACAATAACAATTGGAACTAGACCACTACCAAAGAAACAACCAATACGACAGACAACCTATCGCACAGGAGAAATTATTTCCAAAATCCACATTTGACAAATGGCTGATGTTCAGAATGTGTGCGGAACTCAGAGTTAATAGCAAACTTTAAATAATAAAAGTGACCAATATTGCCTGAATATCTATCTCGGGACCGTAGAGAGCATGTTCAATCCCCTGGTTTTGTTCCTCTAAGTATTCCCCATCTGCAAGGCAAAAATAGATCTAAAATGAACTTTCTCAAATAAAATGGTCAACAGGCATAGAAAAAATATCCTCAATATTACAAATTAGGAAATTCCAAGTCAAGGTCACAGTGAGATAACACCATAGTGTTACAGCAGCAGACAGAACACCAGCAAGAATGAATAGCATTTAAAAAGCCAAAGTTAACAGAAGGCCGAGTGAGCATGTAGATACTGGAGCATAATGTTCTATATCCATTTTGGAAACCAATATCAACGTCCTTCAAAATATTTAGGTATAGAGCTATTACTAATCCAGTAATTTCCATTCCAAAGAATCCACGCTAAGGGAACGGGATTCTTATGTGAAGGAGATGTTTGTACTTCTCTTCCTTTGTTATAGACGTTGTATTCACAATAACTCCAAATTGGAAGCAAGCCTAATGTCCCTCAGCTGATGACTGAAGGACGGGGTAGTTCACACATACACTATTCAGTCAGAAGAAGAACGAGATCTTGTCACTTTCAGCAACATAGGTAGAACTGGAGATTATGTTAAATAAAAAGAGCTAGACACAGAAAGACAAGTTATGCCTGACCTCACTCATAAGTGGAATATACAAAAGCAAACTACCACGAGCCATTATTACTAGGAAGACGGTCACGAGAGGCCAGGGAGAGTGGGGGTTGGGAGAGAAGGGGGATGGACATTTATCAATGAGAAAATAGAAAGTGTTCTAAGTGTTTTTTGCATGTCACAGGGCATAGAAAAACATGAATGTCGCCTACATTCCCAAAAGGTTAGAAGAATGTATTTTGAGTGTTTTAACCACAAAGGCTAAACGAGGTCAGCATATTTAACCTCATTTAAGCCTTGTGTAACAGAAACATGCATTGAAGCATCACATGAGGTCAAATAAACTATTACACTTGTAATGCTTTTATATATCAGCTAAAATAAGTTTTATCTAAATGTAAGAATAATCAAGGAGAGTATATGTATTTATGCAAATAACTCATAGGCACGTAAGTACTAAGTTTCATTTTCTGTCATGGAGGAGTTCTACCAATTAGCGTTAAGGGGGTGTGGAGAGACGGCCCAGTTGTTAAGAGCACTTGCTGATTGTCTAGAGGACCTGGGTTTGATTCCCAACACCCACACGGTGGCTCACAATTTCAGTGAGAAATCTAAAAAGCCTTTCAGTAGAGAAAAAAAATACTGCACTTTAGAAATATGGATTTATGTTACGCTCCGAAAGTTATGAGAAATATAAACTTCCTATGTAGCTTTTTCAAACAAATGTCACTTAAAAAAACTTTAAATGTCATTTGAAAGAAGTAAATACCAAAACTTATTTCAAACCATATTTGATAGAAAAATGTATCAAATTTCTATTAACAACATAGAGGATGATTTAGTCTGTGTTATTAAAATTTTATCTCTTGTTAATCAAACCATATTGACTAACAAAATATAGTTAAAGCTGTCAGAATCATATTTGCAGTTTTAATAGAATGTGGAAGGAGTTATCGAGAAGCAAAAGAAAAATGCAACTCAGGACCAAGGAGAACTAAAGGAACTAAAGATAAGTATGAAATGTCAGTAAGGAGGAAATATAACAAACAAGAGTGATGGGAAGACAATGAAGGGAGAGAGAGATGGAGAGACAGAGACAGACTCAGATCCCTTGCGTAAGATAGAAACTCTGCCTTGTCAAGACTTCTTCTAAAGTTAGAAAGAGCCACATGGATTATTCGAGTATCTGTCAAGAGAGCCTAATGAGAATTTCAGAATTTTCAAAGATAATTCAGAAAAATACCAACAATGTCTGCATAATGTCATACATAAAGAGCTGGGGAAGCAGCAGACATCAACTTGAAGGATGACACCATATTCCATTAGCTTGCTTTGGCTTGGCCTTTTTAAGTGGCTTTTAAAAACATTTTTGAATTTTTAAACACATCAAAGAAACACTAGAATGCTTTTTAGTGTGAGTATGTAAAGCACATCTTTTTTTCCTGTAGCATAATTGAAATCTAATTAATCATTTTCTCTAGAGATTTTTTTTCACAACTTACTGTGACAACAGTACAAAAATGACTTTCTCATCAGCACTGGCGATGTTTTAGTTAGGGCAGCAATCTGATTCTGTAAAAAGCTTGTACACATTTTTATTAGATGCATCGTGCAGCTTCCAGATGAAATCAACAGTCTAACTAAGACATTGGTAAGCACCCGCTTCTCTCTCTATTCTCTTTTTTATTTTACAAGAGACTGATTCCTACAGCGATCTTAGGAACATAGATCCTTAGTCCGTTCATTGGTTAGAAGGGCAGTGTTTCCCCTTTGTAGACTCAGGTATAAAGGGTTTTTTTCTAATAACTTCTTGGGTATTGGTCTCCTTATTCAGATGACCCCCTGACTGTAGCTGAGCTCTGAATGCTGGTTGCTAATCTTTATGACTGAACTGCAAATTTTATGCCAAACCGTTATTTCCTTCTTAGTCATCTGGGACTCGCAAAACAAATGGAGGTGTGGGAAGTTTTCTAGGCTCAATCCAGTCGACTCCTAAAGGAATTTGAAGTACTTTTCAGCTGTGGGCTAGCCTGCACACTCTCATCATCCTCTAGTATCTGAGATGTTCTGGACTCAAACAGGCTTTGAAAATCAGCCTTGACGATTTAGAGCTGACCCTCATTCATCGAATCTCTGGAGTTTTCTGGAAATTTCCTCCATCTATCCCTCCAACTTACTTTCTCCTTAACCAGATTTGTTCATTTGCATTTTGGTGTTTCCAATTTCTATAACCTTATTTGTCCACTTCCTTCGAGCATGGCGACGAATTTTAAAGCCGCTGGTATGTATTTTGTAGCTTGGATTGGTTTTGTTATATTTGAGACAGGGTCATGATGAAAACCCTCAGATTTTCACGGATGCTTAGGGTTAACAAAGACAAACTGAAGCCCATTTGGGGTGAATCTATTACTGAATTACATAGACCACACCCACTGTTCTCTGTCTCTCACTGAAGGAAGAACATTTATGAAGAATTAAGACACCTCCCCAGGGCATCTAACTCATTGATAGCATGGAAAGACTGCACTCCAGAATTCACTGTCAACTAACAGTATCCCCATCCCCAACATTGCAACTTTACTCATTTTTAGTAAAGCAAGACTAACTAAGCCAGCTACACATTATCTGGCTTACATTCTAGTTCAAACTCCATGGTCCTGTTTACTTAGTAATTTAGAGTCCCAGAGGGGCTCTGCAGACATTTGCAAACCCTGTGCTTTCTTACTTCACACATGTTTTCAGATGAGAGTCTTCTAAATCCCATGATTTCTAAGAACAGTAAAGCATTGAGGTGTCTATTGGCAAAAGAGGGATAAATCACACATTTTCCAAAGCACTCGTGCATTCCGTTTACGCTGGGCACCCAATTAACATTTTAAAAATAACTAAGACAATTTTTCAGTTTTAAAATCCAGTTGCAAATGATATCCATTGTGTAAGGCTGACATCGTGGGCTTTGTTTTCAGTTTTAAAAAGGCTTTGTAATTACACAGAGCAGTTTCTGACAAAAATTATAGTCCTACAGAGGATCTTTCTCAAGATTATTTTTGAAAAATATTTGAAGGAAACATAATAGGTTTTAACTTTTCAGCTTGGAAAGTTAATAGCCCTAGAAATATTATAAACTAATAAAGTTATTGTGTCCTATATATAGAAAATGACGCTTATATGGAGTGTCTCTATCAGTATATCTGTGAAAAGGCATGCCATTTAGATGAAGATATGTAATGTATATTCAGCATTCTATAAATAACATATTCAGCTACATGTATGGTCTATGTAATAAGTACTGTAGTCAGTAGCAAAGATTCACACCTTCATGAAAAGGGAGAAATATGGAAGTGAGTGCAGCGATTTGATTACTACGTGGATTTGCCTTACTCTGGAAGAGAAAATGTGTCCATTGCAGGCCATGAGCAGGATAGGGCTGAGCACAGGTCAAGTGAAAAGCCTTGTAAGGAAACCTCCTCCTTTTCATCTTTCACCCCTCAGAACGGAGAAAACGAAAAGCCCTCACATACTCTAAGTTTAAGTAGTGAAAATGATGGCTAAAGGTTTAGGGACACAAAGAATGGGATTACCAATTCATTTGTATTCCCTGCTGTAATGCTTTCCATATGGGGAGGATATTCATATCTAACATATTCATATGGAAATCACGGAGCCACAAATCTCCTCCTGATGAGGCAACTATGCTTCCAGACGCTGGTGTTCTCCAACTGGCAATGTCTTGCCACGGGACAGCAAGGGCACTGCGGTCCCTGTTGTTATTCTTTGGATGAAGGATGTAGAGGACAAGAGCATCTTATACAGGATACAGTGGATAAAATTTACATTTAGTTTCTCATGTCACTTGGCATATATAGTGGTTGCCTCTTCAAACATATAATTTTGTAGTCATGTTTTATTAGTTCTGTAGTTAAGGGCATATTTCTATACCGAAATGCTGTTTCTTTAATATAGACTACCATACACACCAAAATCATATGTGGCAATAGTTCTAACAGATTTCCAGGATCAATAAGCAGGATGCAACACAGAGCTTCTGTGTGTTTCTTCTCATTTACGTTCCTAGCCCTCAGTATAAAATGGTTGGCCAAAAACATTTCTTCACAGAATGAATTATTGAATATTAAAAAAAATGAGAACCATTACTCTCTAATAAAGAGATACTCCAAGATGAGTAAAGACAGATTCAGGCAGAAATAGTTATATTACTCTCCATAGTCAATTGAAAACTGGACCAAAATAATTCAAAAGAAACTACTGCTGAATCTTTAAGTTGTGTCAACAGGAAAATTGGATTTATTTCATAGTAATCTTCCAAGGAAATAACCTTACAAGGACACCAAGTGTTCTGTGAGGAATCTAACTCTCTGTGGAACTATTTTCTCCATCACTTATTAGGGAAACTCAAATATTCAGCAATATCAAATACTTCCTCAAATCTGGATTTGTAAAAAGTTAGATAGCATTTTCAAATGTCAAGAATTTTCCTATATTGTTTATTCTCTATTATTTCTAGAAGAACTCAAGGTGTGGACAATACACAGCTCCAAGATCATAACATTCTTTATAGAAAATCACATAGCCAGGGAAACAGTACAAATTCAGGAGACAGAAATTGAAACAGTGGAAAGTGAGGGGTGGGGCTCTGTGCTATATCATCAGCTCAGCATGCACAAGGCCTTAGTTTAGATCCCCCATATTGCAAAACAAGTAGGAAAAACATGTAAGGAAATACCTTTGAATACCTACAGATGCATAGCACGCTGAAAGAAGAGAAAGAATTCATGTGCGATAGAGCACGCCAGAATTTTCTCTAAGTAGTGAAAAGCTGTATAAAGAAATAGCCAGAATCGAAAGTCCTGTAGGAAATTGGAAGAAGACACGAGTCATCAATAGGATAGAATAAAAAGGCTCCATCCATAGGCAATCCTTCCTCTAGGGAAGCAGATTCGCTCTCATATGGTCTGAACAAGAATGGGGAGCACAATATGCCTCCTGCAATGATTATTAACATGTCTTTGCAATAAAGATAAGAAAGGTTTATCTTTAATATGAATCTAATTGTACGTCTTGCTAACTCTTATTCTGAAGGCACATGCGTCCATAGATGTGTGAACCTACATAAAGAGTTTGTAACTTGATCTCTGCTCTTCCTTGCAGTTTGTGGCAAGCAATGAAAATTTGAAGGCAAATGTGCTAGACAGGATGTTCTAGGCTAAAACATTGAATATGTGCACATGCCCTACATATCATACACATGTTTACCAAATCATTTCTATGCTAGCCTGAAATAAAAAGATGTATCTAGCAGAGTTTGTATTGCAGTATCAAAAACAGCATCTGGGCAGTACATGAGTATGAGAAATGAAATGCACACAATCTAGAGATTTCCTAGATATCTAGCAAAATTCACGAAAACTCTCCCCACTGATCTACATGAGATTTTTATAATTTCAAGGCACAGTATACTTTTTTAGTATATAGCCTTGTAAGAACCGGTCCAAACTTTAACCTTTAACATATATATATATATATATATATATATACATATATATATATATATATATATATATATATATATATACATATGATGCATTTCATAGAGGAAGATCCCCAGAACAAAGTCAATGTAGGAATCAACCAGATTACTCTTTAATCAATACAAATTTATAAACACTAGACCTATCGGTCCCCAATACTTAAATATCACACTGCATGAATAGCAAATGGTATAAAATATGCAAAATAATAGTACATTAGCCTAAATAACACTAATAAATTGCAAAGCTTAGCATGGGATTGAAAATCAGTAATGGAACACTACGCTCCCTGCACAAGCAGCGACTCATACATAATGGAAGAGCACCACTGTTAGCAGCAAGCTCGGGGAGGAAGACTGAAGTGCGTTTTATGGACAGACCGGATTGATCTGGGAAGTGGTTCCTGAGGAGATCTCACTTACCCCGAAGAGCAGCTTGAGAGAGTGCCACTACTTCCTACTGGTATTTGAGACTCATATTATTTAGATCAGTTGTCTCCTTAGTACCAGGTTTTAGGCATTGCAAGAAAAAAAACAAACAAAAACACAGACTTAATCTCAAGAACTTATTGAAATAACTAGCAACAATAACTGTATGACACGGGGCTTTCTTTCATGGCCGATTTCCATTTGATATTCAAGTTAGTTGTTCTGTAAATTTACAAAGACCACTCCCTTCATTTTGATGAGAGAGGCCAATAAATAAAGTATAAGATTCAAGCCCTTAATAATATTGGAGTCTCACAAGATTCAAGATTCACTATCATGCAGAAGTTAGTCATATAAGGAGTACCTTGGATGGCATTCAAGGAAAACGAGTTATTGGATGTATTAGAAGGCGCTTGTTGGGACTATGTTCCAACCTTAAGTCGGTCCCGAGGCATGGGGATTGAGGATAACATTATGAAGCAAAGATACAGTGTTTTCTACTTTCATTTTACCTTAATATCACCTCTAAATCTAATTGGTATTGCAAAGAAGGAATATAGTTTGAATTTGAGCGCTCCGTATCTAAAGGTGAGTGTAAGGATGAGTTTGAAGGTGAGGTGGAATTGTCAAAAGTCACAAAGCTGCTACTAATTTCGAGATAAAAATAAATTGTGTTACTGAAGGAAAAGCTTAGCTAATGCAATGGGGAATACAGTAACGAGTTCATCTAATATAGTCCCTGAAAGTGAAGAGAGAGAGGATTGTAGTCAGAGGAACTTGGAGAAGATGAAATCTGTTTGTAACAGAGCACTCTGGGGATACAGAATAGTTAAAAATAGAGTGTTGTCCTTCATTCGCTTGTCTTCAGTGCCTCATTTATGAGCTTCCCCTTCCTCATGACCTGCCTAGGCATTAGGAATTATGTAAATATATACCATGCCTACCTGCCATATAATACAACATTTTATATTTAAAATATATTGTACACATTATATATTATAAATATACTTTTATAATATTTATACTTATTTATAATAATTATAATGTACAATATATTTATGATTAAGAAAATCAATATAAACAATATCATTGCTAATTTTTTGTTTAGAAAAAACATTAGAACATAGTGAATACCATGATTTATGACATACCACAGGGCCAGATCTTGATTCACCAAGGACAATTGTAACCATGCTGAAGTAACTTCTTGACTTAACAAACTACTTGACCAGCTATGTACTGCCCAGTCTGGGAACACCTGCTATTTGCAGAACATTACTAGCGTTGGTCATTAAACAGTAAATGGATTAATCCAAAGGGACTTGCATAGAAATACTCAGTATGTGTCACAAATATTATGTTTAAGAGACTGCTTTAAAATCCATAGATAGGGAATGGATTAGCTGTGCACTTCCTGCTGTTTCCAAGGCTTTGTTTTAAGATAAAACATGAGAATAAATTAAACCGACAGGTGTAGAATTAGAGGCTCAACATGCAACGGGACACAGAGTAAAGCAGATGGTCAGTGTGATAAAGTATAAAATGACCACCTGCAAAAAAAATAAAAAAGAGCTTTATTTTCTCTTGATTTTTCAAGGATAAAAACACAATTTTAAGTTCTACTATCTTTATTTTGGAAGACCCGTAGTTGTTGAAAGAATCTTAGCTGGTATTAAGTGTATTTTTTTCTAATTTAAAATGTGCTATATTTGAATAAAACTTTATGTAATAACAATTTATAAGTTATCAGCAGAGTATAGTCTTATTTTATATGCAATCAAAAGTCTCCAATTAGAAATCTATATGTTGAGAAGCCCTACCCTACCACATGCTATCAGAGCATAGGAAAGGAGTATCATGAATATCACAGCATCATACGGAAAAGTCTGAGAATCAAGATTATCTATAAAGACCCCATTCGAGTTGCTGTTTACGCAGTGGACTCAAGTAACCTGCTACTAACATTTAAAGGGCCTGAGTTTTGCAGATGTCTTTTTTTTTTTTTTGGCTACTTTCCAGAAAGATCAGCACATAAACTCAGAATAACATATAGTTATGGAGATGAAGGTAATCAAGAGAAATGCACAGACTTTCATTGCTAGACATGCATTCCTACATGTCCAAAGATTGGTTTGTGCCGAGCCCAGTCTCACTTACAGGTGCTAAAATTTAGAATAGAAATTGATCGAACGAAAATGACTATTTAACCAGAATCCAATAGTGTTGTCAAGACAACAGGGACTCTTAAGACTGTTTATAAAGGAAAACAAAACAAAACAAAATCAACATCACTCCAGGTTCAGTGAGAGCCCATCCCAAGGGCAGAAAATGGAAGTCATAGAGCAGTGCATGTGCATTCACACATACGTGTGCCCTTCTCCATTATGCATACATGAAAAAGACACACACACACACACACACACACACACACACACACACAGAGAGAGAGAGAGAGAGAGAGAGAGAGAGAGAGAGAGAGAGAGAGAGAGAGAGAGATGGTAATAATGGTATAGTCCACCAATGCACCAATGTGTCATAATATAAAAAGTCAGTGACAGGAATAGACAAATAATTGATAAGTAGAAACATAATATAGAAAATGAAAGGGCACAGTCGAACCTTTCAATCAATCCTCTGATGTTATTCATGTGTGTTTGGATTCATTCATTATATGTATCACACAAAATCCAACTTCAGATCAATAAAAGAGGAAAATGTTGGATGTCACATGTTATTTAAATGGTTTACATGACTATGGTGTATTATAGTAAACCTTGAAAAAGGAGTAGGAGGAGAGGTATTGTGTGCGCTCCCCCTATCCTCACTGTGTGTGCACACAGATATGTGTAAAGAATTTTTGTAAAAAATTGTTGTTTTATTTGTTGAATTTTTTTACATTTTTTCTTTTATTGGATTTTTTATTTACATTTTAAACATTATCCGCCTTTTCAGTTTTCCCCCCAGAAACCTCCTGTATCATCCCTCCTCCCCCTGCTTCTATGCGGGTGCTCCCTCACCCATCCACCCATTCCTTCCCACCTCCCGCCCTGACATTCCTCTACACTGGGACATCTTGAACCTTGACAGGGCTAAGGGACCTCCTCCTGCCAAGATCATCCCCAGCTACATATGTGGCTGGAGTCATAGGTCCATCCCTGAGTACTCCTGGGATGGTTGTTAGTCCCTGGGAGCTCTGGTTGGTTGGTATTATTGTTCTTATGGGGTTGCAAACCCCTTTGGCTCCATCAGTCCTCTCTCTGACTCCTCCACTGCAGACCCCATTCTCAGTCCAATAGCTGGCTGTGAGCATCCTCCTCTGCATTTGTCAGGCTCAGCAGAGCCTCTCAGGAGACAGCTCTATCAGGCTCCTGTCAGCATGCACTTTTTGCCATTCTTATTTATAATAGCCAGAAGCTGGAAAGAACCCAGATGCCCTTCAACAGAGGAATGGATACAGAAAATGTGTTACATCTACACAATGGAGTACTACTCAACTATTAAAAACAGTGACTACATGAAATTCTTAGGCAAATTGATGGAAATGTCATCCTAAGTGAGGTAACCCAGTCACAAAAGAACACACATGGTATGCACTCACTGGTAAGTGGATATTAGCCTAAAAGCTCGGAGTACCTAAGACACAATTCACAGACCACATGAAGCTCAAGAATAAGGAAGACCAAAGTGTGGATGCTTCAGACCTTCTTAGAAGGGGGAACAAAAATAGCCACAGGAGAACTATGGAGACAAAGTATGAAGCAGAGCCTGAAGGAAAGGCCATCCAGAGGCTGCCCCACTTGGGGATCCATCCCCAGATAATATTTCTGATATCAAGAAGTGCAAGCTGGAATCCTTTTAATTATGTACCTCGATGGTCTTACTACTGATAACTAGAAAGCAAGGTTTAATAAACATGTAAACCTCACCCCATCCTTCATTAAATAAGTAGAGCACTAGAACACTCCAGCTGAAGAGTCAATACACTCTCCTCAACCATAGAAGGAAACATCTTTAACGTCCCATGAAGCAACCTGGAACAGAGTACACTGGTCACCAAGAGTGGTTGACTTTGCCTACCACTTAACGGTAAGTTGCCTCTCTGAGACACTTGAGCCTCATTATTCATGTAATTACTGTAATTATTATGACACTAATCACTGTTGAAGTCTAAATGTGTGAAATTAATTCAGTAAGTGTAAATATGTGTCCACAGAAGGGAAGTATACAGATGAAGATGAAACTCGGATGTTCTGTTATAAGTGAGAAACTAATACCTAGATTAGAATCGCAACAGGGCATATGTAAGGTTTGGGGTTAACCATAGGGTGAGCATGGTTGTAAACATTTAGTTATAATTAATACAGGTGGAAGTGAATTTGCAGACAGCAGTCTGTCTAATGCACTACATTTGAAAACCTCCTTCAGTTTTTTGAGCCCAGCATAAATTAATTTACCAAGGTGACCTAATGGTAGACACATTTTAGAAGTTGAAGGTAACCTGGCTGTGACAAGCCACCCCACAGAGCACCTGTCTCTCTCTCCTCTCTCTCTCTCTCTCTCTCTCTCTCTCTCTCTCTCTCTCTCTCTGTGATTCTTAACATTATCGACCTTCCCACATTGATATCTGTCTAGGTTAATATTAACTCTTTAGTTTATATGAACCCCCTAAAGTTGACAATTTGCACATAAATTCATAATAGCAATAAGACATAATCTTCTTCAGAACTTACATTTATCAAGAAAGTCTGCTTGTACTATCATCCAAAAAAATTCTGTCTCCGAGCACTGGAAAACATGTGGCCTCTGTTCTCTGATTAAAAGGACATCCAACCACCTGGCTGTCTCACGTGCATCTCGGAGCTGCTGGTGTTTGAAAGTATGACAGAATCCCTTACAGGTTGGCTAAGAGGCCTGGCCTCCCCCTCCCCATCTTGTGCCAAGACGGAGGGCAGGAGCTTGAGCTTGTCCTGGTGAGGTGGGATCCCAAGTGCAGGTGCACACCAGCTGGAGGCTGCATGCGCGCCAGTTGGCGCCTAGGAGCCCACGTTCACACTTGCTGCGATTTCCGACTCCTCCATGTCCCAGCTCCCGCATGTGGCAAGCCCCCTGGAATACTGGTGATTAGGCCCATATTTTAAAATGCGTTGTGACTGACAGGGTAGGAAAAACAATGCATTTGCAATAGCAGTACAACCCTTCTTCACAGATTTAGTCAAGTAAGTTGGGCATCTCACTTTCCTAAAAGCAAACAAACATGACACAGGAATATGTTATTGAAAATGCCATATGTCTGTGCTCAAGAATAAAAGGCTTGATTCAAGGATTTGCTTCAGCAACTATGGAGGATGATGCAGAAGAGTAAAGGAAAAAGGAGTCTAGTTGATGTAAAAAGCAAAAAATGACAACGAAAATCAAGACCCCCTCCCAAACCTCTCATCCTCTTATCTATCTTAGGAAATTTATTTCTTCTTAAACCCTATTTTCTCCCCAACAGGAACCACATATGCACATCCGTAAATAGCTCTTTTTATTTCTGTACTCAAAACATCCAACCAGAATTTTAAAATAATTCCGTATTTAACACTTCAGAGTTTGAGTCATTTTAATTAATCAGTTGAATGTTGAACACAAGATTTGATAACTGTTAACCAGATACTGTGTTAGGAACCACTTAGGCAAAGATAAGAGTGGGACACATCTGGCCATTGATAGGTTGACTGTCCCCAGAGGAAAAATACATATCATCAAGATAATCCAATCAGATTCAAACACTGGTCAGAGTGAGCTATTCAGAATTCGAGTAACTATGTCCTCAAGAGAAAGAGTAATTCTGGCAGGAGGAACTGCACTTAAAAGTATAGCAATGAAACATGATATTATCACAGGGTATAGAAACAGAAGTCAGAGGTGCGAAGTTGTCATACATGGCTGTAAAAAATAAAAAGGAGGAAAAAGGGAAAAAGAAAAAGAAAAAGAAAAAGAAAGGGGGTGCTGAATAAGTTAAGAAAGCCAGGTTCTTGCCTTCTTGCTCTTGCTCTGTCTTCTCACCCCTTTCCCCCTCTCTCCTCACTCCCCTCCCTTTCTCCATGTGCTCATGGCCGGCCTCTACTCCTCTCTCTCTCTCTCTCTCTCTCTCTCTCTCTCTCTCTCTCTCTCTCTCCCTCCCTCCCTCCCTCCCTCCATCTCTCTCTCTCTCCCTCCCTCCCTCTCTCTCTCTCTCTCTCTCTCTCTCTCTCTCTCTCTCCCTCCCTCCCTCCCTCCATCTCTCTCTCTCTCTCCCTCCCTCTCTCTCTCTCTCTCTCTCTCTGTCTGTCTGTCTCTATTAACCTCTCAACTCCCTTCCCTATGCCCCGAATAAACTCTATTCTATACTAAAAAACAAAAACAAATACAAAAAACAAAAAAAGAAAGCCAGGACCTGGTGAGACTGGTACATGAGTTTGAGTTTTCATCCTTAAGACTAATCAGAAGTTGTAAGCGTAAGGGTGACCTCATCAACATTTCTCCCTCTCCTTGGTAATTCAGGATCATGTGACATGGCAAAGGGGAAGACAGTGTACAGTTAAGAGGTTACTAAAATATCCTAGCTGAATAGGAAGTGATATCTAAGTTAAATAAGTGGCTGTAGAGATAGTGGGGACCAGGGTGGAAGGAAAGGCAGACAGCGGTCAGAATGGACAGACCTTGTGGCTCATTGACAGGGGACCTGGAAAACTCTGGCTGTAATCATGAGGGCTTGTGTCCCTCGTAGTTCTCATTTTTTCCTCCTTAGGAAATCTATTTGTACTCCAACCTGCATTCTCTTGCCATTTTAAGTCTCTTTTGGGTCTATGGCAAAGTAGAAACAGTTGCTGAACATCTCCATAATGTCCTGCTGAGTGATTAGAGAGACGTTTGCTGCATATGCCTTAGGTTTCCTTTTTCAAGAGGACACAGCCCCAACCAACTCTTCCAAATCCCAGCTGTTTCCTGGAGGGGTTGTGTTTTGCTTCCCACTTCCTTTCTGTTGTTTGTTTGTTTGTTTGTTTGTTCCCACTTTGTCATGCCTATTTTTCAGCTGTTCATCTGAAACTTGGAGGGAGACCATGGACCCCAAAATGAAAGAGTTTCATTTTCTGCTGTATCCATTCTTGCCCCAGCTTTGTGTTTGAATGCCACTGTCATTGCCCCAGAATATCATCGCTCTTCTCACACATTGGCTCAATTTTCACAATGTGTATACCTCAGAATATACCAGCTTCTTCAACCCCACCTCCAGACAGACTTCCTCATCAATCCATTGATCCAAGCCAGTGTTCAATGACCAGGAATGTGAAATAACACAGTTATCACTTGTTCTTCAAAGAGAAAGTACTGCAGGCAAGTCACTTAGTATGTTACTAAACGGCACTACATAGTTGTATTAATGGGTGGATAATGGTTCTGAACTGAACCTAGATCTAGCCATCAGACTTCTGACCTAAGGAAGAAGTTGGTCTATATAGACACAAAGAGCTTTAAGGAATGAAGAAAAATGAACTCAGAGCTATCAGGCTGGGAGAACACTTGAAGTCCCACCTGATTTCTGGGGTTCCATGTGGGTCAGGCATTCATTTGTCTGTGTTCAGCCATGTTTTTTGGAGTTAAGTTCTTTAGCAGGAAGCTAAAAGAATGTTGGGAACTTGATAACAGATGCTGTTTAGATAAGAATGCTTTTTAAATTTTTTTTTCCTTTTCATCTTTTATTCCTCCAAAGACCACATTGCAAGTCTCTTGTTTTATTACCTAGAAACTCTTTGGGATGCCTATTACTCTACTCTCGAAGTTGGGGGTGGGGAGTCATGGTCTACTCTGAGTTTATGATGTGGCTTGGAAGACAATAAACACACATTTTATACAGGTCACTGATAGCGTTCACTCATGACCACTCAGAGAAAGAAGGAACTGTGGGACAGTTGGCCTTGGACTGAAGTGGATTTTAAGAGGCAGGAGTTTGGGAAGACATTTCCAGCAATGGCAGGGAGAAACAGGAACAGCAGTGTGTTATGTTCTTGAAACATGACAAGGTAGAGTTTCTTGGGCCAGTGTCTTCTGTCTGGGGTCATTAGAAATAAGGTTGAAGACTTTCAAAGCTAGCAAGAACTGAGACATCCTGATCCATGGCATTCACAGGTCTTCCTCTCAATTGTTTGCTATCCTCTCTTCAAATCCCTCTCATACCTTGAATGTCTTGAAGACAGAAGAACACCCATGCGCACATACTTGTCCTGATAAATTATGCAGAGCTGAGACAGAGAGTGCTGAATTAACTCCAGAAAATGTTTGAACTCTTAGTTTATTGCTCCTGGTAAGTAGTAACTCATTTAACTATAATATTGCCTTCATAGCTTCTACTTACATGCTTTGTTTAGCTGACTAAGTGCTAGCTTATTTCCAAACAAGCCATCTTGCTTGGAACGTTCAACTGTGCTTGCAGAATCTATTCCCTCAAAGGCTTTGCTCTTTGCTCACCGATGTCCTGTGATTGATGTGTTTGAGAGAAGATTTTTATGACATTTCCCAGTATGTTTCAAGATATGGAAATTAAGATCACTGGTCTTTGAAAAAGACTAGGATATCTTTTTTTATTTTACTTTTTTTTTTTACAGTACAGACAATATTCCTCTATGTCTAGTCTTTTATGACTCTCCAAAGTCAATTTTTGCTGGCACATTAGGCACATGTTAATTAAAATGATGGGTTAATGTTTTAAGGGTCAAAGAACTGATGGCAACAATATGAGCTAATAAACCATTTGAATTTTTTAAACTTCTTCAGTAGAAAATAAAACTGGAGAAATAAAAGCCCGTGCCTATCAGCGTCAGGCTTTTCTTGGAATGATAGGTGCACACGACCCATCGTGTCATCAAAGACCCTTCAGAAACACAATATTTATAGTCTTTAAGCATAAGCTGGATGAAAAACGAGAATTTGATCATAAAAGTATTTTCTTGAGGGAAACGAGAAGTGAGGCTGAAAGGATTTTTCTTCAAGTCACAATAAATCTGTTTTTAAAAGTAGATTTTTAAATATTTCCTGTTTATATCTGTTATTAGGATTTAATGTTTTCATAAGTTTTGATAAGTCATTTTGGGGGAGGGAGACTAGAAAGCTTTGTGAGTTAGTCATTTTTCAGTTAACATGGTACTCCATTGAAATAGCACATATATGAGGAGTTAGAGAGGAAAAATATAACCTTTGAAGAGTGTGTTAAGAATGTGTCTTTCTTTTTGACACTGTAAATAGTGAAAATTGTGACCAATAGGCATACAATTGCAGGGGTGGATCACTCTGGAAACTCTTAGGTCATGAGATTAAGTTAGCAGGGGATCTCCTGGTCACCCTATGTTGAAGAGAATTTTCCATACACCTCTAACTTTTCTGCATGGTTTGTATCTAAGCATGTTAGAGAGGTATGCTATCTTTTAGACTCTCACAAGCAGACTCTTAACACTGAATAAAGGATTTGCCACCTGTTTCTGAATTGTTACTGTGATCTCTATCTTCCTAGCTTTGAAGACAAGCACGAGATGAATCTTCATTCTCCTGGCTCCAGGAACCCATCTTAACAATTTAACAAAGGCAGATAGTTTGTATGGGAGATGATAGAACCAATAGTGGCCAAGTGGAGGTATAATATAACCATGGGAAAACTAGGAGCCAATATAGAATATCATATCAGTTATAGCCACCTGCCACCCTCAGGTGTTGCTTGAGGGTTAGTCCTGTGTGGCACGCAATACATATATATGTTGGCTTTTGGAAGTAGGCACCCTGAAGGACCGCAGTATACTGAAATGATAAAGGTACGGGGACAAGCTGATGTCCAAAATGTACACATTAAAATATGTCATGGCTTCCAGGGAATCTGTTGCACACAAAAAAATATTTCTTAAATAAACTCACTGTGACCCCACAAGCAGCATCTTACAGAACTGGTTAGAGGCAGTTAACTTTTCCAAACCTGTTTAATGATGGAATAGTGAGCAAAACTAGCTTTCTAAACATCTATAAGAGCCATGAGATTTGAGATAAGCCGTGCAGGTCAGCCATGTGGTAGACACAGCTACGGAACAGACAAGGAGCCACATGGCCGGGAGAGCAGCTTTAGGGAAAGAGTGAAAAGACCCAAAGTACCAGAGAAAGCAGAGGAGAGAGAGAGAGAGAGAGAGAGAGAGAGAGAGAGAGAGAGAGAGAGAGAGAGAGAGAGAGAGAGAGAGAATATTGAACTTTCTGAGTCAGGACCAGACACAACAGCTGCAAGGGTTGACAACCCTCTTGAACACATATGAAGCTCCAGTCATAAGTCTTGTTATTTTTAATCCATGTATCTGTACTCATAAAAATACATTTTTTGTGAACACCAGTAGCAGTACAATGACTTTTATGTCTTTAAATGCTGTGAAATATTGCAATGTAGAGAACAGGATCAATGTAGAACTTCTGCAAGAAGGATTTAATATGGCTACTAGTGATGATGGTGATGCAAAAGTAAAGACATGCACTCTTTAGTGATGCAATTCTAGGGAGCAACACAGAGGTAGTCACAAATTCTCTGTGTGGTTTCAAAAAAGTCCAAGGGGAGGCATTTACATGCTGGTATGCATGTGCAATTTAAGATATTGTTTCCTTCCTATAAGACGACGTAGTAGGTGAAATGCATCCAACCCACTGTGACAGAGTACTCACTCAGGTAAGCACTGGGGAGGGGACAGTCCTCTTAAAGATCACCTGTGTTATGGAGTCTTTCTTGAAGGCTCCTTTCATTCTGTTTACTCTCAAAGGAGCCACAAGCAACCTGTCAGAACACAGGACATTTGGCTCTCCCATTTCTCTCCTTGCCCCCATCAGAATCTATGGCCATTCCACAGTGGAGAGACTATCAGGAGAATTCCTAGAACATTATTTCTCCCAGCTTCTTGCAAGTTCTTGAGCAAATCTTTTTAGTCATCTGTTTCTCATAGTCCTTAGACCTCACCTCTATTTTTGAAGTAGAATCTTCTCAAACTTAGACACAAATCTCTTGGGCCATCCTTTAAAGGGCTGAATGGGAGGATCTGACTCCCTCCTTAGTACCTCCTTCCTTGCCTGGCATTTCCTGGCCTGATTCTCTGATCAAACCTGGATATTCTTCCCTTTGAGGAAAAACCCCAACTTTTCTCTTGTAGAGTGCTTTTGCTTCTGTCCCACCCATTTGTGCCATAGGTACCCTGAAGGTACATTTTTTATGTTTATGTTTTATTGCTTCGATGTAGACAGAGCTATGGAAATAAGCCATTCTGGGGCCATCTCCTTCCGAGCTCTATCTATGCTCTGGTTTTCAGGTTTCACACCCTATAAGTGATAGACACTTGAACTCACACTACAGACGACAAATTACAAAGATATTCTCCTAGTCTAGGCAGAAGGACAGAGCTTCCAAACTTACTTCCAATATTTAGGCCAATCATCTTTAGATCTATTAAATGCTTCATAGAATCGTAAAACAGTATTTACTCACGTGAATGGGATTTTGTACTTTTATGTTTGGTGAGTGAGTCCAGTAGTGTTATAGCATTGAGTCCTCTATTTAATAGTCATGGGGGTGACTCTAGCTGAGACTCCTAGCAGTAGGCAATATGGTGCTTAAAGAGACCACTTCTGTAGCCAGGCAGGACTCCCAGTGCAGACAACCATTCCTGCGGTTCATTTCTCTTTCCCACTCCTGCAATTCTCCTGTAGTCCATTTCCTAAGTTAACATTGGTAGTGTGTGCACAAAGTGTTAATCCTCTTTCTACCCTCAGATATTTAACACTTGAAGACTACTTCTCAACAGAGACTGCTGCTCAGTTAAGGTAAACCTGTGTTCTCCATTCAGCTGTGTATTAGACCTTGGCTCCTTGTTAATCTGGATGTAATACCCCACCCCCTTATTTGGGTCTGTGCAATAACCATGACTCTTTGTTGGTAAACCATATATAATAAACACACTGAGTTTTCAGGATGTTTTGCTTCTCCATTGGAGAGCCCGGTCCACCCTATTCTAGAAATTAATTTTCATCCATGTGTTTTTCTTTTCATTCTTTCTGGGACCCTGGTTAGAGTTCTGGGACCTAAGCTGTACAATGACAGCTATGTTTATTGCCTCTTTGTCAATCCCCATTCCCAGTGCATAACCTAACATGACAGGACCCATCTAAACAAATTCATGTAAGCTTCGCAAAAGACAGATACTTTAAATCAAGTCTATTCTCACTAGATTCAACAGCAGTTCTCCCATATGTCAAATCTCTCTCCTCTCTTCTCTTCTTTGTCTTTTCTGATCCTTTAAGAAAAGTACCTGTTTGCTATCTTTAATTTTATTAGGCAATAAATGCATTGTCCTGTGCTATTTGAATGTCACCAAGATGCTGCTCTGTGACTGGAGATTTGGCACTCTCTATACATATCCAAATATATTTGTCTCCAAATGTTCTTCAAAATCTCCTGTCCTGAGTCAGTCTGGTCCCCTGACTGTGATTTGGAGAATGTAGAAGAACATAGCTCAAGAGTATGAGCATTGTCCCCTTAAACCTAAATTGTTCCTGAAGCCTCTGAAGGGTTTACTGAGCTGGTTCTACAAGATTGCAAATCCAGATTTGATGAAAACTCTGTTAGATTGTCTGCTGCTTGTCCTTATCTGTTACCTACATTTATTCAAAACCCCAAACAACTGTGATAGGTCATTCTCTGGAATGCACAAGAAACAAAATTTCTTTTGGCTGTCTTCTGTATTCTGTTCACTCTCCCTCCTTACAAAACCTCATGGATTTACAGGATATGCATGCATTTGCTTAATGAGTCTAGTGCTCCTTTGATAAGAGGATACATTTCTTTGGTAATGTTATTTTATCTTGTGATAATAAAGGACAGGAAGATAAGAGGAGGAAATTTTAAAAGAATAGAAGAATAGAGGTGTTTCTTGCAAGGAAAGATTTTTGTATGATAAAACTTTGTCCTAAATTGAGATGTTTAGATTTTTAAAGAATGTAAAAGGGACCGGGAAATATTGCATAAGTCTTAAAAGATTTGAAAAAATTATGTATTAAAAGATAGAACATTTATCATAAAAGGATTTCAGATTTTGTCAAAGGCATATTCCGCATCTAATGAGATGATCACGTGGTTTTTGTCCTTGAGTATATTCATGTGCTGGATTACAGTTATTGATTTACATATATTGAACCATCCTTGGGAATAAGTGGATAATCTTTTTTGTACATTTTTAAATTCTGTTTGCAGGTGTATTATTGAGAGTTTAAAAAATTATGTTTATAAGAGAGATTAACCAATATTTTGTTGTTGTTGTTGTTGTTGTTGAATATTTGTCTGGTTCTGTTACTAAAGTGTTATTAAAAATGCTTTGCTAAAAGCATTTGGATGCTTTCATTTCTTTTAATCTTTGTGGAATAATTTGAGGAGTATTGGTATTAGTTTGTTGAAGGTCTAGTAGAATTCTTCTATGTATCCTCTGGACATGATTTTGTTTTAATGGGAAGATTTTAGTTACTTCTATGTCATTGGTTGTTTTGGGTTTGTTTAAATTGTTTACTGAATCTTGATTTAATTTTTGTTGGCCATATGTATGGAGCCTTGGATTCATGTGTTTCTTTTAGATTTTACAGTTTAGTGAAGTATAGATTATTATGAAAGTGTGTACTATGATTCTCTGAATTGTGTCATTCTGTATTGTAATGTTTCTCTCTTCATCTACGATTTTGCTGACTTGGATTTTCTCTTTCTTTTAGTTAATTTGGCTAAAGGTTTGCTAATCTTTTCAAGGGACCAACTCTGCTCATTAATATTTATATTGCGTTTTTTCTTTTGTATTTCTTTAATATCAGTGCTGACTCTTATTATCTCTTCTCCACCTACTATTCTGAGTGTTTAGTGTCCCTTGATGACTTGTTGCTATGCCCATGAAATGAGGACATCACCTAATAATCATGAAGTAGATGGCAATTAGCACAAAAACACTGAACCAGTCAACATGTAGAGAATAACAAAACAATAAAAACTAGATTCTAAATGGAATAAGCATATCTCACCCCTCCTGATGAGGGATCTTCACCTAGGAAAAGGGGGTAGAAAGATGATTTTGAACACCTAATAGGACAGTATAACCAAAGGTAAAGACTTCTGAAGAGATAGATACCGACAAAAAAAGCATTCATGTAGCCTAATTCTTATGTAAGACATGTTGTGCTGCCCTTGGAAAGGTTTACCAAAACTCCCATTGTACTTGTCCAGGTGCCTTGGATCTGTCTTTCAAACCCACATGGCAGGATTGGACTAAATTTACCAGGCTCATCTAATGTCTGGCAGTTCTGAGATCTCTGAAAAAGGCACCAGAGAGAAACCACCAGGCTCTGTGGACTCCTGCAAGCTGATCAATGGTCTAAAGCTATTGCTCAGTAAGTGAACTTCTTCAGCTAACTAGCTTTATGCTTGCCTCTTGCCCACTACAGTGTGTGTGGACTTTGTGCTTGCCCTTTCTCATCTGCTCCTCTTCTGTTTACCTGGACCTATCTGATGGTGGTCTATCATCTGGTTTCTACTCTTTTGGGTATCTTCAGTAGCTGCTATACTTTCAATAATATTTAGTCCTGATTTCTTATACTCTCACAAAATTTATATACAACAGAAGGAAAAAATATCAATATAGAAATGGTTCTACACATGGAATCCTCCATGAACCTTCTGTCTGACTTCTACTCGGGACCCATGGCTCTTCTTCCTTTGGACAGATTGGACTTCTCACTGAGGGCCCACTATCAACATCACTTATGTTAAATGGAAGTAGTCAGAGAGAGACTATGCTGCCTCTCTTCCATCAGTAGCTGGAGGGACCACTTAGAGGTGGAAATGAGGCCATAGGCCCCTAGGATGGAAAAGAAGAATGCATAGTAATAATAATCCTAGCTTGTGGTTGGTGGTGTTTTTTCCCCCTTTAAGTAGGAAATCAGCCTTTTGGCTTTTTGTTCCCAGCTGTAAGTTTCCATTCACTCCAAATGTAGGCTAATCCCTTAACCTATGTTAGGTCTTTCTGTACCTGTTATATCACAAAGGACAGAAGAGCTGGGCCAGTCTTGTTTCCTCTTAAACTGACAGAGTAAAAAGGACCAGCCTGCCATCTGATATTGTTAGCTTGCGGTATTTTGAGGACTCACATAAAGTCTAGGTTTTTATAAGCAATAAACTTTGAAGCACCAAACAGGTCAGGTGCCTTTAGTATTAGAAGCAATGGGTGTCATGGAATGGCTCTCCCAAAGAATAGGAAAGCCATTATTGCACTGGAAACCTGGGTAGACAGAAAGTCCTTTCTTTGGGACAGAAAGGTATTTCAGTGGGAGCTGGGATGACTACATCCCAGAAAATGTCCGTCATACAAATAGACCATCGAGGGTTTGTGTGAGCACATTTACTCTGCTGTACAAAATTATTGCCTTGTTATGTGTTGTCCTTCTGTCTGATTATGTTGTTGGGGATGCCATTAGTGCCTGGTTCATATAGTCCCTTTCCTTAGAGTGAGCTTGTCACTCCTCTTCCCACTCTCAGAGCTCCTTTACCAACTACAGACCTTAGTGAGACAGTGGTAACCCATGTGTCCTCCTGCAAAAGCTGATGGATGATTTGATACCCTGGCACCTTGTGAATTTTGTACAAGAGGTTCAGGAACTGTTGCTTGAACTGTTTGCTTGTCAGTAATAAGGCACCTGCACATAGGTTATCCCACGTTATCTAGCTGCTTCAGAAGGACAACTGGTGGGCCAGTACAAGAGACTTTTCTGTGTGAGCTATGTTTAGACTGCTCTGGCTTATTAAGGAGCCTGTTTGCTTTGGCTCAATAGACTTTTTCTCTGAACTATGTGTAGACAATGGGATGACTCAACTCAAACTCTACATAGTCTCTTTCTCTTTTGCAAATATGTATGCTCTGAATTAACCAGGGAAGGGAGAAAACTCTTGACAAAGCACTATGTTTGGTGAGTCACGAGGAATGATCTTAAAGACTGTCCTTGTCTCTCAGGGTCCCTATTACTCCTGTCAATTAGTGCTAGCTGAGAAAATCTGGGAGACTAACATAGCAACAGTTTTGCCTTCTCCATGGGGACCTTTCTATACATTATCTGTTTGTCTTATTTAGCACTGCCCCAAATTTCTTAAAGTAGTGAAGAAGTGTTGTTGTTCTTGTTCCACAGGACTCTTCTGATTGATATCACCCAGATGTGACAGAAAGGAACGGAAAGGAACAGGCCGAGGCTGCCTGCTTCCAGACTTTATGCTATCACCACAGTACGCTCCTTACACCCTGGGAGAAAAGCGGGTCTAAAGGTGGCTGAAATCTTCCCTTTCCAGTGGAGACGAACAGTGGAATCTGTAGATTTTATCTTCTTTTAGAGCACTGATTCTTAACCCTGGGTGCACATTAAAACCATCTGGGGAGTTTTTAAAGGATACCTTCGCTGGAATTTCACCCCGAAGCAATTAAATCCAATTCTCTAGGGGTTGGCCTTGGCATCTGGATTTTTCAAAAGCTCCCTAGGTGATAGTAACGAGTGGCTAAGGTTAAGATTCACTGCTGTAGAGTAATAATCAACAAAACACTGATTATATTTTCCTATTAAGTCACATTGGGAGCATAGTAATGAAAAAAAAATCCTTCTAGTGACTTTGGAGAGTGCCTCGGAAGATTGGCCCTAGCCTTGGTCCTTAGTAGGGATTCAAATTTATCTAGAGACAAATGAGAGGACAGAGAACAATTCTATTTTCATTGTCTGGCTCTGGAGCAGTAGAGTTGGCAACTCAGAAATTCTGTGAGGTAAATAAATTACATTCTGATTCCTTGCCACCTTTAATTATGCTACCCTTAAAATTTCACCACCAATGACCAGAGAATTAACATCCACCATTGATGGTGCTGTCTTCGTTCAGTCCTTGCTTTTTTTTTTTTTTTTTATTAGATAACCACTGGTTAGTTTTTTCCCTTCGTTTTCCCAACTAATTATGGGCAAATGCATTCGTTTCAGGGTTAATTTAGTAATTAGCTTTTGAATGCACACTGCTTAGAGAAATGTTAGGGAGGTACAGGCTTCATAGGAGAAAGCATATGTAACTGGATGTTTTCCTATTTCTTTAAAAATAATCTCACACCTTTGTTCTGGATATTTATCGAGAGAATACTCTTTTTTTTCCATTATTTTTTGTTCTTTACACAGAACTCTTTTAAGTACGATCACTAGCAGTTTCCAAGTCCTGAGGTCACCAAGAAGCACATACAATGGACCATCACTCATAAGAATTTTGATGATACTAGAAGTAGAAATTGAGCAAGAACAAAACAGAAAGAGGCCCTGAGAGAAGCTTATCCCCTCACCCCCAACCCCCGGTCTGGTCAGGTTATTTCCTAAAACAACAATGATTAAAACCAGAATTCTAATCAGAATTTTTTTTCTTTAAATGGGAATTTTTAAAAGTTGAATCTTTTTATTTTTTTATCTTTGAGAGTACTTGGTATGATTACCACGCAGTTTGTCATTGAAGATACTTTTTTCCTGCCAATATAATATAGCATTTCATTTACTGACTTTTATTGTAAAATTTACAAAATATCCAAGTAAGTTATCGGGTGTGGCTTTTTCAGCTCTTTTTCTTATTTCCTAAAACTTTGCATTTCAGTCTCTATGTGAATAAAATAGTAGGAAAACCATGTTCAATTCTCCCACATGTAAGTGGGAGATAATTGACTATAAACTATTCTGAGTCTATTTTTCAAACAAAAGATTTATAGGAAACCCAGCAAATCACAACACAGAAACTCTATTGCAGTAAGGCTACCAGTGCATTAAATAAAACATGTGACAGGAAGCCCAGACCTTTACATAACTATCAATTAAACGACTTCTCTGCGCCCACTTACTAAGTCTGTCCTCAAATGTCAGTTACTATGCAGTGGCTCAATGCATTTGTAACCTAGTGGCCGGAAATAATTAATGTCCCTCCCTAAGCAATCCACTTTCCATCAGAGCATAGCTAGGTCACTGAACAGAACGGAGCCCAGTGAGTTAGAGGATCATTTTTCATTAAGTTTGATTTCCCTTCCATTGTTATAGGTGCTTTGGATATGAAAGCTAAGCCTTCTCAGCAACTTACGATGTTATGAGTTGGTCATTTTTCATCTTTCCCCCTCAGGACATATAAAAATGGAAAAATGTGGTGTACACACGCACACACACACACACACACACACACCATATATATATATGTATATATATATATATATGTCTGCAGATGTGGATGTGCATATGATGTATGCGCGCGCGCGCACACACACACACACACACACACACACACACACACACACACAAACACACAAATACTTTTCTGGCACTAAATTTAGGCAATTTGGATTGCTCTTCTGCTCTGTCCTCTATCACAGTTTTTTAAATGCTTGCCTGAGAACAGTCTTAGCGATGTGCCCAGTGGGCCAATATACTTGCAGTACAATTAGTAGCTGCTGTTATTAGAAAACTACAAAAAAGCCCCAGACACTGGTCTTTCCTGAGACTGAGCAACTCAGCGGGAGTTTTCCTTTTACATCTCCTCATATCTCCGCATCCTTTTTTTTTTTTTAATATTCACCACTCTCCAAAATGATGCTTCTTCCCCTTGTACACAAAAGCCATCACTTCAAAAGCCTTTGATTAATTTGAGCACAATCAAGGGCATATAAGATAGCTGTCATTTAGCGAGCCAAAGCAATCCTATGCCAGCTGCAATAAACGGATCAAGCTGCCGAGTCAAGCTGTGAGAAAGACGGCGCTGATTACAAGCAATAGTTTCCTTCAGTGGCTTCATAATTTCATTTTTTTGTTTCATTTCCAGATCTCCAATAGTTCTAGTAAGGATGTCTTGGTAGAGAAACATTCCCCTCAGGGGTTACTAGCAACAACTTAGTGTATTGGTTTTTTTCCCCATCATTGATTCGGTATAGAAGCTCATCAGGCAAGAAATATTGTGATTACAGTCATCTATAAATTATTTAAAAGGGCTCAGCCAATCAAAACAGAGATCTAAGTGACTATTTTCCTCTTGATGCCTTTATAACTCCTACTCAAAAAGCAAATTTCTGAGTGATAGGATAGTTTTGAAGTTACTTCAAAAAGGCCATTTTTTTTAATATGGGGAGAAGGGTCTCAATGTGAATGGTTCATGTACTTCAATGACAGCTCTTTTCAGATGACTTTACAGAGGAGACAGAAAGAGACCAAAATAACAACAAGCAGAGAGGGAAAAACACACACACACACAGAGGGAGACAGAGATAGAAGGCAAGGCAGGTAGGTAATTAAGGTCTATCCTGGGAAAATCGATTCATGCGTTTTTCCCACATATCTGAGCTCTGGCTATAGAAAGTAATCACCATTGAAAAACACTAGCCAAACAACTCGTTCAGTTGCCAGTCTCGCTCATGGCTTCCAACGGAAGTGCTTGGCACACTGCAGACAGCCAGACTCATGCTTCATTTCATGCTCTGAATATTACCTGCAAGAAACAAAATGCTTCTCACCTCTTCCTCCCTCTGGCAAAACCATGTCGAGGAAGCTTTCTTTAAAGACAGTGTACTCATTGCCTCATGATTTATATTTAACTGCATGTCAGACTCTCTGATCAAATCTAAGAACCCAGGGAGAACTAACTTTAGATTGATCCTGGAGAAATACCCTTCCTTGAATTGTGTAAGGATCGGCACCTCCTCCTTTATGCCTCTTAAAGTGGAAAGGTGGAAAACCCTAGACATTCCTCAGTGCTGGCGAATGGAGCTGCCAAAGTTGCCAAAAGCAGATGATTTACATTGGGAAATGCATTTTAAAACATGAACGTTTTCACTTCAAAGGACTGTCCGAGAGTATAATACATATTTCCTATACAGTTCACAGTCAGCCAGGACAAGAAGATTCTAATCTGGTTTATGGCATTAGTGGGAAAACGATGTGATTGATGTATACACAGGCAGACAGGCACAAACACAGGCACACAGAAAAAGATGTGATTGATACACACACACACACACACATTTGCACACATTAATGCATGCACACATGTACACACACACACACGGACTCAAGCATGCTCCATGTACATACACATACACATATTATTCTAAAGAATATGGAGATTGACTAGACAAATTTGGTAAATAAAACATTCATTTAGTTTTTTGTAAAGGGTATATTTACAAAATGTATTCAATTTTGAATTTTTTGATGTGAAGATTAGTAAAATGAATAATACTCATTAATTTTCTTAAAGAAGTATTTTCTTTATAAACCTACCATGAAATATAACACCCCCTTTTATAAACTCAAACTCCAAATGGACTTAGTTTCCTGTTGTTTAGTTTGAGAACTTTAACATATCAAAAGGAAAAGAAAAGGATATAAACTCACTATTAAAATATTTAGGTTGGCAAGTGATTTGTCTCTTTCCTTTATCTGCCTTGGATTTTTATTTCACTATGTGAGCAAGTGCCTAATATCACATAAATTTGTAGAACAGCCAGAAGTGAAGAATGATGGAAAGATCTCCTAAATTATCCAGAACAGGCCCGCGAAGTTACATTTGCTCTATTAAAAATAATTTTTTTTCTGATCACCCATTCACTTACTAGATCAAAACCTTCCTGTTCTTTGGCTCTCATTAGGTAATTAATGCATAAAATGATTCTGGCACTCTCGAAATCTTAAGCAGGAATATTTGGCATGGCCCTATTCTTTCAAAGACTCTCTTGGTAGGACTACCAATATGTAAGGGTATAAAAACAGAATCAGAAAAGCTCAGTTATCAGAGTTGCCTGTGAAAACTCAAATACAAGATGTATCAGATTTACTACCACTATTAATTGATGTTTGAACCAAATCATTTGAATAATTTACGTGGAGGACACCCTTTCTAAATGGGTTTCATTACACTGATTTCTTATTGAAGGACACCATAAGTTATGGCTGTTTCAATACACATAACCATGCTATTTAAGGTCATAGAGAAACTAGTTAAATCTCTCTCATGTAAAAACCAAATATATTGCAAATAAGTGAATTGTGCTACAAATTCATTTATTTCTTCAATTTATAAATGTTCCTCAGTGCCCTCTAGTACTAAGCAAGTAGTCTTCTCGGTATTACGAGGTTTTAATAACTAGATAAGACTGAGCCAAGCCTGCATGTTCTACACACAGACTGTAGACCATCCTACATACAGATGAAAGATAAGAATTATGACAGAAGTGAAAGGGAATTCAAAGGAAGAAGAAGCAATTTCCTTGTAAAGCAGTAGTTCTCAACCTTCCTAATGTTACTGCCCTTTAATACAGTTTCCCGTGTTGTGGTGGCTCCCAACTACACAATTAACTTCATTGCTACTTTGTAAATGTAATTTTGCTACTTTATGAATTGTATTGTAAATATCTGATATGTAGGATGATCTGAGTTAACCCCTGTGCAAAGGTGGTTTGACCCCCAAAGGGGTTGCAACCCATAGGTTGTTGGCCATTCTAGATCCATCTTGCAAAGCTTTGTAGAGCAAATCACATCTTGGTTGGTTAAGTCCGAAGGCATGCACCAGAGGAAAGGGATTAGTGGACACTGGCTTACTGAGATGCATGACAAAAGCAGGAGAGTGCAGCATTTCATCAGACAACAGAGGGAGGCCCAGTCTGTCCAGCTGTGGGCAAAGGAAAGCTGTATGAAACACATCTGGAATGACCGTAAGGAGCACTGATGTCTACAGGCAGCCAGAGTCGTACACTTGAATTTCCTCTGGGACCATTCTACCTAAATAATAAGCAGGGCTGACTAGCCCTGGGAAACTTAAAGAAAGACAACACTGAGATGACGAATCTCTTACATGTGATTATCTTTATAATTTAGATGGTAGCTAACGAGTTTTCAATAAGCTATAAGATAGAATAATTAAAAAGACAATGGTATAAAAACACATAAGGGGAATGTGTGACCTACAGAGTCTCATGTGCTCACACCAGCATTCAAGGACAACTTAAACCAACAATAAAAATGCTCCAAAATCCACTTTCTGTGTGTAGCACATGAGCAAAGGATATTGTTTCTTGGATCAACACCCCACAGTCTCCATTAGGACATGAGAACATTTATAGTGGTGAGCTTTCACTGTGGGAGTGAATGTCCCCCCTGAAAATATTTAGCTTTTGTGAGTAATGGACACATATAAAGAAAATAGTTTAACCAAAGCTGGTGTTGATGGGGGTGAGTGCAGTTTTGTCCCAAATTACTGTTGTTGTGAAGTTCAACATGCTTATTTTCCTAATCATTAAGGCCAACTGCATAATGGCATTTTCAGTACTTAATTCATTGTCAAAGTATGTGCTGAAATGAAAACAGCCCAAATTATTGGAAAAAAATTGCTTCCTAATTTAATAAAACTTCTTTATAATTGTTTACTCCTGCTGTCAAAACAAGGCTGAATTGTCCTAAAGGATGGTGATAGAGACTTTTATTTTACCCATACATCTGGAAGACAACTGATGTAACCATCTCAGAGTTAGGACGCACTTTGAGCCATTCTTCCTGGGACACTGTGCATACAAGACAGACAATGTCCAAGCACTGGAGCTCAGCAGCATGGAGTTTTGATTTATGGATTTTCAACTTTGTAACTGTGCAAAAATAGTAGACATTTGGTAGGAACTGTGCTGGGCTCTTGACCTTTTCTTTGGCTGGCAGTGAGTAGTTAGATATTCTCTAGAGACTCTGGCAGTAAATGGGAGAAGAGCGTCACAGTGTTAACCAGGAATTGAGATATGACACTTAAAAAATGACCTAGTTTATGTGGAATAGAATGAATTCCATCTGGGACATGCAATAGCTTAAGAGCCATTCAGACAACCAATGTAGTAGTTTGAATGAGAATGGACCCCTTAAGCTCATATATATGAATGCATGATGCCCTTGGTGGAACTGTTTAGGAAGGATTAGGAGGTGACACTGGGAGATGGAGTCGAAGGTTATCTGTCCACCAGTTCCCCCTCTCCCCTTCTCTCTGCCTCATGGTTGTTGTTTCAAGATGTAAGCTCTTAGCAATTGCCACTTACCAGTCTATTTGCTGTCATTCTTCTCGCCATGACTTACCCTCCAGTAAACCCTATCTTCTATAAACTGCCGTGGTCATGATGTTTCTGCACAGTATTAGAAAAGTAACTAAAACATCTGGCTAGACATCTAGTGGGGATGGTTGTGGTTTGCATGTTATTTTGACATAAGTTGTTCATTTAAAGTTTGGTTACCAGATTAACCCAATGAAGGTTAGTTTTTATTGTCTATCATTATTAGATGAGGAAGCTGAGGATCCAAGAAGCTAAGTGAAATGCTGAAGAGCATAAAGATACAATCAGCTTCAGTTTGTCTTGACACCAACTCAATAGTATTTGAGAAAAAAAGCCAAGCATGGAAATTTATTCCATAATACCAACATTTGGGAGACCCAGACAAAAGGATGGCTGTGAGTTTTGTGTCAGCCTGGGCTACACAGTGAGACTCTTTCAAAACCAAACACAAAATTAAACCCAGTGCTAGGAGTGATGAAGATTGAATGACCAGGGTATATGGGTGGGCTGGTTTCTCTTGGGTTGTATATGACTTGCTACTTACAGATTGTAGAAGGGTTGGGATAGGGGAAGATATGGGCCTTTGGTGTGGGAGACGATAGCTGTGTGAGGCCAGTAAATACTGTATAGGTACATGAGGTCACCGAAGTAGGGATATTTTTATAGTTCACAACATGAATGAGGGTGTCAGAGAAATTTGGAACAAAGCCACTATCAGGCATCATCAATCTCAGAAAAAACAAAACCGCACTGAAAATAAACCATCTGAGAAACGATGATGGTGCAAATCAAGGAAAGGATATGAATGAACAAATTTTGATTGAGCCCTAAGTTTTTAGGGACACATTTATGGAGATACATTTTAATCCCTCAACACTGAGCATTCATTCTGTTAGCTGTGTCAAGCATGTTGCTCTGAGGACAAGCGGCAGAAAGGCTGGTTTTCCCAGGTTTGCTTCTCACAATTGTGATGCTTCTGAAGACTCTTTGGCTGAGAGACACATATTCAAAAGCTTACAAATGAGACCAATTTGATTCTTAATTTAGATTTTCTCAATCGGAGTTTCTGAATATTTCGACTCAGCAACCTCTATCTTCCATGGAGCTGTACACAGAGTTCTTGAGTAATGGACATTTTCCCTGTCCCAGGTAGTGGTAGACAAGGATGGCCATCGTTAGAGCAGTATATACAAAATGACTCACAGAACAAAGTGGGCTGTACTTGACTCACCTTCTACACTTTCTAATGCCCTCAGTAATCAAGTTTCCCGAGGTGCAGGAAGGCACATCAGTGATGCTAGTTTTCTTCCTCCATTAATTTACTTGTTTTTTTCACTTTACATTCCAATTGCTTCCCCACCTTCTGGTCCCCTTCTTTCACAGTTCCTCTCCAATACCCCCGCACCCCTAAATGGGTGAGGGTGCCCTAGGTATCCCCCACCTTGGCACATAAAGTCTCTGCAGGACTAGGCACTGCCTCTCACACTGAGGCCAGACAAGGCACCTCCGCTAGAAGAACATATCCAGGTTCAGGCAACAGCTTTAGGGATGTCATCTTATTTGGGTGTCTTTCGTTCCCTTCCTCCATTCCTTCAGGTAAGTGCCAGTGGAAAGCAAGTATGTGGTATTTCTCAGCATGTTTTTAATTCAGTCTCTACTTTCCTTTGCTTATTTATTTCTAACATTGACTATGCATAGCTGTCTTCTTTTGTCCTGTTTTCTGGACCTGGATTTATCTTAGTTTGAGCATCTTCTCAGCATCTGACTGCACACCCACCTTCTTTCCTTCTTACCTCACTTGCACCAGTTATCGATTTCTACCAAATCTTTCTTTTTGTTCCAAACATTTCCAAATTTGTTAAATTTAGTTTCATTGAATTATTCATCTTTCCTTCCTTTTTCTCCTCTTTCTTTTATTTTCTGCTTCGCTCCTCATTCTGGATGTTGCAAGGTCTTGCTTGCTTAGTTTGGAAATAGAGACATTACTTTCTATTTTCTGAGAGTCTCATTTTATAAACAATCTCATAATTGTATACATGTATAATGTATAATGTGTAATTAAGGAAAATTGTCTATAAAATCTCTACTTAAAATACATTTTTTGTTTGCTTTTTTGTTTCCAAATAAACCCTAGTCTTCTTGGCAGGCGCCTCCTTGATTTTGGGGTACAAGAATTCTATTTCAGTGTTACATGAATATCCCAACACTGATCATTGTGAGACAAGTTCTGTTTCATATTTAAAAAGTGTTCTGTTACTTCCTTAGTTAGCTTTATTCCCAGGTATACTGTTTGATCATTTGTAGCTACCAAGAATGAGCTTATTCCTCTGATTTGTTTCCAATGCATTTATCATTAATATATAAGAAGGCTACTGGATTTTGTGCATTAGTTTTGTGTCTTTCCCGTTAAGAAGATATGTATTAAGACTGAGAGGTTTTTTTAGCATCATCTTCGTAGTCTTGTATTATAAAGCCATATTGTCTTTAAATAGGAATATTTTCACCCCTATCTGTTACCCTTCTATTTTCTTCTCTTGCCTTATTGCTCTGGCTAAGACTGCAAACACCAAACTGAACAAGATTGAAGAGAGTAGACACACCTGATTTGTTCCTGGTCTAAGTGGGAATATTGAAATTGTCTATATTTGGTATGGTGCTGGCTATGGGTTTGTTGCATTTATTATGTGGAGATACCCTCCTCTATTAAAAAACTTTTCATGCCTCTTATAATGAATGGATGTTGTATTTTTTCAAGGGATTTGAACTATTTACTGAAGACTTTAAGACAATAAATAAATTGAGGAAAACACCAGTAGATGGAAAGATGTCCTGTGCTCATGGACTGGCAGGATTAATATTATGAAAATGGCTACCTTACCAATCTACAGATTGAGTACTAACCCAACTAATACACCAGGATTGTTCTCAACAGACATATAAAATATAACCACAGAATTTATACTGATATAAAAACTAAAGAAATCAACAACAACAACAACAACAACAACAATAAAAACCCAACCAACCAACCAAAAAGCATCCAAAGAATTGCAAAAGCAATTCTGAAATAAACAAATACTCATGAGTTATCACCATATCTAATTTTAAATTATACTATAGAGCAAAGGCAACAAAAAATGCCATTTAATTCAATGGCATAGAATAGAGAACCCAGGTATAACTTCAAATAACTTCAGCTACCTGATTTTTGACAGAGACCAAAAATTGTATTTAAGAAAAAAATGGCATCTTCAATAGTTCTCAGAAACATGGATTTTAATATGCAGATAATGAAACTGGATACATACATTTCACGTTGCACAAAACTCAACAAAAACATAATGAACTACCATTAGCAGAAAAATAATAAAATACATTTCAACCTATAGGCATGGATTGACTACTTTGTAAATAGGCAGCTCAGAAAATAAGACCAGTAGTTGACAAATAAGATCTTATGAAACTACAGAGATTCTCTACAGCAAAAGAAATGGCCAGTTGTGTGTATAGAATGGGAAAACGTCTGTTCTGTCTTCACACCTCATAGGGGCTTAGTGTATAAAATACATAAACAGATCAAAAAAACAGAACACCAGAGAAACAGCACAACTTAAGAATGCCTTTTGAACTGAACACAAAGCTCTCTAAAGAAATGCAAGTGGTCAGTAAACACTAGACACCCCATGTGTTCTATAATATCAGTCACTAAAGAAACATTGATAAAAATATGTTAGGATTACATCTTACTCTAGTCAGACTGGCCATGATCAGGCACAAACATGGCAACAAATGTTGGCAGGGGGAAAGAGACACCCAAGGGCACTCTTGGAAGAAGACAAACTAGTGCAGTAACTCTGGAAAATGTTCTGGAAGGTTCCTCCTCTCAAACTAGAAAGAGCTCTAATGTGACACAGCTATACTACTTCTGGAGCACCTACCTGAAGGATTTTGTATCTGACTAGATCCATATTGAGTGCCACTCTATTCACAATAGCTAGTGAAAAGAATTAACCTAGATGTTTGCCAACTGACAAATGGATAATAAGATGTGGTATGGGAATATATACAAAATAGGATAGCACTAATCTGTGAAATTTACAGGCAAATTGATGGAACTTTAAAAGTATAATGAATCGGGCCCCACATATCGTCTTTCATATGAGGGTCCTAGCTTCCAATCTTTTGCTGTGTGTTTAGGGTGAGGTGCATGTGGAATATAGGAAACTAAATGTTGGCCATTAGTGGGGGTTAAGTAGAACATAGGTAAAACAGAAGAAGAGGGGGGGAATTTGGGGGACAGAAGCATGTAATAAGAGTGATAAAAATGGGAGATGAGAGTCCAGTAGAGCACTTTAACACAGTGAAGGGTGAGAAATGAAGCACTCGGGAAACCTATGATCTTGCAATCCAAGCAGACACTACTTTAAGCAGGAGATAATAAAACTTATGTGATATTATGTGACATGGGGAAATGTAAGGTAAAGATAATAAAACTTATGTGATATTATGTGACATGGGGAAATGTAAGGTAAAGTGTGGGTTGGGGCAGGAGGTAGGGGCAGGAGGAATGGGAGTGGTTTAATATTTAAGACATCTTTAGAACACCACTAGTTTGCAAACTAATTAAAATTCATTTTGTATACAGAGTTTGATCAGAAGTGCTTCACATTAGTGAATGATGCTGCTCCCAGAAGACATAGGTTATTAAATGAAAATCTCATTGCCAGGCATGGGCTATCCCTCTACAAATTATTAGTCAGAGAGTTCCCAGAGGCACTCTGAACAATACAGGCTGTTGTCACTGCTCTTGGTTATCTGTTGTAATGACATGACACGTTAAGACCATATTGTTGAAGACAACATGCACTTTGGATGCAGGATACAGAAAAATCAATTTTGAACTGACCAGGAATCCTTCCATAACGGATAGCTTTCATAGTGCTAAAGAGAACAATGTGGGCTTCAGGGTGAGAGATATATCAGTGGCCTTAGCCAGCATGCTACAATACCAACCAAGTTGGAAACATGCTCATCAGTGTCACATAGAGTGGCAGGACTGTTCATGGGTATAATTACCAACTCCTTTGATTGGACTTGAGACTTGCTTCATAGGAGGTAATTCATGCTCAGTACTATAAACACAGTCACAGAACATGACTAGAGAAGGAATAGGTGCTGAGGTAGAAGCCACTGATGTTATTTTTTAAGTAGAAATGATGCCAAATTACAATCTATTTATAGTTATACCCGTAAATTTGCGCTACTCCCAACTTTGGTCAGAAAAGCTTCTTATTGCAATGGGTAGTAACTACAGGTGCCCAGCCAAGGTTTTGAATTTATAGTAACCCCACTTCCCAACCCAAGGCTCAGGAAACATTTTTAAGAGAGGAGAGAAAAATACAAGTGACAGAGAATGAGAAGTACTGTGAAATACTGTCCTCTAGACATGGCACTGCTGCTGTGATGACAACCAAGAGGTTGTCAACTTGACTATACCTGGAATGCTAAAATCCAAAAATGGAGGGGCACACCTGTGAGGGATTTTTGCTTAATTTGAAATGGGAAGATCTACTGCTAATTCAGATCCTTGAGGTAGGAATGCACACCTTTAATTTGGATCTTTTGAGCTGGGAAAATCCATCTCTACCTCTGGGCCACACCTTCTTTTGGAAGTCTGTAAGGACATTGAAAAAGGAAATCTTTGTTATTTCTGAATGTTCTCACCTTGCTAGAAAGTCTGTTTGTTCACTGACATTAAAGCCTACTTCTTCAGAGTATACTAAAGACCAGCTAAGAAGATATCATGTTCATGGACTGAACAATTAGATTCTTGGATTATCCATTCATAAGCAACCATTGTTAAATGAGCTGGACCACAGCTATAAGTCATCCTAATAAATCTCCTTTATCTATCTATCTATCTATCTATCTATCTATCTATCTATCTATCTATCATCTATCTATCTATCTATCTATCTATCTATCTATCTATCTATCTATCGAGCGATCTATCTATCTATCTATCTATCTATGTGTGTATCTATATACATATACATATATATGCAGGTACAAATATAGACACAGGTATAGATATAACTGTGTAGATGAAGGTATAGACATAGATATAGATATAGATAGATTTGATGTAGATACATTCATTCTATATGTTCTGTGACTCCTGGGAACCCTGACTAAAATAGCTATTAGTGATATGTATCCACTGTAGTTCTGGTTGCCTGCACAAGACCTGCACGAGAGCAAGCCAGATAAAACTTCCAGCCCAGAAAGAAGAGTGTCTTCTGAGGTCCTATCCCTAGATGAGGGACTCCTGGAGGTTAATGGCTACGACATGAGGGTGAATTCCTTTCTTTAGGAGCATGACTACTGGAAGGTTGCTTATACTCCAGCAGATGATGAGGCACTCATTGAGTATATGGGCACTATTAATTGGACTCAGTAGTTTAAAAAAATTAAAACCTATAAGAAGATTACATAAAGTTTAGAGAGAAATGGGCTTGGGAAAGCTTGAGATAGGAGGTTAGGAAGGATCAAGATACATTTATACATGGATGAAATTTTCAGAGAATAGATATTAAAATCTAAAAGAGATGATTCTTATTCATACTCAAGGAATCATTGTGATTGTAAACACGGAAGGCCTAGATGGGTTTCTGGCCCATCCTGAAACCGCTATAGTGGGGGTTCCAGGTGCTGTATTCTCTGCCAGAGCCCCAAATCTCAAGAGAGCAGGTTTCCAAGTGTGTTTGACATTTAGAGAGGAGAGCAAACATTGCTGTCTACTTGTTATCCTCAAGAACTGCATCTGCATTATGCTCTTCGAGACATATGCAAAAGAGGGCATCAGAAAGAACCCTTCTTTGGGTTTAGTCCTGTGAGAAAAGCTAGCCTTATAGATACTCATCTTGGACTATGTAAGTGCTCAAGTAACCATAATGTCCCAAAGTTTGAGTTAATGTCTTGCTAAAATTAAAAGAATGAGTAGAAAACCAAGTAAGTTTTTTTTTCATGTTACCTTTGTTATCCTTATAACCTAAGATTATATACCAGGTCTGTTACATTCCATAGGACACATTTAAATTATCCCCATTCTCACATCTTATCACCAACCTTTTGGTTAAGGCCTCCTAGTTAACTGTAGTTAGAGTCATACAGTTAAAGCAAAAACAGAACAAACAAACGAAGAATGAACAAATAAACAAAAAACTCCAGGCAAATACATTGAAAAGAAAGAAATCAAAGGACAGTGTTTACCTTATATATTAAATCTTCATATTTGAATATTCTACCTGGTTTCCTAAAGTTTTGTGTATGGATATTCTAAACCATAAAACCCATTTTTTTCTATAATCCTGTTAACATCGAGCACATTTTCTTGATAAAAGTGCTTTCAGAACTCTTCAAACTTTACTCAGAAAGAACTTCTACGATTTTGGAAGCATCTCTAGAAGGATAAAGCTTTAATTATCACTTCGTGGGGCATAATTGAGAAGAGCTCCATGGTGCATTTTTAATGGGATCTGAAGCAGGTATATATACCAAGAGTAGCTGAGAGACTGTGCTGTGAGCTCACAGGATGCAGAAGTAGGACTAGAAGGAAAGGTACGCAGCACTCGGGATAGAAAAATAGCCTGTCAAGTGATTATTTCAATTTCAAGGTTGTTATCTCTAAAATATTCTGTGGTGCATATTCATATTGTTATAGGAAGGACATTTGGTTTGGCAGACACATCCTTTGAGTTGAAATAATTCAATCTACTCCAAATTCCTAACGGCATGCTGCAAGTCCCATATGGTACTTCTGCCAGGCTCCCGAAACCAACTCATCCAAATTTGGACACATTTTCTTCCAGCCCCTCTTTCCTCATAACTCATCTTGCCTCTAGCAGTCTCTCTACATATTGTTATTTCTATGCGGTCAACGAAGCTGGAAAATCTGGCTGCCTCCCTACAACCATTTGGGACCTTTTGCTCGTCGCTGGACAGCCTAGGTTACTATTTGAGTAGATTTACAGATAGGTAGCACACCTAATCTGAACTCCCAAATTCTCCAGTGTCTGAATTTTTTCTGAGCATCCCCATTTCACAGCATCTTGGCTCTTCAGATTAGGGACTGTCAACCCTTTCAGCTCCAGACTTCCTCAAGCAAAATTTGTATGGGAAAAAAATCAACGCAGTTTCTTCAAGGCCACTAAAATTGTCATTATCTCCGAGTGAATGCCCATTCCTAATTGGAATCATGGTTCTCTTCTCTGTGACCTCCTTAATTTTATATTTGATAATTTTCTTCCCATTCATATTTTATCAGTTTTATAGGTACACTCCTTTTACCATGCTATATTCTGCAGTGGTTAGAGGTTGGGTAGCAAAACTCTTTCCTTCTTAAATGTCAAACTGCAGTTGTATATATAAATAGTAACCTATGAGAGCATTTGTTGATTGGTAACCTATTACTATATAAACATACACTGCCTTCCTTGAAATACAGAGGTTGTGAGGGAGAAGTCTAATAATGTAGGTCTTTGAAAACACAGAGGAAAAGGTTTCAGAGTCCTTCTTTTTTCACTGGTGTCAATGTTGCAGACCTTGGGCTGATGTTAGAAAGCCACCAAACTAGATAAGATGGATGAAGCAAAAAAGTGCAGGCTGACAGGAACCAGATGTAGATCTCTCCTGAGAGACACAGCCAGAATACAGCAAATACATAGGCGAATGCCAGCAGCAAACCACTGAACTGAGAATGGGACCCCTGTTGAAGGAATCAGAGAAAGGACTGAAAGAGCTGAAGGGGCTTGAGACCCCATAAGAACAACAATGCCAACCAACCAGAGCTTCCAGGGACTAAGCCACTACCCAAAGACTATACATGGACTGACCCTGGGCTCCAACCACATAGGTAGCAATGAATAGCCTAGTAAGAGCACCAGTGGAAGGGGAAGCCCTTGTCCTGCCAAGACTGAACACCCAGTGAACGTGATTGTTGTGAGGAGGGCAGTAATGGGAGGAGGATGGGGAGGGGAACAGCTAGGTAGAAGGGGAGGGAGAGGGCTAGGGGGGATGTTGGCCTGGAAACCGGGAAAGGGAATAACAATGGAAATGTAAATAAGAAATACCCAAGTTAATAAAGATGAAAAAAAAAAAGTCCCCTTCTCCAACAGGTTGGTATAAAGGTAGTTATTCCCATTTCACAGTTGCTGACACTGAGAAGCAGAGGTTTAAAAAAAAGTTGTAGTCTGGATGCATTGTATGAGAAAAGGAGAATAACTGAATAGAAATAAGAAAAAAGAAAAAGGGGGGAAAGGGTAAGAAAAGACGGAGAAGTGTCTAAATTCAAACAACTGAGTATGGTGTTGAGTAATACAGATTACTACAGGCACTCTCTGATGTACCCTTGTCAACAATGGGCAAAAACAACAGCTGTCCCATGGAATTAATTGAGGCTGATGATCAGGATAGAGCTAGAATGTTACAGAGATGGTGCAGAGATGGGAATTACACAATGGTCTTGTAAAGAAGGGCACCGAATGTAAGAATGTAAAGTACTCACTATCTGTCCAGTGGGAACCTCACTTGGCGGGGAAGAGCAGGAAGTCTGGAAATTAAAGCCATGTTCCTTGCATAGTTAGAGTCTCTCTCTCTCCTCCATGTGCTTTTCCCGCTTGCTAAGTGCTTCCTTTGATGCACAGATTTTAGGTTGATACGATTCAGTTTGGCCAGCCTTTGCTGTTGTTAACTGTGATCACAAATCCCTTCGAATAAACCATGTGTTTGTTTACACTTAGGTCTTTGCTTTATCTTGAGTTTAATTTTTGTATGTGGTCGAAAGATAGGAGGCTGTTTTGTTTTGTTTTTGTTTCCCTTTTCCCTTCTACACACAGATACTCAGTTTTCCCATCAGCACTGATTGAAGACTCCCTCTTCTCAAATGGTTTTCCTTGGAGAATCTGCGGGGATTTTGGCATTAAATACATTTTAAATTTATAGGTTCTCTATTCTTTCTCCCTGATTTATTTGTTTGTTTTTATGCTAGAATCATGCTGTTTTGATGGCCATTGCTTTGCACAGTATTTTAAAATTAGGAATAGTAAATACTATAAATTTGTTCTTTTGTCATCAAGATTACTTTGGCTCTTTATGTTATTTGTAAATCTGCAAAAAAAAATCTTAGTAGTTTTTAGCAGTAATATTTTGGTAGGAATTGTTTTAAATCTGTAAGTCACATTGAATAAAAAGAAATAATGGTGTAAGAATGCTAATTTTCCCAGTACATAACATGGGTTCTACACCTAATTTTTCTGTGTGTTCATTTCTATTTATCAATATTTTGTAATTCTAATTCCTATTACAGAAATCCCTGACTTCCTTGATTACATTTCTTTATGTATTTTATGTTTCTATTATCAATGGAGTTGTTTCATGCATTTCTTTTGCAGGATTTCACTACTGATGCACAGAAATGCTATGGGCTTTTTTATAGTGTTTATTTGATCACTGTGTGTGTGTGTGTGTGTGTGTGTGTATGTGTGTGTGTGTGTGTGTGCACATTTGCACACAGACTTCCTGAAGAATGTGCATGCCAAAGTACACACATTTGAATATCAGAGAACAACTTTCAGGGGATGGTTCTCTCCTACCAAGTGATTTTCTGAGATAAAACTCACATCACCAAGCTTGGCAGCAAGGGCCTCAGGTGACGTAGTTACCTCATTGGTCATGTGTTGACATTTTTTAAAAAAATATGTTTTTATGTTAGAAGTTAAAATACAGTTACATCTCTTCCCTTTTTCTTTTTATTCCTGTCACCCCCTCCTATGTAAACCCCCTTGTTCTACCTCAATTTCATGATCCCCTCCATTTGATGATTGTGTGTGTGTGTGTGTGTGTGTGTGTGTGTTTACACATCTGATCAGGCTTTTTTAAGGTCATTTGAAAAATTTTAGTTTTCATAAAGATACTTATGGTATTACTATTAATCTCCCTCAGGACCGGCTTTTGCCATAATGTATGACCTTCGGTACATTGAAGTTGTGGTTTTCAAGAAAAATATTAATTTTGTTTTCAATTTCCTTATTGACCCATTGGTTGTTCAAGAAAATGTTGAGTAATCTCCATCCGTCTTCCCAGTTGCTAAAATTCTTGCTGTTGATTTGCAGTTTTTAGTGTGTCTTCCATTATGGTCAGAGAAAAAAAATGCATGCTATGAATTCAGCGGTTTTTGTTTGTTGAGACATGCCTTGCGGCTCAATATATAGTCTATCCCAGATGTGATGAGAAGCGCCTCACTGCAGTGCTGACTGAGATGAACTCTAAATGACTCTTAGGTCCAATTGGCCGACAGGATAGTTCACCTCTGCGTCTCCTTGGTGATGTTTGTGTCAGGAAGATCCATCTATCTGTGAAACTGTTCTGCTGATATTATTTATTCGCTCAAGTTACATGAGATTCCGTCTCCAGTTTTAGATACAGTGCTTGCTTTGTACAATTCATTGTTCCAGTATGAAGATCTATACATTTCACCATTATTTTATCACTTGTTTCATTGATTTATTATTATTACACATTAACAATTGTCTGGATTTTGTACAGTTTTGGATTTAAATACTTTTGCCTAATTAACTTCATTTTCTGTTTGCATAGCATAATAAATCTTTTTTTTAATCCCACACTCTCAGTATATATGCACATACATGGCTCTTGTGGGTATTGTGGTTTGGGGGTTTAATTTATCAACTATTAAGTTGTCATTTATTGTTTTAAATTGTGGGTATTTAATCTAGTTACATTTAAGGTATTATTGAAAATGAATATGTATTTCTGCTATTCTGTATAATCAGTCAAACGTCAGAACTACTCAAGTGTTTGCAAGGTCCAACTAATAATGGTCAGAATTGCTGCTCTCCTTCCCTGAGACTCTATGACTGAGCCACTCATGTGCTCCTCAGCAAAATGGAAAGGCAAGAGGGATCAAGACTATGGAGGGCACTGACAACTGCTTCATAGGACCTCAGTGAATCTGGTGCTTCTATGGGTCCATGCAGCCAGAGCCTGTATGGAAGTGGGTACAGCATGGCTGGGTTCTTTCTTCAAGGCAAAGCAACTATTTGCCTGCTCACCAAACTCAACCAACAGAGGGTGAGATTCATGGTTCTCTGGAACTAAAGGCTTCAAGTGCTAGTGGCATTTGCACTCTCACAGGAATCCTCATTAAACTTGGCTGAACGATCTGAACCTTTAGCAAAAGAATATAGAGAAAAGGCCAATGTTCTTAATGCTATTCATTATCAAGGGAAGGCAAATAGGAACCACAGTGAGGTGCCATCTCACTTCAACCAGAACTATCGGGAATGTACAGGAAGAGGTGGAAACCCCCAGGTTAAAGAGACATCTACAGTCCCATCATTACTTCAACACCATTATCAATAACAATGCTATGAAATCAATCTGAGTGTCCATCAGTTGATACCCGGAAAAAGAAAATGTGGTCTATATGTGAGAACAGAAAGTTGCTCAACCAGTGCTGCTACACTAACATGGCCAGATCTAGGGAACATTATGATATAAAATAAATCAGGTACACAAGACATCTACTGAATTTCTAACTCCCCTTTAAGCTAACAAGTCAATCTTATGTTTGGGGAGTTGGCACAGTAAGTAGATTGCTTGCCAAATAAACATAGACTTGGATTCTTTTCAGCCAGGTGTGGTAGCCATGGTAGTGCCTAGGAGGTGGAGACAGTCGATTTCCTCAGGATTGTTGACTCTGCCTGGCAGAATTTTCAAGCTGCACATTCCATAAGATATCTTGTCTCAGAGATAACATGGAGAAATGACTGAGGATACCTCATGTCCACCTCTGGACCCTACATGTACATAGGTGCATATCTGTAGGTTGACATCATTATGCAGGTGAAGGCAGGTACAGGATAGAATGAGGCCTGTCACTGGACAAGAAGGAAGGATGGGCGGGAGAGAAGTTTTAGAGGAGGAGACTAGAGGAGAGGGAAGAACAGCAGAGAGAACATGGAGGCGGATGTTAAGATTCCTCTCTGCACATTTACAGGTTGTTATGAATATTCTTAAGGGATGGATGTGTACAGGATTTTGTGTATCTAGATGAGCCAACTGTATCTTAGCTAGGTGGGCAATTATATTTTATCAATTGGATCAGAAAAGCAAAAGCAAAAACTTTTCTCTCAGATGTAAGCTGAGCACTATTACTATCATTTTGTAATTTAAAAAGCATAAAATATACCTGACATCCAGTCTAACATTTTCTCAATTAAACAGAACATTTAGATATCCATTCCAGCCTAAGAAAGGTTTAAAATCTATGTTATATCCTGGCTAGCTTGTACACTAGCTGATAACTATCCAATAAAATATGTATTGACAAAGTTAAACAGCCTGATAGGCTATGAGACTAATCAGTCTTCAACCCCATCAGAAATCTGAGAATGACCAAATATCTATACACATAGGAAGCCTAACAGGCCTTCCAGAACTGAGAGGTTGTAGCACAGTCCTCTGTTGGCACCATGTGAGCGCCAAGTCTTCAGCCTTCTGGCCCAAAATCAACTGACAGACTCTTGAAATGCAGAAACCTTGAAGGGCTCATAATTCTGGCTTGGCAAAGATTATCAGTCAACTATTCTGCATAAAGTGTTCCCTTTTGGATAGTGTTAGTCTGTAGATGATATAGGCAGTTCCTGCCCAGTGGCTGCTTAGCCGCCACAAAGTATTACCTCACCTGGAGGTAGAGACGCTCAATTTCTTCATTAAATTCACCAAAGGGAAACAGTTAGGAGTAGATATGTCTCAACCAAAGATAAATAACTTTAAATGTTATATTTTGTGGATTTCTGACATTTTTGAAAACCACCTACCTATATAATGTAATCTGGACTGTTGTCCGTTAACTATTCCCAGCTATTTGATGAGAATATTTTTTAAAACACTCTAATGGTGAATTAGGAGCCATGGTGGCAACCTGCCTTGGGAACTAGATGGGTAGAGAGATTGTTGCTGGGCTCAGAGAGTAGCCATCGGCAGTGTGATATGGGATGGAGCTCAGCGGGTGAGACACTTTGTTGACTGAGATGAAAATATCCCACAGATGCCACGCCCTACAGTGCGGCATCCAGTACAGAGTAAAAGAACCCTTTTTTTTTTAAATTTACTGCAACACAGATCGACCTTCTCATACATGCTTAAACACAAAGTTGAGCTCAAAGAAGTAGTGACTAGAGGCTCCTCAAATGTACAGCAGAGGTGTGGGTATAGAGAAGATCGTTAATGGGCATAGACACCCTACTGTTGGATAGGGGAGAATAGCTTTTAACATTCAACATCTCAGTAAACAAAACTAACTAGGCAACAATTAACAGAACACTTCAAAATAGCAACATTGTAAGGATCAGAATGTTCCTAAAACAAAGGACTCATGTTTGCCTGAGATTACAGATAAAATGGTTACACTGGCACCATTAAATAGTTCACATGTATGGAAGTCTTACATCATACCCCATATATGTAATTAGTGTATGTTAACTGAAAACACAAACATGTAAGAAATACCTGGTAAATCAAACAACTAGTTAGTGAGATAATCACTTTGACTTTAGAACACAGAGCTTCTCTAGCCTACTGATGGCCGTTGGGATTATAGTCGCCTGTAATGTGGATCGGATTCCTTTTCTTTCTTTATTCCTGAGAAAGGCCATGCTGTCCTGGTGGTTTGTTCTTTCTTAACTTTTTGTATTACTCTTCCACTGATACTGTAACTAAATTAACTCTGATTCAGTAACTTGAAAAAACAAACATTTATGCTTAGAAGGCTTAGAGGTTAGAAGTCCAAAATAATTTTTTTTAATTTTTATTTACTTTTTACACTCCAGATTTTATCCCCCTCCTGATCCACCCTCTGGATCATTCCATAACTCCCCCACCTCATCTCTACAAGGATGTCTCCACTCCACTCACCCACCAGACCTCTAAACTTCCTGGGGCCTCCAGTCCCTTGAGGATTAGGTGCATCGTCTCTGACTGAACTCAGACCCGGGAGTCCCCTGCTGTATATGTGTTGGGGGCCTCATCTCAGCTGGTGAATGCTGCCTGGTTGGTGATTGAGTGTCTGAGAGATCTCAGGGTCCAGGTTAATTGAGACTGCTCCTCCTACAGGGTTGCCCTCCTCCTCAGGTTCCTCCAGCTTTTCCCTAATTCAATAGAGGAGTCAGCAGCTTCTGTTCATTACTTGGGTGCACATATCTGCATCTGACTCTTTCAGCTGCTTGTTGGGTCTTTTGGAGGGCAGTCTTGACAGGTTCCTTTTTGGGACCGCCCCATAGCCTCAGTAATGGTGTTAGATTGTGGGGCCTCCCCTTGAGCTGGATTTTAAGGAAGTAGAATGTGGGTGTTAGCTAAACTAGTTTCTTCTGGAGGCTCTAAGAGTGAAGTTTGTTTCTTTTGTCTTCTGGAAATTTCCTGGTTTCCATGGACCACAGCAGGACCTTCAATTGCAACCATATAAGTTTTCTGTATTGTTGATGTTCTCTTTTCTCTCTTGTAAGGACCCTAGGGGTTATATGGGCTCATTGGGATAATCAAGAAAGATCATCCAATTTGGGGATTCTTAATTTAATCTTACACAGCCCTTTGCTACGTGGGGCCACAGATTCTTGGAGTCAGTGTCATAGACATCCTTATAACCTGGATGTATTAATAAAAGCAATTTTCTCTTCCATGTAACAGTACAAGTGGAACCCTGATCTGTAGCAGGGTTGAATAAGAAAGTTCCAGCAATTCTAGGCATAAATAGACACATATTCAAACCGATACTTAGAGATTTATTTATTTATTTTGTATATGAGTACACTGTAACTGTCTTCAGACACACCGGAAGAGGGCATCGGATCCCATTACAGATGGTTGTGAGCCACCATGTGGTTGCTGGGATTTGAACTCATGACCTCTGGAAGAGCAGTCGGTGCTCTTAACCACTGAGCCATCTCTCCAGCCCTCAAACCGATACTTAAACCCAGTAATAATTCCCATAGCTGTTATAAATGTATAGAAAAATGTCATTTGTGCCATTTAACCCACGTTTCTGCTTTGTAATCCTTTTAAGATTCAAGTAGATGTCTTACTGTAAAATGCTCCTCTTTCTTCAAAATGGCAAAATGGCTCTCTGTGACTTCTTTGTGAGCTTCTTCAGGCGAAGTCATCACTGGAGCCACTCATGTGATAGACTGGCAGTTAAAAGACTCGAATGTCAAGATGTTTTTATCAGTCCCATCAACAGTAACTTTCAGAGTGAGCAGTTCTCTGTTTATGTCAAATCTTCAGTCCGGATGTTTTTTTCCCCTTCATAAACTAAGAAATTGCTCACATGCTAATGCAAACTTTTTTTTTTGTCCAATCATTCACACGTCTCATCTCAAATATCCTTCACCTGCTAGTAAGGATGATGGGATGTATCCTGTGGCTGATGAACACCCATTAGCCTTGAGAAGCAAATATACCCCCTGTGAGCATCCAGTGTGCGATCATAATAGAATTCCATTTTGTGGTCTGCGGAAAAAGAAGTGTTTTAGAAGCAGCCCACGTGTTTTTGGATTTCATACCAGCACACATTCAGTCTCTAAGATGCTCACTTGCTTGCTGGTATGTAGCCTGTTTTCACACACAATCGAAGAGAATATGTAGGCAGAATCTAGCTAGTCAGAAAAAATGAATATATATATATATATATATATATATATATATATATATATATATATATAGAGAGAGAGAGAGAGAGAGAGAGAGCATGTATGTGTCTTGCTGTGGAGTACAAAATACACAGGTAGACATCTCAAATTACTGTGAAGCTTTATTTTTAAAGAGAGACTAGAGAGTCAGATATCTTTCTCTGTGCCTTCCAACTTTCTTTTATGGAAATATTTTTCAATTTAATATGTATCTATTCCATAATCACTGATGTAATGGCCAATTTTTAAATGCCTTGCTTTATTTGTCTTTGGCTTGTTTTTGATTTTCATTCTTTGCGTGGGGGAGAGAGGACTTGTGTGTATGTCCCATGTTTTCTGGTTTTACTTTTTTGGTTTTTGAAAGGAAGAGAAAAAGTATATTAAACTGGGTGGGTTGGGAGGCAGGGAGAATGTAGGAGGAAACGGGGGAATGGGAAAGCATGCTCAAAATATACTGTATTTAAAATGACTTTCAATTAAAACAAAACAAAAAATGAATGTTGTGCCATCAAGCTATTCAACAGAAAGAAACCCACTTAAGATTCATTCCAGGGGGGATGGCAATGTACACCTGAATATTTAAACTTAATGACCTATATGCTCAAACCCATGAACATCTGTGAAAGAAGAGATAAAGCAAATTGATTTTGGAAAGGGCCTTCACTGACATGTAGGTGGCATCACATCAGTTGAGAGTTCCGGGGGCTTGTGCAGTTCAGAAATGAAAATAAATAAATAAGGAAACAGTTGTTACCTGGAAGCCTCTCAGACTTACAGAAATGTAATCAATTTTTTATCTGTGGCTAGGCACGGGAAGCCAGCGGTGGATTTTCTGCCCTCCGTGCCACTCGTCTTCTTGTTAAAATATTTAGGGCGCTCCCTTGGGAAATACTATACCTAGATTGAGCCTGTTTACATTAGGGACTGAAAAATTTGTTCTTTGTATCCTACATCCACAAACACATCCTTGTCTCCTGTAATCCCCTCCCCTAGAGGAATACAGGATGGGGTATAACTTTCCTTTGGTGTCTGAACACCCTTCTACTGACTGACTGGAGACACGGGGTGTAGGGCTACAAGTCCTAGTCATAAATAACATACAGTTTTACATCATTTAACATTAATTCCCTTTCAGGTGGGAATATACCATTTTGATATCTAGCACTATTTTCTAATCATTTTTTTTCTGATTGAAAAGAAATCCTCAACAGGAAAATGTAAAAGTTCTCTGGTGACTAATAACATGTTTTACCTAATATAGCATTAAATATTTTAAAGCATTTTTATAAAACTAACTCACCCATGTTTAAAAATACACTATTGTTTAAACATAGTTTAAGTGATGGGAAGATTAAGAAGTCAGTTTCTCCTACAGATGGGGTTGTCCTACCTTGTAAGAAGAGACTTTCGAATAAATATAATTCGGGATAAAAATAGATAGAAGGAAAGAATTCTGAATAAAGAGACATGGGCCAAGATACGGAAGCTTCTGAGAAAGCAATTGAGCAGAATCATGCTTCGTGAAGGAGAAAGGCCAGGTGCAAACACTGAATAACTACTGCTAAGACATGGATATTGAGGGCTGGCAGAGCTGTGCAAGAGACATTTCAAAAACATTAACTAAAAATGAATGTGTCTATGAGGAAGCACGGGTTTTGCCAAATATATAGAACCACATCTCCTAATTCAAAGACTTTCTGACCATGTGGGTTTTAGGTTGTCTGTGGGGAAAGCTGGAAGTTGGAGTGATGCATGGTGGAGTTGGGGAGAAAGAATGGACATATGGCCCAATTTTTAACATGACATTTGTATGGGGAATGAATAATGTGACTACTGTCAAAATAGCTTTCTGGAGCTTCACTGAAAGGTGGGATTCATGACCAGACATAAGAATTTCTGAAACAAGGGTTGGAGGTGCAGCCCAATGGTAAAGTACTTGCCTAGCATTGTAGTAGACCCTGGATTTGCTTCTTAACACAAGAAAACAAGTATAACAACAACAAGAAGGAAAAATGATGGCTCAGGGAGGCAGAGAACCTCTGATTGTTGATCACCAACTACAGAGCAGGCACAATGGGAGTTCTTTATGTGTGCTAATCCATTTCATTTATTTACAAAGAAGGGAACATGGGCCTAAAAGGCCATTTCCCTAAAATAACTGTAGGTATGTGTTTCTCCCATTAGAAAAGTCTGAGTGAATTTGGTGCTTAGGGCATGTTGTGAGTGGAAATCCTGATGTGGCTCGGATCACTGCTATATTACTAGGAGTGAAATGAGAGGAGACTAAGCTTCTTTTGCAAAGATGGGAGCTAGATAGGCAGAGTGTCAGGATTAGAAACTTTATTGGGATAATTTCAGGTCAACATCAATGTCATCGATGAAAATTGGAGAAAGGAAACCAGATGTGAGAGAATTTAAAAATGGAAACTTCTGACTCCATATTGCTTCAGAATTAAGCCCAATGGCATTGCCACAGTGGAGCTTTCTCCTCAAGGATCTGCTGCAAATGGCTCACAAGTGTAGAGTGAAAAACTCATCTTCTAATAAGAAAGGGGGAAGCTAGACGATCAAGAAGCAAGAAGCACACACACACGCATACACCACACTCAAATACATGTTTGGTAATAAAGTGTTTAAACATTAACCGTGGAGAAAACAGGGCATGTTGTGAATGGAAATCTGAACATTTTGAACAGAATCCACAGTCTGCAGATCAGGAAAATGCCCCAGACGTCATGAGTTTTAGCTTTTACTTTTTGAAAGAAGGCAGAAGGATGGAGGTCTTGTGTGTTGTTGGCATAAAACAGAACCTTCCAGACTGGCTCAAACACCATGGTTTGCACTGGAGGGGGACAACAACCAATGTGGTATGCACTTCAAGAGCAGTGTCCGGTATGTCAACAGATAGAAGTAGAAAATTAGCAGGTAGGTTCTGGACAAAAGGGAAAAAAGTGTACTAATGTTTAAAGAGTTGGGGTGATCTTTTTTTTTTTTAAATTTGGAATCTCAGTAGCCTAGGCTGGTCTCAAACTGGTACATAGCCAGGAAGCTTTGGAATTTCTGAACCTGCTTCCCAAGTGATGGGATTATGGGCTTCTAATATCATCATACCCTGCAGGATGTGGTTTTTATCTAAATCACAATGAAAAAAATAGCCATTGGAGGTTTTTAGGGTGATGATGTTTTTTATTTGTAACAGATGTGGATAGGATCCACATTTCGGGAGGGAACAGATGTTGGCAGATAGGAGGATATTTGGGAGGCTACTGCAGTTGGATGTTTAATGCTTCATGATGGTGATAGGATCAGGGTAAACCACACCCTATGAAGATATACAGACCGGAGGACTGGGTACGACATCACAGGAGAGGGAGGGCACTCTCAGTGGATGGCCAGAGCTGAGACAGAAGTTCTCTATAGGTTTTGTCCCAGGCTCCCCATTTTGAACTTCACTTACAGGACCAAGCCTGGCACTTACCATTTCTTCCTTCCCTTCCTTTGTTTTCGCCTGTGTACGTCTGTCTTTCTTCATGTAACTTCTTTTCAATCCACAATGAACAGCAATCTCTTACAAATTTTGAAGTCATGAATGTGCCTGTTTGTTGTCTGTATGTAGCTCAGTTTGAATGCCCACACACCTCTTCTCATTGCCAATTTACCCCTGTTCCCTGAAGACTGTTTGCTTATTTGTGTCTGGTTATTCCCTTTGTGGCTACTTTTTGCCCTTGTCTGAAGAGTCTGCCTGAGGCTAAGGTGAAGAGACTCAGATTAATTGCACTGACAAAGGGAGTCTCAAAGCAGCCCAGCAGTTACTTCGTTCTCTGATTGAGTCTCAGGAAGAGCATTTTGAACTAGCATAGCAAGCTCAGAAAGGAAAAATATAAAACATAAAATATGGTTCAAGTATTAAAGAGGCACCAGGAAGTGAAATGGAACTGAAGATAACAGATTAAGGAATTTGGGGGCAAGATCCTACCCAGCTAAATTTAGATCCAGGCATGGTGATACACACCTTTAAATACCAGGAGATAAAGCCAAGCCAAGTTCAAGGCCAGCCTGGGACAGAGAAAATTCTAGATGAAGAAAAACTTGAATCCGGGCTTGGTAATACACACCTTTAATCCCAGGAGACAGACACGAAGATCTCTGAGTTCAAGGTCAGTCTACAGAGCAAGATCCAGGATAACCAAGCTTAGGCAGTGAAGCTAGTGATAATGTAATAGAACAGGGGGCCCAGTTCCAGCTCCAGCAAGCAGCAGAACTTTGGCAGCTTCAGGCATGTGTCTCTGGTTTAATAGTCAAGAGGAGAAAGGAGACTACTGGGACGACGGATGCTGGTTAGCTGGAGCTAAGAAATTAGCAGTGATAAAGAAGAGACCAGCATCACTGAGATGGAATCTTCTGGGAAGTGTTTTCTGAGAGCACAAAGAAGCTGTGTTCCAGAGATAGCCAAGGTTGTACCTCGTGCTGCAGCTGCACTTGATAATGTGTGAGAGTCACCCGGGTGGTACTGGTTTTAAAGGCATAAAAGTGTCATGAAGCTTGGCACTCTGAGAGGCCAAAGAAGGGCATTGGTGAAGGTGCAGCCTCAGTTGCAGTTGACAGCCCAGGACTGAAGGAGTTGAGGCTTGGTACCTTGAAGAGAGCCTATGAGAGGCTATTGGTGGAGCCTAGTGTATTGGAACATGGGATGACCAATAAGAACAGCCGGCAGTGGAGTGGATCAACCTGAAGTTAGAGTGCGACAGGGGGAAGAGCTGGAGAAGTGACGCCAACCCTTTGGAGGAGCCCAGAAGATCATGTGTGGATCCCAGACATTGGAACAAGAAGCTGTTATACTGAAGTTGCCTTGGAGGCCCCAAAAATATTTGAGATGCCAGAGCCATGAGATATCTGCTGAGGAAAGGTGCTAACAGAGTGGAACCAGCCCAGGAGAAAGAAGTTTGTTGCAATCAGCAAAGATGAAAAAGGAGCTGGAGATTTGAAGACCGCTTTAACGTCAACCTTGGAGATACAGAACTTGGAGTTTGCCCACTTCCCTATTTTGCTTGGGAATTACAGTTAAGTGATTTGATGAACCTCAGAAGAGACTTTGAACTTTGGGCTTTTAGAATTGTTGATACTGCCATAGACTTTTGAAATTGGGATAAATGTATTTTGCATTATACTATGTTTAGGTATGGCCTCTATAGACTCATATGTTTGAACAAGCCTGTGGGGGCCAGGGAGTGGAATGTTATAGTTTGTATATGCTCAGCCCAGGGAGTGATAGGATTAGAAGGTGTGGCCCTGTTGGAGTAGGTGTGTCACTGTGGGTGTGGGTTATAAGCCTCTCATTTTAGCTGCCTGGATGTCAGTATTCTTCTAGCAGCCTTCAGATGAAGATGTAGAACTCTCAGCTTCCTGTACCATGCCTGCCTGGATGCTGCCATGTTCCTGACTTGATGATAATAAACTGAATCTCTGAACCTGTGAGCCAGCCCCAACTAAATGTTTTCCTTGTAAGAGTTGCCTTGGTCATGATGTCTGTTCATCGCAGGAAAACCCTAACTAAGACAGGTGTGTTCAAAAGTCTGCATTATTTGTCAATTAATTTCACATGAGAATGCAGATACATAGCCTCCTCTGAGAAGAAGAAAAAAGGAAATCTTAAGCATCAACAGGAGCCCTCTCTCCATTCTACTTTGCATCCCTCGCTAACTTAAATTATTAGCCTAGTTCCTGTAGAAGTTGAGTTTAAAGTATGAGGCTGGACATTTTCTACTGAATTAACCAAAATTTAATCAATAATGGTGTGTTGAATTATTTAATTCAGGAGTGATTGGGTAGGTCTTCTGAAATAAAATGCATCACATCACTTCAATGTCATTGTCTCAGGGGATGGAAAAAGGGAAGGACGGTGGAGTGGAGAACCCAAGGGAGAGGGAGAGACGTTTAGTACAAGGAGGAAGGAATGTCTCATGAACCTCATATCTTTTTTGTTAGACTAAAGTTGAATTTAAAGCATGGAGGGAGCGTAAAATAGGAAGGGACAAACAGGTGGATATCTTTTAAGTTAATCAACATAGCTTGAATTTAATCTTTGAAGGTATGTAGTTAGCTTGTGGATGGAAGTATGGCTTGGAATAGAGGACATTGAAGTGCAGACAAGTGGTTGTAACAGTTTTTCAGTCCTACACATCTGATAATTGCATATTGGCCAATATTAGCTACCAATGTGAAAAGGAAGTAACTTTAGGAAAGGAAACTTGACAGTTCAGAATCGCAATTCTTTCTAACGTGTGTCTGTAACGATAAAACTTTTATCATCTCATTCTTCAAAAATACAAAATAAGCTCTATTCTAATGCTGTGCCCAATCTAATGATGGGTATTCCATACTGTCCCTTTGTGGGTAGGAGAAAAAAAACCCACAATACTTTTGATATGGAGTAAAATGCCAGAAGAAATAAAAGTAACCTACTTGCCGTTGCTATGTAGCAATTTTGTTTTCATTCCTGCATAGAATGGATTCAAGGGCCCTTCTTTTTTTTTTTTTTTTTTCAGTTACTACTGTACTTTATTGTGTTCAACCAAATCACCATGTTACAAAAATAGCAAGCTGCCATAATAAAAAATAAGGCTCCTCTATCCAGCACCAGATAGCATCATTTTACTTTCAAGCCTAGAAATTGCACACTTGTATATAAACCAATCGAGGATGAGGATTGAGAGTTCATCTTGGTGGATTTTTCCTTTGATGAATATGAAGTGTCCTTCCTTATCTTTTTTGATGACTTTTAATTGAAAATTGATTTTATTTGATATTAGAATGGCTACTCCAGCTTGCTTCTTCTGACCATTTGCTTGGAAAGTTGTTTTCCAGCCTTTCACTCTGAGGTAGTGTCTGTCTTTGTGTCTGAGGTGTGTTTCCTGTAGGCAGCAGAATGCAGGGTCCTCATTGCGTATCCAGTTTGTTAATCTATGTCTTTTTATTGGGGAGTTGAGGCCATTGATGTTGAGAGATATTAAGGAATAGTGATTATTGCTTCCTGTTATATTCATATTTGGATGTGAGGTTATGTTTGTGTGCTTTCATTCTCTTTGTTTTGTTGCCAAGACGATTAGTTTCTTGCTTCTTCTAGGGTATAGCTTGCCTCCTTATGTTGGGCTTTACCCTTTATTATCCTTTGTAGTGCTGGATTTGTAGAAAGATATTGTGTAAATTTGGTTTTGTCATGGAATATCTTGGTTTCTTCATCTATGTTAATTGAGAGTTTTGCAGGATACAGTAACCTGGGCTGGCATTTGTGTTCTCTTAGGGTCTGTATGACATCTGTCCAGGATCTTCTGGCCTTCATAGTTTCTGGCGAAAAGTCTGGTGTGATTCTGATAGGTCTGCCTTTATATGTTACTTGACCTTTTTCCCTTACTGCTTTTAATATTCTTTCTTTATTTTGTGCGTTTGGTGTTTTGACAATTATGTGACGGGAGGTGTTTCTTTTCTGGTCCAATCTATTTGGAGTTCTGTAGGCTTCTTGTATGCCTATGGGTATCTCTTTTTTTAGGTTAGGGAAGTTTTCTTCTATGATTTTGTTGAAGATATTTACTGGTCCTTTGAGCTGGGAGTCTTCACTCTCTTCTATACCTATTATCCTTAGGTTTGATCTTCTCATTGAGTCCTGGATTTCCTGTATGTTTTGGACCAGTAGCTTTTTCCGCTTTACATTATCTTTGACAGTTGAGTCAATGATTTCTATGGAATCTTCTGCTCCCGAGATTCTCTCTTCCATCTCTTGTATTCTGTTGGTGAAGCTTGTATCTACAGCTTCAAGGGCCCTTCTTAAACTTTGGAAACGTGCTGAAGATGCATCCTAAAGAGTTTAGGTGGTATGTGGCTAGCGTACTTATGCTGGTGTACATAGGAAATTATACTAGGAAGAAAGATTACCTTCAAAATGCAGAGGTCTCACTGAGAGTGGGAAGTCCAATAGATCAAGGTGGAGTCTCATAGAACTTCAAATTGTGGTCATTGACTTGTCTCACTTGTAGCCCAGGCTAGTTTCAATTCTTACCTCAGCTTGTCCATGCTGGGATTCCAGGTGTGTACCACCATGTCTGGCTGGAATTTGCACTCAAAGCCCAAACCTACAACTACAAGGTAAGTCATTCAATTTTGTACGTAACAGACCTAAACTTGAATTCTTTTGGATTCATGAATGATGAGCGTAAGAAATCTCTTCTCGCACTATCCTCTATGGATACCACAGGTTTTATGGTAGAAGGGGAATCCAGTGAGTGCAGTTATAGAAAAATCTTTATATCCTGTGAGGTTGCATTACTCTTTCCATAATGTCGTAAGCCACAGACATTTATAGAACTTGGCCAGTTTTGGTAGGATTTCCACATTTATCTCAGAGGAACACAATAGCTACAATGGAACCCATTATAATGACCATTCTTCTCAATTGTAAAGGCACAGTGAAATTGTGGAGATGAAGCTGTATCTTGATTAGCTGTTAAATTGTGATCAATGGAAAAGTATTTTACACCCAAGCAAGAACCAGACATCCTGGCGATGATTCAGCATGTACATAGCATCAAAAATAAAGTGTCTCACCTTGATGATTAAACTGAATTGTCTTCATGTCAACAGGGCACAACTTAAATTATACTTAAGAAATAGAATGATGCAAAAGAAAAATCTAGGCATTTTGGGGTGTCTTATTATGACTTACAGAGTCTAAAGAGAATAGTGATTCATAAATCACACTTTACTTGTAGTGAGTTATCAGAGGGAGCCAACGTTCTTCTTCCCTTTTATCTTAATCTCAGAAGAAGATGATAAACTGAGAACTACTTTATCAACAACATTTCCTGGAAAGGGCTTTCTAGACCTTGCCTGGTCACTCCTCCATATGCTTCCTTATGGACAGTTCCTTAGAATGTAAAACCAAGGTTTACCAAGGCATCCTGTAGGTCAGCCTGCAAATTGTGGTTCAGTGGGCAGTCTTCTGATTTATATGACTGTACAAATCATGAGACTTAATAAAAATATTGCACACAACTCTTTGTTCTCCTATAAACCACATACCTTCATCTACCTGGGAAAGTGACCTGGAAGGTTTCCTCAAAGTTTAAGAGCAAGCTTGGAAACAGTGACCAGGGGCTATCTCTGTGAGGTATGGCTGAGGAATCCATGCAGCCAGTTGTCATCTTCCTGCCTACGTGTGTGTAGATTCTTGGTATTGGGGGAGCCTGTTACCATTTGTCATTCTTGGATTTTGAAGAAAACTTAGCTGCTTCCTTACCAGATCCATACATGCTCATTACCAGATCATGTCTAATGGCTGCATGCCAAACAAGCCTGCCTACCATGATAATTACCTTGTTGTCCAAAGCGGTACTGATTGGAAACCTTCTTTACTTCATCTCAACTCTAAAACAGTTACTTGTTTTTACAGCATTGGTGTTTTTCTCATCAGCAGCCTTATTTCAACAACTGTTTGTTCAGTGATATTATATAGAGCAGACATATTCTGGAAATGCTACCTTCCATTGAAGTTGAAAGAATCCACATTGTATTTCCAAGAAGAGCAACAATAGATAAGAGCTATTGAGTACCTCAAGTAGAACATCCACTCATCCAACCATAATAACAATCCATGAGGCAGACAGTATTTTTTCATCTGTGTCTATGTCTGTGTGGTTGTGTGTGTGTGTGTGTGTGTGTGTATGTGTGTGTGTGTGTGTGTGTGTGGTGTTAGTGGATGCCCATACACTGTGAGCATGTGCATGTGTGAATGAAGTTATGCATATGAAGTTGACATCAGGTCTCTTTTTCTATATCTCTTGGTCTCAGTTTTTTGAGACAAGATCTCTCACCAATCCTGGAGGTCATCAATTAGCTCAATAGGCTTGTTAATAAGCTCCAGAGATCTGCCTATCATCCTGACTGTGCTTACAGCTGTGGCCTGCCATGCATGGCTTTTCATATAAGTGCCAAGGATCTGAACTCGAGTTCTCCCGTTCACACAGAATCTCTTCACTGACTCGGTCATCTCTCCAACTCCAGTGGATATTAGTATTTCAATTTTACAGGGAAACGAAGTGAGAGCTAAGGAGTAGCCAGGGAAACATGAGTTGCTCCCTCTACCTCAAATGCATTTTCTCTAGAAGCCTCAACTGTACAAGGGAAAACTTGAGGTTCTTAGAATTTAATACTTTCCCCAGTAGTTTTGGTCATAATTTGTTCAACCGACAATTGTGGTGAAGTAGAGTGTGTGTGTGTGTGTGTGTGTGTGTGTGTATATATATATATATATATATATATATATATATATATATATATATATAGTCTGGTTATGTGACTATTTGATGTAGAGCTGGTAGACATGTGGCTGCCCTCTGAATTAGGACTATGACACCATGGTTATTGTTTTTAATCATTCAGTTGCACTCACTGAAGATTCTAATTTCTTTTACCTCTGGAGGCGAGAGAATCCCTGGCAGTCCTGGCCTTGAGTCTGGCACTGTGGTAATGGCCTCCATCAGTAGCCGATCCTGGCAAATGCTTTCCTATTTGCCTGTCTCCACAGACAACTCCACTCACTGGAATTATCTACTTAGTTCCTGAGGGCTTATGAGTTTGTGACTTCTAATAGACAGCACTAAGAGCACATTGTGTTGGGATTCCTCTGGAAAATGTATGGACCTAGACAAAACATGCCATGCAAGAGATTTATATCCTGGTAGTATAATTTAATAACCTCTTTGGAATTTCCTCTGTAGTCATCTATTATTATCCCAGGCATTTTCCTGCTAAGGCAACATTTGGCTGCCTCTTAAGGTGCTATATTCTTTCTGTTGCTTTACCACTTGGCATAGCTGTGTCGGGTTCTTATTCTGTACATGACTTAGGCAATACACATCTGCAGATATTTCCCGGTATATTTCATAAAAGTTGATAAAAGTAATTGTCAGAAATGATCATGCTTTGATTTAAATAAAGCCACCATTGAGGAATTAGGTACACGATTTAAGTGTGGTTTAAATGATTTGTTAGCGCATCTGTCAATCTTCTGTGGAAGTTTTAAAGCGCAGATACATTTGTGCCTGTACCATCTTGGTTTTGCAAATTTGACAGCAAGAGCTCTTTTTTTCTCTTCTCGAATGTTTTCGACATTATTTTCGACATTGTTTATGCCAATCACATTTACTGCAAACCACTTATTACTTTATTGCTGAAAATGGCAACACGTACTTATTTAGCTTTTTATTTTAGAATCAACGGGCTATTGTTCGCTTTATTAATCAGATCCAACCTTGAGGATTATAGCCATCAGATTCAAGTTATCTAATTGCCGCTGCTCAGAAACTGAGAAATCAGTAATGCAGTTATCCCATCTCCCCCGAGGAATTACTGCTCCTAAGGACATTATATTTGCCATTGGAGAAAGAGAGCCTTTCAACTAACATATCTGTCTATTGATAACCAAGCGTAAGTGGCTTTCTATTATCAAGAAGAGAGTCTGGCCGACCTTTCTTTATGCAGCACATATTCTTGCGATTTTCACATTTAAAAAATGCTTTTATTACCTTGTATTTGCTGGGATCTCCCTGGCAGGCACTGTTGTATATGCGGTAAAATTAAAACTACAATTGTTACCTCATGTGCCATCATTTTATTAGCCCAGTGGAAAAGTCAATATTTCTAATTTGATGCCTTTGGATCTGTGCCAGTGTTGGGATAATAAAGGCCCAACAAGGCAAGCATAATACACGCTAATCTAAATCTACAAAGAGAGAGGGTAAAAGTCAACAGGGTGAGAGAATTCTACTTGGGAGCCAGAACTATATAATGCAGTCTGAGACACCAGAGTTATAACAACCTGAGATGGTTTTTGACTTTTGAAGAGGATATTTTTAGACATCAAGACTGTCCAAAGAAGAAAAGACAGTTGGATGCTTTAGTTTCCAATGGAACACTTAACAGTTGTTTCCCAAGAGCCATGGTAATGTCCCAGCCAGCTGACGGAAGCCTTTGTAAAGCCCAAAGCATGGGCTCCAACTCAGCTTCGAACTTTGCTTGCATGATTCAGATGAGTGGTCTGTGCTATACCTTGCCCCAGTATCCTCACTCATGAGATAGGGGCTTGTTTTGATATTTACATTTTTTGCTCAGACAGCTCAGAAGGCCTAGGTTCTGACTCCTAAGTGATGCTTCTATGCTGAGCTTCCCACGTCGACGTATGCGTTAGCAATTTGTTACTTTAAGAAACTCAGGAAAATGCAAACAAAAATGTAGTTGCAGTAAGGGCACGTTGTATTTTCATTTCTCTTTTTTCTGTGAGCCTTGGAAATCATCTGAGAAAATACATGGAGAGTTGAAAATTTATTCCCTGTAGTTGTTAAGCCCAGGCAGGATTATTGTCCTATAATAATCCCATTTTCCCCTCAAATTATTAATCAGGTCTCCTCATGTTTATGGCAGATAGAAGGCCCATATCATAAAGTAACTGATGTCAGTAAGAGAACACATTTACAAACTTATGCATATTATTATTCATTCACTAATGGTGAAGGAGGACTGCAAATTCTAATATGACCAGCTGAAAATATATGCTCAAATATTTCCAGTGTGTTGCATTTTTTCTCTGTCCCAGATTATCCTGCCTTGTTGTTGTTGTTGTTGTTGTTGTTTGTGCCTAAGTACAGAAACAAAAGTTGAGGCATTGTGTGTTGGAGCATACATTCACATCAGGATGTATTTTGCCAAAACTGAAGCAGTCAGTCTAGTCTGAATCAGGACAGTCTAAACTACTGGATCAACATCCAAAAATCAGAAGGTACACTCACTTGAGTCATGGGTCAGGAGTTTTGACTAGAACGCAGGACCCTTCTTCTGTTCCAAAAGTATTGAAAGCAACATTGACCAGTTGAGCAGTAAGGGTAACATTATTGGCATCAAGATAAGCTTGCTATCTTCCTCTATTGGACACAAGAGGGGCCCCAGGTTGGGGATGACATCATTCTTCTCCTTTTGACATTATATAAAAGTAAACTACCTCCAACTTCCAACAGAACTAAAGGAACACAGGTTCCCATAAGTATTCAGTGAGAAGACAAAAGGTAATGTCCTAACTGGCTTTTATGTGGCATTAAACTCTTATGAGACTTCAATGTGGATTCATATCACTAGTAAGAATAAATATGTGGTTGAACAACAGCCACCCTCTGCACAGATGACAGATGTCTTAGCTATAGTCACCACTGCATGTCCCCAAGGTCACTGGACCCTAGAGATTCCAAAATGCCTTCTATTTCTGATTTTTATAAATGTTATTGTGTGTCCAGAATGCACACTGGAAATTCTATCTTGCATCTCACGGCCAGGCCATCAAGCAATTCTAGTGATGTAATTTGGCTCAATCCCTCACTATCTTCCAACCTCTTTCTTCCTTGGGCCAAACTGCAATGTAAGAGATCACTTCCTTTCCTAGAGCCCATGACAACAGCCATCTGTGCTTTTCTTTCTGCCCAGAAGTTCTGCAGGCCAATCTCCACATGTCTGGATCTGTTATACGTTTCAAGGGTTTCCTCCAATGTCCTATTATCCTTCTGTCCTATTACCCTTCATTTGTCCTTAGCCCCCTAGCTGAAACACTAATTCTCTCCACTGGACAACACACATTTTCATATGTATGTATGTATATATATATATATACATATATATATATATATATACATTCTTAACTCTTAAAGGGGCGTGCACGTTTGTGTGTGTGTGTGTACGTGTGTGTGTTTGTGTGTGTGTGTTTGTGTGTTTGTGTGTGTGTGTGTGTGTGTGTGTGTGTGTGTGTGAGAGAGAGAGAGAGAGAGAGAGAGAGAGAGAGAGAGAGAGAGGAGAGGAGAGGAGAGCACATGCACATGTGAGATCCAGTAGAGCATATCAGATCCCCTTGGGACTGGAGTTACAGGTCCGAAGCTGCTGCTGCTGGGAATCAAGTGTAGGTCCCCTGGGAAACAGTAAGTTGAGTTCCTGCTGAGGCATTGCTCCAGTTCTGACATTGCACATATTCTCTGTGCTTTTCCTACAGTGTGCAGCCCTTTCCACGTGGCATACAGTAATTTTTTTGGATGCCATTTCTCTGATTCTTCTGTAGGATCTGCTTCATTTAGGTCACAGAACTAGTGATTTTTCACGCTATCTTTGAGGAATGAAGGAAGAGGGAGATGAAGGGTAATGTGTGACCAAAAAGAGGAAAAACAGAGATGCTGGTGTTGTAGAAATGCCTCAGACACTTAGAATATTTGCTGCTTTTGCAGAAGACTTGGTCCTCAGTACACATCTGCCAGCCTAAAGTTATTTGTAACTCCAACTCTGGGGGCTCGGATACTGACTTCTGGACTTTGTGGACACCAGGCCTACATGAGATTCATAGACATATGTGAAGGCAAACCACATAAAATAAAACAAAATGCAAAATAAATCTAAAAACCAATCAAGACCTCACTGTTGCCCTCAACACTGACATGCTCTGACTTGCTGCGACAATCATAAACTATTTCGGACTCGATTTATTTCTTTGCCTAAGCCCATTCTTTTGATAAATATCTATTCACAGGCCACTTATCCCCCCTCTAGCTCCCAGCCTGACTCCTCTGCGTGCTCTGCAACCTTCACTCTGGCTATTTCTGCTCCCATGCTCTCTCTGTCCGCTGAACTTATCCATCTTCTGCATTGGTACGAAAGGGAGCCATAGCACAAATCATATCATGTCGTATCAATGCTATTCATGTCCACGGTCCCCCTCATCTAAGACTATTTGCGTATAGCGCCAAGTAACCTCTTTGGTACATTGTTTTCTTCTACTCGTTCATCTCCAACTTTTTTTCCCATTTGCCATGTTGTACACCGATACTCATGCTTTAAACTGTGTTATGATTGCTTGACAGTGCATGGTCTTCTTGTGGCTTCTCCTCACTCTCTATCTTATTTTTACATGTTTTTTCCATTTTTAAATTTTTATTATTTAGGATTTATACATCATATAAAATCATTTCAGTCTTTCTCTTGGAGACTTCTGTTCATTCAAGGTGTTAGATTTTTATAATGTGTCCTATCATAACAAATTATCTGTGGCTGTCTCTGTCACTGTGTTGATACTTCTTATTATAATTGCATGCCTAGAATGGAGCATTTGAACTCTGACAGTATTTCTGTGTCTTTGAATACTTAAGATCTAGCATAGTACCCAACACACTTAGAACAAACAAAGTGTGTCCGTAAGCTATAACATTTATATTTGGGAACCAGCAAAAGAAATAAAACTGACCCAAATATATTAAAGAGCAGGGATCTGGGAGATGACTCAGTGATTAAAAACCACTACCACACATATAGGGACACTTGAGTTGCAATCTCCAGAATCTACATAAAAGCTGGAAGCAGAGAGTCAGTGTGTGTAATCCCAGCACCCCTCTGAAGAGAAGGACTGAAGAGACAGGTGGATCCCCAGAAGCTCACTGGTCTTGTAGGCTGGGATATGCAGGGAAAAACAACCAAGAGACCCCTTATCAAAAAAGGTGGAATGTTGAGGGCCAACAGTCAAGGTTGCCTTATGGCCTTCACCCACTTGCTGTAGGACATATGCTCCTAAACACACACACACACACACACACACACACGCACGCACGCACACACACACACACACACACACACTATAAAATATGAGAAATTAAAGAGCTAAGGAAGCTAATTGTGGTCATAGGAATATCACTTGGGTTTCTAGAGTATTCAATGTGAGTAGTAGTGTCTGAACAAGGAGAATTGAATCTGATTAGGAAGACAGGACCAGAGAGCAGCTGCTGAAGGATATTAAGTGGGAAAGGACAAGGGTTCTTTTAAATTCAGAACACTCTGGTAAGTATTTGGATATGAATTTAATGGATGGCAGGATGGTACACTGATTGATACCTGTAACAATGTGGCCTAATCAATGAAAGTCCCACCTGGAAAAAAGAAGTCAGAAAGAAAGGGTAATGGGCGTGGGGCAATTAAAGGAGAATTGATATGAGTTGTTGATTTGGAAAAAGAAGAGGGGTTGTCTATTTGTCTATAAGTCTCATCTTTGGATAATTGGCTGAAGTAAGTGCTTTGTTTTGTTTTGCTTGTTTTCTTTTAACTGACATCAAAGCCTTGTGTATGCAAAGCACCTGATTTACCACTGAGCCATATCCAAGTCCCTGGGGGTAGCCATGAGTTTTAATATTGGCTTGATCAACTAACACCAACCACGTTGTCATGGGTTCTCAGCTCAAGCACTGATATTAGTTATCCCACAAGAGGTTGACCAGATCCTGCACATCACGCCATTCTTCGTTTAGCTCAAGGTTGCTTTGGGAGGAATGATTACATCTCCCTATTCATCTGCCACAGTTCTGATGCCCAAGGTGAGTTTTCATTTGAAGGCCAAGCCTTTGAGAGCTGAGCAGGCATTGAAGCTCTCAAGAATGAGGTTTGTGACCTTGTAAGAAGGGACCTTAAAGAGATAGTCTCTCTCTCTCTCTCTCTCTCTCTCTCTCTCTCTCTCTCTCCCTCCCCCCCTCTCTCCCTCCCCCCTCTCTCCTCCTTCCTTTGAAGCACTAGACCAAAACCCATCCATCTACACATGATGAAGAGGGCACCCAGTAGCAACCTAAACACCAGTACATTGTTCTTTGCCTGTTCTTTACCCCAAAACTCTGGAAAATACATTTCTGCTATTTAAACTGCCAGGCCTATGATTTTTTATAGTCACCTGAATTAAGACAAAGATTAAATATTGGAAGACAAAGCAATAAAGGACAATAAACAGAAGGGTATAGCATCGACTGAAACAGGAGAACAGCCAAATGGGTAAAGAATTGCTGTTATTTTTGTCATCAGTTTAGGTGTTAAACAGTGAAGCATTTGTGGTCAAAATTACCTTGAAAACCAGACTGTGAGTTTTGTTACGAAACTGGATGTATTTGTGGGCTATCTGGCACAGTGTGTGCAAACTTTACTAAAGTTCTTGAAAATTATTCTCACACTAACAAAATTTCTTGTATACAATTTTACCTAAAATTGGAGGAGATAGGATGTTCTTCAAACATTTACTATTTATATGAAGGCTTCCAAAATATCCTGAATGTAAAATTTTACGAAGGTCCTAAGCGTCTGTTGGCAGATAAGTGACAAACGAAAATATCTATATCATAAAATAACACCATATCTTATCTATAGATCCATAGTCTCTCTATGCACATGTGTACATTCATATCATCTATCTATACCTACCTTTATCTATTTATCTATCTATGCATCTGTTATGATTTATCTACACTTCCGCTCAGCCACCAATGATAGGTAGGTAGATAGGCAGAGATTCATCCTGCCTTGTAAGAAAAAAATCAAATCTGTAATTTTCGATAACATAAAGGAACTGACCATCATTGGGTAAGAGTAAATGTGAAAGACAAACCCTGTATAGTCTCACTGATATGTGGAATCTAAAAGCGGTCAGCATCAGGAGAACTTCCTGATGGCTTCCATGGGTTCTATGCGAGGGAAAGGGGAAAGTCACCAGGCGAAAGGTGATGCGCTTCAGTTACATGGGATGACGAACTATGCAGAGATGGCGTGCACATTATAGGACTATACTTAATGTTGTGTCATCTCTCTGAAATTAGCTACAGAATGTTGTGTCAGCATATTATCCTAACTATGTGAAGTGACGGGGATGTTAATTAGCTCCATGTTGGTAATCATGGTATAGTGTAAACTGATATCACGGTGTACTATTTACATTAAATATACACACATTTCACCTCTCAATTATACCCAAGTAAAGAGTGAGAAAAGGAAAGAGCGATGCAAGACACACAGCACAATGACGAGCAGGGCGAGGCTCTGAGCAGGCCGTTGAGTTCATTTTCCACGCTTTTGTATTTACCTCAAAATAAATCAAAATGTTTTCGGAGGTTGCCAGGTGTTATTAGTGTGGAAACACTAAAACAATAGGTGGTATAGAAAGTAATAAAAAAAGACTATGGGACCAGCCCTAATCATAATCTAAATAATGGGAAATACAATAAAAACAAATGAACTGAGAAACGCTGAAGACTCTCCACAGCATTCCAATTGCACAGGGCGAGTATTGCATTTTCTCAGACGATGTGAGCTTCCCCCGATTCCGATACTAATGCAAGCACAGCGTTTCCTTCTTTGTATGTATGGGAAAGCTAGTCCTTTTGAGAGTTAGAATAGCTTTCAAGACTCCTGATTTAAATTTCAAACTCTTGATCGTGGCTGGGGAGCAGAGGGTTTTTTCTTTCTTTTTTTTTTTATCTTGGAATTGGAAATTGAGTCCTTTAGCTCTATACCAAGTGATAATATTAAGCATTTTGTTGTATCCACCATGCGAGCCGAGTTCCCCACTGTGCCTTCAAAGCCACAGTGAATGAACCATATTTGGATCTGCTTATCAGAAAGAGACATTTCGAAAGACAATGCACTTGTCCCGCAAGCCTCAGACTCCTGATGCTTTCAGATAGGCCTGTGGAGAGCTCCAAAATGGGCCCTAAAATCAGGCTGACATGGTCGCTTAACAAGCTCCAGTGTGCTCTGTGGGCTCAGGGAGTACATAGTGTCACCCCACAGGGACGCTGATGGCAGCCATCAGAATCAGAACACAGGAATCAAAAACACCAGGTGAAGATTTTTGCCTTAGAAGAAAGAAAAGGCAGATGGCGGGAATTACCGTGCCCTTTGACGATTAAGCCCTTTCATGCAGCAGGATGACTGGCCAGCCCTGACTGCTTGAATAAGGCCATAGAACATGTTACACAGACCTCACCCTTCCTACCACCAAGCCTCAACATGGTGAACCGTGCAGGAAAAGCTCTTCTTGTCAATTCCCTGGAAAATCCCAGCCTCTTCCCTCAACCTAGGTACGTTGCTTGGCTGGCTTGTGTTTTTATGAAGAACGATGGGGCCATGTTTACACCCGGGAGAAAGCTCTGTCTGCTTGTAAGTGTTGACCTTGGAAGGGATTTGCCAAACCCCAACCTTTATGGGCTTTTGATTTTAAAATCTCTCTAACAAAAGCTCTGCCAGGAGAGCTGTTATTACAAAGATGCCTCTTGTAGGGAGAAGTGGGTTAATTGCAAGCTCTTGCCAGTAAGATAAAGGAGAGTTTTGAAAACAAGCGCAAATCTGACAAAATGCATTGCATTGCTCTTTCGGGAGGGAAACAACACACAGAAAATGTGAGGGGGGGACATTAAAAATAGTAAATGTCATAACTAGATGGCATAAAATTCTAGGAAGAAGCTGTACGAGATTTCGGATGGCTCATAAACAATTGTCTATCTGACCCTAATATGAATACAGAAATCCATTAGCAATCAAATATTCAAATATAATTGTACACTAGGAAATATGTACTTTTCTGTATTAATCTATGCTGCCAAGACCTAGTTCAATACCATGATGTAGGCCTATTTAAGATTTTATTTTATGTCCTGTTATCTTGTGTTTGCGATTTGGTAAACATAATCCACTATGAAGAGCTACCCAGAAAGTGGGGAACAGGTTGAGAGGATTCTCACGACATCGGGTAACTTTTATGGAACCTGACTTCCTATTTTGAGCTAAAAATAAAAAACTTTGGATCAGAAAAGATTGCTTATGCTCTACTATTTACAATGTTCTTGTCCCAACAGGAGCTTTATCTTAAGGTTAGTCTAACCTTAATGACTAATTTAAAGAGAAAAAAAAAATCACATTAGATGGTTGTATGATTTAAATGATAATGATGCATTAGAAATAATAACACTATGATGTTAATGATTAGGGATGATATTATTAAATGTAAAGGTTTGATACAACGATCTGACTACGTTTAATATGCAGTCACCAAAATCTTTTACTTAGAGAGAGAATTGGCAAAACATGTCGAAAAGAAGTAGTCTTTACTGAATACATCAAAGAAATTAGAGAGAAAATTGCATTTGTGTCCACATGTCCAAAGACTGGTCATCCCTGGAGGCCACATGGCTTAATTTTGCCTATTAAGTAAATGAATATTCTTGAGGATCGCAGAGTCAAGCAAAAAAAAAAAAAAAAAAAAAAACCAACAGTGCCAATTGTCTACTTTTATTCCAGTGTGACTCAGAATAGACATTTCTCCGACTGATTTGGCTTCATTTGGAGGCAATTAACTATTTTATATTAGATATAATAAGGGTCTCTAGTGCATGGACCACATTTGCCTGCTTCAGTTGTTTAAGGCTTAATTGAGTAAAATTGCATTCACACTCAACACAGCTCTAAATGGTAACCCATTCTTGATTGCTGAGTAACTGTTTTCTGCTTTCATTTCTTAAAATGTGCTGGGCAGGTGAAATGAATTAGGCTGGAAGGCCAGGGCAAAATTAGTAATTCCGTTTACGCTTATTCTTCTCTCCTGTGCTTTGTATTTGATCGCCCAAATGTCCAAGAATCAGCGAGTAGGGTAGTTTACGGTCTACTTATAAATGTCCTCCCAACCCCCAAACTTTAATCATATAACTCATTTTTAAAAATATGATTATTATTTGCTGTTAGGAATTTCATTTATGTTTTTACAGGGCGTAGAGCATCAAAAGCATTAAACTTTAGGTATAAAAGATAAAGAGTGTTTAGCTAATTTATAAAACTTTAGATGCCTATCAGTGCAATAAAATTTTGTAGTGAAGAGGCCAAGAGAAGCTCATTTTATACACATAGGTATGCTGGAAACTTTTTATTCACAGTGGCTTGTCTACTGTTATAGTGTGTTTTGTGTTATTATAAAGAAATAAATACTTGAGTTGATGTACTGCATAATGTTTGTTTGGCTCAGGGTTTGGTGCTTACAACTTAGCAAGACATTTCCTGGGTTTGTCACAACATGGAGAAGAAAGTCAAAGGCAACTTACTGATAGGCCTTGTGGATGAAGGATGATGTATGGGTGGCATCAAATTAAAAAGATCTCTTTTAAGAGCTAGTCCACTCACATGAATCCTGCTGCAGTCCTGAGATTTAGCATAAATTCATTCATGAATCTAGAGTCTTTAACATCCCATTAACTTTCCTTCCACCAGGCCTTATCTCTTCGAAGTCTCCTTCTCTAAAGTCCTACATCTTTCCTGTTGCTCCACTAAGATCCAGCTCCAGCATCCACTAAGACACTCCACCCCCAAAGCATGACACTCAGTACGCAGACTACGTTGGTTTTTCTCAATGTGATTGCCTTTCCTTCCTAAGGAAGCTACCTCCTTTTCTTGAAGATCTCAGTATGTCCTGTACTAGTCCTAGTAAAAGCAACTGGCATTCAGCCACACTATCATAGTCATCCCAAGTAGTAGACTCTCTTGGGTGTGGGCATACAGACATTATTGCTCTTCATGTTTGAAATCAGCATCAAATAGAAGCTCTGGATAGAGAGAATAGGGAAAGGAAACTTGTCACTAATTAGAAAAAATTGGGATGGTATCCCATGTCTGTTTTCCCACCTCATAGACTTCGGTTTAGAGTATAGACTTGTGTGGGACCATTTCTTGATTGTGGATATCTCTGAATATTTAATATACATTTTGAAATATGTTGATAATTTATTAATAAAATCTCATCCTTGTGCCTATATTGCAAATGCCTATAAAGGCAGGGATGGTCCTTTCCTTTACCTTTACTTCCATGGTAAGAAATTTCATACCTGCTTCTGTCCATAAGCAATCGATCCCTCTGTGGATTTCCTTTCATATCTTAACAATATGTGTTCCATTTTTCAGCTTTCCTCATCTTGACCATAACCCTCTAACCTAAGAGGATGTTTAATGACAACTGATAACCTATGCCAGGTCATTAATTGCTATCATTTGCTTTGAAAAAAGTAGCAAGAACATGGAAGGCGCCATCTTGAAAATGCTTTTGTAAACAGCTTGCCACTTAAAGCGTCATGAAACAAATTGTTTTCCTTGAATGGGAACAAGAAGAGCCACTTTATATAATACCTCAAAAAGAAATAAAACAACAAAACAAAACCCACGGCCTTTCATAAACTCATTATGGAATTAGTCTGTAACTAGAGGTGCGTGATATTTCCCAAATATAAAGCAGTACTCCAGTGAGCACTAGGTGGGTGTCCTGTAGTTCTGACATCATTGGCTGGTGATGGTGCTGAGTCCACAGTTAGCATCTTATGCTCCACAAAGACTTCTCCTTATGCTGATGCCAGCCTTCAGAACTAGTTCCTCATATTTACTTTCAAGGACCAGGTACCATTTGGGATTTCTGCAACCCCCTCCTGTATTTTACCCTTCGCTTGGAATGACATTTCAAGGACTCAGGGAAACACTACATTTTGATAGCTTATTTGAAATAAAAACTTGAGGGTGCTCTCTCACTCACCCACTGCTGCCCTAGCATTCCCCTACAGTGGGTCATCGAACCCCCATTGATGCCCTACAAGGCCATCCTCTGCTACATATGCAGCTGGAGCCATGGGTTCCCCCATGTGTACTCTGTGGTTGGTGGTTTAGTCCCTGGGAGCTTTGGGCTCTGGGGTCTGGGGTCTGGTTGGTTAATATTGTTCTTCCTATGGAGTTGCAAACCCCTTCAGCGCCTACAGTCCTGGCCCTAACTTCCCCATTGGGGTCCCACACTCAGGAGGGGAAACTTGGAAGGGGTATAGCATCTAAAATGTAAATGAATAAAATAACTAATAAAAAAATGAAAGAAAAGCATTCTAATGCCCACAGATAGTGCTGAAAGAAATGGACAGGGCAAGATGATCCAGGGACAAGGGATGGAGTGCAAAGATCCTATGTCACTTTATGACCTCTGTGTGTTTCAGTCACCTGAAAATTCACCTAATCCTCCCACCCAGGGGGCTGCATGGAGCTTAGTCTGCATCCTCCCACCCCTGCTGTGCCTGGAGGATGGTTGGTAAGGCAGAAAGTTTTAGCCTTAACAACTCAGTCTTGTAGGAAACCCAAGGCTTCATTTGGAAGTTCTCCAGGACCTCATTTTAACATAAATTCATAAATGTTATCAGATGAACTCATTCTGAGTTTAAAAAGAAGACATTTTGATCATTCAGCAGTTTTCAAGAACTTAAAGAGCTGTGGCATAGAACCAGGAGCAAGACCAAATGGAGTATTTGCTGTCAAAGTACAATTTTATTTTATTTTATTGTGTGTGTTACATGTGTGTGCATGGGGGCACATTTGCACGCCCGTGATTGTGTGGGTGCATTTATGCTCTTGCCTGGGCCTGCAGAGGTGAGAAAAAAAATTAAAGGTCTTTTTCCAGCTCATTCCGTCTCCTTCCCCTGAACTGGGGTCTCTCACTGAAGTAGACGTTCCATGGGAACGAGGGTTTAAATCTTGATCCTCATTGTTGAACAACAAGCACTTTCAAGACTAAGTCCTGTCCTCAGTCATTTTGTTTTCAAAACTCAATTGTACAAAATTAACAAAATCAGTATTCAATTATGGACCATTTGTATATTATGTATTTTCCATTAAGCCCATATACTGGCATTTAAATGGTTCTATATCAACTCACTTTCTTTATTTTTTTTATTGGATTTTTTTTTATTTGCCTTTCTAACAGAGATCAAATATGCTTGGATATCTCAGTGCCATATTACAGGGTCACCACCAGAGTTGGATTTAGCAACTCTTAATTCTGTTTCATGCCTCAGAGGTATGCTATTGTAATTTTTTTAATCTAAAGGTTTATTTATTTATTTATTTATTTATTTATTTATTTATTTATTGGACTGCATCTAGAACACAGTGGTGGAGCTAGACGGCACCCATCGATGCTGATGCTTCTCACAGTTAACTGTGTTTCTCTGAACAGTTTTCCTGTTCCTAAACTGTGGTATTAATGGTAACACTCTCACATCCAGTTGTGAAAAGTCAATGAGGAGGCCCTTGTAATGTGCTAGGATCAGTACAGGGGAATCTATCAAGTATTCTTTAAGTGTTTTCCTGGGCAAGGAGGAAGGACATGAAAGAACTTTCATTCATTAAGTTCTCAGTTTCCCAGGCAGTACTAATAGTTAACATACATTATTAATAATAGTCATCAAAGATCAGAAGCAAATAAGAGGGTAATAAGGACTCAGATTTAGACCCATGTAGCTCCCTAGTTAGTACTAGGGGACAAAAGAGCATACCATACAACAGAGATAATCCGTAATTATTATGACGTCCCTCAATAACTACAAAAAAATTTTGCTCAGTGGAGGGCCCAAAACCAATTTCCCTCTGATAGCCTTGGAACACTGCACCATTGCCAGAAGCTACAATGATTCTTTGATGTCAATGGCTATTCAAAGCAGACATTATTAATGTAGATAATTCGTTAAAGTGTTTAAATACGAAGATTATAATTTTGGTCAATTTTTATGTTCCTTTAAAGAGGATTCTCTTAAATGGAAGAGGTGTAACACCTCTCCTCTGCCATTTCTTTTTGTCCTTGTGACACTCCTTATATTTAATTGATAGTGCCTATTGGGAGGTGGAGCCTTTAGGATTCATAGCCTTTTCATGAGACTTGGTTAATTCTCTTGGTAACAGATACAGTTTGATCTTTTGTTCTGGGATACTCAAAGGGTGTTGCCTTAGTCGGGGTTTCTATTGTTGCTACTAAACACCATGACTAAAAATCAGTCTGGGGATGAAAGGGTTCATTTTGCTTATAAGTCCACATCTCTGGTCATCATTGAAGGAAGTCAGGACAGGAGCTCAAGCAGAGCAGGAGCTGAAGTGTAGGTGTGTGCTGCTTCCTGGTCTGCTTCTCCTGGCTTGCTCAGTCTGCTTTCTTATAGAACTCAGACCACCAGCCCAGGGATGGCACCACCCGCAATAGGCAGGGCACTGCCCAATTAATCAGTAATTTTACACAGTGGAGTATGATTCAGCTATTAAAAACAATGAGTTCATGAAATTCACAGGCAAATGGATGGGACTAGAAAATATCATCTTTACCCCTTCTCCATGTATCCATGTATCATTCTGACTTCTGCCATATTGTGAAGAAACACGAAGTCCTCATCAAACATGGCTGCCAGCTTTTGTACTTGCTACTCTCCAGATTGAGACAAAATAAATCCCTTTTTCTTCTTATTGCCCAGTCTTAATATTCTGTTAAAGCAACAGAAAACACAAGACTAAGACAGCCCTGGTACTTGTCATGGACTAGCTTAAGTACAGGTCCCTAAACACTACAGTCTAAATCACATGCGGTTTTCCTTTGTTCTAATTTCTTAAAGCTTAAGAACAGTATAGAGTTAAAGGACAACACCATCATTCCAGATATTTTGTTTTCTTTACCTTACAATATTTTTATATTCCTTATGAGTGTGTATATGTAGAGCATGTTTTGTTTATACATGGAAACACTTCAGTTGTACTTACTACAGTCAATTATGTCCTCATTTCCACTGGACAGCACTGTATGTTTATTCCACCTTACTCAAAAGAAATGTCTGTTTGTGTGTAAGGTTCATAAGTATTCATTATGATGCTATTTATCAATGCAAGGCCAAACTGTGGCTGGGTTTGGTAGGTCTGGTACAGTAGTCTTACCTTTGCTTTCTGAACTCAAGAGAACCAAGGCCTTTCGGAGACAGAAAGTCTCAGGTACCTACCGAGTCTAACCTTGGCTACCGGTTTTCCGGTATACATACTACCCTTTGTGATTTCATTTATTACCCTGTCACTTCAGAGAAACAGATTGATCATTGTCCTCCATCTACAGATTTATGTATTACTGTTTTTTTTCCTTTTTTTCAAGAAAATAATACCTCAAAGCTCCCACTTCACATGGATCCTCTTACTCAACATTCAGCTCAGAGCTCACCCTCTGCTTCAGCCTTTCTGCCTAATTCCTCTTAACTTCTGCTGCCCGGCACTTGGGCACATCTTTTCTGACTTTCCAACCTCATTATATGCTTTATCATGAAGAAGCATGAATACATTTATTTGAGCTTTCATCGAGTTATTTCAGGAGGCCATGTTATCGCTCCAATCACACTTTAAGTTCCTAACCCCCAGTTGCTAACTCTTAAGACCATCACAAAGCAACATGGTGCCCACCTCTAGGATCCCAGCATGGGACTCCTCGACTAGCTGTGTTAGTGGAGTAAGCAGAGATGGTGGCAGGCTGTGGCGTGCTCTCCTTATGTGTTTGTAACATCACAGATGAGTGGTCCCGTGGCCTGAGATGATTCAGCCCTCAGGAGAAACCGTGTTTTCTTAGAAACAAAGGGGAGAACTGCCCTCCCCCACCACCAAATTTCTGAGATACTGAAAAATTACATGAGATTTTAGACCGATGAACTTTTAGGAAATGAGAAATAACAAAATGTCGATCAGTGCTCATTTTCCAATTCATGAGATGAGGCTGCAGTATTAACAAACAAAAGAAGGGGCTCATCAAGAACAGAACCTGAAACTGGTTATCATCTCCTACAGGACAGCGAGACAGAGATGCTATACATAAAGCACTAGCAAAGTGAATAAAAATGTATTAAATAATTATGATTCTGTACAATTTAATATAGAAATTCAAAGAGCATATCAATTTGGGTTTTTGTTTTTAAATTTATGTGGCATATTGAAGGGATAGAAACAAAAATTATATGGTTAATTTAAAGAGATAATGTGCATGCATGCATATGTTTGTATGCTAAGGTGCGTGTGAGCAAAGGTGCTTCAGAGACAGACTGCGTTAGATCTCCAGTGACCATAGAGACAGTTGCTTGTGGTTTTCCTGATGTGGACACTTAGAACCAAAGTCAGGTTCTCTGTGGGAACAGTGTGTGCTCCCAACCACTGAGCCATGTCTCCATCCCCACACTCTTTGTTAATTGATACTGACAAGGCCTTCCATACTATGTGCTACTCATTTCTGACTAAGATCAGTAATTCACTAAGTGGTAAAATAAAACAAAACCCTTCTCATTTAGAGTAGAGAATATTACAAAAATGATTGGTGCTGTGGGCCATTTTTCTTTCATGTTCCAGGTGGCCTCGCCAGAAAAGAAACATATGAAAACCACTAAAATACTGAAATATAACACATGGAATTAGACTTTTGAAAATGTTATAATTTGTATAACCGAGAATCATCAGAACATGGTATATATAAACTATGGAATATTACTCAGCCATGAAGAAGAATGGTATCCTGTAATTGATTAGGTAAAGGGATGCTGGTGGAGGACATCATGTTAAGCACAATAAGACAGTAAGCCTAACATGGAAAGACTCACTCCGTTTGTTTTTGAATGTGGAAGCTTGAATGTGGAAATGGAAAAAAGACCTATGAGTGGTGATGGAGGGGGAAGGGATGGGAGAGCTCAGCAAGCACAAAGGGATATACATACTTAATGTGCAATTGTGCATCTATGTAAATGTCACACTAGAATGTACTAGCTTGCCATCCACTAAGAGAAATGCCACTATGAGATGTGCTCTTTAGAGAAATAGTGTTTGTTATTTCTACTGTGGCTGGAGATATATCCAGAGGCATGTTAGGAATGGGCTTTTAGTTGTTTGTAAAGTGTATCCTGGACTCACTCTCCATTTTCACGGGTACTAGATATGAACTCACAGTGGTTGCAACAGCATTAACAAAGCCTGTGCAAGCCTAATGCCAGATGATACCCCAGCATGGAGATGAGGGTTGGACATAAAATGCTACTCTAAGTTATGGGGATATTGACAATTGTTAGCTGGTCAGGGGTGGGGGGGGGGAGAGAGAGAGAGAGAGAGAGAGAGAGAGAGAGAGAGAGAGAGAGAGAGAAACATTTTCTCCAAGAGTGTAGCTTCTGGTTAAGCTGACCACACTCTAGTGGAATACCACATATCCAAGAATACTAGAGCAGCACAAATTTGTCTTGAATAATCAAAAATAAATGACACAAACATAAGTTGGCAGGGAAAGGAGGGTGACTATTGGAAGAGCTGTTAGAGCACTGGATTGGAGAAGGGTTGGGGAGTGAACACGGAAGTGTTAGGGATGAAATGATGAAGGAGCTATGGGGTGAATTGAGGGAAGAGTTGGGGAAGTGAATTGGAGAATAGGCCATGTGAATATGGTCTATGAAACTCTTAAGGAAATTGTAAAATAAAGGTAAAATCCTCCTTTTAGTAAGTTAATTATTTCAAATTTTGTTATGGTAAGATGAAGCAGACTACAGATACAGAACCTTCCATTGTAAAGACGTGCCCCAGTGTGCCCTCTATCATGTCAAGTTTGCAAAGCTTGGACCACATTTCCCAAATGTGGTTCTCACAGGGAAATGACTAGGGGAGAAGATGCTAAGATTTGGGAGGTGTCACGACAAGACAGCCTGTACTCCGTGAAGAGCCTCAGGGCTAGAAGGCAGAGGTTTGCTCTCAAGGGTGCTTATACTTCTGGCCTAATCGTTTTTCTCTCAATCGCTGGCTCATTGCTAACACTCTCTCTTCTTCAGGGCATCTGAGCAGAAGACGACAAACTATCGTGGACCAATTTCTCATATACAAGGCAAATGAGAATGTTGACATAAAAGCAACAAAACCCAAGGGGAAAGATGCCACTGCCTCCTGAAGACAATGGGTCAGGCCAGAGAAGCAAGGCAGAATCAGACTTGGGGCCTGAACAAGTTTAAAATAATTATCAGATAAAGGGGCAGCAAGGACATTCCTGTTTGAAATTAGCCAGGGCGAGCGAAGAGGACACTTCCAAATATAGAATTCTTGCAGTAAACTTACATTATCCATTTCTTACAATAAAGCTGCTTATACTAATATAAGCAATTTAGTTTACACTGATGAGAAAAGTGTGTTGGGTTTTTAGTTCCAAGTGTGAAGAACACTCTAGATTGATGCCATTATTTTTCAACTGTTGACAATTAATTTTAAGAAAACCCAGTCTCTATTGGCAAATGGGATAATAGTTTGTATATTAAAAACACATGGTATGCACTCGCTAATAAGTAGATATTAGCCCAAAAGCTTGGAATACTCAAGATACAATTCACAGACTACATGAAGCTAAAGAAGAAGGAAGATCAAAGCACGATGCTTCAGTCCTTCACAGAAAGGGGAACAAAATATTCACAGGAGGAAATACAGAGATGAAATGTGAGCAGAGACTGAAGGAAAGGCCATCCAGAGACTGCCCCACCTGGGGATCCATCCCATATACAGCCACCAAACCCAGACACTATTGAGGATGCCAAGAAGTGCATGCTGACAGCAGCCTGATATAGCTATCACCTGAGAGGCTCTGCCAGCGCTTGACAAATACAGAAGCAGATACTCACAGTCAACCATTGGACTGAGAATGGGGTCCCCAATGGAGAAGTTAGAGAAAGAACTGAAGGAGATGAAGGGGTTTGCAACCCCATAGGAAGAACAACAATATTAACTAACCAGACACCCCAGAACTCCCAGGGACTAAACCACCAACAAAAGAGTACACATGGAGGGACTCATAGCTCCAGCCACATATGTAGCAGAGGATGGCCTTGTCAGGCATCAATGTGAAGGCCTGATGCCCTAATGTAGGGGGATGCCAGGGCAGGGAGGAGAGAGGGGTGGGCAGGTGGTGGGGGAGCACCTGCATAGAAGCAACAGGAGGGGGGATTAGATAGGGGGTTTCTGGAGGAGAAACCGGGGGAAGGGGATAACATTTGAAATGTACATAAGGAAAATATCCAATAAAAGAAAAAAAATAAAAATGTGTTGGTATTAAATAAAATAATTTATGTGAAAATCCTCATTAATCACTATGAGCTGTATAACAGTGTTATAAAATGGAATATTTATACCAAATAGGAGATATAAGTTGTAGGGACAGATTCATTCTTATTGTGTTTACATTCTTATTTTCTGTCTAACTGAGAAAAACAAGACAATCCCATCTGAGGGGACAAGAAAGGAAGCAAAAAGTTTAGCTATGGTTAATTATAGGTCAAGTCTCTACTTCCAAAATGGTTGTGTTTGGGGCTATAAAAACTTTCCAATAGTTTTTTAAAAATTGTGTCTTAGCCATGGGTAATCTTCAAAAAATGGAGACCTGATAAGGGCTGGGTTTAGTAGAATGATAGAATTATCATGATGATCAAAATCTGGAGGAAGTCGCATACCTTCCTCCATGATATAGACTTCAACAATTTGTATGGGGCATTAGTAAGTATACTCAGTGATATCTGAATTAGTAACAGTTGTCAGCCCATTTCAGCCCAAATCCTCATGGAAATGTTAAGGTTACAAATTCAAGTTAGCTGACAAAGACCTTGCATAAAAGTCTTGGTGCCAACGTGGAGACAAGGCAAGTTGGAAAGTAAAACGGTAGATAGGAATTTGCAATTGACCTATTGGGTGTCCTCTAAACCAGGATCTATCAATAATCACTGCAACTCACCTGTGAGAGAAATACACCATATATACTTGGACTGTGTCTTTATTTTCTTGTTTGCTAGTTTTATAAGTTGGTAGAAAGTCGTTGATAGGTTTACTAAATCTTCTAATATCATTTAGTCAAATGAGGCAGTTAATCAAATTTGGTGACAAGTCCAGGATGCAAAATTATACCAACCAGCTAATATTTTGGGATATGGCCAACAAGATAAAATCTAATTGGCATGCTTGTACAATTCTTGCATAGAAAGAAGGCATCCACTGCAATGAAAGCTATAATCTCCACTACAAAGGAACAACAAAAAGAACAAGAATAACAACCCCAACACCGCAAAATAACAGGGCGATTATAAAGGAAGGACACACTTTGACTTAAAAAATAAATCAGAGATATAAACTGATGAGATGCCCAGAATAATCAGGTGATTTGCACAGTAGAAGTTCAATGTCCAGGGTGTGAGGAATTACTGTTCTAGCTCAGGGATACCGTTTCTCTAAGACCTCCCACCCTCATTTCTAGGACTTGGGTGGGTAGGGATGGTATTGCATGCCTTTAATCCCGTAAGTCAAAGGTAGAGGCAGGCATGTATGTTCACGTTTAAAGACAGCTTAGTGAGTTCCAGGCTAGCCCAGCCGTCATAGTGAGATACTTCCTCAACAAAGAAATAGCCTCAACATCATCAACAATAATAAATAAGTAAACCTAAATTTAGCATATAGTGGGTATCCACAAATAACTCAAAAAGAAAAGAAAAGAAGAGAAAGAAGGAAAGAAAGAAAGGAAGGAAGAAAGAAAGAAAGAAAGAAACTGGTTATAGGTGAGTGTAGGCAGATTTAGTGTTGATGTAAGGAGAGTCTTAATGTTCATTTATTACTTGGAGACACTACAGAGGAGATTCAAGCTGAGATTTGGATGATCCCAAGCCGCCCCTTAAAATTAAGTGCTCCATCTCTGTGTCATGGTTAGTCAAAGTACTTTGAAAGTTTGAATGGGGAGTCATTAATGAGCGAGATCCTCAATGATAAACCTGAAACCGGCTAGAAACCATACAGACCTTAAAAACAAGCCTACCGGATCGAAAGTCGCACCGGTCACAGCTAAGTGTAGATGACTAATTCGGTCCTGGTAAAGTGGAGTGCTCTGTGCCACTTCTAATTTAAGAGGCAGGAGTTTCCATCTCGACATTCTTGAAACTCGGCACCAAAACCGGTAACCAATTTAAACTTGGGAGGTTGTGTGTGGCATTTACAGCTTGGGGAAATTGAAGCTAGAGAGCAACTCTCTGTTTTGTAGACTCACGAGTAGCCCGTTCTAAATGATACCCAGTCTTTGATATCAATTGTAGCCAAGACTAATAGGATCCTGGTATGTAGAGATAGGAGCATACTTCGCAAAAGCTTAGACGCTCACTGTACTGCATGGGTCACATCTCAAGGGTTCCGAGACCAATTTAGGACTCTACAAAGTAAAGGGGCATAAGCAATTTTATGTCTGATGTTCTGGCAGGAAAAAAGGAAATGCTTCTTGAGGTAAGGAGTCTTTGAGGGCCATGGAACGAAATTTAACCTGGAAAAGGAAACGAGGTGGGGAAGCTTTGTGAGCGTTGAGAGGCAGGTGTTGTCGGTGTCAGATGAGAGTAGGAGAGAGATAGACGGAAGAGACTTGAAGTAGAAAACTTTCTTTGAAGCCCTCTGCCTCTAAGTGTTCTGGGTAATGGAATATGTTACCCGGGAAGTTGGACCGATCTACTTATCTGAAGGTTTTTAAGAAATATCACGGATGTTCTCAACAGATGACCTGATGTTATCTTGTAGGGCACGGCAACATCATCACGTGAGAATCCAGACAGCAAGTGGGATACAAAGTAGGTCCATTTCGGGAAAACAATCCTGTCTTGTGATACGCTGGACAATGAGGGTGTGATTCCATTCGGTTTCTCAAAGATAGAAACTCCAGGGCCCTAGTTGACTAATTTTAGTGTCTAAAAAATGTTATGTCCTCTTCAAAGTCAAAGATGAATATTTTTATAACCATTGCCAAACCCAATGTTGATGCAAGTGTTAGACTCTTCTGAGGAGCTGAACTATACGTAGTTGCTTCTGCATTTTAAGTTTTATGTCAGATTAAGAAGTTTTAAAAAATTAAAAATCATTTCTTATTTAGAAAAGAAGCATTAGTGAGAGCACCAATTTCTTAAGAGGTAAATTGTATAGTTTAAAAACATTTTCTAGTTTAAAAGTCTTCTTTGGTGCACTCATATCATAAATTATTTTCCTTGCATAATATCTATAACATAGTAGGCGTTGTGCCAATATTTGTACCCAAATTAATATGATCTTTAAAAATTAATCTCAGAGCCTGTGAAATAGTGTCCACTACATTTTAATGCATGGCTGTATTCTCTTCCTTAAATACCGTGGGGAAGTGACATAAGAACATTAGCCTGCGATGGTTTGGACAACAGTGTGCGTCGACTAAGGTGTACGGGACATCATTACACTTGGAGAGAACAGATTGGTAGGCGATTCTTCCAGCTGTACATCTAAGCCCTGCTTTCCAAACTGTAGTCTGGCACCAATGGAAGCTTGCTGGAAATGCATACTCTCAGATTTACTGGGCCAGAATCTGCACTGTTAAAAAGACACCCCATCAATCTGGGCCTACACCTCCATTTTAGATTCTTTACTCTTCAGGACTCCTGCGAGGCCATAGGAACTGCGATTTGGTGCCCTGTCAAAGAAAGGGTCAAAATACAGTATGCCTGCTGGGCACCTCTGAGAGGGAGATGAAGTTGTGTTTTTACACAATGGAAGATCTCATCACTGTCACTGGATATTATGACAACCCATGTCACATGAGAATGTCTCATGCCGAGGGTACATTTTCACTGAAGATTTTCTTCCTACCTTTGGGAATCACTGGCCTAGAAATATATTCTAAAGCACACAAAACAAAACATGTAAGAGAGATATACTTAACACTGCCCTTCCATGTATCAATTGCTTCTTTTTTTAATTGCAAATAGATCTTCATACAAGATACTCAGACTATGACATCATCCCCTCTCCCAGTTCTGTCCAGCCAGATTTTCAATATTTCCCCAAATCCCCCCCCTCTCTCATTAGAATACAGACAACTAAAATAACCATAATAGTGAAATAAATAAGATAAAATAGACACAGAGGTAGCTCTGATGTTAAAGGCTCAAAAACAAAAAGATCAATCTCTTCTTGGCTAACACAGCTTCCCACTGATCACATACCCTCCATTCCTACAAGACCACTACTCAACATTTTTAATGCGTTTGGCATTATTTTTTAAAAAAGACACATATCACCTTGCTACAATATATACACATAAGAACTTTGAGTTCCTAGGGGCTGCATTGAAAACCCACACTCTATTAGTGCTGTGGTCATGGCTGAGTTTCTTAATCAGGTGGAATCTTGTTGTATCTAAATTACCTACAGACAACATTGGTCTCTCTTCCAGTCAGCTCTGAAAACATACATGTGAGTAACATTACACAGATGGAACAGATTATACCTAGGAATATATGTAATATGTGTATAAATTAATATGATTATAAGTTATATATAAATATCATACATATGTATGTAATATATGTGAATGAATGCAATAACAGTGAATAAAGAGGCTATGAATTTGAAGGTGATTGGGAAGGGGTTTATGTGAGAGTTTGGACGGAGAAATATAATTAAACTATAATTTCAAAAATAAAACAATTAAAGAGAAGAAAATGGGTTGGAGAAGGGGGTCAATAAATTGGTAATTAGAGACTGTATAGTCCACAGATTTGAATCATCAATGTATTTATATCCAATATGAGTATATCTGGTAGTTAGCATTTTACCTGTTTATGAATTATCAATTTTATAGCAATCTTTTAATAATAGTTATAAATAACCTATACTAAGTGCTACCTACACTTTAAGTATTTGTGGGAATATTATTGAATTCTACAAGGGCCAAGTTGCCATCTTTGTTTTGTTGCTGATGATCGAAGTTATAGAGAAAGAAGGATTCAAATCACATGCAAGCCAGAGAATGAGATGGGATTAGATCAAAGTCTCACAATTCCACAGTTTCAGTATTAAATGCAGCAACTCCTTTGCCAGTGTCCAAGGCTGCACAGTTGCTAGCCATTAGCATAACTAAGGCACATGACTATTGCCTCTATGCTTGCTCTAGGAAATTCTCCATGAAAGTTCAGTTAGATTGTGTACACAGATCTTCTAAAGACTTGAGCTGACTTAAATGAACTTAAAATGGAGGTTACTCTGTAAATTTCTCAATTTTAGAATGAAATTGATATATCAGAACCCTAGATAAACACTCTTTGGTATAGGAGAAAAAGATCTTTGAAAACACAGACTAAGTTTCAGTGAAGGTCATTGTCCTGAAGGCTTTCAAATGTTCATAAGAGAAAACGATTTCAGTCTTGCCTTAAAAAGGAGAGGAAGGGAAATCAAGCAAATGAATGATGGCAAGATGTCTCTTGTTCATTAGACAGTTTATGTTTTGTAGTTGTAGTATTTAATTGCCTATAAGATTATGAAAACATTCAGGCTGATAAATATTTTATGCTTCTTGCTATCACATTATAATAAATCAAATTATATTTGTCTCTTTGATAGGATTATAGCCAACCTAACAATAAAAGCATACTTATGAAGAATGTTGGTTTGGTAGGAAACAGGCCCACCATTTTGTAATAAAAATTGTAGGCTTATAACAATATCACACTGATGGGTGATAAAACTAAAATTTTATGGTGAATTGGCATTGGATTTACCTATCTTTTCTTTACTGATTTTACTTAATTTTTTTTTTTTTTTTAATTTTTAGCATTTTTTTTTTTATTAACTTGAGTATTTCTTATATACATTTCGAGTGTTATTCCCTTTCCCGGTTTCCGGGCAAACATCCCTCTCCCCCCTCCCCTTCCTTATGGGTGTTCCCCTCCCAACCCTCCCACCATTGCCGCCCTCCCCCCATAGACTAGTTCACTGGGGGTTCAGTCTTAGCAGGACCCAGGGCTTCCCCTTCCACTGGTGCTCTTACTAGGATATTCATTGCTACCTATGGGGTCAGAGTCCAGGGTCAGTCCATGTATAGTCTTTAGGTAGTGGCTTAGTCCCTGGAAGCTCTGGTTGCTTGGCATTGTTGTACTTTTGGGGTCTCGAGCCCCTTCAAGCTCTTCCAGTTCTTTCTCTGATTCCTTCAATAGGGGACCTATTCTCAGTTCAGTGGTTTGCTGCTGGCATTCGCCTCTGTATTTGCTGTATTCTGGCTGTGTCTCTCAGGAGCGATCTACATCCGGCTCCTGTCGGTCTGCACTTCTTTGCTTCATCCATCTAGTCCAATTGGGTGGCTGTATATGTATGGGCCAAATGTGGGACAGGCTCTGAATGGGTGTTCCTTCAGTCTCTGTTTTAATCTTTGCCTCTCCCTTCCCTGCCAAGGGTATTCTTTTTCCTCATTTAAAGAAGGAGTGAAGCATTCACATTTTGATCATCCGTCTTGAGTTTCGTTTGTTCTAGGGATCTAGGGTAATTCAAGCATTTGGGCTAATAGCCACTTATCAATGAGTGCATACCATGTATGTCTTTCTGTGATTGGGTTAGTTCACTCAGGATGATATTTTCCAGTTCCAACCATTTGCCTACGAATTTCATAAACTCGTTGTTTTTGATAGCTGAGTAGTATTCCATTGTGTAGATGTACCACATTTTCTGTATCCATTCCTCTGTTGAAGGGCATCTGGGTTCTTTCCATTTTCTGGCTATTATAAATAAGGCTGCGATGAACATAGTGGAGCACGTGTCTCTTTTATATGTTGAGGCATCTTTTGGGTATATGCCCAAGAGAGGTATAGCTGGATCCTCAGGCAGTTCAATGTCCAATTTTCTGAGGAACCTCCAGACTGATTTCCAGAATGGTTTTACCAGTCTGCAATCCCACCAACAATGGAGGAGTGTTCCTCTTTCTCCACATCCTCGCCAGCATCTGCTGTCACCTGAGTTTTTGATCTTAGCCATTCTCACTGGTGTGAGGTGAAATCTCAGGGTTGTTTTGATTTGCATTTCCCTTATGACTAAAGATGTTGAACATTTCTTTAGGTGTTTCTCAGCCATTCGGCATTCCTCAGCTGTGAATTCTTTGTTTAGCTCTGAACCCCATTTTTTAATAGGGTTATTTGTTTCCCTGCGGTCTAACTTCTTGAGTTCTTTGTATATTTTGGATATAAGGCCTCTATCTGTTGTAGGGTTGGTAAAGATCTTTTCCCAATCTGTTGGTTGCCGTTTTGTCCTAACCACAGTGTCCTTTGCCTTACAGAAGCTTTGCAGTTTTATGAGATCCCATTTGTCAATTCTTGATCTTAGAGCATAAGCCATTGGTGTTTTGTTCAGGAAATGTTTTCCAGTGCCCATGTGTTCCAGATGCTTCCCTAGTTTTTCTTCTATTAGTTTGAGTGTGTCTGGTTTGATGTGGAGGTCCTTGATCCACTTCGACTTAAGCTTTGTACAGGGTGATAAGCATGGATCGATCTGCATTCTTCTACATGTTGCCCTCCAGTTGAACCAGCACCATTTGCTGAAAATGCTATCTTTTTTCCATTGGATGGTTTTGGCTCCTTTGTCAAAAATCAAGTGACCATAGGTGTGTGGGTTCATTTCTGGGTCTTCAATTCTATTCCATTGGTCTATCTGTCTGTCTCTGTACCAATACCATGCAGTTTTTATCACTATTGCTCTGTAATACTGCTTGAGTTCAGGGATAGTGATTCCCCCTGAAGTCCTTTTATTGTTGAGGATAGCTTTAGCTATCCTGGGTTTTTTGTTATTCCAGATGAATTTGCAAATTGTTCTGTCTAACTCTTTGAAGAATTGGATTGGTATTTTGATGGGGATTGCATTGAATCTGTAGATTGCTTTTGGTAAAATGGCCATTTTTACTATATTAATCCTGCCAATCCATGAGCATGGGAGATCTTTCCATCTTCTGAGGTCTTCTTCAATTTCTTTCTTCAGTGTCTTGAAGTTCTTATTGTACAGATCTTTTACTTGCTTGGTTAAAGTCACACCGAGGTACTTTATATTATTTGGGTCTATTATGAAGGGTGTCGTTTCCCTAATTTCTTTCTCGGCTTGTTTCTCTTTTGTATAGAGGAAGGCAACTGATTTATTTGAGTTAATTTTATACCCAGCCACTTTGCTGAAGTTGTTTATCAGCTTTAGTAGTTCTCTGGTGGAACTTTTGGGATCACTTAAATATACTATCATATCATCTGCAAATAGTGATATTTTGACCTCTTCTTTTCCGATCTGTATCCCTTTGATCTCCTTTTGTTGTCTGATTGCTCTGGCTAGAACTTCAAGAACTATATTGAATAAGTAGGGAGAGAGTGGGCAGCCTTGTCTAGTCCCTGATTTTAGTGGGATTGCTTCAAGTTTCTCTCCATTTAGTTTAATGTTAGCAACTGGTTTGCTGTATATGGCTTTTACTATGTTTAGGTATGGGCCTTGAATTCCTATTCTTTCCAGGACTTTTATCATGAAGGGGTGTTGAATTTTGTCAAATGCTTTCTCAGCATCTAATGAAATGATCATGTGGTTCTGTTCTTTCAGTTTGTTTATATAATGGATCACGTTGATGGTTTTCCGTATATTAAACCATCCCTGCATGCCTGGGATGAAGCCTACTTGATCATGGTGGATGATTGTTTTGATGTGCTCTTGAATTCGGTTTGCCAGAATTTTATTGAGTATTTTTGCGTCGATATTCATAAGGGAAATTGGTCTGAAGTTCTCTTTCTTTGTTGTGTCTTTGTGTGGTTTAGGTATAAGAGTAATTGTAGATTCGTAGAAGGAATTCGGTAGGGCTCCATCTGTTTCAATTTTGTGGAATAGTTTGGATAATATTGGTATGAGGTCTTCTATGAAGGTTTGATAGAATTCTGCACTAAACCCATCTGGACCTGGGCTCTTTTTGGTTGGGAGACCTTTAATGACTGCTTCTATTTCCTTAGGAGTTATGGGGTTGTTTAACTGGTTTATCTGTTCCTGATTTAACTTTGATACCTGGTATCTGTCTAGGAAATTGTCCATTTTCTGAAGATTTTCAAATTTTGTTGAATATAGGTTTTTATAGTAAGATCTGATGATTTTTTGAATTTCCTCTGAATCTGTAGTTATGTCTCCCTTTTCATTTCTGATTTTGTTAATTTGGACGCACTCTCTGTGTCCTCTCGTTAGTCTGGCTAAGGGTTTATCTATCTTGTTGATTTTCTCAAAGAACCAACTTTTGGTCCTGTTGATTCTTTCTATGGTCCTTTTTGTTTCTACTTGGTTGATTTCAGCTCTGAGTTTGATTATTTCCTGCCTTCTACTCCTCCTGGGTGTATTTGCTTCTTTTTGTTCTAGAGCTTTTAGGTGTGCTGTCAAGCTGCTGACATATGCTCTTTCCTGTTTCTTTCTGCAGGCACTCAGCGCTATGAGTTTTCCTCTTAGCACAGCTTTCATTGTGTCCCATAAGTTTGAGTATGTTGTATCTTCATTTTCATTAAATTCTAAAAAGTTTTTAATTTCTTTCTTTATTTCTTCCTTGACCAGGTTATCATTGAGTAGAGCATTGTTCAATTTCCACGTATATGTGGGCATTCTTCCCTTATTGTTATTGAAGACCAGTTTTAGGCCGTGGTGGTCCGATAGCACGCATGGGATTATTTCTATCTTTCTGTACCTGTTGAGGCCCGTTTTTTGACCAATTATATGGTCAATTTTGGAGAAAGTACCATGAGGAGCTGAGAAGAAGGTATATCCTTTTGCTTTAGGATAGAATGTTCTATAAATATCCGTTAAGTCCATTTGGCTCATGACTTCTCTTAGTCTGTCGACATCACTGTTTAATTTCTGTTTCCATGATCTGTCCATTGATGAGAGTGGGGTGTTGAAATCTCCCACTATTATTGTGTGAGGTGCAATGTGTGTTTTGAGCTTTAGTAAGGTTTCTTTTACGTATGTAGGTGCCCTTGTATTTGGGGCATAGATATTTAGGATTGAGAGTTCATCTTGGTGGATTTTTCCTTTGATGAATATGAAGTGTCCTTCCTTATCTTTTTTGATGACTTTTAGTTGGAAATTGATTTTATTTGATATTAGAATGGCTACTCCAGCTTGCTTCTTCTGACCATTTGCTTGGAAAGTTGTTTTCCAGCCTTTCACTCTGAGGTAGTGTCTGTCTTTGTCTCTGAGGTGTGTTTCCTGTAGGCAGCAGAATGCAGGGTCCTCGTTGCGTATCCAGTTTGTTAATCTATGTCTTTTTATTGGGGAGTTGAGGCCATTGATATTGAGAGATATTAAGGAATAGTGATTATTGTTTCCCTTTATATTCATATTTGGATGTGAGGTTATGTTTGTGTGCTTTCATTCTCTTTGTTTTGTTGCCAAGACGATTAGTTTCTTGCTTCTTCTAGGGTATAGCTTGCCTCCTTATGTTGGGCTTTACCATTTATTATCCTTTGTAGTGCTGGATTTGTAGAAAGATATTGTGTAAATTTGGTTTTGTCATGGAATATCTTGGTTTCTCCATCAATGTTAATTGAGAGTTTTGCTGGATACAGTAACCTGGGCTGGCATTTGTGTTCTCTTAGGGTCTGTATGACATCAGTCCAGGATCTTCTGGCCTTCATAGTTTCTGGCGAGAAGTCTGGTGTGATTCTGATAGGTCTCCCTTTATATGTTACTTGACCTTTTTCCCTTACTGCTTTTAATATTCTTTCTTTATTTTGTGCGTTTGGTGTTTTGACAATTATGTGACGGGAGGTGTTTCTTTTCTGGTCCAATCTATTTGGAGTTCTGTAGGCTTCTTGTATGCCTATGGGTATCTCTTTTTTTAGGTTAGGGAAGTTTTCTTCTATGATTTTGTTGAAGATATTTACTGGTCCTTTGAGCTGGGAGTCTTCACTCTCTTCTATACCTATTATCCTTAGGTTTGATCTTCTCATTGAGTCCTGGATTTCCTGTATGTTTTGGACCAGTAGCTTTTTCCGCTTTACATTATCTTTGACAGTTGAGTCAATGATTTCTATGGAATCTTCTGCTCCTGAGATTCTCTCTTCCATCTCTTGTATTCTGTTGGTGAAGCTTGTATCTACAGCTCCTTGTCTCTTCTTTTGGTTTTCTATATCCAGGGTTGTTTCCATGTGTTCTTTCTTGATTGCTTCTATTTCCATTTTTAATTCCTTCATCTGTTTGATTGTGTTTTCCTGGAATTCTTTCAGGGATTTTTGCCATTCCTCTCTGTAGGCCTCTACTTGTTTATTAATGATTTCCTGTGTTTCCCTAAGTGTGTTCATGTCTTTCTTGAAGTCCTCCAGCATCATGATCAAATATGATTTTGAAACTAGATCTTGCTTTTCTGGTGTGTTTGGATATTCCATGTTTGTTTTGGCGGGAGAATTGGGCTCCGATGATGGCATGCAGTCTTGGTTTCTGTTGCTTGGGTTCCTGCGCTTGCCTCTCGCCATCAGATTATCTCTAGTGTTACTTTGTTCTGCTATTTCTGACAGTGGCTAGACTGACCTATAAGCCTGTGTGTCAGGAGTGCTGTAGACCTGTTTTCCTCTCTTTCAGTCAGTTATGGGGACAGTGTGTTCTGCTTTCCGGCGTGTAGTTTTTCCTCTCTACAGGTCTTCAGCTGTTCCTGTGGGCCTGTGTCTTGAGTTCACCAGGCAGCTTTCTTGCAGCAGAAAATTTGGTCTTACCTGTGGTCCCGAAGCTCAGGTTCGCTCGTGGGGTGCTGCCCAGGGGCTCTCTGCAGCGGCAGCAACCAGGAAGACCTGTGCCGCCCCTTCCGGGAGCTTCAGTGCACCAGGGTTCCAGATGGTCTTTGGCTTTTTCCTCTGGCGTCCGAGATGTGTGTGCAGGGAGCAGTCTCTTCTGGTTTCCCAGGCTTGTCTGCCTCTCTGAAGGTTTAGCTCTCCCTCCCACGGGATTTGGGTGCAGAGAACTGTTTATCTGGTCTGTTTCTTTCAGGTTCCGGCGGTGTCTCAGGCGCAGAAGTCCTGCCGCTCCTGGGCCCTCCCCCACGGGAGCCCAGAGGCCTTATACAGTTTCCTCTTGGGCCAGGGATGTGGGCAGGGGTGAGCAGTGTTGGTGGTCTCTTCCGCTCTGCAGCCTCAGGAGTGCCCACCTGACCAGGCGGTTGGGTCTCTCTCTCACCGGGTCTGGGAGCAGAGAGCTGCTGCGGGCCGGGATCCGCGGGTGTGGGACTTCCGGTAAACACAGACCGTGCCTCCTAGAGAAATTCTGCTTCCGTGTCCCAAGCTCACCAGGCAGCTTTCTTGCAGCAGAAAATTTGGTCTTACCTGTGGTCCCGAGGCTCAGGTTCGCTCGTGGGGTGCTGCCCAGGGGCTCTCTTACTTAATTTTTTTATCAAGCAATTCATATGTAAATATGATGCTTTGATCAAGTATATAAAGGCATCCTCATTGTTGAGTAATTATTACTTTGCCTTTAGAGCATCAGGAATTCTCAAAAGTCTGGGCATTTTAGACAGGGATGCTTTCTGTACACGGTCATTAAGAGTCAGTAAAACAGAGTTGAAATTGTGGACCAAGGAACTAATTCTGAAGAGTTGGAGTTGCCTAATATCCTGTAAGATGTTTAGTGTCAGTGCTGGAGTCCAGTGCTGCAGAGAGGAACATCCCTAACCTCTCTGGTTATACACACACACACACACACACACACACACACACACACACACACACACGCACACACACACACGCACATACACACACACACACACGCACACACACACACGCACATACACACACATACACACACACACACAACGCACATACACATTGTTACATTGAGAATATTTCTACGTGGTATTGGAAAAGCACCCAAAATGCTTCTTGTGAAACACGATTTTTTTAAAGGAATGATTGAAAAGGGTAAATAACTGTATTCTATATCACCTTATATCTCAGCTATAACCGACGGTTGTCTAATTGGACCTTATTCCCACTCAAAGGAGGGAAATCATGTCTGGCGCTATACAATTAGCCAACAACCATTTAAAGGGATATCATAGAAGAAGCAGAGGGAGGGGGAATTGTAAGAACTAGAGGGCTAGGAAGTTTGCTGGGATATTATATCTTCTAGATATCCAGAAAGAATACATGCATGGAGTCTCACCAATATTGTTGCTAAAACAAGGCCTGGAAAATGATATCACTAGTTGGCATGACTAAATCTCATGTGGCCCCATTCCCTAGATAAAGAGTTAACTAATGACTAACCAATGCCACAGTTAACTAATGGCTACTAAGACAGAGAAAATCAATCTTCTCTTGGGATTAGTCCCTTAATTGATTAACCAATAACAAAGAGCAAGGGTGAGCCCTAAAACATATACGTATAAGCAACACTGAAAGGATTCAATAGGTCATATTTATATATTTAGTCAAATACATAATAAAGTATAAAGAAAAAGAGAATATGAATTGGAGAAGGTTTAAAGAGGATGGTTGAACGGGGAGAAGGAATGTGAAAATTGCATAATTACATTTTAATTGAAACAAAATAAATAAAAAAAATTAGATTCATAGGAATCCTTAGGTGGAAGACGCTGATCTTACCCCCCAGGGAGTCAAAACTTCACAGTGAGGGTGCACAGTACTCCTCACACTCAGGAATGACACTACTTTGGAGTCTGAATGAACCTGAACCTGGGGAGAAACTTCCCGGCATCATTATAATAGTTTGGGTCTTCCCATTAGGATCACAGAACCACGGTTCTTTCTGATATAAATCCAGTAGATCATTGTTCTCTGTTCAGAACGGAAGCTGCTTTCCTATAAAGTCTTCCTGAAAAGTACCCTCCTTGACTCTCTGCATGTCCACTTTATTTTGGCATCTACATAACCTGACATTTTATAAATCCAAATGCAGGCATGTATGTGACTATATTCACCCCTCTTCTACAGTGCACTGCCTTAAATCACAGAAGATAATAGAATTGATAGCATATGCTTTCCTTCCTACTCCCCCCCACCCCCGCCCCAGGATGGCGACTGTACATCATGTTGGCAGTGATGTTTGGGAGTTTAAACTGAGCATATTTTCACATCCTCTGCGAAATAAGTATATATCTGTTGTGTTTCATTATTTATGATTTTTTTCAACGCTCACTGATGGCTGAAGGAGGCTTAACAATATATTACGATGATTTGACTTGAAAGTAGCTAGCTGTTTTTCCCCAAAGTCACTGCTTCTTCTGGAATCACCATTTGTTAAGTCCCTTAAATAATATTATTCTACATCTAGCAACCTATTGAGATTTCTCACTTTTATTCTTCATTCATGGAATCAGGGATTCATGAGAAGTTTTTCTGGTCATTATTCATATCGATACGGTAATCTTGCGAATGCTTCATTTGTTTTCAAATGAACAAGAAAGAAGCGATGCTTTATGAAGTAAGAAATAATCTCACTTTTCTGTTATCATACCCAGAGGACCTCATATCACAGCTCCTGCTCAATGTGATTCTACATACATTAACTTCACACGCAATAGGTAACATTTCCCAAGCCATCAGGCTGCAAACTCAAACAAAGAGCTCTCTCCCAGGAGTGATGGTACACTGAGGTGAGGCAGAATGATCACTATTTTGAGGTCTGATTGGGCTAAATAGCAGGATATTGTCTCAAAATAAACAAAACAATCTGTATCACCTGTAAAGATCAGTGTTAAACAACAAAAGCAGAAAATTAAGAGAGAGAAGTCATGAAGCTTAGGCATTGATCTCTAAATCATATAGTATAGTATTCAGGGTCTCTCTAAGTTAACTTGGTAAGCCTAGAACTCACTAGGTAGACCAAGCTGGATCTGAACTCACAGAGATCTGCCTACCTATGTTTCCTGAATGCTAGAATGAACAGTGTGTACTGTCAAAGATAGTCTGGAAAAAAATCACTTTTTGTTTTTGAGACAGGGTCTCAACCTGTTATACTAGCTATGAACTCACCATGAAGACTTTGATGGCCTTGAAATGACTGACAGAGATCCGACTCCCTTTGCCTTTCAGAGCTTTGAGATTAAAGGCTGGTACCAACACACTAGCTTCCATACTATAGCCAAAGTCACATATTCATGCTAATTATCCATTAGATAAACATGGATATATGGAATGGTTGCTAAAAAGTAATTCTTACCCTGTTGAAAAGGTAAGTAATTCAGTGTGGAAGGGGAAGCCCTGGGTCCTGCTAAGACTGAACCCCCAGTGAACTAGATTGTTGGGGGGAGGGCGGAAAGGGGGGGAGGATGGGGAGGGGATCACCCATAAAGAAGGGGAGGGGGAGGGATTAGGGAGATGTTTGCCCAGAAAACGGGAAAGGGAATAACACTCGAAATGTATATAAGAAATACTCAAGTTAATAATAAAAAAAAGAAAAGGTAAGTAATTATTGATTTACAAACGTAACAGTTGTGTGATGACCAGACAAAAGACTATAACTCTAAATTTCAAAGATGACTACTTAAAGCATGTACACCCCAAAATAGTTTGTGTTATTGTTATGTATTGTTATTTTGTTATAAATAATTAATCCACTGTTGCATCTAATTCCATAGTAGGATTGTCTGTGTCATGAAGTCAAAAGTATGTAAAGGCCTTTTAGAGATGAGTTGGTCCTTCCATGATGCCTGTCCACTATCCGGAATCTCTCCCTGATTTACATTGTGTCTTTTAAAAGAACTATCAGGTCAGTTTAAATGTGTTAATGTGAAATTGTTGCTTTTTGGCGATGAAATACATGATGAATGAAATCTCAATTTGAATTTTCCACTTGAAAAAAAAATCTTCCTTTAAGAAGAGTAGAATGTTAGGATACAGTCGGGTCAAGTCAGGGTCATTGACTACATGTAACCAATAAATCAGTCATATGAAACTTATTCATTTATATTCTTCAGTAGGGCAAAATCATTGTAGGCACCAAATACTGACACTACAGAAAGTCATATCTAAATGCTCTGTAGCAGTTCTGCCAACATATATGCCCACATGATCTCTGTGTTCATGGAAGTTACAACTTAATGAAAACTCAAATTGATGTTCCCAAATTAAATTCTTAGAATGGACAGTAACTTGACTCTTTTTCCTTATAAATTTGACTCTGGTTTGGAATTAGCTTGACTCAGTGCTAAAAGAGATACTCATCATGTAAGACAGGATTGTCCAACTTTTTTTGTGTTATGAATTACAAATATTTTAGAATTTGTCGTGCAAATAGAGTCTGTAGTAGTTCTTTAAATTCTGAAGATAAAACAAAAAGCAAATGCACACACATACGTGATAAATGTGGCTAGATTCCATCAAGACTGGATTTGGATATGTGTAAATTGGATCACCATCTAATTTTTACATGTCACAAAGTATGATTTTTGTTTTGATCCCCCACCCCAATCTTATAAAAACTATTTTGAAAATTCTTAGCTCAAGAACCATAGAAAAGCTGACAATTGGGCAGATGTGGCCTGAGTCATTAAAGCAAAATTCATAGTTCCATACCAATTATGAACACCTCATCTTTCATAATCATAAGCTTGCTAAGAAATGAGCAAAACATGAACCCTAAAGGTTTAGCCACTCTTTCATAGTGTTGTGCTCCCTGATATTTGAATACAAGTAGTTTTAGATTTACTTTTTATTATTTTTCTTTGTGTGTGTGTGTAGTGTGTGTGTGTGTGTGTGTGTGTGTGTGTGTGTGTGTGTTTGTGTGTTCTGGTGCAGATGGAGGTAAGAATTGGGCATCAAACTCTCAGAGCTGGAATTACAAGTGCTTTTTAGCCACCTGATGGGAACTGATCTTGGGTGTGACCTATGACTAAGCAGTATCACTCTTATGTGCGAAGCTATCTCTCCAGTACACTCATGTGTGTGTGTGTGTGTGTGTGTGTGTATTGAAGTTTCACTTATTTATTTTAATTATGTACGTGTATCTGTGTGGGTATGTACACATGAATGTAAGTGGCCATGGAGGGAGAACATATTTTATCACCCTGGAGCTGAGGTTCTAGTGGATTTTGACCTATCTAGCATTGAGTGATAGGAACTGAACTCAGGTCCTCTGGAAGAGCAGCGAGTGTTCTTTATCTATGAGCCATTTCTCCAGCTCCAGCCAGCAGTTTTCTGATGAATACATACATGCATACATACATACATAGATACATTCATACATACATACATACATTCATTCATACATACATACATACATACATACATACATACTTCCATACATACATACCAAAGTAGCCCAAAACTTTGCTCATTTTCCATGTGCACCTTTCTACCATTACTGCAGCCAAGTGGGCATTGACTGTGGATGTTTATGATGAGGTAAATATCCAGATACTTTTGTGGAAGTGTCCTGTCACTTCTGATGTTGTAGAAAAGACAGACTTTTGTTAGTTCTTGCTTCTCACCCAAAAGTTGGGGAGCTGGAATTCAGCTCAGGTTAAATTCTTAGCACTGTCATTAGTTGGGCCTAAACTTAAGTTGACTTTTTTGCCTAAGGCAAAACAGTCATCCCAAATCAACTGCCATTTTAATGGAGTCTTCAAACCATGGCATACTCCATTCACACTGACCTTTTCTATCTGAGCGGATGATGCATTAAACATCAATACTCCCAGAAGCAGCTTGGAGTATGGAGGAGAGGAATCAGGGAAATTCCAGGTGACATTTAAATAAATACATGTATGCTTCAAATAGTTGTATTCCTCATGCGATCATGTAAGTCTATGTTATAGTGCTGTTACATGCTTGGCACTGAGGTATAAGCTGTCCAGTCTATAGACTTTAGTTCATACTAAGCACCTAGATTAAATGCATATGGCCTTTCAGCTCCCTTGGGATATTTCAGGAGGTATTTTTGGGTGATTCCTTAATCTTCTTTTAGTGTGAGAGCTATGCTTTATTGTGAAGTATGATAGTGAAGAGAGGGAGTTGTGTGTTCTTCCAATGTGCTGGTCATGAAGAATTGCTTATGGGAACTTATCCTGTGAGGCTTGCTTGAAAACTGGCCCCTGCAACTTGACAATGAAAAAAATATATTATTCTGAAGAATCATTCTTCCATTTTTACTGAAAACAGTTGTTTTCTAACATAATATAATCTGATTATGTTTTCTCTCCCTTTACTCCTTTCATTTCTTCCCCACCTCTCCTCCTGTCCAGACCCAGTCCCTTTCTGTCTTCTATTAGAAGAAAAAATATGTTTCTAAAGGAATGATAATAAAATATAATAAGATAAAACAAAAATGAATGCACTGGATTTGGACAAAACAAAGAGAAGAAAGGACCTCAAAAGAATGCACAAGATACAGAGAACCATCCATTCAGGCACACATATGCACACACACACACACACACACACACACACACACACACACACACACACACAAGAACCCCATAGTCTTTAACTGTAAGTCATAATATATGTCAAAGACCCAGTGCAGACCCATATAGGCTCTGTGCATGCTTCCTGAGTCTCTTTGAATTCATACATGCTTTGATCTTGTTGATGTAGATCCCCCCTTTTTTCCTTGATATCCTCAGTTTCTCCTGGTTCTTAAACTTTTTCTCCCTCCTCTTCCTTGGGATTTCATGAGCCCTGACTATCCTATTTCAGGCAGATCATTCCAAGGTATTCTGTTCTCTGCATAATGTCTGTCTGTGGGTCTCTGTTCCTATCTGTTGAAAGGATTAAGCTGAAGAACCATTTTATTGAAATACTATTTAAGAGGGGAGATAAGTTATATCTCAAATGCTACATATATGTTGGACAGGTAGATACATGTTTTAACTTTTAAGCCTTGCATGCCAGGACATGTGCTAGACATTTAAAACTAGTCTCCAATCTTCCTCAAAACCTGGATACACATTGTATGTTATCTAGTGCGTAGGTATACTTGACAGGAAACAGTTAGCAAGGAGCAGAAAACATATAGTAAACTTTACGTAGACTTTCTGAAAGTCAACTGTGAGGTGTAAAACAAAATGATTATAATGTGGTTGTTAAAAATGCATTCACTTTAGATGTGGTCTTAGAATTACATATACATTTTACATGAATACATTTCATAGAGTGTGGATGATAGAAGAATAAATGTTATTTTTAAATCAACCTTCCAAATGGCCATTTTTTCCCTAGTATATCCATTATTAATGATATGGGTCAGAAGATAAAAGTTATTTCCCCACCTTATTTAATAGCAAACTGTGGCCCACAAATGACCTGTGTTTATCTTGTGCACAGACAGGAAATGACCCAACTAATCTTTCCAGAACAATTCACGTGCTTGTTGGATTTCACTCCTAAATGTCACTACTCAATGTTGTTATTTACTTTATTTGGCAGGTATGAGACATGCTTTATCTCCCCTGTATGAACACACTTTGATTTTATTTTCTCCATCAATACCCATGACAATGATAATATACTCTATGGCTTATAATGATGAGATTTTTTTTCAGTCAGTTTAGCGTAATTGATAACAAAAATAAAAAGATCAATAAAATAGTGAACCATAGCCTTGTCTGAGCAAATGATAATTTAGTGATATTTAAAGTAATTTAATTAAAGCATGAACTAAATTAACTATGAATGATAATTTACAAAACAATCTTGTCAAAAATCACTTTTAGTGTTTATATGTAGATAACAGATAGAATTAGATCTCTCTCTTCTCTCTCTCCGTGTGTGTGTGTGTGTGTGTGTGTGTGTGTGTGTGTGTGTGTGTGTGTGTGTATGTACATATATGGAAGGAAAAAAGACATGTATGATCACATTGGTTAAAGCTTAGGGAGACAATAAAACACCAGGCTAAGTCTCACCCACATGATTCTCAAAAGGGAAGGAGGGCAGGAAACCCAGGAAGCACATCATAAAAGAACAGCTAGGTGACCGAAATTGCTAACTTTCACTTATCCAGCTTCTTGGGTGGGATGAAGAATGCCTACCTCCTCCCTCAAAGTCATAAAGTGACTTCTGGAGGATATCAATGACAGTTTTTAGGTCATACATTCAACCACCATAATCATAATGGATCTAACTTAGGAAACATTAAAGTACAAGTAATATATACTTACAAAGGTATGAAATTAATTCTGTGTTAAGAGTGTGGAATTATCCAATTGTGGTCTATTAAATTCAACATAGATGTACCTAAGTGACTAGATTAATAAAATAAAGGGAATTAGGGAGAATACTTAGACATTTTATTAGCTATTTAAAAACAATAGAAGAGTGACTTACAAGCACCTTATTTTAGGGAAAATAATCATGGCACAGTTAACCACTAAATGATGTCTAATCTTAATTTGGGGATTCTCCTCCTTTGACCCAGCAATTAATTACAATGCGTTGGGATTTCGTTTAATTTTTTTTCTTCTTGAGGTGGAGAGATTATTTTACTGCCATTTAGTTTTACTCTATTATAGTCAGAGACTGTAGTCCACAAATATCTATATCCTGGAATTGGGTAAAAAGTTGTTTTGTCAAAATTATGAATAGTTCTGTATTTTTTTTTCCTGGAGTAAGAAAGAGATGTATGTTTTCTGTTGGTCAGATGGAGGTCAAAAGTTTTGAGACCATTAGCCTCAGAGTTATTCCAGTCTGTGTAATGTTGGTAAGGGGACCCTGAGCCAACCCCTAGCCATTCAGGCTTTTGTATCCTCATGAGTAAGAAGAATATCCCATCCAGTTAAACTCTGCAAGGATACCCTAGAAGTGACAAGTATTGATTATCTATCAATTTCTCCTTATACTGTCTTTCCCAGCAACCATATATATACATTTGTATATATACACCCACAAACATATATGTATATACTACATATGTATACATTTACGAACACATATACATGCAATGCATACATTTATATATACATACATGTATACATATCATATATTACCTATATATGTATATACATGTACATACATACACACAAATCTATTGACTAGAGGTATCCTATTTCAGGCTGTTCAGATCCTTGCTGTAGTCACTTTTATTTTTTAAAAGATGCATTCACTTTATGTGTATGTTTGTTTTGTTTGCATACATATTTGTGTACCATGTGTGCTTAATGCTTTCTGATGGTCAGAAGAGGGCATCAGACTCCCCCGAACTGATGTCGTGGATGATTGTGAGACTCCATTTGGGTGCTGGGAATGGAACGTGAGTCCTTTGCTAGAGCAGCGAGTCATGCCCACCCCAAGCCATGTTTCCAGCCCCCTTTTAAACTTTCCATGAGAATTTTTCAGACCTGCTCTTCACTGTCATTTGGCTTCGTCCAATTGCATTTCTGTCCATTTAATTATTATAGTCCACAAGGTTGTTATTTGCTGAAAAGTTCCTCAATTATCATCTCTGTCAATGGATGCTTTCCAGGTGTCATTGGTAGCGAACTTTCCTTTGGTTTTACATTGACCAGTCGTTTCTGGCTTATTGTGGTATTTTCAAAATATTTTAAAGTTTTATTTTAAAAGTAGTCTTTTTTACATACAGTTGAACATTATCTTTTGTCTTAGTTTGGAAGTCTTTGGATCCAAACCCAAAAATTCATTTTCAGTATTGCGGTGTGCTGGATTTGATGCCACTCTACAGTGATTAGACTATCGAATATTACACATTACTTAATTTTCCATTTTAACTGGGTTTGTCAACTTATTTTCATCAATTTTCTTCTTTCCACTCACAATCTGCCTCAGCCCCCGCCCGATTTTAAATGTCAAACTATATTTTGAAGTTTTAAGCAAAGGAATTTCTGTCAAGGAAGGAAGATAAATCATTTAAACATTTTTTGGAAGTTATAAAAGATTTGTTAAGCAATACAGGGAGTTGGTATTGATTTTTTAATGTGTTTCCTAAAACAGACACTTGAAGGTAATACGCAGCCAGTTTTGTTTTTAATACTTCTAGAAAGAAAAATATTCCTTCTAGAGAGAAATTCCAGAGGATGGAATAATAAAAGGAAAGAGAACTTCATTGAATTAAAAATCTGTGGAGTGAGATTTAAGTGGTGGCTTTTCTTATGAGACCTGTGCCTTTCTGATCTGACTACAGGAAAGCAGTCCAGTATTTACCAGCCTACTCTGAACTCAAAGTTGAGTCTATAAAATCCATAATGACCCTTTTATTTATTAATCTATTCTGCTCCGTATAGTGCAGTTAGCCAGCATGCACATCGCTTTAACATAGATCAGAAAGTTCATTAGTGCAGGCTTTTTGGAAAACTCAACCACCTTCCGTCCTTCCAATCACTTGGCTTCATGTCTGATAAATACCTTTGGGCTAAGAAACAAAAATATTCCCTGACCGAATGACGTATGTCTGTGAACCCCCTCTCCCTGTTTACTGGCGACTGCCATTTTTCAAATCAAATACACGTAAAAAGTTAATGCTGACGTGTTAAAGCTTCTGGTTTAATGAGCAAAGAAGTCTTGTTTCCCTGTAGTTCAAAGATACACAGAAACTTTAAACCTTCCACATATCACGGAGCCACCCATCCCTCATCCAATACAGGTCCCCGAAGGAAGGCGCACACTGGGAGGCAGAAGAATGCGACTGAACCTCACACTGCCTTTCCACTTGCTTCTGTCTATTGTTTCGTGTTCCTCGGGACACTTGAGAAGTGGGTTGGGGGGGAGCAGTAGTAAAAATTGGTAGCAAGCTGTCAGGGGTGCAGTTTGTCATTGTACCACAGACAAAAGGCAGGCTGTCATAATAAACAGCATTTATTCCCTTCACATTTGTGGCTTAGGGCTGGAGAAGGGGAGGTGTCACTGCCTGTAATTGTAGAACACATAAATAATAATAGTAGCTTGCAAATCATTGATCAAAGTAAACAGAAGGAGCTGGCAGTGATGAAGGCCAGAAAGTAGAGGCTTCCAGCACAAGGTAATTTACTACCCCTTTAAAAAATATGTTCTTTACCCTAGCAGTAAACGTTGAATGATTTCATTTGCCTCTTCAGCTGCAGGTAAGGAAGATGAAACTTCTAAATCACTGGGCATATGAATTATTTGGGGCCTGTGAGTATGTTCTGGTCATTTTTCATTGAAGAGGTAGTTTATAAATGAATAGCCATTGTTTTTACTAATCGGATATAAGTAGGAACTTTTCTTGTGGACTCTAAACATCATTGTGCTAAGCACATCAGCTTGTTGAAGCTCATAGCAGTGCATGGATGAGGTCATTCAGATTAGCTTTCTCAGAGAGCGAAATTGGTTTTAGGATCTGGGAACAATTCTTAGTGTCTATCACACCTATATAATGTGACCTCAGAAGAGCTATGGCACCTTGTACCCGCGAGAATGCAGACATGAATCCTACCCTCTCTTTTGGACTCCCTTCAAGCACAAATATGACACAATGCTCAAATTGAGTCCACCGTCATCAGCAACACCATGGGCAGCCCCTTCTAGCTCGCAGCCCACAGACACTCCATGGAAGAATTCCCCCAGGATGATGGAGCTTGAGACACTGTCCCTGTGTTATTACAGAGTGGAGAGGTTTCTCATTTACTGCTAGTGAAAAGTGTCTATTGTGGCTTCTAATAAAAACCTGTGAAGCCACATGGGTGCAAAGTAATTTTTTTTCAACTCTTCAGGAAACGGGTGGCAATGCTAAGTTCACTGTTAGAGCTCTGGGTGTGAAGTATTCACCCTATCCGTGATGGCAGCTTTACATCCGCTCTGTAACCTATTCTTACAAGCCACATAATTGGGACTAGATTTCACACGGAGGCAAGGTTTCTATTTTATTGGCTGCATATGATTGTTCTAAAGACAACTTTAGAACACTTTATAAATTTTATAAATTACACATGCATCGCATGTGAGCATTATCAATCTCTGGTTGTACTTTGCTGGGTTGCGGAACGATGACAAGACACCCAGCTTGAAAAGAAGGGTCTAGGCGGCCCTGTGCCTGATCACAGAAGGGAGAACACCTCGACTTCTCCCGTAAACACGCTTTAGCCGTCAGTAGTCAGGCTGCAAACTCTGCTGGTTGTTGTCCCTAACATTTGCTTTTGTGCAACAGTTTTGACAGTTGCACAGCTCCCAGCAAACTGCCACCGGAGTTTGTTCTGCTTCAGTGCCACTTGACTGTCACAGCCTGTCACGAGGCAGAAAGGCTCTAAAATCCTAACCCCAGCCGACAGGGTTTAATCATTCTTATTACTATTGTTGCCTTCACTGGCCACCTTGATGCACACAGGGTACAATTTCACCCTGCCAGCATACCTGCTACATAAGCTTCGGTTGCTCCATTTTCTAAAAAGAGATGTGATAATAAGCTCTGTTGTTTCGGTGAGAAAAGACTTCAGAAGATGTATTCAACAATTTATGAAATGATTCTTATTGGAATCATTCTGGTATAAATGGGAGCACAATGAAACGGGTCTCCCTTCCTCTATAAGCTGCAGTTGCTTTTTTTCCGCTATCTGTACTCCTGGGCAGAAGAGGAGGTGACATTTCCTTTGTTTCACAGGAAGAGAGCACGCTATCTCTTGATTAGGGAATACATGCATGCAGGACCTGGTGTCTGCAGCCGCCCAGTGTCCATAGCTTTATGTCTATGTACCTGCATTTCTCGCCCCATTTCTTGATCAGTGGCCAATTCTGGCATAGAGGCTCTCTAACGATATTTAGAGCTTTCTACGTCATCACAAATCTCCAAGAAAGGAATTTAGCTTCCATGATTAGACTGTGTTTTCCTTTTAACAATCAGAGCAGCAATCAGGGGTGATATTTCCCAAGACCAAGAAAGACCCATGGGAAGTGCTATAAACAGTGCTAGCATCGAGCCCAGGAAGATCCACCAAGGCATGATTGGCCATTTGTCTTTTCAGGTAATTGCTTGTCTTCACATCTGTACACCAGGCATGGGAAAGGCAGGAGAAAAACATCACTGTGGGTAAAGCCTGGAATTCTGGGTTCTGAGGCCATAGCCAAAGACATGTGGTATCTCCTGAAATCCACCTTAGAGTTCGAAATTGCTTGTTTTGGGCCAAATGAGGCATACTAGCATTTAATTTAATGAATTGATTTCCGAATAGTCACTTCAACTTTTGTTTAGATTCAAACCATCCTAGCACAGTGAGCACAGTCCCGTTTCTAAGCAGATGACTCAAACTCCTTAGTTCATCAAGGCTGTGGTTGACTTATGATTACAAGAATCTGAATTATTTTCCCAGAACATATTACACCAAGAAAATAATTTCTTCATTTTAATTTTCTAGTAAAAATGTTTAAAAGGACTGTATAAGAAGAGAGTCTTTATACCATTTTTGAAAAGTTCCTAAAAGTCACAATGAATGTGACAATTTGTAATTTTAAGGTACAAGATAGGAAACATTTTTCCTCCCCTTTAATTATTCTTAGAATACAGGCAGTACACAAAACCTTGTGCTTGGATATGTGGATGACTGAAGAGGGATCTACTTCTAATTGATGGTCCCTTTAGCAATAGAACTCCCAAGCTACTGGTATCTAGAATGTTAAGTAAAGAAACCAGGAAGAACTCACTGGCAGGAAGTAGACAGCATTGTGCTTTACAGTTGATTTTCTAAAACCAACAAACATGACAAGTTAACAATATGCAGGGCCAAGGGGACCTTGATCCCACAGAGTAGCCAACACTAGTATAATTTTCTCAGGTTGTATGTTGTATTGATCAAAGGTGATTATGAAAAAAATCGAATGGGAATCATATACATAAATTGCTCTTGGACCCTCAGGGACACTTGAGAATGTCCAGTTCTGCAGTGAGAACTGTGGTTGTGGCCATGTGAATCTGGCAACACGATCTCCAAGAATATAAACCTATTGATGTCTACTCGCCTTCCTGTCAGTGACTATGACTCATCCACACCAGATTGATAATCATATTCATGTAAGTAGGACAACATCCCAATCACCTTTCCTATGTGATCACCCTTGCTGTTGGAGTGTCTTTCCTTTGCCTTTTGAGGGGTCATCTATTTTTGGTAGACATATTCCTCCATGTTTCTCATTTAGGAAACATCTTCATCTTCCAACCTAATGCTTTCTCTCTATTGGAGCATCCAATTCACATATTGTGTACTGTCCTTAAAAAATATACTTTATACTTGTTCCAACTCGAGTATAGCTTTATTATCTCATTTGTCATTGGGACCTAGAACACAGATCCAGCGAGTAGAAAGCCTTATTAAATGTGATATAATTGCTCATCATTATTCTTCCCTGTTGCTGAGACAGACACTTCCAACTCTCTTTTTGTGTCCTATGCCAGGATGATAATTGGTCTTTATATCAGACTGGATTTTTGTGATCAGTAATCTGATTTAGACCCTAAAGTATAACTTGAATATCTACCAATAAATACTGTATTTATTACAAACAGTATTTTTAAGTTGTGCTTGGGATGCCATGATCCTAAAAACTTAGGAGACTATGTCAGATAAATATTCATGGTCCTAAGAACTTTGGAGACTACGTCAGATAAATATTTTACAAGTCCAAGGTTTGTCTGGACTATAAAGTGAGGTCAAAGCCAATTTGGACGTTTTAGTGAGACTCCATGCAAAATAAAATGTAAAATAAAGAGGGATGGTCATATAGCTCCATATAGATCACTCGCTTACTGTATGTGAGGTCATAGTTTAGATCTGCAATACTACAAATGAGATAAATGAGTAAACAGTTTTTTTTTCTCCCAAGGAGCACACTTCTCAAACGCATGTGCTTGATTCTTCAGATTGCTTTGCTACCTAATGAACTTCCAACTTCTATTAACTGGAGATCAATCTCTAGTGTTGCCTGCAGGCTGAGAAATCCCAGCCCATCGTTTTGATGTACACACAGTTACTCAGAGCCTCCTTTGTATGTACTGTCCTGTGTTGGTCTGACAAGCTGGGAAGTCTCCAAGCCACCCTGCCATCTGCTTATTCAAAGCAAGAAAACAAACAAACGCACACAAATAATAACCAGCGCCCACAGCATTTCTTCGGAGGGATCTACACCGGTGTGATGACCCACAGTGTCCTTTCAGTTCATCGTCCATGCTGTCGATTGCTGCAGTGGAAGTCAGTCTGAGTAATCTTCAGTCTCAGTATCCGGAAACGGTCCAAGACCTATGCCACCCTGTACAAACTTTTTTATTTACTAAGCTCATATGCATCTCTCCTTCCCCCCCCTTCACTTTTGCAACACAACTGTGGGTATTATCCAAAAAGAGCTGGCTGTTAACTAGACAACTAGCCAGATCTACAGCGCTCCATGCGGACTCTGGCTGCCTCATCTCCATCTGCACAGCCTGCTGCCTGCCTGTTTTGAATGATGGAGAGCAGGGATGGGAACCCAGTAGACGAGGGTGCACAGCCCTTGCTCTAGTGAGGGAGACATTTTTCTCTTTTATGCTCTCTGAGTAGTTGATTATAGGGGACCCCGACCAACCTCCCCACTTTGAAAGTCTTTCTGCACCAAGAGCACCTGACCTAGAGTTCCCTGAGCACCAGGTGTAGATCTGATTGCCTTCAGGTGTCTCCGTGCTAATTTGTGCACATGGAGCTTAGTTCTTTCCTGCTTTTGTGCCTGCTTCTCCCACGTGCCCTCCCCCCATGTACTTCAAGACTTGAATATTATTATCTTGTTTCATTAAATAGTATGCTATGCACTAAGCCAATACATACTTTGCAGATGAGCTATAATTATATCCTCTCTCCATCTGACAGGAGGTTTTAGCTAGGAGCACTAGTCCACTGCACTGTGAGTGGCTGCAGGGCAAGGTCTGAACCCACTCCAAGAGATGGACTCTGTCTTGCCATGTGTTTCTCTGCGACTAAGCTATTTTTAGTTGATTGTTTTTCTGCTACGCTTTCTTCCCTCTCCACCTTGGTCACATTAGATGCTGTATTAAAGTAAAACTGATATGCTCTTATATTTCAGAAACCAAGTTAGTGATTTCCAGTGGATTGACTTTTTCATGATGTTGCCTTCAGTTCCATGCTGTCTCTGAAGCAGAGGGTTGGGAAATAAAGGTAGGGCTGCGCCAATAATGATTGTTGGGTCTTTTTCACTAAAATCTAAAAGGCTTATTTTATTTTACATATTTGACTGCTTGCCTGCATGCATGTATGTTCGCCATCTGCATGAAACTGCCCACTGAATCCAGAAGATGGTGTCGGATGGCCTGGAATGGGAGTTGGAAGTGGCCGTACTATACAAGAGCACCAAGGGCTTTCACTGCTGACCCAACTCTGCAGCCACCTTGTTAGTGACTCTTACCCAAAAGTGTGAAATGACAGCTCTGTTATGTGTGACAAAACACATCAGCTTCCCTATTTTGCTTTTGATTGACACTTGCATTTCACTTTGAATCCAACAAGGCATTTCAAGAACTTCTATTATGAATGTCCTTGTGGGAAGTTGCAGATGGTGTCCTTTCTGATATACTGTTTTGGTGCAGAGAATCCCATTTGGTGGTCATCCCGAGACACTATCAAACAACTGAGTACATAAGAAAGAAATTAGGAGTGGGGGTTGAGGAAGATTTTCAAAATAGCAAATTTGACAAAGACCGAAGTAATAATCTATAAAATGACATTACGAAGAGATAGGTGACAGTTCAGATGCTAGATGACGATGACATGTAGTCTTACTGACTAGAAGGCAGAAGGCTCATGTCTATGCTCCCAATTTAGACACTGGCTGTCTTGTCTTCTTTTCTGTGTCCTTAACATATGTGTCGGGCTTTTCTTCCCTTGCCATTTAGCGATCAGGACGGAGGTAGCCCATCAATACCCCCAATACACATACGGCATGCCTGGTCTAGAATAAATCCCCGGTGAGGGAGGGGGCTGCTTACAGCTGTTATCTATGATCCCACAATCATGGGATCTTTTCTGTAGGGGCGACAATTAGTTCAGGACATGATAAAGCCACTGCTTCTGTGTCACACTGCAGGACTTCCTTTCTGTCATAGTGCTTGTAAAGATAGGCAACTGGTTGTGCAGCTAAAGGAAGATGCTTAACCAAAGCCCAGAGTGGATGCTCTCAGAATGAACAATGACAGACACTCAACAGTCCTAGACTGAATGGGTTGACTATCTCTGCTAAGAGTTTCATAGCTGATAATTTGGATTCTATTTCTTTGAACATAGCAGGGATTATATTTATATAAGAGATAATGGAAGACACAACTATTAATCCAGTTGAATAAAATAATAATTCTGGGCTAGATTAGCAGGCATATTGGAGGGAATGAGTGTGTTTCTACAGCCTTTTAAAATTACCTCATCTATTATTATTTGATCTCTATATTAAGCAACCTCTATTACTTGTATGTACAAGAGGGATCAAATTTGATGATTAAGCACATTAACTTAAAAGAGACAGCCCTGAAATTCTGAAGTGTAGCATGACATTCACCTTGCAACAGCCACAAAGGAAGCTGAACTTGTTAATACATCAACCATCCTAAATGTATACAATGTTGGTAATAAAGGCTCAAAAATACAATAACTTTAAAAAGAAAATCTTCTTTTGAAACACTGCTTGCCACAGTGCTCTGCGGATGAAAAGGAGAGACCTTTTTATTATAGTCACAGACTCTCCCTCAAACACTTTTCTTTTGAGTGGGCAGAAATGAATTTTTCCCTTATTAAAAAAAGGTGCCATTTCAAACAATGTATTTTCCTGTGATAAGAGATCTGTTTTAATGTCTTTACAAAAGGAGATCTTCAGAATGGCATGTAGCGGGGGAAGCATAAGATTTAACAAATCACATCATTCCAAAAGGGCCCAAAGTCCTGTAATCGACTCCACCCCTTGTCAAGTTTTCTCAGGGATGTGTATTTTTTCCTCAAGATTTATGTTAGATTTATTAGTTAGTTAATTCTGCTTCATGAAGTAAAACAGTCCAAAGGGAATCATTTTAATTTTTTCCAAAGTTAGTAACCATCGTCATTTCTGATCTGAAAAATCAATGCGTCTTTTCACTAGGGACCAAATAATCAATTATTAAGTTACCTTTACTATATATTCTTGTTCTGCTCTCTCACACAGGTAAATGCTAATGTTGGGGATCCTATACAGAGTAGGCATTCTCTAATTTAGAGTTTAAGAAATATGCTTAATAGATATTTTTAATTTAGCCAGCTTATTCGCAGGATATTTTAGAATTATTTTGCAATGTTCTAGATTGAAATTGTGGTATAATAATTTTATCATGGTATAAGCAATGACATCTGGCTCTTGGCCTCTTGTCTAACAATATACTAGACAAGAATTATTACTCCATAATTTACACCCTGTCATGTCTTATTGCTTAATTAAAGCACAACCTTCCTCTTCATGACAAGCAATTGGACTGTTAACGTTATAGATGATTATCCAACCTAACATATTTTATTTTTACAGCCTCCTCTTTGCATGTACATAGGATGCTCCATCTCGGGTACATCTACCTCTGAAAACATGAAAAATCTGTTTCCTTAGTTACCTTCTGGCTACTGTACAAACTGCCACTAGCAAAATTGTGGAGGAAATATGTGTTAGGAATTTGTAATTTTGACACAAAAATAGTAGCCTGATATCTCAAAGCAAAGAATATGTGTTGGCAAATTGAGAGTTTAACGTTTTTATTATCAACCAAATTAACAGGAGGAAAAGTACATACCTGCATGGATTTGTAAAATGAATGTAAATAAATAAAGGCATAGATCACACATGTGAAAACTTGAAAAGTCTACTGAGGATCTCAAAATAAATAAGTAAGTGAGGGGCTAGAGAGAAAACTCTGGACTTTAGAGCAAGTGCTACCATTGCAGAGAGTCAGAGATAGGCTCCCAGCATCCACATCAGGTCCCAAACAACTGCCTATGAACTGTAGGTCCACAGGATACCCTTTTCTGGCTTCCATGAGCATACTCTCCAGCACCACCACTATACACAAGGCACACAAGTAAATGCACACCCATGCAAAAGGATAAAAGAAAATCTTTAAAAAAGAATAAGTAGGTGATAGCATTTACCCAGCATTTTGCTTTCAATACTTTTTGTTTGTTTGCTTTTTCTATCGGTAGGGATTTGAACCCAGAACTTTCTCATGGTGGAAAATCTCAGAGTGATCAGTCTCTGAGAAATGACTTGGACATTTTATCTGTATCTATTTTAGTATACTATAGCATTCAAACTTACTGAGCTTCCTTAAATTCATCTTTGAATTTAATAATAATTTAATTCATGCTTAAAAATCTTGAGGGACACAGGGAAGAGGGATCAGCATTTAAGGTGTTGGCAATCGTGAGCTCAGGTCCCTCAGCATCCATGTAAGAGCTGGGCACAGCAGCACAGTCGTGGAGAGAGTCTGCTGAGGGGACATCTATAACTTCACAGATGCGCATGTCCACGTGTGCAAGGGCACTCACACACTTTTAAAACTATACTCAATGTGATACTAAACTTATCATGTTTGCCCATTTTAATAAGAACAATCCTTCGGGAAGATGGATGAGGGGAAGAGATCAGCAAGGAATTTCTGATTTTGCTGTACAACAGAACGAAGCACCATAAGAATCGGGCACTAAACCATCAACCAGAGTACACATGGAGGGACCCACGGTCCAGCTGCATATGTAGCAGAAGATGACCTTATCTGGCATCAGCGGGAGGGGAGATCCTTTGTCCTGTGGGGGCTTGGCCTCCCAGTGTAGGGGAATGCTAGGGCAGTGAGGCAGGAGTCGGTGGGTGGGTGTTGGAGCACCCTCATAAAGCAGGGAGGAGGGGGATAGGATATGAGGTTTGTAGAGGGGAACCAGTACTGGGGACAACATTTGAAATGTAAATAAATAAAATAACCAATAGGAAAAAGAATCAAAATAGTTTGATTTTAGAGGAGCATTGATGAAAGAAAGCCACAGTGTGAGTCTGGACATGACTTTGGACATATATCTTGTTTTGTTTGCCTTAAGTTTCCAACTGAACACTTAATAGGTCAAAATGGGCTTATGACATCATGTTCCTAAGAGTCTTCTCTATGTACCTTCTTCATGTAAAAATAGAAAATATATTATTATTTCTTTCTCAACCATCTTAGTCCAAAGTGCTGTCAGCTGTCACTTGGATAATCAATCACCTAGCAAGCGTTCCTTTCTGCCTTTCTCACTCTGTTATAGCCTCAGTGTAACAACAAGGGGTGTCCTTTAAGAGAAGAAAAGGGACCAGCAAGAGAATAAAAGCAAGAATGCAGGACAGCGGGCCTGGAAAGTAAGAGCAAATATGATGGTATATGTGTGCTCAAAAGTCACAACGAAACACATACCTGCATATGTCAACAAAATATACCTCAGATCATATTTGTCTTCAAATTATTCACTTCTCAAAATGTCATTTAGAAACATCACTTCTACAGAGAATAGGAACTATGGCAGTGGTGTGTGATAATTGGACTGGTTTCCTCTTACTTTCCTGCTCATGCTAAAGAGATTTACATGTGCTATCCCCCCCCCCCCGCCCCCGGCTAGGAACAGAACTCTTCCATAGATTGTCACCAGGTTCCTCCCTTAACCTCATTTAAATATTTCCTCTAATGTCATTTTCTTAACAAGAACATTTTTATATCTATGAAGTACCTGTGACCATGTTCTCTGTTTCAGTTTTTCAGTGGTGCTTACAAGTATATTCCACCTGAACATGGACACACACACAGACACTCACGCATGCACACACACACACACACACACACACACACACACACACACACTGTGTTTTGATTTGTTCTTATAAGAGGGGTAACCCACAATGCCTAGAAAGTCATTTTCTTTTACAATTTAGCTCAATTATTATTGAAAATCCTCACTAATATTTGTTTGGAAATAAAAGATGACGAACAGATGTTTAAGGGGATATACATTTCTGTGCAAAAGTTAAGTAATTAAAATTAGTATCTGTATTGGAGAAAAGGAACTTGTGAGTATATCTGTGTTGTTCTCCTAACCGTGAAAATCATTTCTCAAGTTAAAATGATAAAAGCAGGCAATAACACAAAAAAGTTATTAAAGTGCATTTTTGCTTTTCCCTATATATGTTTTCTTTAAAATCTAACAAACATTTAAAAACAAAAACCACACAATTTAAAAAAAATGTACAACCAAGTATTCAACCCAGAGATCAAACAGCAATGGTATGTTAACATGTGCAGCTGCTCATATAAAGGAGCACAGGAACTCTAAATGAAACTGTAGGATACCTAAAAATTACCAGAGCACCAAGCACGGGGGAATGTTCTATTTTGAAAATGACAGACAGTCACTGATGTTTCATTGTTGTGTGTGTGTGTGTGTGTGTGTGTGTGTGTGTGGTGTGTATGTGTGTGTATGTGTGTGTATGTGTGTATATGTGTGTGTGTGGTGTGTATGTGTGTGTATGTGTGTGTATGTGTGTATATGTGTGTGTGGTGTGTATGTGTGTGTATGTGTGTATGTGTGTGTATGTGTGTGTGTATGTGTGTATGTGTGTATGTGTGTGTGTATGTGTGTATGTGTGTATGTGTGTATGTGTGTATGTGTGTGTATGTGTGTGCATGTGTGTATGTGTGTGTATGTGTGTATGTGTGTATGTGTGTATGTGTGTGTGTATGTGTGTGTATGTGTGTGTGTTTGTGTGTGTGTATGTGTGTGTATGTGTGTGTGTGTATACAGGAGCTTAGTTCATGTTCACTGTGTGAGTGTAACGTAATGCAGCTACTGGGAACTTGGACGCGGTGGTCCATGTTCAAGATAGACGAGAGTAAGAGCTGATTTTATTAGCTTGAGTGATAGGCTATTACGTTAATGGTTTCATTTGGAGCAAGGTGGCCCCTGCTCATCATAGTGCTGACTGCTTCATTTGGTAATGACTTATAGCCTTCTGTCAGACGTCAGCACTATAATTATCCAACACATAGGAAGAAAAGGGTAATACCCTTGAAGTATTTTATATACTTTTATCTTGGGGTATTATCAACATGGTGTTGTGAAATGTACTTCAAGTTTTCTGTCAGCTAAATTTAAAAAATAATGAATTCAGATAGGATTATCTACTAACATTAGGAACATGTGGCCACTTTTTCCTAGTAATAAATGTTTCTATGAATGTGAGAGTTGTGGCCCTCGTTGTGAAAGCACCTCTTCATAACTATTGAACTCACAGGCTCCTGGGGGAGTTGAGTCATTTCCAGTATACTTTCACAGAGAACCTCTTCAAGCATCACACCTTACCTAGAATAAAATCTGAGGTGGATGGATGTTACGGACACACAATTACAGAATAGGAAAGTAAACGCTAACCTTTGGGGGCATAGGTCTCTTGGTCAGTTAGACCAGTATAATTTTTTACTATAATCAATGCTAAATTATGTATGCCTCATGCAGTTGGATGTATTATATCTGGATACATTTAGCCACTAATTTATGAAACATCTTCCAGAAAAGCAACCAGTCTAATGATAAAGGCGGCTTATAATTTTTATGTCTTTTGTTGATATGGCCTCAGTTTTTACTCCATTTCTGATTTTTCTCACAGGTAACTATGATTTTTGATAAAGAGGTAGCTATTTTATGGTTGTATTTTAAGTGAGGCTCCAGGTTTTTCTTGGAAGACCAGGTTAGGTAAAGTGCTGTGGGACAGAAAAAGAGAGATATAATGGAGGCACATGGTCTTCTAATGACTGTGGAAACTTCAAATTCTAGAACAATTCCTTCTATTCTTGTGCCTCGTTGACTGCAGCTCCCCGAGTTCCATGAATCAGCTCCTATCTCTTTCTGTGGAGTTTTTGTCTAGTGTTAATGGGTATTTAGGTTTTGTCATGTTTTGATGTCTCTAAACTTAAACTGCTGTCTCTAATGTCTACGTATTTCCTTATTTTGCTAGTTTTCACACTAATATTCATTTCATGATAGCAGTTTATGTTTAGTTATTCCTTAATATAGTATCTCCCTCTTTTCTTTTAAAATTTTTATGCAATAAGGGTCAAGTCCTATTTATATTTTTGAGTAATAAATATATTTCAGTAATATGATATAAAGGTAATATGATTTAAAAATAAGTTAATGTCTTAGAGTCTAACATAGTTTAATATATCCTCACCTAAAGCAAATAGACCTAATCTATGAGTTTTACTTCAGATTATTAAACTACTAGATTATGCCAAATGATTTATTAGATTTCAGGCAAGTAGGAGTCTTAATATATCCATCCATTTCAGGATGAAATAAAACATTTTAGTATAATCTGTGGCTAAAACTGGGGGTTAGGTTATTTACAAATAGGTAAATTCTGAAAACTAAATTCTAGGACTAAGATTGGATTTGATTTCAAACAATCTCCTCGTAGCATATGCACTGGTTGCTATGCAACACAATTTAATATCAACAAATGATGCCAAGTGATTTTTTTTTTACATACTGTGATTGGTTTGCAAGTCTTGCTGCATGGAACATGTAAGGCGAATGCGATTATTCAAATTTAAATGGTTATGTTAAAATGTTAATTTTTATAATAAAAAAAAAGCAAGCCTGCAACACAAAACCTACATCTTAAAACTGAAGAAAAGAGCTCCCTTCTGTGTTTGTAAATGTGCAATGGCCTGGAAAGACCTTCTCCACCCTCTGGGAAAGCATAGAACATATCGAGTAACTTTTTATGCTGGTCTACTCACCTAGCTTCTCTGATGAGTTGGCTCAGGAAAGTCTATGTAGAGGCAGAGCTCAATTAGTGTAATTTATGTATCCTTGGACGTCAATCATTCCTGTTGAGAGGTGGGACTCACAGGCTCTCAGTGCATTAATTAAGAGCCCATCTCAGCAGAGCCATCTTTCTACCTAAGGACCAAAAGGAAAGTTTTAATTAGATTTTTAAAAGCAAGTATGTCATATATGAAAGCAAGTGTAGTTCTCTGGTTGGCATGAGAGGCAACAACGGGAAGGGAATATTCCAAACAATGCAAAGGGCACCGGTTCTCAATCATCCGTGACATTATGAGAAAGAAGGGGAGAATCCATCCAAAGCACGGGTTTCTACCTTGGACAGTCACTTCATGGAAACCACGAAAGTTTCGACTCTGTTGTTTCCTTGCCAACATCATTATTGGACCCCTGCCTCATTATTGATGCAGAGCTGATGCTGATCAAGTGCAATTATGATGTGGAGGGCAGACTCTGTTTTCCTCTGATGACTGGCTTTTGTTCCAGGCTAGCATTGCATGGAGTGTGCAATGGACAGTACAATGCAAGTTCAGCAAAAGGGAGTGAGGGACCTTGCAAACATCAATTTCATTGGTCCAGTGATGGAGCGAGTGTGCCTTTGCTGGCTAACCTAAAAGTGCAGGGACTCGGGAGAGGGGAAACAGAGCTGGGCTCACTGTTGTCAGCTGCTTGAGAGGGTCTGTTCTCCTGGAATGGCTGTGCGAGGCCATCAAACATACTCCTTAGGGCTCACTTGGGAAATAATAGATACATTATTGATTAAAATATTTATAAATTCAGGGAGGGAAAACAAATTTTAAAAGCTCGTTCAGATTCTAGAAGGGAAAGCTTACGTGCTAATAGCTATTAACCCTTCCCCCACCATAATGAAAAGGGGGGATCACAATGCATTCTCTGGAAAGCAAAAACAAAGGAGTTTGCTGACTTCTAAGAACAAGCAAATTGTGGAAACCAAAGGAGGTAACAGTAGAAACCTGGCAAGATGCCTCAAGTAATAATATGTAAGTTCTGAAACATAAACACTCCAAAAAATAAATAAACACCAGAAAAAACCAGAAATGTAAAAAGCAAACCTAAAAGACTTTCTGCTTTGGGGAATGGTGATATATACACCTGGTCACACTGAGCTCAAAATAATTATGTGACAGCATGGAGGTTTTCTATCAAACACAACTAGTGCAATAGAGGGATGTTACAGAAGTCAAAGAAAGCTCAAAGGACCAGACTGGATGTTGCTGGTGCCTATTGCTGCCTGTGTCTTCTACTTTATATTTTTAAGGGAATGTGTTTAGGAAAGGTGTTGCTGTGTACACTGTCAATTTGCCATGTGCATCTGGATGACAGGATACAATGGAAGCCACACTACAAAGACACTTTGTCAAAAGAGTAAGGCCAAAAACTCTAACTTCTCAGCTGTGCTAATGTTCATAAAGATATTTTATAATCCATCCTCAGCGTCTTCCTCCTCACACATTCTCCCAGCTATTGTGCCCCATTTACTGTGCATAGAATGTTTATTACACAATTCGGATGGTAGCATTCCCCAGACACGAGTTGGCAATTGTGCAGGTTATACCAGCCTTGTGTGCATGATTAATTTACATAATATGCCATCCTACATTGGAAGAGCATGATTGTGCCTTCTGACGCATGGTTTTATTTCCGTGTAAGACAAAGGATATTAGAAAGCCAAGCTATCTCTTGGACATCTTGTGTTGAAGGATTTCCAAATGATAATATTTTAAAAAAAAAAGGCATTGCCCTTGGTCGTTTGGTTTGATTTGTTGACCTTACAATTTTTTCCCAAGCAATATCTAAATTATCTTTGTGACTGATTGAATAAAGAACAGTTTAACAAATATTTATCTTATTTTTAAAAGAAATCTGGTACCAGCTCCTTTCTTGCCCTAAAACACTTAAGGTTAGCCTTGTAGACCTAGGTTATTTCCAGTGACACTGGACATGGCTGATCCTGTGTACCCCTCAGCAATTCACATGTTCCATATTCTGGAGTAGGGTCTCAGCAGAAGGAGTATGGGTCATAGCAGGATATATCTCTCTAGATCTCTATAAATCTATAACTATACTATATATATCTATCTCTATTTATATCTATATCACTATAGCCAAAATGTAGGAATTTGTTTCTTTTTAATAAGAACCCACTTTTAAGTTTCAGAGTTAAAAAGAAACCTTCTTTTCTGAATGGCAATGTCTTATATACGTATACACATCTGGTCTTCCTGAGTTTTCTTTCTTTGTTTTGCTTGGGTTTTGAGATAGAATCTCATGTAAACCAGGCTGGCCTCCAATTCCTCATCATTCAGCTTCAGTCTCCTAAGTACTGAGATTGCAGGCATTAGTCACCTTGACAATGGTCTTATCCAAGCCTTTGGAACGTTCCATTAAAGTAGAGATGCAGGTTGGATCATACGTGGGGCAATCGAAGCATATGAAGTTTTGTGGATGACTCTGAAATTGATCACCATAGTGGTGAGACATTTTAAGGAAGACCCTGTTTGAAGAGGGGTGAGCAGGGGAAAACCAGAGCTCACCATTGCCCTATACTTAGTATACACCATAGGAATCTGCATCATTTCTTAAAGACGATCCTAAGTAGAGCACAGCAGGTTGGTATGGTTTTCAGTGTGGTTGAGCATATACAGGTACACACAGTTGTGTGGCTTTGGAAAATCAAAAAAAATGATGGTTTTCATCCATTAGACAAGCACTTATTTCGAACTCTTACCTTATTTCATTCCCTAGAATTATTCAGGATACTATTTATTAATTTACCACATGTTCTATGCTCATGGGTCTCATATCCAAAGGCGAGCTCTAATGAAGCTGTAGGTAAAATGACCCAGTTCTATGCCACCTTATCACTAGTGATTAAGTGGGGAAGAACAGAATCACCATCTGACCTCCTTAGTTTTCCAGGGTAATTACATTGGAAGGAAGAGAAATTCATCATTAGAATGTCTTGTGAGCAAAAGGAGAAAAAACACTCCAGACAGAAATTAAGTTAGAATGTTGGGGTTAAAAACATATGCTATTCTCAACAATGAAAGAGTTGGGGGAATCACCATCTCTGACTTCAAGCAGCATTACAGAGCAATAGTGATAAAAAACTGTATGGTATTGGTACAGAGGCAGGCAGCTAGATCAGTGAACCCACACACCTATGGCCACTTGATCTTTGATGAAGGAGCTAAAACCATCCAGTGGAAAAAAAGATAGCATTTTCAAGAAATGGTGCTGGTTCAACTGGACGTCAGCAAGTAGAAGAATGCAAAAGAACAGAAAAGAAAACCCCCAAAACAACAAAAAAACCCAACAAAACAAAACAAACAAATATAAAACCCCACATGCAGTTTAGACACCAGAAACTGTAAGTTGCAAGAGCTTTTAAACACCCAAAACAGCAACGATGAATTGATTTTGTGTTAGATTGGTAATAGTGACATTTTTTTTGGAAACTTCATTTCCATTGATGTGATCCTGTGCAACAAACACAGAAGCAGACACGAAATCCAGTAAAGGCAAGGAAAGCCTTAACCTACCACCTCTAAGATACTGGTTCTCAACACTCACGATGCTGTGACTGTTTAACACAATTCCTCACGTTGAGGTGACCTCTCCCCCCAACCATAAAATTACTTCTTTGGTACTTCATATCTGTAAGTTTGCTAATTCTATGAATCATAATGTGAATATCTGCTATGCAGGACGGTCTTAGGTGACTCCTAAGAAAGAGTCATTTGACACACACACCCCACCCCCGCCAAGGGATCATAACCCACAGGTTGAGAACTGTCATAGGCCAATAGGGTTGCAGACTTCTGTAGATTTAGTGCTTTATACTTTGTATACTTATATAGATTTCTTTTTTCCTAGGCTCTATAGGAAAGATGTTTGGGTGGGTTATCAGTCTTTTATCTTTGACATTTTATTATTTAGTTTTAATGCTGGAATATTTTATTGTACATGGGCCTGGAGGTTTTCTGCCTTCATGTGTTTATAAGACAGAATAATAAATAAATGATGATTTAGCATGGTGTTAATGTCAGGATCGTAGTGAGTTTCATATTTTTTAAAACTTTTCCCAATTCCGACAGAAGCAAAGCAATTGGTTTCTTGTGACTTTCATGACATTTAAATTATTAGAGGGAGAAAAATTCTTATGTTTTACAGACACAGGGTGGTGTAAGTGTTGTCAAGTGATACTTACTTGTATTGTGGTGCAAGTGCCATGTTGCTCTGCAGGGATTACTTTATCTCTTAATAATAATGAGGAAAGCACACAAATCATGGGTTCTCTTTAGGACACATTCTTGTGTAAATATCTAATTACAATACCAACTCGTAGTATTTGTAGTTGTCATGAGTGCAACCACCACATTATCGGTACACTTTGACCATGAAGTGAAAGAATAGCAGGAAAATTCATATTTATTTAAGAAAATATGACTGTTTATGTAATAAGCATTTCACACCTCCCTGTAATTGTATGTATGCATATTATGATATGTTCTCTCTGTGTGTTAATTGCAACTTTATCCATTTAAATGACTTCCTTCAAAGGATAGAAGGTGAGAAACGTTTTAATATGCAACAAATATTCAATATTTCAAACAATCTTGTAAATGTCATGACATTTGAAATGATTTGCCTTTATGGGGCCATTTCTTTGAAGTTCTTGGAGAAACTCTTCATAAGAAACTTTAATAGGTTTTTTTTTTTAGTTATTCTTGGATGCTTTCCCACACTCTCTCATCAGCGATGGTACACATCTCTGACTCTTTTATTTTCATTTATCAAAGACATATATTCTTTTCATCAAAACCCCTTCATGGCTTAAGACTTTGTTCAACCAGTACTATTTTGATGTAAAATATGACTCTCTTTGATAAGGTATTTTGTAATCAATATCAGATGAACAACAAATATCTGATTATATATATCCACAGATACTCATATCTTCATATAAATTTAATCCTTATGGTGGTTAATCTCAACTGTTAACTTGATGAGATGTAGAATCACCAGGGAGATAGCCATGTGAGCATACTTTTGGGGAATTACTTTATTAGTTTAATTGAGGTAGGGATGACCCAGTTATGTGGGTGGGACCATTCCCAGGGTCTGGACTCTTGGGTGGATAAAAAAAGATAATGCTAGCAATCAGAGACATTCATTTCTCAACTACCTACCTTTGAACACAATGTAACCATCTTCCTCAAGCTCTTCCTGACATGATGGATGTATTATATTCTGGACTGTGATCACAATAAACCTTTTCTCCACTGACTTACCTTTTTGCGGGGTCAGGACATTTTATCATAGCAATGAGAAGAACAACTAATGCAATATCAAACAAGAAAATATTGAATGTTTTTCATTGTTAGGATTAAGGGTAGCTAACAAGTGGTCATGGTAGGGAGAAGGCACACAGGTGACCTGACCAATCGACACTTCCATTGCTTCAGTGAACTTTATTGTCTGCCTTTCCCAACAGTAAGCACCATGTTGTATTCAGAGAGTAGGAGAAGGTGCAAACTCAGGAGGAGGAACCTGCCCTCATTAAGCTTTCATTTACTAGCTAGATCTAGAGAGCTTTAAGTCTAAGACTTCATGATATTTTTACCTAGTCTGTTTCCATAGTTACCCATTTTAATGGCATCCCAATATTATTCTCTGTTCAGGGATGCTCATTTTTCTAAAACATTAGAATATATATATTTTATTGAAGTCTGATTTGCCATATAAGATGAGTGAAAAAGCAATTCTAAATTACTCCTAGGCATTCAGTTTAAAGAGAAAATTTCAAAGATACATTTATGGCTTAATAATTAAATCTGGGTGAACGTGCCCGCTGGGAACTTCTACAATAATGAAACAGAATGGCAGGTTTCAAACCACAAACAAAGGACGTTTTCTTTCAAAGATTTGAGTCACAGCATATTAGTATTTAATTGATTTTGCATTTTTAAATACATAATGTCAGAATTCATTGGTAAGAAGTTTTGAATAATTATTCAAGTATAACCTGAGAAGCGGTGAATAAGAATCAAGTTCTCAACATTACTCTTAAGTAAGGGGCTCTAAATCCCTAAAATATTAAATTCTAATTTCCTTGACCCCAAATCTGAAGGTTTCTCCTTTTCCAACACTCTAAGCCTTGTATCAATCTGAAGCTGACAAGCTGAGAAGTGTTGTGAACAAGAGTAAAGGACTATCTGGGGAATGTATTAATGTTGGCCAACAGACCTTTCTTATACTTAAGTTTTATTTAAGGAGAAATCATATGAGAGGGAAAGAGTTAGCTTGAGATAAGAACTTGCATTGAGTCTCTTGTAAAATTAAAATTATAAAATTAATTATCATCTGCTTAGTAAAATGGTCATAGAAATTGACACTAATCTACAATCTAATGAGCAACTGGAAATATAGAGATACATAAATTTACCAAGTCTTTCAAAAGTAACCCCCATACTGGATATCGAAATGCTTATGAAAGTAACTCCACTTTAAGGTTGAATTTTACCATAAATCTCTTTCAGATGACTAGATATAATCATATTTATATCTATTTACAATTGCTTCTATTTATCTACATATCTAACTTCAGAAGCCAAGGAAAAATAAGTTTACTTCGCTCTATGGAAACAGCTTCAACTTAAAGAAATTCTTGTGCGATTATTTTAACTCTAAAGGTCTGAGGACAGAAAGGCAACTTCCAGTCTTCACTGGCATTTCAGGCCATATGAAATCACAACCCTTTAGAGTACTCTCAGAACGGTTAGGCAAGTCTAATTTGTATCCATTCTCTTCCCTCATTTCCTTCTCAATAAATAATGGATAAACCAACAATGGGGCTTGCTGACTTTCTAATTCTTCTAATATACAAAAATTATCTGCTGGAAATAAATTAACGTCTATAGAATAGTCTGCAAATGGGTTGAAAGTAATTTGGTGCTCCTTAAGTTGCTGCCGGTGTTCTGTTTTATTTTTGAGCCAATTAATCACCCATTCATCTCCCCGTTCTACGCCCACCCTCTCCCCACTCATCCCCACCTCTCAATAATCCCTTCCACACCATGTAGCTGGAGCGCCCTTCCATTCTTTTCTGACTCTCTTATCTTGATTTGCTATCCAACTTCCCACTAATTAGAACACGGTGACAAGGCAATGGTAGAAATGCAAATATCATGCAAATCTCTAGTGGGACGCTGCTCTGAAAGCAAGCACAATAGATGATTATGTAAAGTTGGTTGGTATCTCTACTGATTACAGTCCTATCTGATTTACGAAGAGAATATTTGGGATAAACAGAATTTCAAACTCAGTGTTACTTGGCCATGTAAGCGCCATGGCAGGTTTTCCTTTTGTGTTTGCTCCTGTAACAGTAACAGGAACAGCATGGGAAATAAAATAAAGGAAATCTGAATTAAGTTATTAAGATGTCTCCAAACACCAGACAGAGCGTGCTCTTTGCACTGGGTGACTGCAGCACACTGGTTTTCTTCAGAGATCGTAGCTGTTGTGGTCTGTTGGTATACTCCTTTCCGAGTCCAAGTCTTATCTGCTGTTCTAACCCCACTACCTGCCAACATCTACCCAGCCAAGTCCTTCAGTCACCATCAGTGCTAGATTTGCTGCTTCAGATTGTAACCGAGGCAAACTGGAGTACTAAGGAAAGACTTGACAACTAATTTTGTGCCCGACAAATAAAATATATGTAGACATTTTCTTCCTTGGACTCATACTCTTTCTTCCCTTCCCATTTAATTTTAGATTCCTTCTGCCTTTGAGGTTTTTATAGGAGTTTGAGGTTGATCTATAAATAAAATACAGCCTGATCATATTTCATTAATCTTCCATACTCCTCTGAGTTATAGAGCTCTGATGCCGAAGGTGCTAGGACCACGGCAACAACCATTTTCATTGTAAAACTTAGTCATAAAATGTACATTTTTCCCTTTAGTACTTTGTTGATATATAGCATAAAGAACTAGGCTATTATTATGTCTTTATTTTATTTCAAATATGTGCACCCAGCAGAAGGATTGGATGTTTGTTTTAACCATCCAACGTTGGGATACATAAAAGGCTCCTGTATAAAAGGCCGAATTAATCTAACATCTTAAATTATGAGCACTCATTACCTTGTGCAATCATTGAATGAATACTAATTTAAAAGAATGGAACTTTATAAAATACACTTGCTTAGTTAAAGAAACTAAAATGTTTACTCATACCTTACCAGGAATCCTTCACTAATATCAAAATTCGTCAGGGGTTCCTAAAAACAGTACATTTTTCCTATTTCATTAACTAATACAGAGCTTCAAAAATATTCATTTACCCTGTTTTTATGAGGCCACTTTTTACAGTGTTCTCTTTCTGGTTCCTTCACCGAATAGATTTTATCTTTTAAAAGATCAGCAGACTGTAAGTTGTAGGTGTGCCATAAATCAGTTCCACAAAAATGATTTAAATAATCATAACGTGTATCAAATACATGGTTTTATCTGGGTGGTCTACAACTCATAATCTCGAATAGGATTTTTATAATCTTTATGTTATCTACTGAAATTCCCAGTTCTACATACTGCAAACCGCTGTTGAAAGGCTGTCAAATACATATGAGGGTCACAGATCTTATCGACTTAAACACATAAACAGTGTGAATCACATTTTTTCTTTGGGGTCTGCCTGGCTTCAGTCACACAACTTAATTTTGAGAGTTCTATTAATACATGTACAAGCCTTTCTAGATACTTCTTTAAATTTTATTGTGTGTAATCACACTATGGAATTCTTGATATTGGTTGCAAGAGTTAGACTACATTAAGTAATAAGGGCAGGAAAACAAATTTTCTATAACTCCAGAGAAACTATACCTTACAGACATGCAAAGTCTACTGTGTCAGAGTGGGAGATTCCCTCCATCCCACTTCAGTGTGTTCTTGCAGACATGCACCTATCTAGGCAAGAATTTTGTATTCTTTCCTGGAGGAAGGGTGACCATGCAATTGATTGGATCTTAAATAACGTTAGCAGTTATCTGTCAATGATCTTTGGTTTCTCCACTCTTGCCATTGCAAGGCAGATGGATACAGCAGTGGCTTTGCTCTGACCAAGAGGGCAATAATAATATTCATGGAGCGCCAGAGCTAGGGAGGGACATTGGTTCTCTGAATGACTCAGTGGAGAAGAAGCACCCTGCTAGCCTAGACCAGCCACACTGTTGCATCAAGAGGAAGGCATCCTGAATTATTTAACAGATTGTTCAAGGGCTTCCTTTGTAATGCAACTTAACCTTCTCCCTAATACATCTGCTCATGGTGTAGCTACAAAAGCCTTTCTGAAAGGCAAAACAAACAAAACAACCTGGTAGAGGTTTCAGATCCCTCTGAAGGGCTTTCATGTTCTGGAGTCCCTTCATGTTGGCTGGGCTTCTACTCCTGCTTTCCCAAGCAGGGTGGGAGAAAGAGCAGAGCAAACATTGTGACATTTCTTTCCAGGGATGCTATGAGAAGCATTAGGTGGTGTTGCTTCAATCCTCTTCCACTATTTACATGACTTCTCTGGACTCTTGGGATTTGTTGAGGCCCGGACCAAGTATCACCTCTTCAGAAATTATATAAGTATGTTTTGAGGTAGACATGATTTTTTTGTTTTGCTTTGTTCTCAAAATTATAACTATGTAGCGAGAGCTTTCCTGCATTTCTGAAAACTCCATCTGGACCTTTGATATCCTCTATTAAAATATAATGGTCCTCATGAAGGATTTATATGGGGTTTATTGTGTGGAATTGTTGGTCTTTTACAGGTGCTTAGAATATCATAAATGTATGTTGATTTTGATAGTGAATAAGTTTGCATTTATTAAATAATTAAAGCACTGTGCTTAAGAAAACGTCAATATAATAATGTGTCTTAGCTATAAAATATTTAATGTCATCTAGAAGCTATATAAACTAATAAAATTTTTCCTGCAATCATTAAAGTCATAAATAGGTATAGAAGAAAATGATTAATTTTTCTTCTTAAGAATATTTTATCTTTTTATGCCTAGGTAAAAATTTAAAACACAACAATATACAAACTTTAGTTTATATAATATTATTCATCACTTGAAGACAATAAGACTGATATGATTTGGTAGGGAAAACCTATATGTGATTACAAATTCCTTATGATTTTTCACTCAGTGTCTCTTATTTACTACATTTTACATAAACCAAGTGTCTCCTTTCAAGTTCAGTTGCAGTAGTTGATTCATTGTCAACATAAGGGCTAAGTGTCAAATCTGTGTGTTCACTCATTTTTGTTAGCTGACCTCCTGCTAGAATGTAAAGATACTCACAAATGTGCATGCCTTACAGAACTAAACACAAATATGTTTAGCTAAATATACGGTTCACTGTTGGAATGTTAATTATTACTGTTTCCCAAACTTTTCTTTCTTTGGAATATAATTTTCTCAGGTAAAAATACATATACATATACATGTTCACATGCATGTACATGTGCACATACACACATACAAACATCATATACATATACATATGAGAACATAAATAGGCACAGGAAATTCCCAAATGGGTCAGAGGGCTGAGTTAGACCTGAAATACAACCCATTTTCTGAACTCTGAATTCTGGAAGAGAAATTCTGATGCTCAGGACATTTTCAATCAAATATCACAGTTTTGTGTGTGTGTGTGTGTGTGTGTGTGTGTGTGTAGATACACATAATTATATATATATTAATGCCTACAAGTTTGAGAATCACACAGAGAAGACACAATGTGAATTTCATATTTCATTTCTCAAATTTGTTCAAAAATATTAGTTTGTCAATTGAGAACACTCATAGTTCCAGAAGGTGCTATGCTACCTGGTGGGGGAGAAAAAGCATCAGGCATCTTCCCCAGCACAAGACCCTCCATGCTACAATATCCACAAGGTGAAATATGGCCACTGGTATAACGGGGCATGGCTGTTATGGCTTCCTTCGTGGATTTGAGGCTTGTTTCAGAGGAGGGAATTTATGTTGGGAACTTCAAGCCTGATCAAAGCTTGTGGCTAGAGAGTTCGTAGTCCACATGATGGAACCTTCTCTTCTGATTTTGTTAGGTAGAGGTGCTTTCTCGTTGTCTTCTGAATATTTTTAACGGCACCAGAGACACGGTCTGCTTTCAACCACACTTCATGAAGCCTCGTCTCTCAATGGGCATCAGTCAAAGCAGAGACTCATATGTGATCACGGTGCTGAGAATAACTGACTGGGACTGCTGAGCCTCAAATGGGACATTTTCATCCATCCTCCGTGTCCCCTAATCTTGTTGTAAGAGATAATAGAAAAGACTGAAGAGAGGATGTAGGGGCGACAGAGGATGTGCGGAGTGCTATGAAATGTTTTCTTCTGGAGGTTAACATGGAGCTGAGCTCATAAACTCATCAACTGTGGCTACTTTCAGAAAACCAGCACAAGACAAAGCCAGCCATAGTCCAGTGTTCATAGGAGAGAAGTTCACAAGGCCCTGTCCCTAACTGAGGGGCTACTGGCAGCTGTTAGATGCTGGGGAGTTGTGGGGGGATCATTCTCTGGTAGTGTGGTCACTGGCAGGTTGCCTACGCTCCAGGGATGGTCCCACACTCATGCCCATTTAGGCGTGGAGAGGCAAGGAGCAATATGGTTGTGTCTCATTGCTTACAGGTTATGAAATTCTCAAAGAACAAATATTTAGAAAATAGTATTGTTTCTAACACTGGAAAAATTGACCTCCTTTGAGGCTCAAGAAAGTCATGTTAAACAGACAAACAGATTGCTCTCTTCTCTGTCTCTGTCTCTGTCTCTGTCTCTGTCTCTGTCTCTATCTTCCTTTGTCTCTCTCTCTCTTACACACACACACACACACACACACACACACACACACTCACACAGAGAGAGAGAGAGAGAGAAAGAGAGAGAGAGAGAGAGAGAGAGAGAGAGAGAGAGAGAGAGAGAGGAGAGATGCACAGACACCCCCACACAGTTCTAACAAAGTGAGACAATCTTTTACTAAGTAAATAAGTCAAATTGAAGAAGCAGAACCATCCAAAGTGCAGGTACTAAATATCAGCGAAGGAGCTAGATCTCCCTAGGGCCACATTTAAAGTCAACATGTACTAGCTAATGAGAAGCATTTGCATTTTGTATTTTTGTTTCCAACTTTCAAGTATGAACAATTAACAATTAACTGATGAAGATTAGCCATCTAAAGAAGCTTTTAGTAGAAAGAAAGAGATCAAAACAAACAAATAAACAAATGCTTGAAATTAAATAGACAGGGTTCAGGGGAAAACAAAGCTTTAAAATGCATTAATTTCCTCCAAGAGATAAAGTATTTCATCCATTGAACAAGAGCAGTGTGTTATAAACCATAAAGTATATTTTGAAAACAGAGAGCTTCAGGGACATAAAATTATACAGAAATGAAAAATCTCAATAGAATATTGCAAAGCAAAACTTTTATAATCTGAAATAAATACCAAAGTAGAAATCCAACAATAGTGAACTCATACAGGGGTCAGAGGTCAAGGTGCCTAGAAATAGAAAACAGGGAAACACAGAAGAGCTAATTCATAGCCAGTATGGAATCATGAAGGCCTTACTATCTTACTGGAAATCTGACAGGTTACCCTGTTGTAGGTTTATACACCCACACTGACAGGAAGAATTAAAGAAGCAAATAGTGTGTTAGTGTGAAAAATTAGGAGCTGGAAGAGCATCTTGTGTTGGTTTACTGTGTTCTAGAAGGCACCAGTATTGAGGCTACATGTTTTCTATGGGTCCCATTGGAGAGGAATTTCAAATTACTCACTCTGGTTTTTTATGCAAGCACATCTGTTAATTCTTTTCTTCTAAGAGCGAGTTTGAGGGACCAGCTGTACAAGTAGCAGAGGACTGCCTTATGTGGCATCGGTGGGAAGCAGTTTCTTGGTCCTGTGGAGGTTTGATGCCTGAACATAGGGGAATGCCAGGGTGGGAAGGCAAGAGTGAGTAGGTGGGTTGGGGAGCACACTCATCGAAGCAGGAGAAGGAGAGGGAATGGGGGTTTGTGGAGGGGAAACTGGGACCGGGATAACATTTGAAATGTAAATAAATAAAATAACCAATAAAAAACCCTAATTATAATTTTTTTAAAAAACAGTGAGTGCAGGAGTGCTATGAAATGTTATCTTCTGGACATGGCATGGCTACCAAACTCATATTAACTGTGGTTACTTGCATAAAGCCTGCACACAGCAGCCACAATCCAGGATGGATGGGAGAAAGAGTTCACAAGTATATCCAGAGAGGAAGCAGTAGCCTTTGTTCTTACTTCCTTGGGATGACTCCGAGGAAATGTGTCTTAACAATTCTTTAGAGAGAGAATATTTCTTTACTCTCCAAGGTCTATCATGAACAGTGCTCTCTTATCAAAATGCCCAGATAGAAATAGTCTGGACTATGGGAAGCCCACAGAGAAAACATCCCAAATACCCATCAAGAAAATACCCCAGAAATATTACAAAAGAAAATGTTCCTAGCCTTATAGATAGACATAAACCCTCAAATATATATATGTATGTATATACATATACATATATATACATATATATATATACATATATATACATATATATATATACTGGTGTTTCAGAGTTTGTAGACAAACAGAAACTTCAACATACTGCTTATGCTATTGCACAATGTATTCTAAACAATGGAATAAGGAAAACTAAAAAGTCTGTGAAGCAGGAAACCTAATACAGCAGTAGAGGTGTCAGTAGTTCACAGAGAGCTATTAAAGGATGATTCTGGGGAGACAGCTTCATGCCAGCCACGGGAAACAAGAAGACTAGAATACGGAGATATAAGATATGCTTATTTAATGCATTTATTTTGCATGTGTATGCATGTGTCCATGTTTGTGCCTGAGTGTGGACCAGATGCCAATTGTTGGTTTTACATTTTTCATTAGAGATAGGGTGTCTCACTGAAGTCTTGAGTATCTAGCACCCACATCCCATGGAATGTACTTATCTCTGATTCCAAACCTCTGGGAATGAAGTATCCACCATCACATACGCCTTTTTACATGGATTTTGAGACCAGATCTTTATGCTTGCACAAGTAATTTCATGAACCATCTCTCCAGCCAGGAGTTTGAGAGATAATTTAAGGAGTACGATAATTGATTTTGGCTATCAACTTGACAAATCACCACGGAGATAAAACTCTGGACATGTCTATAAAGGAGTTTATAGATTAAGTTAATTGAAGCTGAAAGACCTGCTCTAAACATTTATGGCACCATTGCATGGGCCTGCCGTTCTAAACTGAGGAAAAAGGAAGGAGAAGCTAAGGATCAAGCAAGCTGAGCACCAGCATTTCTCTCTCTCTCTCTGCTTCCTGATTGTGGATACAATGTGACCACCACCTTCCATTCCTGTTGTCCTGCCTTGCCTCCATGATGTGGTATATATCCTTGAACCACAAGTCAATGTCCTCAAGTTACCTATTATTAGGCATTTGTTTATAGGAAGGAGGAAAGTAAATGACACAGGGCTGACTTCACGATCACAGTCAGTATCAATGGAATGCATGGTCATGTAAAATGAGGACTGATTGGCTGCTGGAGCCTGACTTCACGATCACAGTCAGTATCAATGCGTGGTCATGTAAAATGGGGACTGATTGGCCGCTGGAGCCTGACCTAGTCATTGCTTTGTACACCCTGATAATGTGCAGTTCAGGGTTTTTGGTTTTTTTTTTTATCTGTTCTCCATGACTTTGTTTTGTCTAGTTGGTTAGTTGTTCTATTTTAATCAAGCTAGCATTCAGTTATGAATAAGTACATCAGCAGAGAAGACCCCAGCCCTTCCCCTTTCCTCTGACATGGATTAAGTTCTTGTCATCTGTCCTTGCATCAGGCTCTATATTAACATCTTCTCCTCCAGATTTATCAAACTCACCTCAAGCTACTCTCACTAGAAGCTTCACACAATGAGTATTGTTCAATACATATATCAATTATTTTTACTTTATGAGTAACACAGGATAATATTTTATTGGGGTCCCGCTTCATTTATGCTCAAAAATAACATTGCCCTGTGAGATACGGGAGCTAGTTAACAGATTTGAAGTTGAAAGATATTGGCTATTTAAAAAAATCCAAATATGCCCTCAGAGTACAAAGATTCTCTCCTGTTGAGATCAGTCAAAGGGGTGTTGTCAGCTTAGAAGTCAATCAGATAGTTTTAAAGGAACATATGTTAACCAACATATACTATAATAGAATATGACAGCAATAATAATATAATTTTAAATTTAAGATCAATTATAATTTCTGAATGTCAATTCCTTAGATAAAATTTTGATCAGTGAATGAGGGAAAAGGCGGTAAAATCATAGCATAAAACCTCCCAAAATTCAAACATAGTGTGATACATATCAACTAATATGATTCAAGAGTATATAAATCAAAATGATAGCAAGTAGAAATGTTTTTGAGAAGCAATACAGCTTAAATTTAGAATGTTAATGAAAAATCTAATTGTCCTAGCAAGGAGGGTCAACTCATTGTTGTATATGTCAATTTTTATGATAGTATCAAAATTGTGGTACATAAGGTGTTATTTGTTATTAGTGCTGTTTTTTTAATTCTTACAAGTACTCACTGTAAGAAGATGATAAACATTAGAATAAAAGAGTTAATAAGAAATATAATTATAGTAAATCTTAAATATTTTATTTTAATCTATATAATAAAAATTTATATAGGTATACTGAAAACCTTCATGAAGAGCTGTTCTCCAAACATATTTATTTAGCATATTAAGATATAGAGGTCTTTTTTCATCTTTATTAAATTGGGTATTTCTTATTTACATTTCGATTGTTTTTCCCTTTCCCTGTTTCCGGGCCAACATCCCCCTAACCCTCCCCCCTCCCCTTCTGTATGGGTGTTCCCCTCCTCATCCTCCACCCATTACTGCCCTCCCCCCAACAATCACGTTCACTGGGGGTTCAGTCTTGACAGGACCAAGGGCTTCCCCTTCTACTGGTGCCCTTACTAGGATATTCATTGCTACCTATGAGGTTGGAGCCCAGGGTCAGTCCATGTATAGTCTTTGGGTAGTGGCTTAGTCCCTGGAAGATCTGGTTGGTTGGTATTGTTGTTCATATGGGTTCTCAAGCCTCTTCAAGCTGATATAGAGGTCTTTTAAGAATGTCACACAGCATAAGAACTATATGAATTTGAAGCAATGATATGTCCATTCAGTAGACACCTAACACATATCTATGAGAATGAATACCAGATATGAATCACAATGTGGGGGAGTCAGAGTGAATCAAAGGAGACTCAGAGGAATTTATTGAGCTGTTACTTACCTGAATTTGAATTTCACTTTGATGCATGACCAGGCACCATTGAAATCCTGAGCAAATTGGATTGACTTTTAGATTATTGCCTAAGACAACAGACTGATTCCTCTTCCCATGGCTGGTTATCAAACCCAGTGTCTTGGGAACTTGGGAATGAATGCTAGTTACATGCTTCTCACTGAACAACACTCTCAGCCTTGCAAAAGTTTTCTCATGGCTAGAAATATCCAATGTCTTCTGTGGTCTAAATGTTCATTAGCCTACTTGTTATGTGCAAATCCTAACTATGTACAAGGAGACAAATTCTTTGGGGGAAGAATTAGTACATCATGCACGGGATTAATTTCCTCTTTTCAAATTTCTTTTTAAAGGATCTCTTTTTTCCCTCTGTGTACCATGTAAGGATAGGAACCTGGCACAACACAGGAGAAAGTTCTACAAGACAGCAAATAGGCTAGTGCCCTGGTCTTTGACTTTTAAGCATCCAGACCCCTGAAAAAGTTCTGCTTACAAGCTGCACATTTTGGAACCTTCGTTATAGCAGGTGAATGAATACAGAGCTAAAAGTCTCCAGTGTGACTTTGACTTACTATCTATTTGTCATTTGGTGGTGTGTTTTTATCTTGTCTTTGCTTTTCTCAATTTTTAAGAAATACATGTGTACAACAGAACAGGATCTGTATGTGCAAACTCTCATTATGAACAAGGAGACCAAGCTTTTGGGGGGAAGAATGAAGACACCGTGGATGGGATGAAACAAGATACCCCCTATTTTTCCTGTCTAATGCCTCTCGAACCTTCCCCAAAACAGCTCTTTCCCTTCTGACTTCGTGCTTCCCCACGCCCCATTTCTCATAATCCATTAAGCTCAGTTAATGTTCTCCACACTTGTATGGGTATGAAACTACAGAATGGAGCATGGGAAAACTCAGTGTGCACACATGGATAAAAAGAAAAGAATGATCTTCCCTCCTGCAGAAGTTATCAGCCACTCTAAGTAAAGACCTAGGGAATATCTTCTCTGTTTATGCTGGAATATGGGCTGGTTTGACCTGGTGTAGGTCATCTGTTGGGAACGGTGGGTGAGGTGAGTTCATGCGTGTTCAAGCTGTGTCCGGTTTAGCAGCTCCCATTTCCCAGCACTGCTGCCTGCCGTCTGGATCTTACATGCCCTTGTCCTGCTCTTTCTCAGCATGGCTTGAATTTGGGAAATGTTGAGACTGAAGAGTTGAGAAAGATGGCCCCACTTTGGGCCAAACACGTGTTCTCCTGTTCTCAGCATGTGTGTTTTCCAAGGAGAATCCTGAAGTCTGTCATAGCGATTTCATACAGGTGAAGTAACAAAGGAAATACCACAGGTCTTATGGTCTTTATACTTCACCAGGGAAAAGGGTTTCATGGCAACACAACAAATGAAAAGTCATGTCCTGTTCTTACATTGGTGGGGGTGGGGATTGGGGTAGGTGGGACACTACCTGTAGCTGCAAGGCACACTCTCATTTAATCCGTAAAGGGAAGGCATCTAAGACCACAGGTGAACAGCTGCTCCTATTTATCCCCAAAATACTGGAACAACTGTCTGACATCAGACACCATCAAAATCCTCAGTTTTCATTTAAACCATTGGTAGGTATTGGGTTCATTCTGAGACATATGCCTGGATTTATCCTCTAGTATATGTGTGATGACAGGCCACGCTAGACTTGTAACTAGAAAGAGGCTTCGTTGTGAGTTGTGTGAGTTTAGAGAAACCTAATGGGTTAGGGGGGATGCAAAAGGAACTTCAGGTGACTTGTAAGAATGTGACAGGTTTTGGGTGTGAAGAGCCTACACATTTTGGAAATGGGAATGCAAGATTTATGATAGAAAGGTAGCGGCTCCATACTAGGAAGAAACGAATATCAAATTCCAATTACAGAAAAGTCTTTGAATGTTACTTCTGGGAAGAATGACACCCTGTCATTCTGAGCTTCAGTTCCTCCATTTTTATACATCTATTATTTTCAAACATATGCTTAGAAATCCTTAATTGAATGTAATGTTACATCTGCATTTATAGCAATTATCTCCTTTAGTTCTTTTATTAAGTAACAACACAATTTTACGTACAATGCATAGCCTCAATTTTCCCAGCTAGCTGCAAGTTATCTGATGTATCTTACAATACGGCAGCATCCATGAGAGTTATTCTTCTGGTACAACAAGGGAACAGCACTCGGATTTCCAAACACATAATCTTGCACTATTCAAAACTTATATAGATGAAGTATAGAAAGTAGTTAATTCATCTTGCTCAAATATATGATCTCTACTTCCCTCCTGCGAAGTGTTTCATTTTTTTCCCCCCACATATAATTGCATCAGGTTTTGCTCCACATAGTTCAGTGAGGACGAATAGATACACACAGCCACATTTTAGACATAGACACACCGGATGCAAACAATACCTCTTTGCAAGTTCATAGGAGATTTATCACAATAAAAGGGGCCAGAAGAATCTGGACATTTCTGGGTTACTGTGCTATTCCCCACTGCTCTTCTCTAACTATCTCAGACAGGCTGACAGGAACCATTGTTATAACTTCTGCTGGTGTTGTATTTATATACTGTGTTGGTTGAGCTGTGAGGCCTCAGGAAAGGCAGGTACTATAATGTGCTCTTTCAATCTGCACACAGAAACTTTAAGAGTCTATTATCTGGTTTACTTGCCGTGCCTATTACCATCACATGAAAATAGAGAGGAGCTCCATCAGGTTGAAAAATAAAAGAATTTCTGTTGTGTATAGGATGAAAGGGAAATTTTAAAAGTCTTCACCGGGTTGTTTCCCAGCCCGTGACTATCTCCCGCAATTTTAAATCTGACATGAAAAAGTTTGTCATGTGCAAAGAAATAAGGCTAGACCTATTGCATGGGGACCTGCCGATAATTGTGCACCTATATCCAGCTACTTGATCATTCACGAGCTTCTATTGCATGTTTTTTCTCAGAGTGCCAACCATGAAATAATTAGATGAATGATTTTGCTTGCATAAGTTCCTGCTTATTTGGAAGTCAGCAGGCAACTTCAAGATTCAAATCCATACATCTTATAAACAGCAAATATGGTAGGGGATCAAAATCAAATCAAAGCTGGTAGACTTGGAACCAGCAGTGGCTAAAAGACAGTGTTTCCTTTTATCCACCAAAGAATGTGTTCTAATAATCCCAAACAGAAAGAAATGTCCTATGATTTTTTTTTGTGTGTGAGAGAGATATATATGTAATGAGACGAGGAAGGAAGACTCCACGTGTACTATGATGACTACTGATCTAATTATATTCTTCTATTTTCTACATAGACACATTTTGGGTTATCTTTTTATAAATGCTAAGTTAAATGTGTACAATTTTTATTAAACTCATGAGAGTTAATTTTGTGCCTGTTCTAAATAGCTTATGCATATTAACACTGTTCCCACGTGGTTCTTTGCATTCTATGCTCTGTTTATGACTTTTTTATAGACAGTAAAATGAAACTGCACAGAGATAAAGAAAATGGTAAAAGAAAAAAATCATCATATGTGTAGTAAGAGAAAATAAGATTAAAACTCAAGAAATTTATTGTAAGTAGATTTGTGTTAATTGATGCTGTATTGAGAGCCACAAAGGACTACTATGTAGTTAATATAGAGATGTGTGGAATTGAGATTTACTGCAAATACACAATAGTCACAGGGATTTACTTAGTAAGATAAAGAGTATGGATTGTGGTGGGTTATAAACTGTTTCTTTGTGACATATTCAAGAAAAGGAGTCAGAATAAAAAGAAGAAACCAGACATCAAAGAGAAAAAACATCGGAAGAACACGAGAAATCACAACGTAGATGATAGGGGTGTTCACAGGTACAGAGAAGCAGCAAAGGACAACAAACCAAAAGGGGCTAGCAACACGGGGGTCCAGCCTTGGCTCTTTGGTTTCAGATTTATCAGAAGCTTTAAGCAAAATAAACGTGTTTCTCCTTCCGTAGTAGCGCTGAAGACTAAATCCATAAGTGCGTAGTGCTCACTGAGACAACGCACATAAAAGCACGTGAGATATCCTAACCAATATATGTGCAGATTGCAGCTCAGAGACACAAGGAGCATGTAAAAGGAGGACACCATTATACCTCTAAGAGAGAATTACTTCTTAATCTCCACAGCCAAAGCTACCGAGGGTTGAAATTCCTAAGAATTCTAAATCTGCTCTCCAAACAGCCTATGACTGCAAAGAAATTCAAACAAACAACTAGAATATGGAAGTATGGAAATAAATTCAGAATGTAGAGCAGAAAGTCAACAGCATAACTGAGCAAGAGCAGCTCAGTTAAAGACTTAGTAATGAAGCTAACATCTTGAAAAGAAAACAGTAGAAACATTGGAAAAGAAATAATAATCTCCTAAGAAATCTAGGTTATAAGCATTAACAGTAGACCAGATCAAATAGAAGAAGGTATATTAGAAATAGAAGACAATGTAAAGGAATTACAATATCCAATCATTGATAAACAAAAACTAAAACAAAGTATAATGACTATATCCTAAAATCTGAGCCATAGTCCAGAGATCGGATTTAAGAACACATTTGGTCAAAGAAAGAAATGAGATTGAAACTAACGAAACTGTAACAAAAAGTGTCTCAAATATAGGGGAAAATAGATAACCATACAAGCTATGTCTAGAGAAGTAGCTCCCCACAGCACAGTATGGACAAGTTGCCAAAGCTAGAAACAGAGAATATTAAAGGCGACAGCATCAGGCGAGTAACATGTCTCAGGAGAGGTTCTAGAAGTGAAGAAAGTGTGCTGATTGATCCCGACTTTCACCTTGATTGTTTCTGGACTCAACTAAGAGACACACCTCTGTGCGTAAGAATAGACATCATTTGTATGTGTTACTAAGATAAACACTCCCTTAAAAGATAAAACAATGGTAAACAAATGTGTGCCAAATATTATGGCCCTCAATTTTATAAAGCAGATACTACTGGGTATAAAGAGACAAATACATGTGAATACAAATGTTTGGGTGGCTTCAATACCCCAAGTCATATCATTAGAGAAGTCATCCAGATAAAATATTCAAGAAAGAACATACAAAGTTAATGTAAGCAATTGAGCAAATGTAATTGACAAAAATCTATAGAACTTTCCATCCAACCACTGAAGAATGACCATTGTTCTCAGTACTTATAATTTCTCTTAAAAGAAATTACATTTTACACTATAAAAATTAAAAAAATACCGATAAGATCTTACAGGAATAAAACTATAAAATAATCATATGACAAGCTACAGAAACTATACTAATGCATACAGCTTTGAACAAACATTAGCAGTAGCTAAATGATGAGTTAGTCACTGAAAATGTGTGAAAGAAATTAAATCACCATAAAATCAAGTGAAAATACAACTTATACAAGTCTTTGGGATACAGCCATGGCAGTTTTGTGAGGAGTATTTGTAACTATGAGTGCTTACGGTAAAAATCGGAGGGGCCACTAAGGAATATGTTTATGATGCGTCATGAGAGTTTATGAAGCAAATACAAGTTAAAGACAAAATCGGCAGACCTCAAAGTTTAGGGTGGAAATAAACAGAGCAGAAACTAAAATAATAAAACAAAACAACACAGAAATAAATGAAATGATAATTAGTTTCTTTTAAAAGAAAAGTTAACACAGTTGACAAATCCTTTGACAAACTATCCAAAAAAAAAAGATGACCCAAAGTAGTGAAATGGGGAAGAGAGAAAACATTAAAACAGACACAAGTAAAACGCTGAGGGTTAATTAGGAAACACATTGAACATCTAGATTGCAAAATGATGTACAATCTTTAAGAAACGGATGAGGTTCTTAGACACGTGTGATCTACCAAACTAAACCAAGAGAATGTAGACAACTGAACTCGTCTGTAACGGGCACTGAGATGGACTCTTTGACGCTGTCATAGTTAATCAACAAGGAAATGCTCAGGTTGGATAAGTACAGAGTACATTGAAACACTAAATAACTAAAGGTGAGTGCTATTGGAACTATTTCCTAAAAAGGAAGAAATGGTGCCGGATTCTTTTCATGCAGCCAATATTACTGATACCAGAACCTTCCAAGGACAAGTGATGGTCATGGACCCCTATCCCTTTGGAACTTAAGTCCCCAATAAATCCTTCCTTCCATAAGTTGCCTCGGTCATTCTGTTTTATCATAGCAACAGAAAAGTAACAGTGAGTTTAGTATGAGCCCTTGGCTACTAACACTCACGGCTGCTTCCTCTAACCATGAGTGTTGCATCATCTCCCAAAATGATATCGTTTTGGTTTGTTTGTCTTAAGAATTCCTGTTTGTTTCAGAGATGTCAGCTTCTTTCAATCTCTTATAAAACAAGTGGGTCTGGCAGAAAGGTCATCATTCGATAGTATCACAAAACAAAGCCTGCCCAGTAGCTCTTTGTTTTATTTATTAGTGTCTCTATTTCTTTTTAAATTGCACTCCACACCGTTACTTCCCTGAGTAATTTGGTTTGGGAGTGTAGCTCAGTGGTAGAGAACCTGTCAAGGCCTGAGCCCAAGTCTATTTTTAAAACCACGTAAAACAGACACCAGGCAGAATAAAACAGAGCAACAAAACCCCAACGAAATAAGCTACGCATAAAGGCAGAGAGAAGAAACATCTTTGTTTTTACCTCGGCTCCTTGTCAAACAGTTTCATGGATATCTGCAGGAGAACACTGCAGTCTATCTAATTCTCAATGTAGAGAACAAGGTGTAAAACTCAGGGAGCTTCCTCATCGACGTCTTGAACAAAGGAGACAGCAACATCACTGATCACTAGGTCTGGTGGCACTTGAGACCGGATCTAGTGATAAAGTGGCCACTAGCCAGATAAAGGGGCTACATTTGTGGAAGACTGCTGAGGGGATGAACATTTCAGACCCTCGAAGTGGCTCCCGATGAGGTAAATCAAGTCAGAAGCCTGGGTTTAATTAGTTCTCTCTCTTTCAAGAGCTAAAATTCAAGGACTCTTTATGACGACACCGTACCTGAGAAAATGCACTGTTCTCTTTGAGCAGAGAGGTTCAACAGATCTTCTCCCCCTGAAACAGGTTTTGGTTTTTATACTAATTTATCACATTTAATTAAAAGTATGGATACAATCATTTAAAAAGACTTTAATATGTAGTGCGCTTCAATAGAGAAGAATACCAACTTAGATAACATGTCCTATTAATAGAATGGACTTCTAATATAATTATATATGTCCATAGATTTGTCCATAATTCTACTTTATGACTGTGTGCTGCTTTTTGAAGACTTTTAAAACAACCTTTCTCAAACTGGAAGAAGTCCTCTGGGAGTCGTTATACTATGATTGACCTGTGTTGGGGCATTTTCTTGATTACTGATTGATATGAGAGGACCCAGTTGACTGTGGTGTTATGTCTGGGTTGTTTAAGAGAGCAGATTGATCTGGGAACAAACCTTTAGTAGTATGCCTCTATGGCAGGGGTTCTCAACCTGTGGGTCATGACCGACTTGGGGATTAACTATTAGACATTCTGCACAGCCAATACCTACATTGTGATTCCTTATAAAATTTTAGTAGTAAAATGATAGTTATGAAGTAGCAATGAAATAACTTTGTGGTTGGGGATCATCAAACCATGAGGAACTGCATGAAAGGGTCACAGCTTTAGGAAGTTTGAGAACCACTGCTTTATGGTCTTGGTTGTGGATTCTGAGGCAAGTGGAAACCAAATTAACTCTTTCCTTCCCAAGCTGCTTTTGGTCCTGGTCAAAATAAAATAGAGCAATAAAAACAGACACTGCGTTCACTTTATCAGTATTCTCTACCTGTCCCTCTGTCCTACACCCAGAGAAGGCAAGCATGGGGTGTCTGTGCTGTATTCTTAAAATTCCACTAGAGTGTGCAACACATTTCACATCATAGAAGCAACTCAAGTCAGGCCCAAAGTTAATATTATGGGGCATGCGATCTTAAAAACAACAGCTATCAAAATGGGAAAATTCTTCTGTAACTCTCCACATTATGATTTCAGCTCCTGTGTGGCAGTTTTTATGCCTACCAGAGAGCAAACTTAAACATCTGTAACTCAGCAACAACAACAACAACAACAACAACAAGAACAAATTAGCTTACAGAAATGACGGGTAGGGGTGGGTGGGGAGGGGAGTTGAAATCTATCACCAGGGAAGGATGAGATGGGGTGGGATTCTTGTGGGGGTGAAATGCAAATTAATATGCAAAACAGTTTTTTCCATCACTTAACCTGAACACTGAAGGGGAGCCTCCCTCTAGGGAAGCGTGCTGCATTTTCTTCTTTGGGCTAGGTTACTGAGTGAGCAGGGAAGCGATAGATAAAAGGGTCTGGTCTGAGTGACAACTCTACGGCCTCATAAACAAGCAGAAGAATGGGAATTATAGCTTACTTTGTGGTTGAATTGAAGTCCCTATGGTACCGAATGACCCCGTTCACCCACCTTCCTGCAGTCTGGTAGTGCTTTGTGCCCCCGTGTGCCATTCCAATTCTGGACTGTCCGCGTGAGACAAGGTCTTCGGCACATCCACATATTCTGTCATATTTCACACTCAAGCAGTCACTGAACCGCCGGGTCATTTTTCAAGGGTGAAATGCAATTTAATAAGGTTGAAGAAAACATTACAGTGCTTTTCTGTATACTTACACCAGGAAGAAGAAGAAGAAGGAAAAAAAAAGACCTCCCCTAAGAACTTCCATCCATTAAGGAGGAAGGAAGGGAAACCCTGGATGCCAAGAGGAAAAGGAAAATTAGCTTAGCTCGGCAGATAGACATTACTTCCACCTGCTCAACTCAGGAAAAGCAAAGTTAGCCAACTCAGCGGTTTGAAAGAGGAAGCAACCTCAAAGGAGCCCCTTTGCTGCTGCGCTGTGCTCCGCTTTACAGAGCAGGAGACAGAAAGAGCCTAATAGGGTTTCTGAGACAGAAGACAAACTGTGGTAAAGAGGGACCGCGTTTTAATGCAACAATATTACACACAAGGATGGACTCTATCATTCAGTTATCGAAGTCTTATCTATTTCTTCTCTTAAGTCCATTGCATCCATTGATGTTCAAACTGTCATCTTCCTTTGCGCATGTTATAAATAATATTTTATTCGGAAGGAAAGAAAGCCTGAGGGTAAGTTATTCAAATCCCCCAAGCACTTAGCAGAGTACAGGAGGTCTCCAACAGGAGATGTGTACAGTCCACTGAAAAAGATGGTGATATTCCTAAAGTGTGTGTGACGACCATAACTAAAGTCAAGGGAGACCTGCCTCGGATGTGGCATGTCCACTTGGAAGGTGTGGGAGGTGTTCTTTCGTGACAGAGGGAGTCAACTGCTCATCTGCCTTGCCATGCATGCAGCTCCAATGCTTGCCGGGCGATTCTCATCACAACACTGAATCCCTACTCTCTCCCCTCCGTAAAAAGACCGAACTGACATTGAGTGCATTCAGTTGCACTTACTACGTAAGTTCCGACGGGTCCAATCTTTAGGACGCAGTTATTGCTTAATAAGTTCAGACACGCTTTTTCATTCCAGTTAGCAAGGATTTACACTTTTAATCATGTAGTGTTAGTTTCATTAGATGCTAAATGCTCTAAAATCACGTTGAAAGATTAAATATGATAAAGGTTAACAATCACAGAACTTACTGTAACATAAAGGTGAACGCACGATGATATCTGAGATCCACAAAAATAGAACATCACACTCGCATATCTAATGGGAATCCTGTAACTCATTTTAGCAGCCTGTGATCTTATCCGTTAAGTTCCATATTACCGTTGGTTAAAATTTTTACGTGCAGGGGCTGGGGATTTAGCTCAGTGGTAGAGCGCTTACCTAGGAAGCGCAAGGCCCTGGGTTCGGTCCCCAGCTCCGAAAAAAAAAAAGAACCAAAAAAAATTTTTTTTACGTGCAAACTCTCTGTGAAATCTCTTGGGCTCAATTGGCTGTTGGCAAAAATCAATTTTACGTAGTAAACTCGATTATGATCACAAATAAATCTGCATAGATCTGATCAAGTCCTCTTTGTCCATTGGCAAATGTGTCTGTAGCAAGCATCTCGCTTGTGTTGAATGAGCAGACTATCCAAAGGGTAAGCTTCCAGAGAGTCAACTTCAAAACTTCGTCCTTTGTATTTTGTTTGAAGAAGACAATATGTTTACCTTTACGGCCCTCAAAGACCTCCTCGGGTTTTACATTCCTGTTAGTGGGGACGTCAGCTGTGATCTGTGGACCTTAATAATGACAGGTCAGCTATGCACATGCAGACCGACCCCAGCTTTTAGTGGCCACAGCGGTCCAGAACCGAGTGAATGACAGGCAGCGAGGAAGAGGAGGCTGAAGGCCAGACTCAGTGCTGCCCCTGCTTTCTTCCAGAGAAGCTTTCTCCCATTCATCATGCTAACATAGCGCTGGGTTCCTAATTCCCTAGCATGGGGAGAAAACTGCTCTGCTATTGATTCGCTTTGTGCTGCACCTTGAAACATTTGCATGATCGTAGTTTCCGTACTGCTGAAAGAGCTTTGTGTTTTGTAGCCAGGGCTCCTAATGTGCTCAGACAGTAAAGAACCTACTACCTACTGCCTGGGAATAGATCCTACGCTAATTTCGAGCCAGGGAAAGGGCCATCTATGAAACTACACAACTGCTGTAAGCTGTCATACAACCCCAGCATATTTAGAGGAACGATCATTTTGGAGGGCT